>NC_086447.1:448414690-449033440 GCF_028390025.1 Pseudophryne corroboree
CTACTCCGGATGTAGCGAGCTCAAATAATGATACAACGTCCCTGAGGGCAGAAACGGAACGAGTGTGGAAAGGTGTGAAAAGAATTGAATCCCGCCCAATGACTCCATACTCGGACGTCATTCTCCTACAGGCTTCCCAAAATAATGGGTGCTTTAAATGCTTGTTTAAAAGTAGTACGTTCCACTCCTGAATCAACATTTTAAATGTTAATTTAAATGTATTTTAATCTGTAGAATGCTTTGCGTCACCAAAGTTTTATAGTAGTTTTTAAATTTGCATAAAATGTTTATCTACAAACAAAATCTTCATATACATCCTAGTTTGTGTCTTAATTGAAGTATTGGTCGGATCTCCCTAGTTCACAAATAGCTGCTGTTAGTGCAGTTTACTGCGTCACAGCTTACTTTATACACTAATTTAGCTGCTGATGCAAAGTGTTTTTGCCAAAGCACTTTTCTACCGCTGTAAACTACCATTGATAGCCGAGTGAAACTAACCTGTCCCATCTCTGTTGTATAGAGAGGAAAAAAGGTTGCTTAGGGAAGATATATGTAAACAAATATAAATGCTACATTGATAGGACCACTTTAAACGGTTGTACTGTAATAAATCTGGGAAAACCTTCTCTAAATCACTATTGGGCCTCATTTTGTGTTAGGAGCAAATACTGCTAAAGGATGGGGAATACTGTCTGTTTTTGCATGTAGCGCAAACAATGTGTGCAGTTTTAGTTTCACTTTGTGCTTTTAGTTGAAATAGGATATGCCAGCCTCAAAAATCTTAGAGAGACGTATCAAACCTTTGAGGTATAGATAGACTAGTTGCTATGGGTAACTTTTCGTCTAACATTTATCTAGCTCAGTCTATAAAATGACACATTTGGTTGCTTTGGGCAACTTCTCTACTTTATCTCCAAGGTTTGATGTATCTCCCTTTTTTAATCTGTCTTGTATACTACTTTCTAGATGGTTTTACTCCCAACTCTAAATGAGGCCTTACATTTCAATGGCTATTTGTTAATATTGACATATAATACTGCTGGCTCTTGCAACTTAATTTTTTGATGCTGAAAAATGTCCATAAATAGAATACGTAAATGTAGAGGCCTTTTTCTGTGTGCTTCAGATATAAATTGAAAGGGGTATGGCTGGCGTGCTAATTTTACTAAAACTAAGCAAAGCAAAGCACGTACATATATATGTGACAGTTATCCCGTGAACAGTGACATAATTCCAGTTGTCAATTGTATGTAGTATTGCTGGGCAAAAGCAGAAATCCAGTAATTTTAGTGTGAATAAAAATATTAGAAGCCCTAATTGTTAATACGATGTGTGGAAAGTAGGCATACGTAAAATAGTACATTACTACACTCCAACTAATATTGTAGCTGTTAGAAATGCATTTTTAGCATGTTGAGCACTTTTCTCAAATTATGCCATTTTAAATGTTTTACTTAAAACAAAAAAACACTAATATTTACACATGCAGTGGATGTACTTTAGTTTGGTAATCTGTGTTGTAGTTCTAGTTTTACTTTTGTACTTTTAAAAAATAAAATCAGTTTGTGAACTAAAGTTTTAATTGTAAAACAAACAAAAATAGACCAAAGCAACAAAAAAAATATCCAAATTGAAAAAGTTAGTGGCAATCATATCTTAAATGCATGCTTTCTTTTTAATATTGTGTTATTCCATGCATGGTTGTTCTTTTTTTGTATGTTGATATTGAAATTTTTGTTTTTTTTTGTTTTTTATTTTTCTATCAAATTGTTCCATGTCTAATTGGTTCCTTTTGTTACCTGGCTAGCAGGGAAAAGGGGTCGAGGCCGGTCCTGACCTGTAACAATGAAGACTGACTTGCTATGTGGGATTACACCAGAAGCTTGCAGTGGAGTAATGGTAAGAAAATCAAGAAACCTTTAAAATATATCTGAGATGTATAGGAGCATTTCTATCGCAGAAGGCCTTCAAGCAAAGATCATGGATTCTAATATTGGACTTTTGAACTAATATGTGGACTTTGATATGAATTCCTTTAACATTTTTTTGCAGTGCAAGTTATTAAATTTAAGTTACCCTAAATCTCCATGTGTTCTACAGCGTTAAACTTCATGACTTCTAGCATGGTATCTTGGTAAAATTTTATTCTATAGACAAAAATCTGCATATAGTAGATTTTCCATTTTCTTAATGTTGGGTTCCAATGGTGCTTACTCTGCCATTTTTTTTAGTCTTTAGTTCATCATGCCTACTTCAGCCATTTAAACCTGAGCATCTTAATCAACATTTGATTGCAGTTCTAAGCCTGCAGGAATCCTGCCTCCTTAAGCCTGACTGGTTAGCTGTAGTATTCCCTTATGTTAAATAATAAAAAAAAGGGTTTACTTTGAGCCCCAGAACCTGCAGTTTTGGGGCTGATAAACTTTGTATAGAGCTTAATGCTGCAGACATTTAAGTGGTTTAAGCAGGTGTCATATGGAACTTCTGACTTGAAATGGCTAAGTAATGTTGAATTTTGACCTTTTTTTGAGGGGTTAGGATGCTTCTTTAAAATATGCTTGTTTAAAAAGGTATGGGACAGTGGGGTTTATTGCAAATGTATGTTATCACCATTGGTACCCATTTTCATTTTTTTTTCTTCAATACATAAATATATATATATTTTTATTTTTGCTCCCAAAGGTTATTAATGAATGTCTCACATGAATTGTGTTTAAATTGAAGTACAGAAGTTTCGGGTGTAATCATCAGAGCCGGTTAGTCAGGCATTCCAGATAGTGGTTCTTTTCAGAACCTTTTTTTAAAGGGTTGGTTAACTACCTCAGTAGCAGAGGATTGAACTATACCCTGTGTGTACTGTATATAGAAAATCTTTGTTGATGAAAGCCAGACTTGTTTAATGTGCCATGAGGAATTTGAAATGTACCAAATGTAACATTCTTTTACAGCCTTTTTCATGTTAAAAGGCTTGTGAGACTTCCTCATGGGCCCAACAACAAGCCTAGCTTTTGTCGTATTTTGTGGCTGAAAAAGCAGCCTTTGCTCTTTCAGATATATTGTAGTTATTTGGATGTAAAATAGTTTAGCGAGATGTTACTTTTTACTAAGACATCAAATGTTCCAAAAAGTACATCGGCAACTTGTACTGAATACTGCAGTGTCCCTTTTGGTTAGTCGAGCTTAAGACACATTTTACAGTTAAGCCTGACTTCTTTATGATGATAAGAATCTGAATACGAAGCTTACCAGCTGTCGTATTCCCTAATTAGAAAACAAATTTGTAAGTTTATGGTTGGTTTTTCTTTGTTCGTAACTTGTGAACCAGCAATCCTTTATTTTTTTTTTATTTTTTTATTTTTTTAAACATACCATATAATTACTGTGCAGTACAAATGTGTGAAAGATGTCTGTTTTTTTGCTTTTTTTATGTTTTAATTATTAGTACTATTCATTTTTTTTTTCTTCTCTTAAAGCACCTTGATAAGTGGTAAAATCCTTTAATGGAGCCCATTTTAAAAAAAACAAAACACTTCTCCTTAAAGGGATACTGCAGTTGAACTACATATTCAATTAGGCACCACAATAGTTGATCAATCCTGTTACCCAGTGGTAGTTTCATACTTACTTTCCCCAATGATGCTAATTTTAAGCAGAATAAATAGACCTGTCATCTGTTCAAAATGCTCATGACAAACAATCATTTTTGCATTCCTGCAAATAAAATTGTTTTATACTGTAAGCTGGAGGCGAGTGTAACTTATTTTTGTAATAAAAGTTTTTTATTTTTTTTTTAAGTGTCATTACTATAAGTGTGTGTTAGTCCAGAGGATGTTTTAAGTTCTAGTCACTGCAGTATGTTCACTTGTACTGTACAATACATAGCATAGTGGTTGCCAATATCTGTATGCCTAATTTCTAATTGAAACGCTCTGTCCAGTAATTCTTTAGTAAATAAAACAAATTTTAAGATTACTATGGCTAATAAGCACCCACAAGGTCCACCATAGTATCTGTTTTGCAGGACCCTCTAAATTATAGAAATACTGAAACTAGAATATTCCCTTTCTTTCCATCTTTGTTTTGTTTTTTGTCTTTGCAAACCCATTTCTTTGTAGCACATTAATATTACTATTATATAGTATTACAATTGGAAGTTCTTAATTACTGAACACTTGATCCTTTGTGATATTCTCCCCAAAAGTATATATACTAGTTGTGATGTACACTTTTTTGTCAAAGCATGTGTTTGTGAGGTCTGTCTTAATACTGCCACAGTTTCTTCAGTGCTGGGTCATCTTGCTATAGTGTTTCAGTATTTAAAGGATAACCCTCATGCACAACATTCAGACTCTAAAAAGAGTACATAGCATCATGGAAAAACACTACAGAAAGCTACATATTCAGATACCCATAGTATTACTTGAAAGCAGCAGAGCAATTATGAAGTAAATGCCACAAACTACCATGTCACAACACACGGAGTGTTAATTTGCTGTGTTTTGTATTATACACAATCTAAATACTTAAACTGTAATGGTCCCTTTGCAAAAAGGGAAGTGTTTGTATTAGCAGGGTACAGTAGCCTGAAGCTATTCCACAGCCTGTTGAAAACATTTGGAAACATATATTCCCATGTATAACAAACCATATGTGCTACACTTTTTTTGCATTAAACAATTATTTTAATCTGTGGATTCAAATGTAAATGCCTGTCTAATTTGTTTGTGCTTGCCAGCTTATTCACTATTTTGCATTATACCACACCGCTCATTACAATTGGGAAGATTCCAACTTTCGCCTAAGCTCTGTTTAGTATTTCTACATATTTTCCAACACTACATACTTATGAAATCTCTGGATCTTGTGGTTAACTAATTTGCTACTAGAATTACCTACGAATACCAATCTTTGATGGGTGTCAGTCATTGTCACCGTAGGAAAATGTGTGCACTTCTGCCAGCAAAATGTCTCTAGCTAAACCTCTATTCCATTAATGCAACTTCCTTTTTTCCTTTTTTTTTTTTCTTCCTTATCTCTACATATATAAATATATACATACAGTGGTTTGGCAGAACTGGATGATAAATATCAGTCTTCAAAAAGATTTTATTAGCTGCCTTTTGCCAGTGGGGTTGTAAAAGTTTATAACATTCATTTGGTTTTGGGATTTCACCAGTGATTTGCATTTTACTGGCTTTGGATTTTCCAGACATATTTTTAAATGTATATAAATAAAGTGATTTACAAAAACATATTCTGTGTTATGTAATCTTGTTTTCCTTAAACATGGAGTGACTGTGAATTTATAGCAAATGAACAGGTAACATTCTATGAAATTGATTGCATTTGTGTTTTACCTTCTTGCTGCACACAGCAATTATGGTAGCCCATCTTTGCCTGCTACATCATAGCCTGCCATCTGAAAATTAGCAAGGGACACGCCGTACCGGTGGCAGCTCACACTTTATTGAAACTGCCCTGATTATCCTTTTATTTGTATAGCGCCACAAAGTATCTGCAGCGCCCTGTACAGCTATATAAACATGTGCATCAGCAGACAACACTGAAATAAGTATTAGGGCAGCAGAAAACCAAGAGAATAGCTATATACTCAAAGATTTGCCAAACAAATTTTGAGTTGTCTATCTTGTCTACTTTTATTTATTAGAGCACTTCAGGTGATGGGTATGGCCATGGAAACCAGGTTCGCCCCAAGCTATGCCAACCTCTACATGGGTAAGGTTGAGGATCACCTTGTATTGGGGAGGCCCTTTGGGGGGAACCTGGTTCTCTATGGCCGCTACATTGATGATTTTTTTATTATTTGGGAAGGGGATGCCATTTCTGCACAATCCTTTGTCACATATTTGAATAACCATACGTATAATCTACACTTCACGCATTCTTTTCATCCTTTGACAATGAACTTCTTAGATGTCACCCTAGAAATTAAAGGGAATAATATCTTTACATCCAATGATTTGAATTAAATAGGCACTGGTGCTTATTTGCACTTTAAAAGTGCACATTACCTTCAATGGAAAAAAAGTATTCCTAAAAGCCAACTGACCCGTTTAAGGAGGATTTGTTCAGACCTGAACACCTTTGAATTGCAGGCTAAGAGTATGAAGGACGCATTCATAAATAGAGGCTATCTGGAACAATTAGTACAGAAAACATATGAAGAAATCAAAAAGGAGTATAGGGAGGAACATTTGGTATCTAAATATACTATTAACAACAAAAAAAAGTAGTAGGACTGAAGAATGTAGACGGGAGGGAAGAGAAATGGCCTTAATTTCAACCTTTAATAACTGCCACTTAGAATAAGAGAGAGTGTCAAAAAACTATAATATACTCAAGCAAGATAGGACTCTATCAACTATTCTTCCACACGATCCGTGTTTTATTTTTCGTAAGAACAAGTGTCTCAAAAATCTACTAGCCCCCAGTAACATTAAGAATATCAAGGCTCAGGATCCTGACACCAAGAGAGACCCTAATTGGCTCCAACAACAAAATCAAAGATTGGTAGGATGCTTCAAATGTGGTAAAACGAGATGTATAACATGCAGTTTTATACAAAATCGAACCAAAATGGTTGGTCTTGGAGAAAACGACCTTCCTTATAAGATCAGAAGCTTCATAAATTGTGATTCGGTTTATGTTATTTACCTTTTAACCTGTGGGTGCCACGAAAAATATGTGGGAAGGACGACCAGGTCATTAAAGGTCAGATTTCTAGAACACCGCAGGAACATTGTTAATAGAATACAAACTCACCGTGTATCTAAACATTATGACGATTATCACAATGGGGACACAAAATGTCTGAAAGTGTTGGGTTTGGAATCCATCTCCAAAACAATAAGGGGAGGTCGATCGATACAGGCTACTATGTAAACGAGATATTTTGGATGTTTAAACTTGATAGTATTTTTCCAGAAGGGTTGAATGAGAGTCTGTAGCGCTTAATATAGTGATCTGACTCTTTCTCTGCTGTGAAATATTCACCTGTTTGTAACTATAAATGTGACGGCTAAAATTTGGTTTACACTAATCTGCTGTATATTATTGGACTGTGTGTTTAGCGACACTCCGACTAAAAGTTGTAGTTCAATCAATTGATTAATATTGAAATATGGTACTGTTTTTCCATCCAGCAAAAAGTATTATTTATTGTCCTTCAATACTAGCAGAGTTATGTAACAACACTGTAATGTGATTAAGAAACATCCCGCGTTTATGGGGACTGAAAGTCGCGTGACCGCAGCACAACTCACATATCTTTTACTTCAGGTTAAGCACATAAGGAAGTATCCGCTGAGACCCACGGACTATTAGTCACGTGACCACGGTGTAATATATCCGGAAACGATTGCGGTTCAACTAAACCAGGAAATTGCCATTGTGGTTCACGGACCGGGAGTCATGTGACCTTAGTAGATCACATGAATTAGGTTGCCAGGGCCCAATCTAAATGAGGAAATACACAATGCGGTTTAAGGACCGGAAGTCACGTGACTGGCACATTATGTATGCCGAATCATGTATTCATATAGCCCGTACTTATGTGTTACGAGACTCCAAATAACCATAGTCTCTTTGCGTGCCTTGTCAAATGGACACAGAATAAATGAATGGAAGCTGCATAGAACCAGTTTGACCATACATCATTGTAACTGATTTCCGGGAGGAAATGAGATATGCGGTTCACATGCAGGAAGTCATGTGACCACACATGCATTCCAACTACCGGAAGTAATGCATGATGACTATTTTGTTATTCTTACTGCTTTTTCTGCTGAATGGAAGCGTTATAATAATAAATAAATAAATCAGGTTTGCCTCTGAGTCTTAGTATATACCACGTGCAGACTGTAAAGTTTTATTGAATATAGAGAGTTTGATGGATGAGCTGAACAGGTGTTGAGGAATTGCCCCTCATTAAGGGTATAAATATGGCATCATTTGCTTCATCATGTCACCTTGAAACTGCCCAGTAGCAGCGAAACGCGTTGGTGAGATCCGCCACTTCATCTTAACCACTTACTGCCATTGCCCCCTCCTCCTTTGGACAAACGGAAAAGAAAAGATCGTTTGGGACATTGCACTTCATATCAGGACAGGACTCCACTTCCGTTTAAAGGCACCGCGTGACTGGTGAGGATTTCTTGGAACCTATGCTAAAGGCTCTCCAGCATCTATTTGGACTGTACCTCCAGCGGTGAATATGTGGTAATATCTGTCCAGGTCAGACTGTGCTAATAAGTTCCCACAACATTTGTATCCAAGTACATCAAATGAGAAAGGGTGACAATTTCATCATGCTGAATTACGCTGTTAAACTTATTGATGGTCTGGTTATTACAACCATATGAGTGGCGATTATAGCATTTTGCTTTATGTATGTATTTAGATTTTAATAAAATCTACCTGTTTTCTCTAACGTCCTAGTGGATGCTGGGGACTCCGTAAGGACCATGGGGAAAGCGGGCTCCGCAGGAGACTGGGCACTCTAAAGAAAGATTTAGTACTATCTGGTGTGCACTGGCTCCTCCCTCTATGCCCCTCCTCCAGACCTCAGAATCTGTGCCCGGCCGAGCTGGGTGCTCCTAGTGGGCTCTCCTGAGCTTGCTAGAAAAGAAAGTATTTTGTTAGGTTTTTTGTTTTCAGAGAGCTTCTGCTGGCAACAGACTTTCTGCTACGAGGGACTGAGGGGAGAGAAGCAAACCTACTCACGGCAGCTAGGTAGCGCTTCTTAGGCTACTGGACACCATTAGCTCCAGAGGGATCGAACACCGGTACCTAACCTTGATCGTCCGTTCCCGGAGCCGCGCCGCCGTCTTCCTCGCAGAGCCAGAAGCAGCAGAAGCATGAAGACATCGAAATCGGCGGCTGAAGACTCCTGTCTTCACTTAAGGTAGCGCACAGCACTGCAGCTGTGTGCCATTGCTCACACAGCACACCGCACACTCCGGTCACTGTAGGGCGCAGGGGGGGGGGGGGCGCGCCCTGGGCAGCAATTAAGTACCTTTTTGGCAAAAAGAGACATATATACAGTCTGGGACTGTATATATGCCCGAGCCCCTGCCATTTTTTACACATTAAAGCGGGACAGAAGCCCACCGCTGAGGGGGTGGGGCCTTCTTCCTCTGCACACCAGCGCCATTTTCTCTTCACAGCTCCGCTGGAAGGACGCTCCCCAGGCTCTCCCCTGCAGTATACGGGTGCATTAAAGGGTAAAAAAGAGAGGGGGGGGGGGCACATAAATTTAGGCGCAGTATATATATTAACAGCAGCTACAGGGTAAACACTAAGGTACAGTGTAATACCTGGGTTATATAGCACTGGGGTGTGTGCTGGCATACTCTGTCTCCCCAAAAGCCTTTGTGGGGTCCTGTCCTCAGTCAGAGCATTCCCTGTGTGTGTGTGCTGTGTCGGTATGCCTGTGTCGACATGTTTGATGAGGAAGGATACGTGGAGGCGGAACAAGTGCAGTTGCCGCCGACGGTGCCGACACCTGATTGGATGGATATGTGGAAGGTGTTAAATGATAATGTAAACTCCTTGCATAACAGATGGATAAAACTGTAACCAGGGGACAGTCAGGGTCTCAACCCATGCCTGATCCTACAGCGCAGAGGCCGTCGGGGTCTCAAAAGCGAACACTATCCCAGATAGTTGACACAGATGTCGACACGGAATCTGACTCCAGTGTCGATGACGATGAGGCAAAGTTGCAGTCTAAAATGACTAAAGCCATCCGCTACATGATTGTAGCAATGAAGGATGTATTACACATTTATGAGGAAAATCCTGTCCCTGACAAGAGGATTTATATGTACGGGGAGAAAAAGCATGAAGTGACTTTTCCCCCTTCACTTGAATTAAATGAATTATGTGAAAAAGCGTGGCATTCCCCTGACAGGAAGGTGATAGTTTCCAAGAGATTACTTATGGCGTATCCTTTCCCGCCAACGGACAGGTTACGCTGGGAATCCTCCCCTAGGGTAGACAAGGCGTTGACACGCTTGTCCAAGAAGGTGGCCCTGCCGTCTCCGGATACGGCCGCCCTAAAGGATCCTGCGGATAGAAAGCAGGAAGCTATCCTGAAGTCAGTTTATACACATTCTGGCACACTGCTGAGGCCAGCAATTGCTTCGGCCTGGATGTGTAGTGCGGTAGCTGCATGGACGGATTCTCTGTCTGAGGAGTTAGATACCCTGGACAGGGACACTGTTCTACTGACCCTGGCACATATCAAGGACGCGGTCCTATATATGCGGGATGCCCAGAGGGACATTTGCCTGCTGGGCTCTAGAGTTAACGCAATGTCCATTTCTGCCAGAAGGGTCTTATGGACTCGGCAATGGACAGGGGATACCGACTCTAAAAAACACATGGAGGTTTTACCTTATAAGGGTGAGGAATTGTTTGGGGACGGTCTCTCGGACCTAGTTTCCACAGCTACGGCTGGGAAGTCAAATTTCTTGCCTTATGTCCCTCCACAACCTAAGAAAGCACCGTATTACCAAATGCAGTCCTTTCGTTCTCAGAGGAGCAAGAAGGTCAGAGGTGCGTCCTTTCTTGCCAGAGGCAGGGGTAGAGGAAAAAAGCTGCACCATGCAGCTAGTTCCCAGGAACAAAAGTCTTCCCCGGCTTCCACTAAATCCACTGCATGACGCTGGGGCTCCACAGGCGGAGCCAGGAGCCGTGGGGGCGCGTCTCCGACATTTCAGCCACCAGTGGGTTTGCTCACAGGTGGATCCTTGGGCTATACAAATTGTGTCTCAAGGATACAAGCTGGAATTCGAGGTGATGCCCCTCACCGTTACCTAAAATCGGCCTTACCAACTTCCCCCATGGAAAGGGAGATAGTGTTGGAGGCAATTCACAAACTTTTTCTCCAGCAGGTGGTGGTAGAGGTTCCCCCCCCCCCTTCAACGGGGAAGGGGCTACTATTCCACTATGTTTGTGGTACCGAAACCGGACGGTTCGGTCAGACCCATTTTAGATTTAAAATCCCTGAACATTTATCTGAAGAGATTCAAGTTCAAAATGGAATCGCTCAGAGCGGTCATTGCAAGCCTTGAGGAAGGGGATTTTATGGTGTCTCTGGACATCAAGGATGCTTACATGCATGTCCCCATTTATCCGCCTCATCAGGAGTACCTCAGGTTTGTGGTACGGGACTGTCATTACCAATTCCAGACGTTGCCGTTTGGCCTGTCCACGGCACCGAGAGTTTTTACCAAGGTGATGGTGGAAATGATGGTGCTCATTCGGAAGCAAGGGGTTACAATTATCCCATACTTGGACGATCTCCTCATAAAGGCGAGGTCCAGGGAGCAGTTGCTGATCAGCGTAGCACACACTCAGGAAGTGTTGCGTCAGCACGGCTGGATTCTGAACATTCCAAAGTCGCAGCTGATTCCTGCGACGCGTCTGCCCTTCCTGGGCATGATTCTGGACACAGACAAGAAGAAGGTGTTTCTCCCGGAGGAGAAGGCTCAGGAGCTCGTGACTCTGGTCAGGGACCTCCTGAAGCCAAAACAGGTGTCGGTGCATCGCTGCACACGAGTCCTGGGAAAGATGGTGGCGTCATACGAAGCCATTCCCTTCGGCAGGTTCCATGCGAGGATCTTTCAGTGGGATCTGCTGGACAAGTGGTCCGGATCGCATCTTCAGATGCATCGGATGATCACCCTGTCCCCCAGGGCCAGGGTGTCTCTTCTGTGGTGGCTACAAGGTGCTCTCCTCCTCGAGGGCCACAGATTCGGCATACAGGACTGGGTCCTGGTGACAACGGATGCAAGCCTCCGAGGGTGGGGGGCAGTCACTCAAGGAAGAAACTTCCAAGGGTTGTGGTCAAGTCAGGAGACTTGTCTGCACATCAATATCCTGGAACTAAGGGCCATATACAACGCTCTGAGTCAAGCGGAGCCTCTGCTTCGAAACCAACCGGTGCTGATTCAGTCAGACAACATCACTGCAGTGGCCCATGTAAACCGCCAGGGCGGCACAAGAAGCAGGGTGGCAATGGCAGAAGCCACCAGGATTCTTCGGTGGGCGGAGAATCACGTACTAGCACTGTCAGCAGTGTTCATTCCGGGAGTGGACAACTAGGAAGCAGACTTCCTCAGCAGGCACGACCTCCACCCGGGAGAGTGGGGACTTCATCAAGAAGTCTTCACGCAGATTGCAAATCGATGGGAACTGCCACAGGTGGACATGATGGCGTCCCGTCTCAACAAAAAGCTAAAAAGATTTTGCGCCAGGTCAAGGGACCCTCAGGCGATAGCTGTGGACGCACTAGTAACACCGTGGGTGTTCCAGTCGGTCTATGTGTTTCCACATCTTCCTCTCATACCAAAGGTGCTGAGAATTATAAGAAAAAGAGGAGTGAGAACAATACTCATTGTTCCGGATTGGCCAAGAAGGACTTGGTACCTGGAATTGCAAGAAATGCTCACAGAGGACCCATGGCCTCTGCCTCTCAGACAGGACCTGTTACAACAGGGGCCCTGTCTGTTCCAAGACTTACCGCGGCTGCGTTTGACGGCATGGCGGTTGAACACCGGATCCTAGCAGAAAAGGGCATTCCGGAAGCAGTTATTCCTACGCTGATAAAGGCTAGGAAGGACGTGACAGCAAAACATTATCACCGTATATGGCGAAAATATGTTGCTTGGTGTGAGGCCAGGAAGGCTCCTACAGAGGAATTCCAGCTGGGTCGATTTCTACACTTCCTACAGTCAGGTGTGACTATGGGCCTAAAATTAGGGTCCATAAAGGTCCAGATTTCGGCCCTATCCATTTTCTTTCAAAAAGAACTGGCTTCACTGCCTGAGGTTCAGACGTTTGTTAAGGGAGTGCTGCATATTCAGCCCCCTTTTGTGCCACCGGTGGCACCTTGGGATCTTAACGTGGTCTTGGCTTTCCTGAAATCCCACTGGTTTGAGCCACTTAAGACGGTGGAGCTAAAAGTATCTCACGTGGAAAGTGGTCATGCTGTTTGCCCTAGCCTCAGCTAGGCGTGTGTCAGAATTGGCGGCTTTGTCATGTAAAAGCCCCTATCTGGTTTTCCATATGGACAGGGCAGAATTGCGAACTCGTCCGCAGTTTCTGCCAAAGGTGGTGTCATCTTTTCATCTGAACCAACCCATTGTGGTGCCTGCGGCTACTCGTGACTTGGAGGATTCCAAGTTGCTTGATGTAGTCAGGGCTTTGAAGATCTATGTTGCCAGTATGGCTGGAGTCAGGAAAACTGACTCTCTGTTTATCCTGTATGCATCTAACAAGCTGAGTGCTCCTGCTTCAAAGCAAACCATTGCTCGCTGGATCTGTAACACGATTCAGCAGGCTCATTCTGCGGCTGGATTGCCGCATCCAAAATCAGTGAAAGCCCATTCCACAAGGAAGGTGGGCTCTTCTTGGGCGGCTGCCCAAGGGGTCTCGGCATTCCAGCTTTGCCGAGCTGCTACTTGGTCGGGTTCAAACACATTTGCAAAGTTCTACAAGTTTGATACCCTGGCTGAGGAGGGCCTGGTGTTTGCCCATTCGGTGCTGCAGAGTCATCCGCACTCTCCCGCCCGTTTGGGAGCTTTGGTATGATCCCCATGGTCCTTACGGAGTCCCCAGCATCCACTAGGACGTTAGAGAAAATAAGAATTTACTCACCGGTAGTTCTATTTCTCGTAGTCAGTAGTGGATGCTGGGCGCCCGTCCGAAGTGCGGACTTTCTGCAATACGTGTATATAGTTATTGCTTAACAAAGGGTTATGGTTATGTAGCATCGGTTGAGTGATGCTCAGTTGTTGTTCATACTGTTAACTGGGTAAGTTTATCACAAGTTGTACAGTGTGATTGGTGTGGCTGGTATGAGTCTTACCCTGGATTCCAAAATCCTTTCCTTGTAATGTCAGCTCTTCCGGGCACAGTTTCCTTAACTGAGGTCTGGAGGAGGGGCATAGAGGGAGGAGCCAGTGCACACCAGATAGTACTAAATCTTTCTTTAGAGTGCCCAGTCTCCTGCGGAGCCCGCTATTCCCCATGGTCCTTACGGAGTCCCCAGCATCCACTACGGACTACGAGAAATAGAATTACCGGTGAGTAAATTCTTATTTTTACTCATCCATCCAACTACTTCAATTATGCCAGTTTAGCGCTGCTATTTTTTTTTTTTATGGTTGGTAGGTACAACTAACGCCTACATTTTAGCAGCAGCATTAGACGAGCACACCCATAAGCGCCTGATTCTACCCTTTTGGGTATTTAATTTTTCCCACTTTTGAAATTTCTCTCTCAGTTTTTCGCCTAAATTGACCTGTAACATCTCTGGCGAGGGACCTGATAAATTTAAAATTCACAGCATACACTATACTCTGAGGGTTAACTGTAAAAACAGTTTGGAGTTTGATATTCCATGTGTAACAAAGCTACACTAAGAGCATGGAATATCAAACTCAAGTTTTATTTTTTTATTACATTTACCCCTTTATAGAGTATTGTGTATGGTAAGAATTACAGTAGCATATATAAATCACTAGTGAGGGACAAGGAGTCTCTTCACCGTGAAAGAATCTTTTCAGATTTTGTCTTGGGCAGAGAGCTGAATCCTAGCTATCTCTACAGTTTTCTCTGACGTCCTAAGTGGATGCTGGGACTCCGTAAGGACCATGGGGAATAGCGGCTCCGCAGGAGACTGGGCACAACTAAAGAAAGCTTTAGGACTACCTGGTGTGCACTGGCTCTTCCCACTATGACCCTCCTCCAGACCTCAGTTAGAATCTTGTGCCCGGCTGAGCTGGATGCCACACTAGGGGCTCTCCTGAGCTCCTAGAAAAGAAAGTATATTTTAGGTTTTTTATTTTCAGTGAGATCTGCTGGCAACAGACTCACTGCTACGAGGGACTAAGGGGAGAAGAAGCGAACCTACCTGCTTGCAGCTAGTTTGGGCTTCTTAGGCTACTGGACACCATTAGCTCCAGAGGGATCGAACACAGGACCCGACCTCGATTGTCCGGTCCCGGAGTCGCGCCGCCGTCCCCCTTACAGAGCCAGAAGCATGAAGATGGTCCTGAAAATCGGCGGCAGAAGACTTCGGTCTTCAACAAGGTAGCGCACAGCACTGCAGCTGTGCGCCATTGCTCCTCATGCACACCTCACACTCCGGTCACTGATGGGTGCAGGGGGGGGGGGGGGCGGGCGCCCTGAGCAGCAATATTAACACCTTGGCTGGCAAAAAAATCACAGTATATAGTCCTAGAGGCTATATATGTGAAAAATACCCCTGCCAGAGATCCATAAAAAAGCGGGAGAAAGTCTGCCGAAAAAGGGGCGGGGTTATCTCCCTCAGCACACTGGCGCCATTTTCTCTTCACAGTGCAGCTGGAAGACAGCTCCCCAGGCTCTCCCCTGTAGTTTTCAGGCTCAAAGGGTTAAAAAGAGGGGGGCACTAAATTTAGGCGCAAAATTGTGTATTATAGCAGCTATACGGGAAAAATCACTGTGGGTAGTGTGAATCCCTGTATTATATAGCGCTTTGGTGTGTGCTGGCATACTCTCTCTCTGTCTCCCCAAAGGACTTTGTGGGGTCCTGTCCTCAGTCAGAGCATTCCCTGTGTGTGTGCGGTGTGTCGGTACGGCTGTGTCGACATGTTTGATGAGGAAGGTTACGTGGAAGGCGGAGCAGATGCCGATAAATGTGATGTCGCCCCCTGTGGGGCCGACACCAGAGTGGATGAATAGGTGGAAGGTATTAACCGACAGTGTCAACTCCTTACATAAAAGGCTGGATGACGTAACAGCTGTGGGACAGCCGGCTTCTCAGCCCGCGCCTGCCCAGGCGTCTCAAAGGCCATCAGGGGCTCAAAAAACGCCCGCTACCTCAGATGGCAGACACAGATGTCGACACGGAGTCTAACTCCAGTGTCGACGAGGTTGAGACATATACACAATCCACTAGAAACATCCGTTGCATGATCACGGCAATGAAAAATGTGTTACACATTTCTGGCATTAACCCAAGTACCACAAAAAAGGGGTTTTATGTTTGGGGAGAAAAAGCAGCCAGTGTTTTGTTCCCCCATCAGATGAGTGAATGAAGTGTGTGAAGAGGCGTGGGTTCCCCCGATAAGAAACTGGTAATTTCTAAAAAGTTACTGATGGCGTACCCTTTCCCGCCAGAGGATAGGTCACGTTGGGAGATATTCCCTAGGGTGGATAAGGCGCTCACACGTTTGTCATAAAAGGTGGCACTGCCGTCTTAGGATACGGCCACTTTGAAGGAGCCTGCTGATAAAAAGCAGGAGGCTATCCTGAAGTCTGTATATACACACTCAGGTACTATACTGAGACCTGCAATTGCCTCAGCATGGTCTGTTACCCTGTCAGGACAGGGATACTATTTTGCTAACCATAGAGCATATTAAAGACGTAGTCTTATATATGAGGGATGCACAGAGGGATATTTGCCGGCTGGCATCCAGAATTAATGCAATGTCCATTCTGCCAGGAGGGTATTAGGGCCCCGGCAGTGGACAGGGGATGCTGACTTTAAAAGGCACATCTGCCTTATAAGGGTGAGGAATTGTTGGGGATGGTCTCTGGGACCTCGTATCCACAGCAACAGCTGGGAAGAAAAATGTTTTACCTCAGGTTTCCTCACAGCCTAAGAAAGCACTGTATTATCAGGTACAGTCCTTTCGGCTTCAGAAAAGCAAGCGGGTCAAAGGCGCTTCCTTTCTGCACAGAGTCAAGGGAAGAGGGAAAAAAGCTGCACCAGACAGCCAGTTCCCAGGATCAAAAATC
The DNA here is from genome assembly GCF_028390025.1 of Pseudophryne corroboree. Lineage (NCBI taxonomy): Eukaryota > Metazoa > Chordata > Amphibia > Anura > Myobatrachidae > Pseudophryne > Pseudophryne corroboree. The sequence goes on from NC_086447.1 coordinate 448,431,506, forward strand.
TTCCCCCGCTTACTCTGAGTCCACCGCATGACGCTGGGGCTCCACAGGTGGAGACAGGTGCGGTGGGGGCGCGTTTCGGGAACTTCAGCGACCAGTGGGCTCGCTCACAGGTGGGTCCCTGGGTTCTGCAAGTAGTATCACAGGGATACAAGCTGGAGTTCGAGGCGACTCCCCCTCGCCGTTACCTCAAATCAGCCTTGCCTGCTGCCCTCGGAGAAAGGGGAGGTAGTACTGGCGGCAATTCACAAGCTGTACTTCCAGCTGGTGATAATCAAGGTACCCCTCCTTCAACAAGGCCGGGGTTACTATTCCACAATGTTTGTGGTACCGAAACCGGACGGTTCGGTGAGACCCATTCTAAAATTTAAATCCTTGAACACTTATATACGAAGTTTCAAGTTCAAAATGGAATCGCTCAGGGCGGTTATTGCAAGCCTGGACGAAGGGGATTACATGGTATCACTGGACATCAAAGATGCTTACCTGCATGTCCCTATTTACCCTCCTCACCAGGAGTACCTCAGAATTGTGGTACAGGACTGTCATTACCATTTCCAGACTTTGCCGTTGGTCTGTCCCCGGCACCGAGGGTATTTACCAAGGTAATGGCCGAAATGATGATGATCCTTCAAAAAAAAGGAGTTATAATTATCCCTACTTGGACAATCTCCTTATAAAGGCGAGGTCCAGGGAGCAGTTGTTGGTCGGAGTAGCACTATCTCGGGAAGTGCTACAACAGCACGGCTGGATTATGAATATTCCAAAGTCGCAGCTGGTTCCTACGACGCGTCTACTTTTCCTGTGTATGGTTCTGGACACAGAACAGGAAAAAGTGTTTCTCCCGGAGGAGAAGGCCAAGGAGTTGTCATCTCTAGTCAGAGACCTCCTAAAACAAATACAGGTGTCGGTGCATCAATGCACGCGAGTCCTGGGAAAGATGGTAGCTTCTTACGAAGAAATTCCATTCGGCAGGTTCCATGCAAGGATCTTCCAGTGGGATCTGTTGGACAAGTGGTCCGGGTCGCATTTTCAGATGCATCGGCAGATAACCCTGTCTCCAAGGGCCAGGGTGTCGCTGTTGTGGTGGCTGCAGAGTGCTCATCTTCTAGAGGGCCGCAGATTCGGCATACAGGACTGGGTCCTGGTGACCACGGATGCCAGCCTTCGAGGCTGGGGGGGGCAGTCACACAGGGAAGAAACTTCCAAGGACTATGGTCAAGTCAGGAGACTTCCCTACACATAAATATTCTGGAACTAAGGGCCATTTACAATGCCCTAAGTTAGGCTAGACCCCTGCTTCAACACCAGCCGGTGCTGATCCAGTCAGACAACATCACGGCGGTCGCCCATGTATACCAACAGGGCGGCACAAGAAGCAGGATGGCGATGGCAGAAGCCACAAGGATTTTCCGATGGGCGGAAAATCATGTGTTAGCACTGTCAGCAGTGTTCATTTCCGGAGTGGACAACTGGGAAGCAGACTTTCTCAGCTGGCACGACTTCCACCCGGGAGAGTGGGGATTTCATCCAGAAGTCTTCCAAATGATTGTACACCATTGGGAAAGGCCACAGGTGAACATGATGGCGTCCCGCCTCAACAAAAAGCTAAAAAGATATTGCGCCAGGTCAAGGGACCCTCAGGCGATAGCTGTGGACGCTCTGGTGACACCGTGGGTGTACCAGTCGGTTTATGTGTTCCCTCCTCTTCCTCTCATACCCAAGGTACTGAGGATAATAAGAAAAAGAGGAGTAAGAACTATACTCATTGTTCCGGATTGGCCAAGAAGAGCTTGGTACCCGGAACTTCAAGAACTGATCTCAGAGGACTCATGGCCTCTGCCGCTCAGACAGGACCTGCTGCAGCAGGGGCCCTGTCTGTTCCAAGAATTACCGCGGCTGCATTTGACGGCATGGCGGTTGAACGCCGGATCCTGAAGGAAAAGGGCATTCCGGAGGAAGTCATCCCTACGCTGATTAAAGCTAGGAAAGAAGTGACCGCAAACCATTATCACCGCATATGGCAAAAATATGTTGCGTGGTGTGAGGCCAGGAAGGCCCCAACGGAGGAATTTCAGCTGGGCCGTTTTCTGCACTTCCTACAGTCAGGGGTTGACTATGAGCCTAAAATTGGGTTCCATTAAGGTCCAGATTTCGGCTCTGTCGATTTTCTTCCAGAAAGAACTGGCTTCACTGCCTGAAGTTCAGACATTTGTTAAGGGAGTGCTGCATATTCAGCCCCCCTTTTGTGCCTCCAGTGGCACCTTGGGATCTCAACGTGGTGTTGGATTTCCTAAAGTCGCATTGGTCTGAGCCACTTAAAACCGTGGATTTGAAATATCTCACGTGGAAAGTGGTCATGCTGTTGGCCTTGGCTTCGGCCAGGCGTGTGTCAGAATTGGCGGCTTTGTCATGTAAAAGCCCTTATCTGATTTTCCATATGGATAGGGCAGAATTGAGGACTCGTCCCCAGTTTCTCCCTACGGTGGTATCCGCTTTTCATTTGAACCAACCTATTGTAGTGCCTGCGGCTACTAAAGACTTGGAGGATTCCAAGTTGTTGGACGTAGTCAGGGCCCTGAAAATTTATGTTTCCAGGACAGCTAGTGTCAGGAAAACTGACTCGCTATTTATCCTGTATGCACCCAACAAGCTGGGTGCTCCTGCTTCAAAGCAGACTATTGCTCGCTGGATCTGTAGTACGATTCAGCTTGCACATTCTGCGGCTGGACTGCCGCATCTTAGATCAGTGAAAGCCCATTCCACGAGGAAGGTGGGCTCTTCTTGGGCGGCTGCCCGAGGGGTCTCGGCTTTACAACTTTGCCGAGCAGCTACTTGGTCGGGGTCAAACACATTTGCAAAATTCTACAAGTTTGATACCCTGGCTGAGGAGGACTTAGAGGTTGCTCATTCGGTGCTGCAGAGTCATCCGCACTCTCCCGCCCGTTTGGGAGCTTTGGTATAATCCCCATGGTCCTTACGGAGTCCCAGCATCCACTTAGGACGTCAGAGAAAATAAGATTTTACTCACCGGTAAATTTATTTCTCGTAGTCCGTAGTGGATGCTGGGCGCCCATCCCAAGTGCGGATTGTCTGCAATACTTGTATATAGTTATTGTTTAACTAAAGGGTTATTGTTGAGCCATCTGTTGAGAGGCTCAGTTATATTTCATACTGTGAACTGGGTATAGTATCACGAGTTATACGGTGTGATTGGTGTGGCTGGTATGAGTCTTACCCGGGATTCAAAATCCTTCCTTATTGTGTCAGCTCTTCCGGGCACAGTATCCTAACTGAGGTCTGGAGGAGGGTCATAGTGGGAGGAGCCAGTGCACACCAGGTAGTCCTAAAGCTTTCTTTAGTTGTGCCCAGTCTCCTGCGGAGCCGCTATTCCCCATGGTCCTTATGGAGTCTCAGCATCCACTACGGACTATGAGAAATAGATTTACTGGTGAGTAAAATCTTATTTTTAGTGCGGGGATAGAAAATTTGATGGTGGACTATTTAAGTTGCCAGTCTATTCTGCCAGGAGAATGCTCTCTATACCTGGAAGTCTTCCAGAGTCTGGAAGTGAAGACCAACCATAGATGTCTGATGGCCTCTTTGTTCAACAACAAGACTGACGGGTTTTGTTGTAGCACCAGGGATCAGTTAGCATTCCTAAAAGATGCAATGGTAGTGCCATGGACATTTTAACTGGGATACAGATTTCCACCAATTCCAATGCTTCTGCAGGTTCTGCGGAAAGCATTCCGGTAATAGTAGCACCAAACTGGCCAAGAAGTTTTCAGTGCACAGATGTAGTGAAAGTGGCTGTGGGTCTTGGGAGTCAGACTCCCTCGGGATCTGCTGTCACAGGGCATGTCATTGCGGAGTATGTTAAGCGAGGATTTACTTGGACAGGAATGCAAGCATTAGGAAGAGTTTATTCATTCTGTATCATGGACGAATAGACCTGTTCCAGTTAAGATTTCAACTAATTACATTTGTTCAGTAGGTACTTCGTGGGCAGCACAGAATGGGGCATCCATAGAGCAGTTAAGTAGAGCAAGCTACATTGTCCAAATATTATAATTTTTATGACTTTACATCTAAAGTCAGATTCACTGGATGCAAAGTATTAAATTCAGATAAGTCTGGACACACCCTCTTGGGGGTGGCTTTTGTACATCCCTATTGTTATGAAGTGTCCCCCAGATGAAGGAAAGAAAAAACAAGATTTTGGGGTACTTGCCAGTTACATTTTTATTTGACTTCATCTGGGGGACACTTTGATCCTAATTGGTTGAGTTCAAGAGAAAGTTAATCGTTTTTTTCTTCGACCTATCCTTGAGGTTCTTTTAGTTCAACTGAGGGGTTGGAAGGGAGGAGCTTATATACAGCTAATTAAGTGCCGATGCTTCTAACCCCATGGTTGTGAAATGTTCCCCAAATTAAGTCGGAGAAAGATTTTAACTGGTAAGTACAAAAAAATTGCTTGTTTTTGCTATTGCTTCATTTTGTATTGATGTTATTGCTATTGTTTTACTTGCCCCTTTCCTATATGTAGTTTGCTGTTCTGCAAACTCTGTGGCACCTTATAAATTTACCATGGTTGCTTCAGCTGTGCCTTCACAGTAAAGCTGCGGAAATGTCATACTGAAACCAAACGGCTTCTATCTGTAACTTCATCAAGCTTTCTCTAACGTCCTAGTGGATGCTGGGGACTCTGTAAGGACCATGGGGAATAGACGGGCTCCGCAGGAGACAGGGCACTTTAAGAAAGAATTTGGATACTGGTGTGCTCTGGCTCCTCCCTCTGTCCCTCCTCCAGACCTCAGTTTGAATCTGTGCCCGGACGAGCTGGGTGCTCTGAGGGGAGAGAAGCAAACCGTCTAACTGCGGCTAGGTTGCGCTTCTTAGGCTACTGGACACCATTAGCTACAGAGGGATTGAACACAGGACCTGACCTTGTCCGGAGCCGCGCCGCCGCCCACACACTCCGGTCACTGTAGGGTGCAGGGCGCAGCGGGGGGGGGCGCCCTGGGCAGCAATTAGATACCTCCTGGCGAAAGCAGCATATATACAGTTGGACACTGTTATATGCATGAGCCCCCGCCATTAATTTTACACAAAATCGCGGGACAGAAGCCCGCCGCTGAGGGGGCGGGGCCTTCTTCCTCAGCACTCATCAGCGCCATTTTCTCTCCACAGCTCCGCTGAGAGGAAGCTCCTCAGACTCTCCCCTGCAGACTCACGGTAGAAAGGGTAAAAAGAGAGGAGGGGCACATACATTTGGCGTAAAAACAATATATACAGCAGCTACTGGGTTAACACTAAGTTACTGTGTGATTCCTGGGTCATATAGTGCTGGGGTGTGTGCTGGCATACTCTGTCTCTCCAAAGGGCTTTGTGGGGGAACTGTCTTCAAATAGAGCATCCCCTGTGTGTGTGGTGTCGGTACGTGTGTGTCGACATGTCTGAGGTAAAAGGCTCCCCTAAGGTGGAGATAGAGCAAATATGTGTGAGAGGGTGTCTCTGTCGACAACGCCGACACCTGTTTGGATCTGTGTAAGTGCTAAGGTGAATTTATTGCACAAAAGATTAGAGAACAGACAGGAAATCTACCCATGTCTGTCCCTATGTCACAGAGACCTTCAGAGTCTCACAATGCTCACTATCCAAAATAATAAACACTGATATCGACACGGAGTTTGACTCCAGTGTCGACTACGATAATGCAAAGTTACAGCCAAAATGGCAGAATGGTATTCAATATATGATTATTGTAATAAAAGATGATTTGCATATCACTGATGACTCATTTGTCCCTGACACAAGGGTACACATGTTAAGGGGAAGAAAGCTGAGGTAAATTTCCCTTCTCTCATGAGGAAAAAGAGCGGGAATCTCCAGACAAGAGACTGCAGCTTCCCACAAAAAATTCTCAGGCAGTATCCTTTCCCCACTAGGGCCAGGATGTGATGGGAATCTTCCCCTAGGGTGTCACGTTTGCCCAGAAGGTAGCACTAGCTATTCTCAGGGATCCTGCAGATAGCGTGCACATTCTGGTACACTACTCAGACCGGCAATTGTGTCGGCATTGGTTTATAGCGCTGTGGCTGCGTGGAAGATTGAGACCCTAGTATGCATATAGATATATATATGTATATATATATATATATATATATATATATGTATATATATATATATATATATATATATATATTAAAGATGCTGTCTTAAGAGATAGGTATATATATATATATATATATATATATATATATATATATATATATATATATATATATATATATATATATATAAAACATGCCCAAAGAGACATGTGTATACTGGGTCCTAGAGTCAAAGCTATGTCGATTTCTGCTTGACGTGTCCTGTAGAATATGCAATGAACAGATGATGCCGATTTAAGAGGCATATGGAAGGCTGAGGATTGTGTGGAGAAGGGTTCTCTGACCTGGTCTCCACAGCTATAGCTGGTAATTCTGATATTTTGCATTATATTCCTGCACAGCCTAGGAAAGCACGACATTATCAAATGCAGCCTTTCGAATAAAGAAACAAGAAAGTTCGAGGTGCGTACTTTCTTGCCAGAGGCAGGGGCAGAGGAAAGAAGCTACACAACACAGCTAGTTCCCAGGAACAGAAGTCCTCCCCGGCCTCTACAACAATCCACTGCATGTCGCTGGGGCTCCACAGGCGGAGCTAGGCCTGGTGGGGGCACGCCTTCGTAAGTTCAGCCACAAGTGGGTTCACTCCCTGTTAGATCCCTGGGCAATAGATATTGTGTCTCAGGGATACAAGCTGGACTTTGAGAAGATGCCCCCTCACCGACGGCCCTGCCGGCTTCCCCCCACGAGAGGGAAACAGTGTTAACTGCAATTCAAAAATTGTATCTTCAACAGGTGGTGGTCAAGGTTCCCCTCCTTCAACAAGGGGGGGTTATTATTCGACCATGTTGTAGTCCCGAAACCAGACTGTTCGGTCGGACCCATATTGAATTTAAAATCCCTGTACATTTACCTGAAAAGGTTCAAGTTCAAGATGGAATCGCTAAGAGCGGTCATTGCAAGCCTGAAAGGGGGAGATTTTATGGTGACTCGGGACATAAAGGATGCATACCTTCATGTCCCCATTTATCCACCTCATCAGGCGTACCTCAGAATTGCGGTACGGGATTGTCATTACCAATTTCAGACGTTGCCGTTTGGTCTCTCCACGGCCTTGAGAATATTCACCAAGGTAATGGCGGAAATGATGGTGCTCCTGCGGAAGCAAGGTGTCACTATTATCACGTACTTGGACGATCTCATAAAAGCGAGATCAAGAGAGCAGTGGCTGAACAGCGTATCACTTTCTCTGGGAGTGTAACGGCAACACGGCTGGATTCTATATATTCCAAAGTCGCAGTTGGTTCTTACAGCTCATCTGCCTCTCCTAGGCATGATCCTAGACACAGACCAGAAAAGGGTTTATCTCCCGATAGAGAGAGCTCAGGAGCTCGTGACACTGGTCAGGAATCTATTACAACCAAAACAGGTGTCAGTGCATCACTGCACTCGAGTCCTGGGAAGGAGGGTGGCATCATACGAGGCCATTCCCTTCGGCAGGTTCCATACGAGGACCTTCCAATGGGACTTATTGGACAAGTGGTCCGGATCACATCTTCAGATGCATCGGTTAATCACCCTATCCCCCAGAGCCAGGGTGTCTCTCCTGTGGTGGCTGCAGAGTGCTCAGCTTCTCGAAGGTCGCAGATTCGGCATTCAGGACTGGGTCCTGGTGACCACGGATGCAAGCCTCCGAGGGTGGGGGGCAGTCACACAGGGAAGAAATTTCCAAGGGCTGTGGTCAAGGCAGGAGACTTGCCTTCACATCAATATCCTGGAACTAAGGGCCATATACAACGCCCTAAGTCAAGCGGAGACCCTGCTTCGCGACCAACCGGTTCTGATTCAGTCAGACAATATCACCGCAGTGGCTCATGTAAACCGCCAAGGCGGCACAAGGAGCAGGGTGGCGATGGTAGAAGCCACCAGAATTCTTCGCTGGGCGGAGAATCACGTAAGCTCACTGTCAGCAGTGTTCATTCCGGGAGTGTACAACTGGGAAGCAAACTACCTCAGCAGGCACGACCTCCACCCGGGAGAGTGGGGACTTCATCAAGAAGTCTTCGCGCAGATTGTAGGTCGGTGGGAACTGCCACAGGTGGACATGATGGCATCCCGCCTCAACAAAAAGCTACAGAGGTATTGCGCCAGGTCAAGAGACTCTCAGGCGATAGCTGTAGACGCACTGGTGACACCGTGGATGTTCCAGTCGGTTTATGTGTTTCCTCCTCTTCCTCTCTTACCCAAGGTGCTGAGAATCATAAGGAAAAGAGGAGTGAGAACAATACTCATTGTTCCAGATTGGCCAAGAAGGACTTGGTATCCAGAGCTGCAAAAAATGCTCACAGAGGACCCATGGCCTCTGCCTCTAGGGCAGGATCTGTTGCAGCAGGGACCTTGTATGTTCCAAGACTTACCGCAGCTGCGTTTGACGGCATGGCGGTTTGACGCCGGATCCTAGTAGAAAAGAGGGATTCCGGATGAGGTTATTCCTACGCTGATGAGCGCTAGGAAGGACGTGACGGCTAAACATTATCACCGTATACAGCGAAAATATGTTGCTGGGTGTGAGGCCAGGAATGCTTCTACAGAGGAATTCCAGCTGGGCCGTTTCCTTCACTTCCTACAGTCGGGAGTGACTTTGGGCCTAGAATTGGGGTTCATTAAGGTCCAGATTTCGGCCCTATCCATTTTCTTTCATAAAAAAAAAAAAAAACTAGCTTCTCTACCTGAAGTTCAGACGTTTGTAAAGGGAGTGCTGCATATTCAGCCCCTTTTTTTTTGCCACCAGTGGCACCTTGGGATCTTAACGTGGTGTTGAGTTTCCTGAAATCTCACTGGTTTGAGCCACTTAAGACCGTGGAGTTAAAATATCTCCCGTGGAAAGTGGTCATGCTATTGGCCTTAGCTTCGGCTAGGCGTGTGTCAGAATTGGCGGCTTTGTCATGTAAAAGCCCCTATCTGGTTTTCCATATTGACAGGGCAGAATTACGGACTCGTCCGCAATTTCCTCCAAAGGTGGTGTCATCTTTTAATTTGAACCAACCTATTGTGGTGCCTGCGGCTACTCGTGACTTGGAGGATTCCAAGTTATTAGATGTAGTCAGGGCTTTGAAGATTTATGTAGACAGATCGGCTAGAGTCAGGAAAACTGAGTCGCTGTTTATCCTGTATGCATCCAACAAGCTGGGTGCTCCTGCTTCAAAGCAAACTAATGCTCGCTGGATCTGTAACACGATTCAGCAGGCTCATTCTGCGACTGGATTGCCGCTTCCAAAATCAGTAAAAGCCCACTCCACAAGGAAGGTGGGCTCTTCTTGGGCGGCTGCCCGAGGGGTCTCGGCATTACAGCTTTGCCGAGCAGCTACTTGGTCAGGTTCGAACACTTTTGCAAAGTTTTACAAGTTTGATACCCTGGCTGAGGAGGACCTTGTGTTTGCTCATTCGGTGCTGCAGAGTCATCCGCACTCTCCCGCCCGTTTGGGAGCTTTGGTATAATCCCCATGGTCCTTACGGAGTCCCCAGCATCCACTAGGACGTTAGAGAAAATAAGATTTTACTCACCGGTAATTCTATTTCTCGTAGTCCGTAGTGGATGCTGGGCGCCCGTCCCAAGTGCGGACTTCTTCTGCAATACTTGTATATAGTTATTGCTTAAATAAGGGTTATGTTGTGGTTGCATCAGGGTTGATCTGATGCTCCGTTGTTGTTCATACTGTTAACTGGGTAAGTTTATCACATGTTATACGGTGTGATTGGTGTGGCTGGTATGAGTCTTGCCCTGGATTCCAAAATCCTTTCCTTGTACTGTCAGCTCTTCCGGGCACAGTTTCTCTAACTGAGGTCTGGAGGAGGGACAGAGGGAGGAGCCAGAGCACACCAGTATCCAAATTCTTTCTTAAAGTGCCCTGTCTCCTGCGCCCATGGTCCTTACGGAGTACCCAGCATCCACTACGGACTACGAGAAATAGATTTACCGGTAAGTAAAATCTTATTTTACCTGATGTTACTAATTAAGTAATCAGCAAGGCTGCAGGCCAAATGTAATACAGGTTGAGTATCCCATATCCATATTTCTCTATCGTCCTAAGTGGATGCTGGGGTTCCTGAAAGGACCATGGGGAATAGCGGCTCCGCAGGAGACAGGGCACAAAAAAGTAAAGCTTTACTAGGTCAGGTGGTGTGCACTGGCTCCTCCCCCTATGACCCTCCTCCAGACTCCAGTTAGATTTTGTGCCCGAACGAGAAGGGTGCAATCTAGGTGGCTCTCCTAAAGAGCTGCTTAGAGAAAGTTTAGTTTAGGTTTTTTTCTTTACAGTGAGTCCTGCTGGCAACAGGATCACTGCAACGTGGGACTTAGGGGGAAAGTAGTAAACTCACCTGCATGCAGAGTGGATTTGCTGCTTGGCTACTGGACACCATTAGCTCCAGAGGGATCGAACACAGGCCCAGCCGTGGAGTCCGGTCCCGGAGCCGCGCCGCCGACCCCCTTGCAGATGCTGAAGCGTGAAGAGGTCCGGAAACCGGCGGCTGAAGACTCCTCAGTCTTCATAAGGTAGCGCACAGCACTGCAGCTGTGCGCCATTTTCCTCTCAGCACACTTCACTGGGCAGTCACTGAGGGTGCAGAGCGCTGGGGGGGGGCGCTCTGAGAGGCAAATATAAACCTTATACAAGGCTAAAAATACCTCACATATAGCCCATAGGGGCTATATGGAGATATTTAACCCCTGCCTGACTGGAAAAATAGCGGGAGAAGAACCCGCCGAAAAAGGGGCGGGGCCTATCTCCTCAGCACACGGCGCCATTTTCTGTCACAGCTCCGCTGGTCAGAACGGCTCCCAGGTCTCTCCCCTGCACTGCACTACAGAAACAGGGTAAAACAGAGAGGGGGGGCACATTAATGGCTATATATATATATATTAAAGCAGCTATAAGGGAGCACTTAATATAAGGATATCCCTTGTATATATAGCGCTTTGTGGTGTGTGCTGGCAGACTCTCCCTCTGTCTCCCCAAAAGGGCTAGTGGGTCCTGTCTTCATTAGAGCATTCCCTGTGAGTTTGCGGTGTGTGTCGGTACGTGGTGTCGACATGTATGAGGACGATATTGGTGTGGAGGCGGAGCAATTGCCAAATATGCAGATGTCACCCCCCAGGGGGTCGACACCAGAATGGATGCCTTTATTTGTGGAATTACGTGATGGTTTATCTTCCCTTAAACAGTCAGTTGAGGACATGAGGCGGCCGGACAATCAATTAATGCCTGTCCAGGCGCCTCAAACACCGTCAGGGGCTGTAAAACGCCCTTTGCCTCAGTCGGTCGACACAGACCCAGACACGGGCACTGATTCCAGTGACGACGGTAGAAATTCAAACGTATTTTCCAGTAGGGCCACACGTTATATGATTTTGGCAATGAAGGAGACGTTACATTTAGCTGATACTACAGATACCGTAAAACAGGGTATTATGTATGGTGTGAAAAAACTACAAACAGTTTTTCCTGAATCAGAAGAATTAAATGACGTGTGTGATGAAGCGTGGGTTGCTCCTGATAAAAAGTTGATAATTTCAAAAAAGTTATTGGCATTATACCCTTTCCCGCCAGAGGTTAGGGCGCGCTGGGAAACACCCCCTAAGGTGGACAAGGCGCTCACACGCTTATCCAAACAAGTGGCGTTACCCTCTCCTGAGACGGCCGCACTTAAGGATCCATCAGATAGAAAGATGGAAGTTATTCAAAAGAATATATACACACATGCAGGTGTTATACTACGACCAGCTATAGCAACTGCCTGGATGTGCAGTGCTGGAGTAGTTTGGTCAGAATCCCTGATTGAAAATATTGATACCCTAGATAGGGACAATGTTTTACTGTCGTTAGAACAAATAAAGGATGCATTTATCTATATGCGTGATGCACAGAGGGATATTTGCACACTGGCATCTCGGGTGAGTGCTATGTCCATTTCAGCCAGAAGAGCCTTATGGACACGACAGTGGACAGGCGATGCGGATTCAAAACGTCACATGGAGGTTTTGCCGTATAAAGGGGAGGAGTTATTTGGAGTTGGTCTATCAGACTTGGTGGCCACGGCTACTGCCGGGAAATCCACTTTTTTACCTCAAGTCACTCCCCAACAGAGAAAGGCACCGACCTTTCAACCGCAGCCTTTTCGCTCCTACAAAAATAAGAGAGCAAAGGGCTTGTCGTACCTGCCACGAGGCAGAGGAAGAGGGAAGAGACACCAACAGGCAGCTCCTTCCCAGGAACAGAAGCCCTCCCCGGCTCCTGCAAAAACCTCAGCATGACGCTGGGGCCTCTCAAGCGGACTCGGGGACAGTGGGGGGCCGTCTCAAAAATTACAGCGCGCAGTGGGCTCACTCGCAGGTAGACCCCTGGATCCTGCAGATAATATCTCAGGGGTACAGGTTGGAATTAGAGACGGATCCTCCTCATCGTTTCCTGAAGTCTGCCTTACCAACCGTCTCTTCCGAAAGGGAGAGGGTGTTGGAAGCCATTCACAAGCTGTACGCTCAGCAGGTGATAGTCAAAGTACCCCTATTACAACAAGGAAAGGGGTATTATTCCACTCTATTTGTGGTACCGAAGCCGGATGGCTCGGTAAGGCCTATTCTAAATCTGAAGTCCTTGAACCTCTACATAAAAAAGTTCAAGTTCAAGATGGAGTCACTCAGAGCAGTGATAGCGAACCTGGAAGAAGGGGACTTTATGGTATCCTTGGACATCAAGGATGCGTATCTACACGTTCCGATTTACCCCGCACACCAGGGGTACCTCAGGTTCATTGTTCAAAAACTGTCACTATCAGTTTCAGACGCTGCCGTTCGGATTGTCCACGGCGCCTCGGGTCTTTACCAAGGTAATGGCCGAGATGATGATTCTTCTTCGAAGAAAAGGCGTATTAGTTATCCCATACTTGGACGATCTCCTAATAAGGGCAAGGTCCAGAGAACAGCTGGAGACAGCTTTAGCACTATCTCAAGAGGTGCTAAGACAACACGGGTGGATTCTGAATATTCCAAAATCCCATTTAATCCCGACAACTCGTCTGCTGTTCCTAGGAATGATTCTGGACACGGTTCAGAAAAAGGTTTTCCTTCCAGAGGAAAAAGCCAAGGAGTTATCCGATCTGGTCAGGAACCTCCTAAAACCAGGAAAAGTGTCAGTACATCAATGCACAAGAGTCCTGGGAAAAATGGTGGCTTCTTACGAAGCAATTCCATTCGGCAGATTCCATGCAAGAATATTCCAAAGGGATCTGTTGGACAAATGGTCAGGGTCGCATCTGCAGATGCACCTGCGAATAACCCTGTCACCAAAGACAAGGGTGTCACTTCTGTGGTGGTTGCAGAAGGCTCACCTATTAGAAGGCCGCAGATTCGGCATTCAGGATTGGATCCTGGTGACCACGGACGCCAGCCTGAGAGGCTGGGGAGCAGTCACACAAGGAAGAAACTTCCAGGGAGTATGGACGAGTCTGGAAAAGTCTCTTCACATAAACATTCTGGAACTAAGAGCAATCTACAATGCTCTAAGCCAGGCGGAACTTCTCCTGCAAGGAAAGCCGGTGTTGATTCAGTCGGACAACATCACGGCGGTCGCCCATGTAAACAGGCAGGGCGGCACAAGAAGCAGGAGTGCAATGGCAGAAGCTGCCAAGATTCTTCGCTGGGCGGAGAATCACGTGATAGCACTGTCAGCAGTGTTCATCCCGGGCGTGGACAACTGGGAAGCAGACTTCCTCAGCAGACACGATCTTCATCCGGGAGAGTGGGGTCTACATCCAGAAGTCTTCAACATGTTAATAGACCGTTGGGAAAGACCAATTGTAGACATGATGGCGTCTCGCCTCAACAAGAAACTGGACAAATATTGCGCCAGGTCAAGAGATCCACAGGCAATAGCTGTGGACGCACTGGTAACTCCTTGGGTGTACCAGTCAGTGTATGTGTTTCCTCCTCTGCCGCTCATACCAAAGGTATTGAAGATCATACGGCAAAGAAGAGTAAGAACAATACTAGTGGTTCCGGATTGGCCGAGAAGGACTTGGTATCCGGAACTTCAAGAGATGCTCACGGACGAACCGTGGCCTCTACCTCTGAGAAGGGACCTGCTACAGCAGGGTCCCTGTCTTTTTCAAGACTTACCGCGGCTGCGTTTGACGGCATGGCGGTTGAACGCCAGATCCTAAAAGGGAAAGGCATTCCAGAAGAAGTCATTCCTACCTTGATTAAGGCACGGAAGGAAGTCACCGTGAAACATTATCACCGCATTTGGCGAAAATATGTAGCGTGGTGCGAGGATCGGAGGGTTCCGACGGAGGAATTCCAACTGGGTCGTTTCCTACATTTCCTGCAATCAGGATTATCTATGGGTCTCAAATTGGGATCCATTAAGGTTCAAATTTCGGCCCTGTCAATATTCTTCCAAAAAGAATTGGCCTCTGTCCCTGAGGTCCAGACTTTTGTCAAGGGAGTACTGCATATACAGCCTCCTGTGGTGCCTCCGGTGGCACCGTGGGATCTAAATGTAGTTTTAGATTTCCTCAAATCCCATTGGTTTGAACCATTGAAAAAGGTGGATTTGAAATATCTCACATTGAAAGTGACTATGTTACTAGCCCTGGCCTCTGCCAGGAGAGTATCTGAATTGGCGGCTTTATCTTATAAAAGTCCTTATCTAATCTTCCATTCGGATAGGGCAGAACTGCGGACTCGTCCGCATTTTCTCCCTAAAGTGGTATCAGCATTTCATCTGAACCAACCTATTGTGGTGCCTGCGGCCACTAGCGACTTGGAGGACTCCAAGTTGTTGGACGTTGTCAGAGCCTTAAAAATATACATTGCAAGGACGGCTGGAGTCAGAAAATCTGACTCGCTGTTTATATTGTATGCACCCAACAAGTTGGGCGCACCTGCTTCTAAGCAGTCGATTGCTCGTTGGATTTGTAACACAATTCAACTTGCACATTCTGTGGCAGGCCTGCCACAGCCTAAAACTGTAAAAGCCCACTCCACAAGGAAGGTGGGCTCATCTTGGGCGGCTGCCCGAGGGGTCTCGGCATTACAACTCTGCCGAGCAGCTACGTGGTCGGGGGAGAACACGTTTGTAAAATTTTACAAATTTGATACCCTGGCAAAGGAGGACCTGGAGTTCTCTCATTCGGTGCTGCAGAGTCATCCGCACTCTCCCGCCCGTTTGGGAGCTTTGGTATAATCCCCATGGTCCTTTCAGGAACCCCAGCATCCACTTAGGACGATAGAGAAAATAAGAATTTACTTACCGATAATTCTATTTCTCGGAGTCCGTAGTGGATGCTGGGCGCCCATCCCAAGTGCGGATTATCTGCAATACTTGTACATAGTTATTGTTAACTAATTCGGGTTATTGTTAAGGAGCCATCTTTAAGAGGCCCTTTCTGTTGTCATACTGTTAACTGGGTTTAGATCACAAGTTGTACGGTGTGATTGGTGTGGCTGGTATGAGTCTTACCCGGGATTCAAAATGCCTCCCTTATTGTGTATGCTCGTCCGGGCACAGTACCTAACTGGAGTCTGGAGGAGGGTCATAGGGGGAGGAGCCAGTGCACACCACCTGACCTAGTAAAGCTTTACTTTTTTGTGCCCTGTCTCCTGCGGAGCCGCTATTCCCCATGGTCCTTTCAGGAACCCCAGCATCCACTACGGACTCCGAGAAATAGAATTATCGGTAAGTAAATTCTTATTATTCCGAAATACGGAATTTTTTGAGTGAGAGTGAGATAGTGAAACTTTGTTTTCTGATGGCTCAATGTACACAAACTTTGTTTAATACACAAAGTTATTACAAATATTGTATTAAATGACCTTCAGGCTGTGTGTATAAGGTGTATATGAAACATAAATGAATTGTGTGAATGTACACACACTTTGTTAAATGCACAAAGTTATTAAAAATAATGGCTAAAATGACCTTCAGGCTGTGTGTATAAGGTGCATATGTAACATAAATGCATTCTGTGCTTAGACTTAGGTCCCATCGCCATGATATCTCATTATGGTATGCAATTATTCCAAAATACGGAAAAATCCGATATCCAAAATACCTCTGGTCCCAAGCATTTTGGATAAATGAGACTCAACCTGTAGTATGCACCTGGCGGAATAAATAGATCCTTTGGCCAAGTAGTTGAAATTGAGGTAATGATCATTTTAATTTTTAAACAAAAAAATGAAACCATACTAAAAATTAATCTTGCTCGCTTCTGAGCAGGGATTGGTTTGATGTTTGCCTTCCAGATCTATGTAACCCATCTGGACAGTGGTTCTGTCACACCCCTTTTCCACTAGCTCCTTAAAACACTGGTAAATGTGCGGGGGCGCGCATTTACCTGTGTATTTCCCTGGTGGAAACTGGTCCCCCGGCAAATTCCCGTATCAAGTGATCCGGGAATCCTACCCGGGTAGCTAGCGCAACCCGGCTAGCTGTCTAGTTTGAACGGGAGCCGTGTCAAGGCGACACGGCTCCCGTTCACAGTGTATAGGGAGGGCGGCGCTGGGAGATCATGTGATCTCCCAGCGCCGCCCCTGCCGCGTCACTTGCAGCGTCACCAACCCGGCAATATGCCGGGTTGGTGAGCGCTGCTGAAAAGGGGCTGTAGCACGGGTCGTAGCCCCCACGGTTCGCAGTGTTTATAGTGGAAAAGGGGTTTCACCCTGCTCTTTCGCAAGGCCTCTGCAATGTATGACCAGTGGTTTTTATTTTTCAATTAAGTTTGTTCAGCTTTGAAATAGTGTAGGTCCAAGCTATCTATGCACAATGTGTTCGGGTGCTGTACCATCCAATCGAAATATATATAATGTCACAGGGAAGCACTACGGAACCAATAGCGAAAAATAAGAACAGCACATACTGATTTAAGTAAGATCCCTGAAACGTTGACTTACTATCATTGTTATTTTTTGGTGCTGATTCCGTAGTGCTTCCCTGTGACAATGCAAAAATTGACACTATGCCTTACAAGTCCTATTTTTAGTATCGCTGAGTTTGCTAGACATTCCAGGGAGTTCACCTGCCATTCAGGGAGAGTTGGTAAGTATTCCTTCAAGTTTGAAATGTATTAATGGTTACTTATTGTATCCTGTATACACAATGAGTTTAATATGCATCAATATGTGGAATTCTATCTAATTCATTATTTTTTGCCTGTTAATGGCATTATCCCTGCATTCTCCACGTTCCTATAAAGTGTTACATACTGTACAATATGGCCATGGTTTTTGCAGTAATTCTACAATGACCATATCAAATGAAGTAAATGAGGTTAAAGGTCTCTTCTCCAATATTGCCACCTTTATGAAATGTCAAAAGAATGGATGCCTTTATAGAGAAAACTGGGCAAATGTTTCATAAATCATTCATGTATCTTAATCTCTCACAGGGAGAAACAAAAATCTTATATAGTTGTGATCTCCCATTTCTGTAATTCAGGTTATTTGGTGCAATATACTTTGATATTAAAAGTGCTGTAGGTCTGGGGCATTTATTAGGTGCTTCAGAACCGCTGATTGAGCGCTGGGGTGTGAGCTGGCAAATTCCTTCTGTCTCTCTCTGACAGGCTTTCTTGTGGGTCTGTCCCCTATAAGCCCAGTGTGTCTGTGGGTGTTTATTACACGTGATTCGGCATGTCTGAGGCGGAGTGCTCTTCACAGGAGGAGGCTGTAATAGAGACACAAAAAGCGGCGAGGGTGACCATGTCGGCACCGCCGACTCCTGATTGGGTAAATGTGTTAAATGCTTTGAATGATAATGTGGCTCGTATTAGTAAGAGATTAGACAAGTCTGAGTCTCAGACCCAGACATGGAAGAAATCTGTGGAGGATATGTTATTACAAGTCCAGGTCCCCTCGGGGTCACAGAAACGTACGTACGTTTGCCCAGTTGGCAGACACTGATGCCGACACGGACGCTGATTCCAGTGTCGACTATAGCGATTCCAGATTAGATCCAAAATTGGCAAAGAGCATTCAGTACATGATTGTGGCAGTTAAAGACGTATTACATATCACTGAGGACCCTGCTATTCCTGATAAAAGGGTCTGTATGTATAAGGAAAAGAAACCCGAGATAGCGTTTCCTCTCTCTCATGAATTGAACGCTTTATTTAAAAAAGTCTGGGAAAGCCCTGACAAAGTTTCAGATTCCCAAAAGGATTCCGGTGGCTTATCAGTTTCCCTCTGGGGATAGAGAAAAGTGGGAGTCACCCCCCATTGTAGACAAGGCCCTATCACAGTTGTCAAAAAAGGTGGCTCTTCCTTCACCTGGCATGGCAGCCCTTAAAGACCCTGCGGATCGTAAGCAGGAAAATACGTTAAAATCCATTTATACGACCACATGTACGCTACTCAGACCGGTCATTGCATCTGCGTGGGTGAGTAGTGCTATTGAAAAGTAGGCAGATAACTTGTCATCTGATATAGATACCCTAGATAGGGATAGCATCCTCTTGACGCTGGGTCATATCAAGGACGCTGCAGCTTACCTGAAGGAAACTGCAAGAGATATTGGCCTTTTGGGATCAAAGGCCAATGCCATGGCAGTCTCAGCTAGGCGAGCGTTATGGATTCATCAATGGAATGCTGATGCTGACTCCAATAAAAATATGGAATCTCTACCATATAAAGGTGATGTCTTGTTTGGTGACGGCCTCGCTGATTTGGTATCTATGGCT
Organism: Pseudophryne corroboree; assembly: GCF_028390025.1. NCBI lineage: Eukaryota > Metazoa > Chordata > Amphibia > Anura > Myobatrachidae > Pseudophryne > Pseudophryne corroboree. Next base: position 448,450,351 of record NC_086447.1, read on the forward strand.
ACCGCGGGTAAGTCATCATTTTTGCCTTATGTGCCTTCACAACAAAAAGAAAACACCACTATCAGATGCAGTCCTTTCGGCCTAATAAATATAAGAGAGGGCGAGGTTCTTCCTTGCTACTAGAGGAAGGGCAAGGGGTAAATGATCACCAGCCGTGGCGGGTTCCCAGGAGCAGAAGTCCTCCCCGACTTCTGCCAAATCCAGCGCATAACGCTGGGGCTCCTCTGCGGGACTCCGCACCGGTGGGGGCACGTCTCAAACTCTTCAGTCAGTTCTGGTTTGTTCGGATCTGGACCCATGGGCTTTACAAATAGTATCCCAAGGGTACAAACTGGAGTTTCAAGACGTCCCCCCCCCCCCCCCCCCTTCCTCGCAGATTTTTCAAATCTGCCTTACGAGCTTCTCTTCCAGACAGGGAGGTAGTTTGCGATGCAATGCAAAAGTTGTGTCAAAATCAGGTCATCGTCAGGGTTCCCCAGTCGCAACAGGGAGAAGGCTTTTATTCAAGCCTGTTTGTGGTCCCGAAGCCGGATGGCTCGGTCAGACCAATCCTAAACCTGAAATCCCTCAATTTCTACCTAAAAAAATTCAAATTCAAGATGAAGTCTCTCCGAGCAGTGATCTCCAGTCTGGAGGAAGGGGATTTTATGGTATCGGTGGACATAAAGGATGCCTACTTGCATGTTTCCATCTATCCTCCGCATCAGGCTTACCTGAGGTTTGCAATTCAGGATTCTCATTACCAATTTCAGACGTTGCCGTTTGGTCTGTCCACGGCTCCGAGGGTTTTCACCAAAGTAATGGCGGAAATGAGGGTGGTTCTTCGCAAGCAAGGAATCACAATTATCCCATACTTGGACGATCTCCTGATAAAGGCGAGATCCAGGGATCAGTTGGTGAAAAACGTTGCACTGTCCCTGGCAGTTCTACAACAACATGGTTGGCTCCTGAACTTGCCGAAATCACAGTTGATTCTGGCAACGAGGTTGTCCTTTTTAGGAATGATACTAGACACAGCAATACAGAGAGTTTTTCTTCCAGTGGAGAAGGCTCTGGAAATCCAGAGAATGGTCAAACAAATTCTGAAACCAGCAAGTGTGTCACTCCATCAATGCACTCTGTTGCTCGGGAAGATGGTTGCGGCCTACGAGGCCATTCAGTGTGGCAGATTCCATGCCAGAGTTTTTCAGTGGGACCTGTTGGACAAGTGGTCCGGATCCCACCTGCACATGCACCGAAGGATAATCCTGTCTTCCAAGACCAGAATCTCACTCCTGTGGTGGCTGCACAGCTCTCACCTCCTAGAACAGGCATGTCCAAACTGCGGCCATCCAGCTGTTGTGAAACTACATATCCCAGCATGCCCTGACAGTGTTGCTGTCAGAGAATGTTAAAGCTGGGATATGTAGTTTCTCAACAGCTGGAGGGCCGCAGTTCGGACATGCCTGTCCTAGAAGGACGCAGGTTCGGGATCCAGGACTGGATCCTAGTAACCACGGATGCAAGTCTCCGAGGCTGGGGAGCAGTCACACAGGGGGAAAACTTCCAAGGAAGATGGTCAAGCCAGGAAACTTGTCTCCACATAAATGTTCTGGAGTTAAGGGCCATTTACAACGGCCTTCTACAAGCGGAACATCATCTTCGCAGTCTGCCCGTACTGATACAGTCGGACAATGTAACAGAAATAGCGTACATAAACCGCCAGGGCGGAACAAAAAGCAGAGCGGCAATGGCAGAAGCCACAAAGGTTCTCTGCTGGGTGGAAAAGCATACAAGCGCTCTGTCAGCGATCTTCATTCCAGGAGTGGACAACTGGGAAGCAGACATCCTCAGCAGACACGATCTCCATCCAGCAGTGGATGCACTGGTGACACCATGGGTGTTTCAGTCGGTGTATGTATTCCCTCCACTTCCTCTCATTCCAAAAGTTCTAAAGATCATAAGAAGAACAAAGGTTCAAGCGATCCTCATTGCCCCGGACTGGCCAAGGAGGGCTTGGTATCCAGATCTTCAGCAATTACTCATAGGAGATCCCTGGCCTCTTCCTCTACGCGAGAAAATGTTACAGCAGGGGCCGTGTGTTTACCAAGACTTACCGCGGTTGCGTTTGACGGCATGGCGGTTGAACGCCAAATCCTAGCACGAAAGGGTATTCCCAGTGAAGTCATTCCCACACTTCAGGCCAGGTAGGGAGTTACGTCGAAACATTACCATCGTATTTGGAGAAAATATGTGTCTTGGTGCGAATCCAAGAAGGCTCCTGCGGAAGAGTTTCAGCTAGGACGTTTCCTCCATTTTCTACAAGCAGGTGTGGATGCGGGCCTAAAGTTGGGCTCAATTAAGGTACAGATTTCAGCCTTATCGGTTTTCTTTCAAAAACAATTGGCCTTTCTTCCAGAAGTTCAGACGTTCGTGAAAGGTGTGTTGCACATCCAACCCCCATTTGTGCCTCCAGTGGCACCATGGGATCTTAACGAGGTGTTGCAGTCCCTTCAATCACATTGGTTTGAACCTTGACCAAAGGTGGAGTTGAAGTTCCTCACTTGGAAAGTGGTCATCCTGTTGGCTTTGACATCCGCAAAGCGGGTGTCTGAATTAGTGGCCTTATCTCACAAGAGTCCTTATTTAATCTTTCATGAAGATGGAGCAGACTTGAGGACTCGTCCGCATTTTCTGCCAAAGGTGGTTTCATCTTTCCACATGAACCAACCTATTGTGCCAGTGGCTACTGACGCTGTCGTTGAGTCAAAGTCTTTGGACGTGGTCAGAGCTCTGAAAATCTGTCGCCAGAACGGCTCAGATTAGGAAAACCGAGGCTCTGTTTGTCCTGTATGCTCCCAAAAAGATTAGGTGTCCTGCTTCCAAACAGACCATTGCACGCTGGATCTGTAACACGATTCAGCATGCTCATTCCACGGCCAGATTACCGTTGCCGAAATCGGTAAAGGCCCATTCTACTAGAAAGGTGGGCTCGTCCTGGTTGGTTGCCCGAGGGGTCTCTGCATTACAACTTTGCCGAGCTGCTACTTGGTCGTGTTCAAACACTTTTGCGAAATTTTACAAGTTTGATACCCTGGCCGATGACGACCTCAAGTTTGGTCAATCGGTGCTGCAGAGCCATCCGCACTCTCCTGCCCATTTTAGAGCTTGGTATAACCCAATGGTTCTATTGGTGTCCCCAGCATCCTCTAGGATGTATGAGAAAATAGGATTTTAATACCTACCGATAAATCCTTTTCTCTTAGTCCGTAGAGGATGCTGGGCGCCCCTCCCAGTGCGTACTGTATCTGCAGTTATTAGTATGGTTACACGCATGTTGTGTTACGTTTATTGTCAGCCTGTTGATGAAATCGTTCATGCCGTTGGCGTGTGTTCTGTTGATTGCCATGTTGTGCGGCATGCTTGAGGTGTGTTCTGGTATGAATTTCACCTTAGTTTAACAATAAATCCTTTCCCAAAATATGTCCGTCTCCCTGGGCACAGTTTCTATAACTGGAGTCTGGAGAAGGGGCATAGAGGGAGGAGCCAGTGCACACCCCTTTTGAAAGTCTTAAAGTGCCCATGTTTCCTCCGTGATGAAGCCTAATATTTATCCTATATAACACACTCTAAAGAGGTTAAGAGACACAGTACGCAATTGGCGCACGAGGTACCGTAAGGGTACGCTCTTAGCGTAGCGGACGCTGTATCGGGAGCGAGCCGCTCGAGCGACACAAACGCTCGCGAGAATACGCTGTTGGTATCGGGCACACTATAGGTAAGCGACTACCGTAATGCTTCGCTATCAGCGTAGCGGACGCTCGAGACCACGAGGAGATCACGAGCGGCGCAGACGCTCACAAGATAACAATCAGTAGACCTTGAATGTAACACACAGAAATGATATTCTTATACTGTAAACCTTGTACTGAAACACTGTAGCGATATAACGCTGCTTAACCTTGTTTACACTAAAGCTGTTTGAGCGATAGAGACGCTCCTATTACCCACTGCAATATAATGAACACACACAATACCGGTCTAAGGGTCTAACGCCTTTTAAGGAAATGAATGAACGTTCAAAAAGAATAATACAATACAAGTTATACACTACCAAAATAACATAGAATTCCTAACCAGATAACTACACATAAAATACAATAAAGATACAATCACTTTTAAAGGGGGAGGGAGAGAGAGAATGGCTTATAACAATAAACAAAGACAATATGATTGCAGAGAAACTTACGCACAAAGGGTAACAATCGCATGCGCCTCCTGGATATCCAGCTCCCGATTATCAGTGATGAGAACCGTTGAAGAGAATAGAGAGCTGGCCCAGATCGGCTTGTCCTTTTATACACTACACACAATACAGTACAATGGTCCCTATATTCTTATTGTTCATTGGACACAGGAATTCCTCTTCGCATTATAACAAAAGGTCATAGGTTGATTCATACAGGTGGGCTGTGACTATTCCTAACTGCTCAGGTGGGTGGGAAACTAGGTTTCCCGCCGCATGGATAATAAAGTGCAAATATAGTAAAAGTCCATAAACTTCTTATGTCCATAACTATTCGCACGAGCGAGTTATCCGCTTCAAACCAACACCGGAATATTGCTAATTAAATATTCTTCCGATGGATACTAAACACCACTGTATAACCCTTGTCTGACCCTTCGTATCAAACAAAGAGGGATCTCTTTGTCCATGAACATGCTACATTAACTAAACTTTCAGATTCTATCAAAGCGACCATGATCTACAAAATACATTATATGGTTAAAATATGTAACGATTGAGTCGCACGCTAGACGCATACAAACTCTACCGTAAATGCGCATACCGTGCGCCTGCGAGTGCACGCAACAGCGAGTATGCGCACGCACGGGAGAGCACATGCACGCGCAGCGGGGACACGCATGAGGTGCAAATATGGCAGTGTGCATAGTGATATTTTTCTGACTTTGACAGTCCACCCTTTGGCAGTCACCAATAACTGCCACTTTCTAAAACATTTCAAAAAGAGAAAAATATATGTCATGTATAATACATTTCTATGATTGGGTAGGGGAGGAGAGGAGAAGGTAGGAAAAGGGTATGACCTAGTGAGATAGCAGAAGCATGTGTGTATGAATCCATGTTTGGGGGGTCATGTATCATCGTGCCGTACATGTTTTAAATCAAGCTTCGAGGTATTGCGAAGTATACATTTGAATTCCTTCTTATCCCGTGGTACGGGTCTGTGGATGGGCTATCAAACTTTACCGAGCTCTCTTCGGCTTTTGGTTGCAACAAAATGGGGGAGCACATTTTAGTTGATGATACATGAATGGGGGAATATGTGAGTGCTGATATCTGTGCCTGTATTCCCGATCGACTATGTGTGTCATTACCTGAAGGTTGTAGGGGTGAAAATAAGAAGTGTCGTTACGGGGTAGAGATACCATTATGTGAGGTTAATTTACATTTCGCCGATTGAAGTCTTGTCTTGTCTTGTCTCGATGTACATGTTGACTGTAGTCTCTTTGTGCTTTTGCCAATAAACGCAGGCAAAGCTTTATCAATGTCCATAGACTTACAAAAAGTGTTGGGCTAGCGTAAAATTAAAGTACTAGGGACATGGGGGTCTATGGCATAGTCCATCTGATGTCTGTGTACAAGGTTGTCAAACTTCTTCTTTAGTCCATCTGTTGTCTGTATACCGGGTCATCAAATTCCTCTTCCAGGCGGGTCATTTTACCTTGGTGAGAAACAAAGGAGAAACGGGTGAAAGAAACGGACCGTGGAATCACATTTTCATCACAACAGTGTCTCTATCGTTGGGTCATAAATCACATCCATTGGAATTATAATGTCCTCACTCCTTAGACTCATCACTTTAGTACTCTGTTTACACTTCGTTAAAGCCTGAACGCATCTAAATATCAAGCCAATCGATATGACAACACCCAAGATACATAGAAGAAACTTCCCTACATCCATTATAACTCCTTGAGCCCATTCTCCTAAACCGGAGAACCAATTTCGCGGGTTCAACCATGACACCCAACTGATCAGCTCATTACCCACAGCAGCAAGGGTGAGATTGTGTCTCCTGCGGAATTCCCACTTTAATTGGAGAATGTCGTCCATCTTTTGGTCTATGACCTTGACCGGGTCCTCTGTGCTATTCGTAATATAAGTGCAGCATTTTACGCCGTACTGCGTTGCCAGTGTGACACAATATCCGCCTGTCACTGCTGTGAGATAATTAAGAACCATCCTATGCTGAACCAGTTCTGTTTTGTAAGCTTGGAGCTCCCTTCCGGTATATATAAAAGTGTCGTCATACATTTCTGTGATATTGTCTAATAAATTTGCAAGCGCAGATATATATTTATAGTTCAACACTCCTCTGGCGGTGCGAGTGATGTCTAACGCGAGTAGAAACTGAATCCCGGTGGATTCATGGATCAGGTCAGAGGCCGGATGCTCTGTTCTTTCTATCAGGTGCCTTTTAACTACGTGCTCGTAATGGGTGTGAGTTAAAGGAGCTTGGGCACTGCGGTGAATATCTTTCATTTTGGTATGCGATACAGTCATTACTTCAGGCAGTACTTTTCCAATATAACACAATCCTTCAGAGTTTGGGGCAAGCCACTTATACGCCTTCCTCCCGCATATGAAATATGCATCATCGGGGAGAACATATGGGACGGAGTAGGACATAACCATATTACACATTTTCCATATGAAATCTCCTAACCCTAATTCTCCCATCTGTTTAGTACACGTATCAGTTTGTATGATATGTGCACAGTATCCTGGTGATACCTCTCCAACTCTCATGATTCTATTTCCCAAGGTGTACCTATACCGGAAGAATTTCCCATGGTCGGCTATCTGGCGTATAAGTTCTGTATGTATGGGCAATCTGTCGGCTCTATATGAAAATGTCATGGTTTGATTACTCCATGACACTTCCCAATTTCCCGGCTTTCGGGGATTGGAAATGTTAAAACATACTAGGGATCTATCCACATGATATTGGTGGAGCTTCAAACTAGGAGGACTGGAGATATTAAATCTCCTGTCCACCGGCCTCCCACCACTTAGCTCAAGTACCTCCCCTACCGTTAAAGGGAATGGTACTAAGCCTGATTTACTATGACCTTGAGGTACTTGAGAGCTTACCCAACAATCTGTCTGATTTAACACTTTACCCACTAAGGAGTGATAGTCACTCAATGGATGCTGGTCCATGTGGATATTAAAACTGGACTGACATTTCTTGATGCACTCATCCTCAACTACGTTATCACAATGCCTACAGATGCAATTTTCTTCAGCTAACAATCCTTCACAATTCCTTCTATGGTCAATGCTATCGGATCGTTTTCTGATACTCGCCTTTGCTTGACGATTGTGTTGTTCTTGGAAATCTACGCCTCCATCTCTGTCATCAGAACCCATTCCAGAACCTCTCTCGACCTCCATGGTACTCTCGCCGGAACAGACTGCTCGGGTCAACATCATGGTCAACAGGAAAATCCGGATCACAGTCTCTTGGGGCAAGTCCATCTTATAGGAGGAAATGGAGAAGAATGAGAAAGGGGAAAGAAATAATTGAGGGAGATGGGATGGGAAGTGGAGAAAACAATAAAAGGGTACAGGGAATCGACAACTGCCTCCGATCTTATTATTCTCAATGCTCAGGTGCCGTCTCAGTCCTCCTGAAACAGACACTCCAGTGATACAACTTCCTCTACCGTCTTTTCTTTATCACGGGACTTCTCTGGATCAGCAACCTTCTTGCAATGGGATGAATGAACCCAAGTCTCTCTCTCGGCAACCTTCAATGCTGTCGTGCTAACCAATAAGACCTGGTATGGTCCTTCCCATCTGTCAATAAGGCAACCTGAGCGTAGAAAATTTCGTATCATTACATAATCCCCAGGTTCAATGTCATGACAATTACTATCTGGCAGATCAGGAATCACCAACTTCAAATTATCGTTCTGATTCCTTAGCTGTTTACTCATGTTAACCAGGTATTTTATAGTCACTTCATTGTTACACTTCAAATCATCCTGAGGGTTAATCATAACATGCGGTTGTCGACCAAACAGAATTTCAAAGGGGGACAGATTAAGAGGGGACCTGGGAGTGGTTCTGATGCTGTATAGTACAATGGGTAAAGCTTCTGGCCATGCCAATCCTGTTTCTGCCATAACTTTGCTCAGTTTATTTTTAATCGTGCTGTTCACTCTTTCCACCTTCGCACTCGCCTGGGGGCGGTATGGAGTGTGCAGCTTACTATCAATTCCCATCAACTTACACATTCCTTGAAAGACATCACCTGTAAAATGGGTACCCCTATCACTTTCAATTATTCTAGGGATACCGTATCTACACACAAATTCCTGCACAATTTTCTTAGCAGTAAACATAGCGGTATTTGTGGCCGCAGGAAATTCTTCGACCCAATTTGAAAACACATCTATACAAACAAGTACATATTTCAAATTTCGACAAGGGGGTAATTGTATAAAATCAATCTGTATTACCTGAAAAGGGCCGCCTGTAGGTGGGATATGAGATGGTTCTGTTGGTATTGCCTTTCCGATATTCTTCCTCAAGCAGGTAAGGCATGACATTGCTCTCTTACCTGCATGGGATGAGAATCCTGGGGCGCACCAATATGCTCTTACCAACTTGCACATTCCCTCCTTGCCCAGATGAGTCAGCCCATGTGCTGCTTCAGCTAAACATGGAAGATATGCTCTGGGGGCCACTGGTTTACCCTGTCCATCTGTCCAGAGTCCTGAGGACTCCTGGCCATATCCTTTTGCCTTCCAGACTGCCTTTTCCTGTGAGGAACACAAATTTTGCATCTCACACAACTTCTGTGTGTTGATGGTATTAAATACCATCAATTGTGTGGCATCTGTCTGTCTGGGGGTACCAGCTGCTAACTTAGCAGCTTCGTCTGCTCGGCTGTTACCAAGTGATACTGGGTCCTGGCTATATGTATGTGCTTTACACTTGATAACAGCCACTCTGTCGGGTTCCTGTATCGCTGTTAGGAGTCTTTTGATGTGAGTTGCATGCGCTATCGGTGTACCAGCTGCCGTCATGAAATTTCTGAGACGCCATAGGGCTCTGAAATCATGGACTACTCCGAAGGCGTATCTAGAATCGGTGTAGATATTGGCTGACTTTCCCTTAGCCAATTCACATGCTCTGGTCAGGGCAACCAGTTCAGCAACCTGGGCTGAGTGAGGTGGGCCTAGCGGTTCTGCTTCTATGGTGCCTTGGTCATCTACGACTGCGTATCCAGTACACAAGTCTCCCGAGTCCGTCTGTCTGTGACAACTACCGTCAGTGTAGAAAGTAAAATCTACATCTTCCAGTGGGTTGTCACTGATGTCAGGCCTTGCCGTGAAATTTTGGGTCAAATATTCCATACAATCATGTGTCATCCTTTGTATTAAATCCTCCTTCCCCATCACTCTCATCCTCCACCCTTTGTGCCTGTCCAGGCACACCTGGGAGATATGTTGCAGGATTTAATGCACTACATCTCTTTATGGTGATGTTTACGGGGGCCATCAATGCCAATTCCCATCTTGTAAACCGCGCTGATGAGACGTGCCTGGTTTGGGCAGAATTCAGCAAGGCTGACACTGCATGTGGTGTATGAATTGTGAGGTTGTGTCCTAGCACTACATCTTCGCTTTTTGTAACTAGCAATGCTATTGCAGCGACACTTCGCAAGCATGTGGGGAGGGATCGCGCTACCGTGTCTAGCTGAGCGCTGTAGTATGCTACCGGCCTGCTGGCATCACCGTGCTTTTGGGTTAGGACGCCTGCCGCGCAACCAGCACTTTCTGTTCCGTATAGCTCAAAGGGTTTCCCATAGTCTGGCATACCTAATGCTGGTGCCTGCGTTAGGCACTGTTTAAGTCTCTCAAATGCCTTCTCAGATTCGTCTGTATGCGAAATCCGATCAGGTTTGTTTGATGAGACCATCTCTTGCAAGGGTAATGCTAAAATGGTAAAACCTGGGATCCAGTTGCGGCAATACCCACACATTCCTAAAAACGTTCTGATCTGTTGCTGGGTCTGTGGCAGTGTCATGTCTCTAATTGCTTGAATTCTATCAGCGGTCTGGTGTCTCAGTCCTTGTGTTAAACAGTGTCCCAGATATTTTACTTTAGGCTTGCATAATTGCAACTTGTCTTTGGAAACCTTGTGTCCTGTGTCTGAAAGATGAAACAGGAGCTGTTTCGTATCTTTCAGGGACGCTTCCAGTGAATCTGAACACAGTAGTAAATCGTCCACATACTGTATCAATATTGATCCACTCTCTGGTTGGAAAGACTGTAAACAATCATGCAAAGCCTGTGAAAATATACTTGGACTATCTATGAACCCTTGTGGTAATCGAGTCCATGTGTATTGGACTCCTCTGTATGTAAATGCAAACAAATATTGGCTGTCAGGATGCAGGGGTACCGAGAAAAAGGCGGAGCAGAGGTCAATAACAGTGAAAAATTTCGCAGTGGGAGGGATCTGCATAAGGATGACAGCTGGATTTGGCACTACGGGGAACTGACTCTCAACTATTTTGTTAATCCCCCTTAGATCCTGCACTAGCCGGTAACCCCTCCCCCCACTCTTTTTCACAGGGAAGATGGGACTATTGGCAGTGCTGGATGTTCTTACCAGTATGCCCTGTTGTAGCAAGCGCTCTATTACTGGGTAAACTCCTAACTCCACCTCTGGCTTCAGAGGGTATTGTGGGATTTTTGGAGCTATCCTACCATCTTTTGCTTGCACAACTACTGGAGCTACGTTTGCCATTAATCCAGTGTCTTGTCCATCTTTAGTCCACAGTGACTCTGGTATTTGGGATGTCATTTCTTCTACCTGGGATGGATTCCTATTTAACATAACAGTGTGGGACATTAATTTTGATGGGGAGTCTAGTATGTCTCGCACTTCCTGAGCGTGATTCTCAGGTATGTCTAAGAATACACCTTCAGGAGTGCAATAAATGACACACCCCATTTTACACAATAAATCTCTTCCCAGGAGATTAGTCGGTGCCGATGCCGCCAGCAAAAAGGAATGCTTGGTATGCAAAGGCCCTATTGTAATCTCTGCTGGTTTGCTAACAGGGTAGTGCTGGACTACTCCTGTTACTCCCATGGCTGGAATTGTCTTACCAGTGGTTCTCATGCCCACTGTCGAATTTATCACTGATTTGGCCGCCCCCGTATCTACAAGGAAGTTTAATGATTTACCAGCTACATCAATTGTGACCTCGGGTTCACTTCCAAGGCTTGCGATCAATTTCACTGGCTGCAGATTACAGGTATGGCCACACCCCTATTGGGTATGGTGACCTCCCTGAATCGCGCTGGCAGCAACTACTTGAGAAGGGGGTAAATGGGAACTACCAGAGACTTGCCAGTCTCTTTTTGGGGGATACCTTTTTGTTTCCCCTGCATGTGGCTTATGACTCCGTCTCTGCGGTCCCTGATCCCAATTTCGTGTGTCATGTCGTTGTCTAGGGGGTTGGTATGATTTTTGTGTGTTTTTCGATCTACAGTCTCGTGCAAAATGTCCCTCTTTATGACAGTAATAACAAGTTACCACATTTGACTTACCCACAGGGTTTGGAGATTCATACAAAGGTGGCCTTGTGGTCAGGGCCTGTATACTTACGGCCATTAACTTATCACTTTGTGACTCCCTGTGTCTGGTGATATTTCGATCGTGATCAAGGGCGGCCTCTCTCAAAGTAGCCACCGACAGACCTCGCCAACATGGTTGCGTGGTCTGTACCCTTGTCTTCAATACCTCCTTTAAACCATCCATTAACACAGATACTGCTACCTCTCTATGATTTACATTTGCTTTAATGTCTTCTATGCCTGTATACCTAGCCATTTCCTGTAATGCCCTGTGAAAATAGTCTGCAGCTGTTTCTGCCTCTTTTTGTTTTATGGAGAAAATCTTGTTCCATTTAACTACAGCTGGAAAATACTCTTTTAACTGTAAATTTATTCTCTTTACATTGTCTTGGTTGTACACATCCGTAAGGGGTACATCCTCATCTAATTTACAGTCAGCTAAAAATTGTGCTGAGTCGACATTGGAGGGTAAACATGCCCTCAGCAATATCTGCCAGTCTTTGTTATTGGGCTCTACAGTATTCCCTAGGTCTCTAATATATTTCTGGCTAGCAACTAGATCCTTCCTAGGATCAGGGAATTCGGAAACTATTGTCCTCAATTCCATTCGGGAAAATGGACAGTGCATGGCGATGTTTCTGACAGGAGTGACTCCTGAAGCGTCCGTTTTCCCATTTGGCACTGCTATTACCCTAACGGGATTAAGTCTACTAACATCATTCTGAATAGATTCTACAGCTTGTGGTGAAATGGTTTCAGCATAGTGTATGGTGCCGTACTTACCTGTTGATACGACCTCACCTGTCCCTCCGCTAGGGGCCTTTGATACTAATCTTACGGGTTGGGCCGTACCCACTGCTGTTTCTGATATGGTGGCTGCTAGAGAGAGCGCCGATAGTGTTGTTGATTCGTCTTCTTGATCATACTCCTGGGGAAAGTTTAAAACAGGGTACAACTTGCACGGGTTAATACTTGCATTACTCATCTTATCCACATTATTCTTAACATTTATGCAGTTACTAAGTGCTTGTTTATTACACCTTATTGCGTCATTCTCTGCAACCAACTTCTCTCCCGTTATGTAAGGTGGCGGTGGAGCCGTAGCTATCAGTTTCCCGATAGGGTTGGATCCAGCCGCCTGAGCCAATCCTCTCTGTATTTCACCTTCCTGTTGCCATAACTGTAAATAATCATAATGTTTGATCCGTCTCTTTGTTGATTTAATGAGACATATCCTTCTCCTAAGGTTTTGTAACACATCTGGGCTAAAACTACCTACCCGAGGGAACTTATCCTCGTCACGTACAGTCATTCTTTCCCATTCATCACATAAAACCTGTGTGTGTGAACCGTTTTTTTCACACATTACATACCTTGCCGACCCGATTGGTCGGTTTATTAAGTCAACCCGAACCGAGGTTGATCGCCCCCTACCTGAACAACTGGCCCCCATACTTGCAGGTGTTGCTTTCACTACCTCTGACCTTAATCAGGGTCTTCAGCGAACCCTTACAAAAACCAAGATGTCCGGGGTAGGCCGGCGGCGAAGTTTACCGAGTACTCCACTCACTCGCCCACGCCGACCAATACGCCCACACACTGCCTCAGCGCTGGCGTACTCGACCCAGGGCCCCTGCGACCTGAACCTCTATTTACTGAAACATGTGAGGGTGATCCGAAGAGCACTTACTCTTTTCAGTAACTATTGGTTGCTGGATAGTTCCCAAGTGACTAGCGAACTTCCCTTAAAATAAAATAAAAATTACACAAATCACGTTAGAATGTACAAATAGCGTTTATGACCCCTTTCGTACGCAAATGGTACTGGTCAGGTTACTAACTAATGCACACAATTACGTGCGGTACAATCGTTCGGCACATAAGCAACTAATCTTATGTGCGGAGCGACCAGTGGAATCGAAAATTGTGGCTGCGAATTCCTTCAGCCTGAGCTTTAATGGCCTATATGGGTTTTGCACCAACCATTCCTGGGTTGTGCTCTTTTCTATCTATAGCAGACTTCTTAGTCTGCTGTACCTAGACCTCCTGGTCTGCTATACTCTAATGCTCTTTTTTTATTGTTTAACAAGGGATGCCTCCCTAGCCACCGTGCATGTCACTTACACGTATGTACCTCACGAGAACTCGATTTCCTGTGGTTCAACCTTGAAAAAATTGTAAAACTTATATATATATATATATATATATATATATATATATATATATATACACACACTCACCACATGTACACTTTAATTGTTATTTCTGCGCAGAAATTCCTTTCATTCAGTAATAGTCTAGACCAGATGAGTCACAAATTGGAGAAGGATCTATTAGCTTAAAATTTTTGGACACTAAAATTGACTTGCGCTATTTATCGCGTTGCTTCCTTTTCGCCTGCTAAAATAATACTATCGTGTTATTTGAGTTACGTGGGCGTACCCAGACGCTCCGTTGCGTAATATACGCTGTGTGCGTTGGCCCTTGTGTTGCGTACTCTTGTCTCACCCTTTTGTTAGAGACACGTGTACGCTGGCCAGATATGTCCACCGAAATACAATCAACACGTTTATCAATGTAGATGATCTTTAATTGTAATCATCTACCGAGCACCACACAGGTCTCTCCTTGTATCTTAGGCAAAGCTGTGTGCGTGCTTTACAAATTACCCCTTAATGTATTACTTTTACTCTTTAACTACTAATAGCAACAAATCTTTCTTAGCACGTTATCAATTATGAAATGGCAAACAGGAGAGTGAAATGTGAAAATACACAAATGAAAAGAAATGCAGATGTATGCGTGCGTGCGTACGCAAGACAGAACAGAGAAAAAAACAGTTTTAAAAGACACTAGCGTATTGTTCTTACCTCTGGTTCCGGATTCCTTCAGCACCCTTTACTAAGCGAAGCAGACGCTTATCGGGTCAGCACTATGAGGAATATTACCTCCCGCCCTTTGCTGATCGATAATGTCTGCTGAAATTACCTAGTGCAGATATGTGAAGGACGGACGAGCCGCCAATTGATAAAGCCTAATATTTATCCTATATAACACACTCTAAAGAGGTTAAGAGACACAGTACGCAATTGGCGCACGAGGTACCGTAAGGGTACGCTCTTAGCGTAGCGGACGCTGTATCGGGAGCGAGCCGCTCGAGCGACACAAACGCTCGCGAGAATACGCTGTTGGTATCGGGCACACTATAGGTAAGCAACTACCGTAATGCTACGCTATCAGCGTAGCGGACGCTCGAGACCACGAGGAGATCACGAGCGGCGCAGACGCTCACAAGATAACAATCAGTAGACCTTGAATGTAACACACAGAAATGATATTCTTATACTGTAAACCTTGTACTGAAACACTGTAGCGATATAACGCTGCTTAACCTTGTTTACACTAAAGCTGTTTGAGCGATAGAGACGCTCCTATTACCCACTGCAATATAATGAACACACACAATACCGGTCTAAGGGTCTAACGCCTTTTAAGGAAATGAATGAACGTTCAAAAAGAATAATACAATACAAGTTATACACTACCAAAATAACATAGAATTCCTAACCAGATAACTACACATAAAATACAATAAAGATACAATCACTTTTAAAGGGGGAGGGAGAGAGAGAGGGAGAGAGAGAAAGAGAGAGAGAGAGAGAGAATGGCTTATAACAATAAACAAAGACAATATGATTGCAGAGAAACTTACGCACAAAGGGTAACAATCGCATGCGCCTCCTGGATATCCAGCTCCCGATTATCAGTGATGAGAACCGTTGAAGAGAATAGAGAGCTGGCCCAGATCGGCTTGTCCTTTTATACACTACACACAATACAGTACAATGGTCCCTATATTCTTATTGTTCATTGGACACAGGAATTCCTCTTCGCATTATAACAAAAGGTCATAGGTTGATTCATACAGGTGGGCTGTGACTATTCCTAACTGCTCAGGTGGGTGGGAAACTAGGTTTCCCGCCGCATGGATAATAAAGTGCAAATATAGTAAAAGTCCATAAACTTCTTATGTCCATAACTATTCGCACGAGCGAGTTATCCGCTTCAAACCAACACCGGAATATTGCTAATTAAATATTCTTCCGATGGATACTAAACACCACTCTATAACCCTTGTCTGACCCTTCGTATCAAACAAAGAGGGATCTCTTTGTCCATGAACATGCTACATTAACTAAACTTTCAGATTCTATCAAAGCGACCATGATCTACAAAATACATTATATGGTTAAAATATGTAACGATTGAGTCGCACGCTAGACGCATACAAACTCTACCGTAAATGCGCATACCGTGCGCCTGCGGGTGCACGCAACAGCGAGTATGCACACGCACGGGAGAGCACATGCACGCGCAGCGGGGACACGCATGAGGTGCAAATATGGCAGTGTGCATAGTGATATTTTTCTGACTTTGACATCCGGATCCCGTCTATACCTCCCATGGTTCTATTGGTGTCCCCAGCATCCTCTACGGACTAAGAGAAAAGGATTTACTGGTAGGTATTAAAATCCTATTTTTTCCCCCCCCCCCGCTACTCCTCCATATGCAATCTGTTCTGTGGTTTGTTTCGATTGCACAGCACTGGGGTACCTGCTCTCCTTGCCTCTCAATACTGGCCTCTTGAAGATTGGGGTTTGCTGCTGGTCCCCAGGAGAGCCATCAGAGCTTGATCTCTCCCTAATCCATGCCAGAGATCTTGACTGTGCTCTTCCCTGGCTGTCTTATGCTCCTGTGGTACTGGAGGCGATTTCCTGGGTGCCTATGCACCTTACCAGGGCTCTGGGAATTTCTACTGTCTGCGGCACCTCGCATCGGATCCTGGGATGCATTGGCTGCTCACAGGTCCAAGCCTATGTCCTTCAGTTGAGCTACCCATATTGTGTCACTAAAATGACAGCCCATCTTTCTCCTGTTTAATGGTGAATCCTCTCAGATAACATTCTCTCTCACCCTGGTTCCCCAGTGCTGTATATCTGATTTGCAGCTAGCCTGGAAAATAAGGGGACTCTTCCACATAATTTATTTTTCTATAGCCATCCCTATAGCTGGGAAATACTTCAGGACATTAACAGCCCTAACCTTATGGCTACTCCTGTCAGGTGAATACTCTTACCAACTTTTAACACGTGGCAACAGCCACCTCTGTCTCTGAGGCTCCTATATAAAGATTCATGCTTTTCCGCTCAGACTGCACTGCCCTACAGTAATGTTTTAAAGTTTACATTTATTCCTTGTATGATGACTCCTTGTGCATTCTGTAGTTTTTTTTAACCGGACTCTTCTCAATGTTTATTTTATTTTTTTAAGACCTTTCAAGTGGAGCTGGATTTTATTGCTATTATGTCTCAACATCCGTGCAAAAATACGGCAGGGGATCCTGCAATGTCTTTGGCTCCAAAAAATCTAAACATTCCCGTCCCCAACACACTGTGGAGGTAGTACTGGTTTCACAGATGCTAATGATCCTTTTGTCTTGTGGATTAGAACAAGAAGGCTGATATAGTTTCAATTGGCTCTCATATGGCTGCCCTAGAAAGAAAGAAAAAAAAAAAGATCTCATGTAAATTTCATTAATTCATGCTGCAGGATATGACTGATCTATGCAACGATAGAGAGCTTGAGGGATCAAATTAAGGACCTTGGAAATTGATCCAGACGCAACAATATTTGCATAAGAATTTTCTCATACATCCTAGAGGATGCTGGGGATGCTTCAAGAACCATGGGGTATAAACGGGATCGCAGGAGACATGGGCACTTTAAGACTTTAAAAGGGGTGTGAACTGGCTCCTCCCTCTATGCCACTCCTCCAGACTCCAGTTAGATTCTGTGCCCAGGGAGACTGGTCACACTCAGGGGAGCTCTACTGAGTTTCTCTGAAAAAAAGACTTATGTTAGGTTTTTTATGTTCAGGGAGCTCTGCTGGCAACAGGCTCCCTGCTTCGTGGGACTGAGGGGAGAGAAGCAGACCTACTTGTGAGTTCAAAGGCTCTGCTTCTTAGGCTACTGGACACCATTGGCTCCAGAGGGTCCGATCACTTGGTATGCCTAGCTGCTCGTTCCCGGAGCCGCGCCATCACCCCATCCTTGCAGAGCCAGAAAAAAGCTGGGCGAGTAAAAGAAGAACCAAAGACTTCAGTGACGGCAGAAGACTTCAGGTCTTGAGGTACTGCGCAGCGGTCGCACTGCGCGCCATGCTCCCACACACACAGCGGCACTAACAGGGTGCAGGGCGCAAGGCGGGCGCCCTGGGCAGCATGTAGACCTGAAGAAAACTGGTAAGTTATATGAAAAGTGCCTGGGCACTTAATATAGACCCCCCGCCAGTATAAATATGAAAAAATAAGCGGGACTGAAACGCGCCGGTGAGGGGGCGTGGCTTAGCCCTCAAGCTCTGACCAGCGCCATTTTCTCTTCACAGAAGCTGCAGAGACGCTGGCCCTGACCTCCACACTGCTGTACAAGTAACGGTGCAAATGGGGGGGGGGGGCCTTTGCTGTTGGTCTGTCCCCTATAGCCCAGTGTGATTGTAGGTGTCTACGGGTGTGTAGACATGTCCGAGGCTGAGTGCTCTTCCCAGGAGGAAGCTGGAGTGGGGACAGAAAAGGCGGTGGGAGTGACTGTGTCGGCACCGCCGACTGCTGAGTGGGTAAATATGTTGAGTGTTTTGAATGCAAATGTGGCTCGGTTGACTAAAAGATTAGATAAAGCAGAGTCTAAGAACCAGACGGATGAAATCCATGGAGGATGCATTGTCACAAACTCAGACCCCCTCGGGGTCACAGAAACGTGCATTTACCCAGACAGCAGATACAGATTCCGACACGGACTCTGATTCCAGTGTCGACTATAGTGATGCCAGATTGAATCCTAAATTGGCTAAGAGCATTCAGTGCATGATTGTGGCAATAAAAGACGTATTCCATATCACGGAGGACCCTGCTGTTCCTGATACGATGGTCTGTATGTTTAAAGGAAAGAAACCTGAGGTAACGTTTCCTCCCTCTCATGAACTGAACGCTCTTTTTGAAAAGGCTTGGGAAAATCCTGCCAAGAAGGTACAGTTTCCCAAAAGAATTCCAGTGGCATATCCATTCCCCTCTGGGGACAGGGAAAAGTGGGAGTCAACCCCCACAGTGGACAAAGCTCTGTCGCGTCTGTCCAAAAATGTGGCGCTTCCGTCTCCTGACACGGCAGCCCTAAAGGATCCTGCGGATCGTAAGCAGGAAAATACTCTAAAATCCATTTATGTCACTACAGGTTCGCTTCTCAGGCCTGCCGTGGCTTCGGCATGGGTGAGTAGCGCTATTGAAAAGTGGGCAGATAACTTGTCATCTGAGATAGATACCCTAGTCTCGGCTAGGAGGGCATTGTGGATTCATCAATGGAATGCTGATGCTGACTCGAAGAAGACTCTGGAGTCTCTACCGTTTAATGGTAGTGTCTTGTTTGGTGACGGCCTCACTGACCTGGTATCTACGGCTACCGCGGGTAAGTCATCATTTTTACCTTATGTTCCTGCACAACAAAAGAAAACGCCCCACTATCAGATGCAGTCCTTTCGGCCCAATAAATACAAAAAAGGACGTGGGTCCTCCTTCCTTGATGCGAGAGGAAAGGGAAAAAGGCCACAGGCTGTGGCAAGTTCCCAAGAACAGAAGTCTTCTCCCGCTTCTACCAAATCCACCGCATGACGCTGGGGCTCCTCTGCGGGAGTCCGCACCAGTGGGGGCACGTCTCAAGCTCTTCAGGTCTGGGTTCACTCGGCCCTGGATCTTTTGATATTAGAAATAGTAACCCAAGGGTACAAATTAGAGTTTCAGGACGTGCCCCCTCTCCGATTTTTCAAATCGGCCTTGCCAGCTTCTATTCCAGAAAGGGAGGTAGTATGCGCTGCAATATTAAAGCTGTGTCAAAATCAAGTCATTGCACGTTACCCCCGTCACAACAGGGGGAAGGCTTTTATTCGAGTCTGTTCGTGGTCCCGAAGCCGGATGGCTCAGTTAAACCGATTCTGAACCTAAAATCCCTCAATCTCTATCTAAAAAAATTCTAATTCAAGATGGAATCTCTCCGAGCAGTGATCAGTCTGGAGGAGGGGGATTTTATGGTGTCGGTCGACATAAAGGATGCCTACTTACACGTCCCCATATATCCTCCACATCAGGCTTACCTGAGGGTTGCTGTTCGGGATTGTCATTACCAATTTCAGACGTTGCCGTTTGCTCTGTCCACGGCTCTGAGAATTTTCACCAAGGTTATGGCGGAAATTATGGTTCTCCTGCGCAAGCAGGGAATCACAATTATCCCGTACTTGGACGATCTCATAAAGGCGAGAACCAAGGAACAATTGCTGAAAAACGTTGCGCTTTCACTGACTATTCTGCAACAACATGGTTGGCTCCTAAACTTGCCAAAATCGCAGTTGGTTCTGACGACACGACTGTCGTTCCTGGGTATGATTCTGGATACAGAATTAGAGAATTTTTCTTCCAGTGGAAAAGGCTCTGGAAATACAGAACATGGTAAAACTGATTCTGAAACCGGCAAGAGTGTCGATTCTTCAATGCACTTGGTTGCTGGGGAAGATGGTGGCGGCCTACGAGGCCATTCAGTATGGCAGGTTCCATGCCAGGGTGTTTCAGTGGGACCTGTTGGACAAGTGGTCCGGGTCTCACCTGGACATGCACCGGAAAATACTCCTATCTTCCAGGACCAGGATCTCCCTCCTGTGGTGGCTGCACAGTTCTCACCTTCTGGAGGGACGCAGGTTCGGGATTCAGGATTGGATCCTGGTGAGCACAGATTCAAGTCTCCGAGGCTGGGGAGCAGTCACACGGGGGAGAATTTTTCAGGGACAATGGTCAAGCTAGGAAGCTTGTCTGCCCATAAACATTCTGGAATTAAGGGCCATTTACAACGATCTTCTGCATGTGGAACATCTTCGCGGTCTGTCTTCATTCAGTCAGACAACATAACAGCAGTGGCGTACATAAACCGCCAGGGCGGAACAAAGAGCAGAGCGGCAATGGCCGAGGCTACGAAAGTTCTTCGCTGGGCGGAGAGACATGCAAGAGCTCTGTCAGCGGTCTTCATTCCAGGAGTGGACAACTGGGAATCAGACTTCCTCAGCAGACACGATCTCCATCCAGGAGAGTGGGGTCTTCATCAAGAAGTCCTTGCAGAAGTGACAAATCGTTGGGGAATTCCTCAAATAGACATGATGGCGTCCCACCTCAACAGGAAACTTCAGAGATATTGTTCCAGGTCGAGGGACCCTCAAGCGATAGCGGTGGACGCCCTAGTGACACCGTGGGTGTTTCCGTTGGTCTAGGTGTTCCCTCCACTTACACTCATTCCAAAGGTGATAAAGTTGATAAGAAGAACAAGGGTTCAGGCGATACTTATTGTTCCAGATTGGCCGAAGAGGGCCTGGTATCCAGATCTTCAGGAATTGCTCATAGAAGATCCCTGGCCTCATCCTCTATGGGAGGACCTGTTACAACAAGGACTGTGCGTGTTTCAAGACTTACCGCGGCTGCGTTTGACGGCATGGCGGTCGAACGCCAAATCCTAGCCCGGAAGGGTATTCCCAGTGAAGTCATTCCCACACTTCTTCAGGCTAGAAAAGAAGTAACGGCAAAGCATTACCACCGTATTTGGAGGAAATAATAAGATTTTACTCACCGGTAAATCTATTTCTCGTAGTCCGTAGTGGATGCTGGGTACTCCGTAAGGACCATGGGGAATAGACGGGCTCCGCAGGAGACTGGGCACTCTAAAGAAAAGATTAGGTACTACATCTGGTGTGCACTGACTCCTCCCTCTATGCCCCTCCTCCAGACCTCAGTTAGGGAAACTGTGCCCGGAAGAGCTGACATTACTAGGAAAGGATTTGGAATCCAGGGTAAGACTCATACCAGCCACACCAATCACACCGTACAACTTGTGATAATTATACCCAGTTAACAGTATGAACAACAACTGAGCCTCATTACACTGATGGCTCAGAACAAAAAACCCTATAGTTAAGCAATAACTATATACAAGTATTGCAGAATTCCGCACTTGGGACGGGCTCCCAGCATCCACTACGGACTACGAGAAATAGATTTACCGGTGAGTAAAATCTTATTTTCTCTGACGTCCTAAAGGATGCTGGGTACTCCGTAAGGACCATGGGGATTATACCAAAGCTCCCAAACGGGCGGGAGAGTGCGGATGACTCTGCAGCACCGAATGAGCAAACTCAAGGTCCTCCTCAGCCAGGGTATCAAACTTGTAGAATTTTGCAAACGTGTTTGATCCCGACCAGGTAGCAGCTAGGCAAAGTTGTAAAGCCGAGACCCCTCGGGCAGCCGCCCAAGAAGAGCCCACCTTCCTCGTGGAATGGGCTTTGACTGATTTAGGATGCGGCAGTCCAGCCGCAGAATGTGCAAGTTGAATCGTGCAACAGATCCAGCAAGCAATAGTCTGCTTAGAAGCAGGAGCACCCAGCTTGTTGTGTGCATGCAGGATAAACAGCGAGTCAGTTTTTCTGACTCTAGCCGTTCTGGAAACATAGATTTTCAGGGCCCGGACTACGTCCAGCAACTTGGAAGCCTCCAAGTCCAGAGTAGCCGCAGGCACCACAATAGGTTGGTTCAAATGAAACGCTGATACCACCTTAGGGAGAAATTGGGGACGAGTCCTCAATTCTGCCCTGTCCATATGGAAGATCAGATAGGGGCTTTTGCATGACAAAGCCGCCAATTCTGACACACGCCTAGCCGAAGCCAAGGCCAAAAGCATGACCACTTTCCACGTGAGATATTTCAACTCCACGGTCTGAAGTGGCTCAAACCAATGTGATTTTAGGAAATCCAACACAACGTTGAGATCCCAAGGTGCCACTGGGGGCACAAAAGGGGGCTGAATATGCAGCACTCCCTTAACAAACGTCTGAACTTCAGGCAGTGAAGCCAGTTCTTTTTGAAAGAAAATAGACAGGGCCGAAATCTGGACTTTAATGGATCCCAATTTTAGGCCCATAGTCACTCCTGACTGTAGGAAGTGCAGAAATCGACCCAGCTGAAATTCTTCTGTCGGGGCCTTCATAGCCTCACACCAAGCAACATATTTTCGCCATATGCGGTGATAATGTTTTGCTGTTACATCCTTCCTAGCTTTTATCAGCGTAGGAATGACTTCAACCGGAATGCCCTTTCCCATCAGGATCCGGCGTTCAACCGCCATGCCGTCAAACGCAGCCGCGGTAAGTCTTGGAACAGACAGGGCCCCTGCTGTAGCAGGTCCTGTCTGAGAGGCAGAGGCCAAGGGTCCTCTGAGATCATTTCTTCTAGTTCCGGGTACCAAGTCCTTGGCCAATCCGGAACGATGAGTATAGTTCTTACTCCTCTCTTTCTTATTATCCTCAGTACCTTTGGTATGAGAGGAAGAGGAGGGAACACATAAACCGACTGGTACACCCACGGTGTCACTAGAGCGTCCACAGCTATCGCCTGAGGGTCCCTTGACCTGGCGCAATATCTTTTTAGCTTTTTGTTGAGGCGGGACGCCATCATGTCCACCTGTGGCCTTTCCCAACGATTTACAATCAGCTGGAAGACTTCTGGATGAAGTCCCCACTCTCGCGGGTGGAGGTCGTGCCTGCTGAGGAAGTCTGCTTCCCAGTTGTCCACTCCCGGAATGAACATTGCTGACAGTGCTATCACGTGATTTTCCGCCCATCGGAGAATCCTTGTGGCTTCTGCCATCGCCATCCTGCTTCTTGTGCCGCCCTGTCGGTTTACATGGGCGACCGCCGTGATGTTGTCTGACTGAATCAGCACCGGCTGGTTTTGAAGCAGGGGTTTTGCCTGACTTAGGGCATTGTAAATGGCCCTTAGTTCCAGAATGTTTATGTGTAGGGAAGCTTCCTGACTCGACCATTGTCCTTGGAAGTTTCTTCCCTGAGTGACTGCCCCCCAACCTCGGAGGCTTGCATCCGTGGTCACCAGGACCCAGTCCTGTATGCCGAATCTGCGGCCCTCGAGTAGATGAGCACTCTGCAGCCACCACAGCAGAGACACCCTGGCCCTCGGGGACAGGGTGATCAGCCGATGCATCTGAAGATGCGATCCGGACCACTTGTCTAACAGATCCCACTGAAAGATCCGTGCATGGAACCTGCCGAATGGAATTGCCTCGTAAGAAGCTACCATCTTTCCCAGGACTCGCGTGCAGTGATGCACCGACACCTGTTTTGGTTTTAGGAGGTCTCTGACCAAAGATGACAACTCCTTGGCCTTCTCCTCCGGGAGAAACACCTTCTTCTGTTCTGTGTCCAGAATCATACCCAGGAACAGCAGACGCGTCGTAGGAACCAGCTGCGACTTCGGGATATTCAGAATCCAGCCGTGCTGTTGTAGTACTTCCTGAGATAGTGCTACTCCGACCAACAACTGCTCCCTGGACCTCGCCTTTATAAGGAGATCGTCCAAGTACGGGATAATTATAACTCCTTTCTTTCGAAGGAGTATCATCATTTCGGCCATTACTTTGGTAAATACCCTCGGTGCCGTGGACAGACCAAACGGCAACGTCTGGAATTGGTAATGGCAGTCCTGTACCACAAAACGGAGGTACACCTGGTGAGGTGGGTAAATGGGGACATGTAGGTAAGCATCCTTGATGTCCAGTGATACCATGTAATCCCCCACTTCCAGGCTTGCAATAACCGCCCTGAGCGATTCCATTTTGAACTTGAACTTCCTTATATAAGTGTTCAAGGATTTCAAATTTAGAATGGGTCTCACCGAACCGTCTGGTTTCGGTACCACAAACATTGTGGAATAGTAACCCCGTCCCTGTTGAAGGAGGGGAACTTTTATTATCACCTGCTGGAGGTACAGCTTGTGAATTGCCGCCAGTACTACCTCCCTGTCCTGGGGAGTAGCTGGCAAGGCTGATTTGAGGTAACGGCGAGGGGGAGACGTCTCGAACTCCAGCTTGTATCCCTGAGATACCACTTGTAGAACCCAGAGATACACCTGTGAGCGAACCCACTGGTCGCTGAAGTTCCGGAGACGGGCCCCCACCGCACCTGGCTCCACATGTGGAGCCCCAGCGTCATGCGGTGGACTTAGTGGAAGCAGGGGAGGATTTTTGTTCTTGGGAACTGGCTGTATGGTGCAGCTTTTTCCCTCTACCCCTGCCTCTGGGCAGAAAGGACGCGCCTCTAACCCGCTTGCCTTTCTGAGGCCGAAAGGACTGTACTTGATAATACGGTGCTTTCTTAGGCTGTGAGGGAACCTGAGGTAAAAAAGTCGACTTCCCAGCTGTTGCTGTGGATACGAGGTCCGAAAGACCGTCCCCAAACAATTCCTCACCCTTATAAGGCAAAATTTCCATGTGCCTTTTAGAATCAGCATCACCCGTCCACTGCCGAGTCCATAATACTCTCCTGGCAGAAATGGACATCGCATTAATTCTAGATGCCAGCCGGCAAATGTCCCTCTGTGCATCTCTCATATATAAGACTACGTCTTTAATATGCTCTATGGTTAGCAATATAGTGTCCCTGTCAAGGGAATCAATGTTATCAGACAGGGAATCAGACCACGCTGCTGCAGCACTGCACATCCATGCTGAAGCAATAGCAGGTCTCAGTATAGTACCTGAGTGTGTATACACAGACTTCAGGATAGCCTCCTGCTTTCTATCTGCAGGCTCCTTTAAGGCGGCCGTATCCTGAGACGGCAGTGCCACCTTTTTTGATAAGCGTATGAGCGCCTTGTCCACCTTAGGGGATGTCTCCCAGAGTAACCTATCCGTTGGCGGGAAAGGGTACGCCATTAGTAACCGCTTAGAAATTACTAGTTTCTTATCTGGTGAACCCCACGCTTCTTCACACAATTCGTTTAACTCATCAGATGGGGGAAAAGTCACTGGCTGCTTTTTCTCCCCAAACATAATACCCTTTTTTGTGGTAACCGGGTTAATGTCAGAAATGTGCAACACATTTTTCATTGCCGTAATCATGCATCGGCTGGCCCTAGTGGATTGTATATTTGTCTCATCCTCGTCGACACTGGAGTCAGACTCCGTGTCGACATCTATGTCTGCCATCTGAGGTAGCGGGCGTTTTTGAGCCCCTGACGGCCTCTGAGATGCCTGGGCAGGCGCGGGCTGAGATGCCGGCTGTCCCAAAGCTGCGTCATCTAACCTTTTATGTAAGGAGTTGACACTGTCGGTTAATACCTTCCACATATCCATCCACTCCGGTGTCGGCCCCGCAGGGGGCGACATCACACTTATCGGCACCTGCTCCGCCTCCACGTAAGCGTCCTCATCAAACATGTCGACACAGCCGTACCGACACACCGCACACACACACAGGGAATGCTCTGACTGAGGACAGGACCCCACAAAGTCCTTTGGGGAGACAGAGAGAGAGTATGCCAGCACACACCACAGCGCTATATAAACAGGGATTTACACTAACAAAAGTGATTTTTCCCTATAGCTGCTTAATATACTCAGTTTGCGCCTAAATTTAGTGCCCCCCCTCTCTTTTTTACCCTTTGAGCCTGGAAACTGCAGGGGAGAGCCTGGGGAGCTGTCTTCCAGCGGAGCTGTGAAGAGAAAATGGCGCCGGTGTGCTGAGGGAGATAGCCCCGCCCCCTTCTCGGCGGACTTCTCCCGCTTTTTTATATACTTTTATGGCGGGGGATTATGCACATATACAGTTTATTAGACTGTATTATGTGCTTTTTGCCATGTAAGGTACTCTAATTGCTGCCCAGGGCGCCCCCCCCCAGCGCCCTGCACCCATCAGTGACCGGAGTGTGTGGTGTGCATAGGGTGCAATGGCGCACAGCTGCAGTGCTGTGCGCTACCTTAATGAAGACCGAAGTCTTCAGCCGCCGATTTCCTCCGGTTTCTTCCGTCTTCTGGCTCTGCAAGGGGGACGGCGGCGCGGCTCCGGGAACGGACGATCGAGGTCGGGCCCTGTGTTCGATCCCTCTGGAGCTAATGGTGTCCAGTAGCCTAGAAGCACAAGCTAGCTGCAAGCAGGTAGGTTTGCTTCTCTCCCCTAAGTCCCACGTAGCAGTGAGTCTGTTGCCAGCAGATCTCACTGAAAATAAAAAACCTAACAAATACTTTTCTTTCTAGGAAGCTCAGGAGAGCCCCTAGTGTGCAACCAGCTCTGGCCGGGCACAGATTCTAACTGAGGTCTGAAGGAGGGGCATAGAGGGAGGAGCCAGTGCACACCAGATGTAGTACCTAATCTTTCTCTAACGTCCTAAGAGGATGCTGGGGACTCCGTAAGGACCATGGGGAATAGCGGCTCCGCAGGAGACTGGGCACATCTAAAGAAAGCTTTAGGACTATCTGGTGTGCACTGGCTCCTCCCCCTATGACCCTCCTCCAAGCCTCAGTTAGGATACTGTGCCCGGACGAGCGTACACAATAAGGAAGGATTTTGAATCCCGGGTAAGACTCATACCAGCCACACCAATCACACCGTACAACTTGTGATCTGAACCCAGTTAACAGCATGATAACAGAGGAGCCTCTAGAAAAGATGGCTCACTACAGCAATAACCCGATTTTTTGGTAACAATAACTATGTACCAGTATTGCAGACAATCCGCACTTGGGATGGGCGCCCAGCATCCACTACGGACTACGAGAAATAGAATTATCGGTAAGTAAATTCTTATTTTCTCTAACGTCCTAAGTGGATGCTGGGGACTCCGTAAGGACCATGGGGATTATACCAAAGCTCCCAAACGGGCGGGAGAATGCGGATGACTCTGCAACACCAATTGAGAGAACTCCAGGTCCTCCTCAGCCAGGGTATCAATTTTGTAGAATTTTACAAACGTATTTGCTCCTGACCAAGTAGCTGCTCGGCAAAGTTGTAAAGCCGAGACCCCTCGGGCAGCCGCCCAAGATGAGCCCACCTTCCTTGTGGAGTGGGCATTTACAGATTTTTGGCTGTGGCAGGCCTGCCACAGAATGTGCAAGCTGAATTGTACTACAAATCCAACGAGCAATAGTCTGCTTAGAAGCAGGAGCACCGAGCTTGTTGGGTGCATACAGGATAAACAGCGAGTCAGATTTTCTGACTCCAGCCGTCCTGGAAACATATATTTTCAGGGCCCTGACAACGTCTAGCAACTTGGAGTCCTCCAAGTCCCTAGTAGCCGCAGGCACCACAATAGGTTGGTTCAGGTGAAACGCTGAAACCACCTTAGGGAGAAACTGAGGACGAGTCCTCAATTCCGCCCTGTCCGAATGGAAAATCAGATAAGGGCTTTTACAGGATAAAGCCGCCAATTCTGACACGCGCCTGGCCCAGGCCAGGGCCAACAGCATGACCACTTTCCATGTGAGATATTTTAACTCCACAGATTTAAGTGGTTCAAACCAATGTGACTTTTGGAACCCAAAAAACTACATTGAGATCCCAAAGTGCCACTGGAGGCACAAAAGGAGGCTGTATATGCAGTACCCCTTTTACAAACGTCTGAACTTCAGGGACTGAAGCTAGTTCTTTTTGGAAGAAAATTGACAGGGCCGAAATTTGAACCTTAATGGACCCCAATTTCAGGCCCATAGACACTCCTGTTTGCAGGAAATGTAGGAATCGACCCAGTTGAATTTCCTCCGTCGGGTCTTACTGGCCTCGCACCACGCAACATACTTTCGCCAAATGCGGTTACATCCTTCCTGGCTTTGATCAGGATAGGGATGACTTCATCCGGAATGCCTTTTTTCTTTCAGGATCCGGCGTTCAACCGCCATGCCGTCAAACGCAGCCGCGGTAAGTCTTGGAACAGACAGGGTCCTTGTTGGAGCAGGTCCCTTCTTAGAGGTAGAGGCCACGGATCCTCCGTGAGCATCTCTTGAAGTTCCGGTTACCAAGTCCTTCTTGGCCAATCCGGAGCCACGAATATAGTGCTTACTCCTCTCCATCTTATCAATCTCAGTACCTTGGGTATGGTAAGGTTGAGATAAAATTCCTTACTTGGAAAGTAGTCATGTTGTTGGCCTTGGCATCCGCAAGGCGAGTATCTGAGTTGGCGGCTTTGTCTCACAAAAGCCCCTATTTAATCTTCCATGCTGATAGAGCGGAGTTCAGAACTCGTCAGCAATTTCTGCCAAAAGTGGTTTCATCATTTCACGTAAACCAGCCTATTTTGGTGCCAGTGGCTACTGATGCCTTGGCGGATTCGAAGTCTCTCGATGTGGTCAGAGCTTTGAAGATCCATGTCGCCAGAACAGCACAGATTAGGAAAACAGAGGCTCTGTTTGTCTTGTGGGCTCCCAACAAGATTGAGGCTCCTGCTTCCAAGCAGACTATTGCACGCTGGATCTGTAATACAATTCAGCAGGCGCATTCTACGGCAGGATTGCCGTTACCGAAATCGGTGAAGGTCCATTCTACCAGAAAGGTGGGCTCTCCCTGGGCGGCTGCCCGAGGGCTCACGGCATTACAGCTGTGCCGAGCTGCTACTTGATCGGGTTCAAACACCTTTGCGAAGTTTTACAAGTTTGATACCCTGGCTGAGGAGGACCTCTTGTTTGGTCAATCGGTGCTGCAGAGTCATCCGCATTCTCCCGCCCTTTCTAGAGCTTTGGTATAAACCCCATGGTTCTTGAAGCATCCTCTAGGACGTATGAGAAAATAGGATTTTAATACAGTATTTGCTGGCGTATAAGACTACTTTTTTGCCCTGAAAAACATGCCTCCAAGTGGGGGGGTCGTCTTATACGCCGGGTGCACTTCAGTTGGGATAGACATAGCTGCCATAGTGGCCTTCCGATACTCGCCCGGTGCCCATAGTGGCCTCCCGATGCCCGCCCACCTCATTCTACTCACCATCCAGTATCGCGCGATATCCAGTGCGGCCGCGGCGGGTCACTAGTGCCAATTACAGGGAGATGCAGGGACTGGCCGGTGGCGCTGCAGTCGGGTTGTGGCCGTACAATGGTGACAATGACAGGTACTGTAATGGCACTAATACTAATACTAATGGCACTCATGTGAAACCGGTAACAATAAATGCACACAGGGGTATACTTTTATACATTTTACAACTTTCTCCTCGCCCCCTCCCCACTTCTTATGCATACTTTGATAAATACTCCCTATCCAAATCTCTTATCAGGTCATAATATACAGTATGTCACAAATCTGATGTTCTTTTACGTTTTATTTGGTGTGTGGAAGGGGGTAGTCTTATACGGCGAGTATATAACAAACTCTATATTTTGAGTGGAAATGTTTAGGGTCGTCTTATACGCCGGCAAATACGGTACCTACCGGTAAATCCTTTTCTCTTATTCCGTAGAGGATGCTGGGCGCCCGTCCCACTGCGGGCTGTATCTGCAGTTAGGTTATGGTTACACTCATGTTGAGTTGAATACAGTCACTCTGTGGCTGATGTTGGTCATGTTGTTGAATGATACACAAAGTGGAAAGCTGCTCAATCAGATTGTAATGTCACTCAGGTGCTAAAAGGGGAGGGGTAATTCTGTGTAGGAAAAAAACTGTGTTCCCTAATGCACACCGAGTGAATAATATTACTACATAATAATAGTCGAGTTGAATACAGTCACTCTGTGGCTGATGTTGGTCATGTTGTTGAATGCCATGTTCTATGGCGTGTTTGAGGTGTGAGCTGCTATGTATCTCACCTTAGTTTTAAACTTACATTAAATAAATCCTTTTTCTCTAAATGTCCGTCTCCCTGGGCACAGTTCCTATAACTGGAGTCTGGAGGAGTGGCATAGAGGGAGGAGCCAGTTCACACCCCTTTTAAAGTCTTAAAGTGCCCATGTCTCCTGCGGATCCTGTCTATACCCCATGGTTCTTGAAGCATCCCCAGGATCCTGTACGGACTAAGAGAAAAGGATTTACCGGTAGGTATTAAAATCCTATTTTTCCCGAGTCTGTTGACCCTCTGGAGCTTCTTCAGTACCTACAAGGGCTGTTTACTCAATCTTCGAAATGCTTCTACAGATTACTTGTCCTGGATAGAGCTCAAAGGGCTCTGCATTCAAAGCCCCCCACCTTATCAACCCCCCTGGGATGACTCACTTGGGGGCTGTACTGGATTCAGGTCTTCAGAGAGTAAGTTTTACTTCTGGTCATTAGCATGGTGGCTACAGACATCCCATCTGGACAAGGGGAGACCCTTTTGGATATCAGATTGGGAAATTCTGACGACAGATGCCAGTCACCAGGGCTAGGGAGCAGTGTCAGGAAGGTTATGTTTTCAGGGGCAATGGACCAAGGAAGAAAGTTGCCTGTCAATAAACATATTGGAACATCGGGCCATATACATGGCACAGATTCAGGCAAAGGACATTCTTCGGGGAAAACCAGTCCAGATCCGCTCGGACAATGCGAGAACAGTGGCGTACCTCAACTATCAAGGAGGAACTCGCAGCCAAAAAGCGATGAAGGAAGTAAGTCACATACTAAAGTGGGCAGAACTTCATCATCCAGCCTTGTCCGCAGTGTTCGTTCTGGGAGTCCTAAACTGGGAAGCAGGCTTTCTCAGTCGACATGCCATTCAGGCAAGCGAATGGGCTCTACACCCAGAGGTCTTCCAGACTCTAGTAGACAAGTGGGGGTTGCCAGAGATAGATCTCACAGCGTGCCGTCTGAACAAGAAAGTGCTCACACACGGGTCGAGAACAAAGGATCCCAGAGTGATCTTTGAGAAAGCCCTGTTTGTGAGATGGGATTTTCATCTGGCTTATGTGTTTCCTCCAATTACCCTATTGGTGGTGAGAAAGATAAAGCAAGGAAAAGGTGCCGTGATACTAATAGCTCTGGCTTGGCCCAGAAGTCATTCTTACACAGATCTGCAGAGGATGTCGCTGGATGTTCCACTTTGCTCCCTAAACATCCAGATCTACTGATGCAGGGTCCTTGTTATCACAGACATCTGGATCGACTGTCTTTGACGGCGTGGCTCTTGAAATCTCTATCATGAAGTCAAGTAGATTCCCACAACAGGTAATTTAAACTATGCTCAGAGCAAGGAAGCCTTCCTCAGCTCGCATTTATCACCGAATATGGCAGGCCTATGGGGGTAATTCTGAGGTGATCGCAGCAGGAACTTTGTTAGCAGTTGGGCAAAACCATGTCCACTGCAGGGGAGGCAGATATAACATGTGCAGAGAGAGTTAGATTTGGGCGTGGTGTGTTCAATCTGCAATCTAAATTGCAGTGTAAAGATAAAGCAGCCAGTATTTACCCTGCACAGAAACAAAATAATCCACTCAAATTTAACTCTCTCTGCACATGTTATATCTGCCTCCCCTGCATTGCACATGGTTTTGCCCAACTGCTAACAAAGTCCTGCTGCGATCAACTCAGAATTAACCCCAATATTCATTGGTGCAGTGAACGGAAAGTGGACCCTAAATCTTTCAGAGTTTCCAGGGTCTTAGCATTCTTTCAGGCAGGAATGGATAAAGGTTTGAAGGCGGCTTCCTTCAGCGTGCAAGTGTCGGCATTGATTGTATGGTTTCAACAGAAAATTGCCAATATACAAGATGTGTGTACTTTTTTTTCCAGGGAATGCTGCGCATTCAACCTCCTTTTGTTCCTCCTACAGTCCCTTGGGACTTGTGTAGTCCTGAAAGCTCTTCAAGTTGCCCTGTTTGAACCACTTAATAAAATAGATCTTAAATGGTTGACAGCTAAAGTTCTCTTTATACTGGTTATGGTGTCAGCTAGAAGAGTATCAGATTTAGGGGCATTATCATGTCATTCCCCATTTCTGTCTTTTTTTTTTTATCCAGATAAAGCAGTTCTCAGAACTAGATCTGGGTATCTTCCGAAGGTGATGTCTAAATTTCACCT
The DNA here is from genome assembly GCF_028390025.1 of Pseudophryne corroboree. Classification (NCBI taxonomy): domain Eukaryota; kingdom Metazoa; phylum Chordata; class Amphibia; order Anura; family Myobatrachidae; genus Pseudophryne; species Pseudophryne corroboree. The sequence continues at coordinate 448,482,914 of NC_086447.1, forward strand.
CAATGAAGAAATTGTAGTCCCGGATTCCAGGTATCAGGCCTTTCTGCGGGAGATGAATCGCTGGACGTGGTCCGTGCATTAAGGATTAACGTAGATCGTACCAGTGCCATCAGAAAGCCAAATTCTCTCTTCATTCTCTATGATTTTCACAAGAGCGGATGGCCTGCTGATAAGCAGACACTGGCAAGATGGCTTCGGATGACTATTTCAGAAGCATATTCTCAGGCTGATCTCCCTGTTCCGGCTAATGTCTCTGCTCACTCTACTCGTAAGGTTGGTCTATTATGGGCAGCACAATGTGGTGCTTCAGCAGAACAGATATGTAAGGCAGCCACATGGTCTTCCATTAACACATTCATTAGACATTATGCCTTGGATACCTTTGCCTCTCATGACGCTGAATTCGGGCAAAGGATTCTCCTGTCCAATCACGAGCGTCCCCACCACTAAATTGCTTTGGGAAATACCATTGTTATCCTGTGGACCCTGCCGGAGCAATCTACGTTATGGTAAGATCTTACTGTTGATAACTGTATTTCTCATACGTCCTAGAGGATGCTGGGGTATAGACGGGATCCGCAGGAGACATGGGGTGTGAACTGGCTCCTCCCTCTATGCCCCTCCTCCAGACCTCAGTTTTAGAAATGTGCCCTGGTCGACTGGATGCACTCTGAGGAGCTCTACTGAGTTTCTCTGAAAAGACTTATGTTAGGTTTTTTATTTTCAGGGAGATCTGCTGGCATCAGACTCCCTGCTTCGTGGGACTGAGGGGGCAGAAGCAGAACCAACTTCCTCAGAGTTTCATGGCTCTGCTTCTGGCTGATAGGACACCATTAGCTCCTAAAGGGAACTGAACGCTAGCCGTGTCTAGATGCTCGCTCCCACAGCACGCCGTCACACCCCTCACAGATCCAGAAGACTGAGTATGAGAAGAATGATCTTCAATCAAGTAAGTGATGGCTGAGGTGAGGTGCAGTGCGGCTGAGGGAAGCGCATCGCGCCATTACTGCCCACACACACAGGCACTGCAGGGGGCGCGTGGGGGGGGGACGCCCTGGGCAGCAAGAAAAATACCTCAAACTTGCTAAAATGGGGCATAAGATGCCCAGGCACAGCCCTACCACCACCAGTATAAATATTATGAAAAGTTTCTGAGGTAAAAAGGGCGGAGCTTCCTCAGGCAGCCAGCACACTACTCAGCGCCATTTTCTCTCCTCAGGCTGCAGAGAACACGCTGGTCATCTCCTCCACTTCTGAAAAGTACAGGGTGCTATAAAGGGGGGGCACAAAGCGATTGTGGTGCATTTCATAGTGTATATTACTATTTAAAAGCGCTTTTGGGCTGTGGACATACTGTGTTCACAGGCAACACTGGCGCCGGGTTTGAGAACTGGCTGCTCCTATCCTGTGTCCCTCTGACAGATTTTACTGTGGGTCTGTCCCCAAAATAAGTGTCTGTGAGTGTGGTGTACACGTGTGAGGCATGTCTGAGGCAGGGAGTTCCTCCCCGGAGGAAGCCATTTTAGGGACACAGTTGTGATGTGGTGGCGCTACCGGCACACCAAGAGCCTGCATGGGTGAAAGAGCTACGTGACAGTATGCATCTGATTAACCATAGATTGGATAAGTCTGAATCTAAGGCTGCATGCTGGAGAAAATCTGTGGAAGATGTGATTTTTCAGGATGCTGTTATTCCTTATGTGGGCGGCCCCTCTGGGTCACATAAGAGACCATTTGCAAATGTTGTAAACACTGATACCGACCCGGATTCTGATTCTTGTGTCGACAATAGTGAATCCAGAGAGAGAGAGATCATAAATTGGCAAAAAGTATACAATATAGGATTGTGGATATAAGGGACGTGTTGAAGGTTACAGGAGAAAGCTTATTTATGAAAGGAAAAGAAATCCAAAGTCACGTTCCCTCCTTCACATGAATTAAATGCTCTGTTTGAAGGGATGTGGGTGAATCCTGATTAAAAAAAAATTGTATTCCCAAAAGGATTCACATAGCTTATCTTTTCCCGGTTGAAGCCAGGAAAAAATGGGAGTCACCCCCTGTGTTAGACAGTGCACTTTCCAGGTTGAAAAAGAAGGTAATTCTCCCTGCTCCTGGCACGGCTTCTCTTAAAGAGCCGGAAGACCGCAAAATGGAAACGACATTGAAATCCATTTATGTTACCAATGGTACACTGCTCAGGCCCACTATTGCCTGCGCATGGGTGAGTCGGGCTATTGAAAAATGGTCAGAAAGCGTGTCATCAGAAATTGACACGATTGATAAAGATGAGATACTCCTTAAGTTAGGGAATATCAAGGACGCTGCCGCCTACATGCTGGAAGCAATGAAGGATATTGGACTCTTGAGTTCACAAGCCGCTACCACGGCAGTGTCGGCTAGGCGGGCGTTATGGATTCGCCAGTGGAACGCGGATGCAGATTCCAAAAGAAACATGGAGGCTCTCCCATATAAAGGTGTGAGGCCTTATTTGGCGATGGCCTGGATGCGTTAGTCTCGGCGGCTACCGCAGGTAAGTCAACATTTTTGCCCTCTGCGCCTGCACCGGCAAAAAAGACCTATCACCCACAAATGCAGTCTTTTCGGGCCAATAAATACAAAAAGACAAGAGGTTCCCCCTTCTTTGCAGGTAGGGGAAGGGGAAAGAAGCCCACACTGGCTCCAGGTTCCCAAGAGCAAAAGTCTACCCCTAATTCTGTTAAATCTCCAGCATGACGCTGGAACTCCCTTGCGGGAGGTTGCTCGGGTTGGGGCACGTCTCAAACTCTTTAGCCAGGATTGGATTCTGTCTGATATGCAAAGGGGCTAGGGGACAGGGATGTCCTCTGCACTAGGATAATTATGACTTATTCGTAATGAAAGTTTCCCCTGATTTTATGATTATAAGGAAAATAAATCACCATTCATCATAGGGGGTGCCGCCATAGACAATAAGTTACAGAACAACACAGGACAGAGAAAGATTGTCTCTTTGTTGGCGCACTCAAGGATAAGAGAATAAATTTATTTGCATTTATTGTGAATTACAAGTTTCATTAAAAAATAACCTTTATTAATATCATTTTAAAATGTTGCAATTGAGAAACATAAATGTGAAGAAATATGTGCAAGATTGTGTGAATGCAGTGAATTAATTCACAGATATAAAGAAAAAGAAAAAAAAATTTTTTTACAAATAAATAAAAGCTGTTACACAATGCTTGATTCTTTTGCTCAATTAACTGAATATTAATTTATAGATCGTGAATAATAAATGGTAACTATATATGGGTTATTGCTTCTTGTATATCCTTTCAAAGGGTAGTTATGGATGTGAATATTTAATTATATGTAATTATCATAATTACGTCACATCTGGGTTCCCCACTAATTTCATATGGTTTATAATACCCTTTATGTAATCCACTTAAACATACAGATTAGGTATTCACCTTCACTAAGTATAGTGGAAACCTAGGTCACAATGCAATATTTGAGAAAATGGGGTCTGCACGTAGTAACCCCAATTATAACCCTATATACAGTAATTTTTACCTCACGTGTGGATGAAAGAGAGTTCGAGTCGTAGGTAATGGACCTATCTAATCTAATATTAAGTGCACTTTAAGTTTATTAGAGAACATTCATGTCTCTACCTATAAATTAATGCAATAATAGACAACAGTTTGTGATACGGGCTCTATATTTATCAGTGCACACCATCTGTGTCTGAAATGTGTTCACTAGACACTGGGTGTACATTCAGGCTGCAGGCTCTATAATTAACGGTATTATCAGATCGAGAATTAGTAAATAGAGCTGCAATTAATGTGGAGCTTTCACTAAGATCCCATTTAGATTATATCAAGGGAACATTGTGTATAATTAGTATTTCCAATAATAGGCATATGTATTAACAGGATATTACTTGCCGGCCCATTCATATAATATTACTGCCGGTCTATGCGTACCTGTTATACGGGAATCAGTGTGTCCTATACCATATGTCTATTAGTGGATAGTCCCTGTGTTTATATCACTTAGAGCCATACCCCACTGGTATTAGTGGATAGGGGCTGCAATAAACGGCTTAATGCCTATCACGGAGATCACGGATTATAGCAGATTGATCAGCTGTGCAAGGTACTTTAACCCGCTCTGGAATGGATGAATGACACGGATCCTAAATTGCATTCAAATGAGGTTAATTCATGCCTCGTGTACGTATTCTGCTCTATAAATTCCTAATAATCAGTTGGTATCTGATCCGTTCTAATCTCTAAAGACTTTACTGAGATAAATTGGATTGCCGTTTATTGGCAATCAGCTAATCCCCGTGTCAGGCACTTGATGCTCTCTGAGTTCTATGGCTCTAGCTGCACTGTTCTGTCGATTGCATAATTCCTACTTAACATTGCCTTATGTTCTATGACTTTGGCTGCACTGATAGGTCCATTGCATAATCCCTACTTAACATTGCCTACATGGTATTACTGACTCTTTCGTTCTCCTATCTCCACTATTCTATACATTTGATTAAAGCATATTCTTAATTGTGAACAGTATGAGCGGGCTAGTCAGCAACGCTCAGAAACGCCGACGTGCACGTTTCGCAATTGCTTTAACTAGGCGAACCCGATTGTCCAGTCCCGGGTCCTTATAACAGAGCATTCAACCAATCCCGATTTTCGCCCCCCCGTCACATGATCTGTGATGTGTCGTAGGCTCCAATGAGCCGCATACGTCATATAGAGGGAATCCCGGTGAACCGCATGATCCATCGTCATAATGTCACATGATGGATATAGCCCAATCGCTCGTTCTTGCGGACGCATCATTATTCGCGAGAGACATCCACTATTCCCAGTAGATATATTAAACATATTACTAAATTAAGACTTGATATTTAATTGTAATAAAATCATTTTGCACAGTATTTTAGATATTTTCACCCGTGACGTGAAAAAAGATGTAGATGAGGTGAAAGTAAAATTAGATAAATTTTGACAAGAGAGGGAAAAGGAAAAAGCAAAGATAAATGAATATGAATAAAAATTGTGAAAATAAAAATGAATTAATATGTGGTTAATGTGTCTTGAAGTAAGTCATAGGTTACAGTGTAATAAGTGGTGAGTATGCAACCTATGTTATTGCGGTGTCCAATTAGAGTCTCCAGGGGGGAAACAATATATTAAATTAGTGTGAGTAAATCGTGATGATAAATTTCTGTTATATAATAGGGTGCAATGAAGAGTAATGGAAAAAACCGTTGTGTGAATAAAAAATTGTGAACATATATCAAACACTCCAAAACATATATAATTAGTGAACAAAGGTGTGACATTACTCGAAAGAAATACCCTACAGATGGATCTAATCTAATTTTTCTGTATATAATATGTATAAATAATACTTTCCTTTTGACATACTGTCAATCTCAATGTTATCCGTGAATGGATATAGGGAAGTTTGTCAATAGGGGGAACCATATCCCTTCTTTTTACTTCTTGTGATAGTTGATTCCAAATCCACTACTGGGATTGTTGGAGATGTTCAAAGAATCACATTAAAATGTCACCGGAACAGGGGGTATTCCAGATATATGGTGATGGTATGTGGTTATAATAACCCATAAAAAACACAACAAGGGAAAGGAGGGGAAAAGGACAGAAAAGGTTGATTAAATTGCTAAATGCGTATGATTGTAGACATAGTGTCATATTCTCGGACCCAGATGGATGAGACATTGAATAAAGAAACCTATTAATGGTCACACACATATTTTTATTTTTATTATTATTTATCGCTTCGATGTATATGTGTATTCACAAACATATACACGTATATAAATACACAAAAAGGTTTTTGCCTATTTCCTCCCTAGCAGCTAAAAATGACTGCATCTCAAAAAGAGGGAGAAATAAGGAAGAAGAAAGCGAGAAGAGAAGAGAAGGGAGGAAAAATTGGATGAAATTCAACTAAGGTCAGAACCAACTCTTCGTGTACAGTTATTAATTTTTAATTTACAGGTTGCACCTGGGAGGAGTGGTTGAGCCTGGTAAGTAAGAGAATTTATAAAGTTATTAGGATTTCGATCAAAAAATGGAAGAGACAATAAAGGTAATTGAACACTTCCCCATAAGATGCATATTACATCAAGGGTACACGTCACAGGAATGGTAAGTAACTGTTACCATCATTCAAACCCTTGGGTTGTAAGCTATCCATCAGAAATATCATTTTACACTCAAATCTCAAAAGGTCTCCATCGGTGTCACCACCACGGATCCCTGACTTGAAATGTTTCATACCAAAAGCTTGCAAACCATTAGCAAGTCCATCATGGTATCTCAAGAAGTGGCTAGCAATAGGAGTGAGTGATTTGAATTTGGCTCTATCCTGCTTCGCGTTTCTTATGGTGCCCACATGTTCTAGCAATCTCACCTTCAGTTGTCTTATGGTTTTGCCAATGTATATCTTGTTACAGGGGCATATTAGTTGATTGACTGTACCACACCAGGGGTAGTCTATGTGATCGTCTATGTCCCACTTCCTACCATAAGCATCTTGATAGTTCGTTCTAGTTATCATATATTGGCATGCTTTGCACTGTCTGCAGCAGAATGAGCCTTTTTTCTGGTATAGTGATTTCTTCAAAGATGGTAGATGACTTCTTACAAGGATATCCTTTAAATTGCGTGTCCTTTTCCAACTACTCTGGACTTTCTGTGGTAATATGTGTTTGAGGTCCTCATCAACTGTCAATACTGACCAATGTTTTTGTAAAATGCAGTTGATTTCCTTCCATTTATTATTGAAGGTACTGATAAATCTCACCGGCTCTTCTCTGGGGGCTCTTATTTTAGGTACCAACAAGGAATCCCTAGTATAAGTCTTCACATCACGTTTGGCCGTTTTTATTAGCCGATTACTGTATCCCCTTTGTTTTAATCTTTCTGCCAGCTGTTGTTCCCGCATAGAATATTTGGTTATGTCAGAGCAGTTACGTTTAGTTCGAAGAAGTTCCCCTTTTGGGATGGCCCTGATAGTAGCTGGCAGGTGTGAACTGCTAGAATGTACAATGCTATTTGTTGCTGTTTTCTTTCGATACATGTCTGTAGATATTGAGCCATTTTCTTCAATGCTGATTGTGAGATCCAGAAAATTAATTGTTTTCTGGCTGGTTTCACCTGTAAGTCTCAGGTTAAGGTCATTGTTGTTGAGAGCATCGATAAATTCAATCAATAAACCTTGGTCCCCATCCCATAGGATGAGGATGTCATCGATATAACGCAGGTACACTATAATGTGGTTAGTGTATTTCTCATGACTGTCGTGAAAGACTAGCTCACGTTCCCACCAACCCAGGTAGAGGCCAGCGTACGTGGGGGCACAAGCCGTCCCCATCGCTGTGCCCCTAACCTGGAGGTAGTACCTGTCATTACATGTAAAATTATTTTTTGTGAGAATAAATTCCAGCATTGAAAGTAGGAACGAATTGAAATCATGTTGGATGGTCATATCCAAAAAGAATTTTACTGCTCTGATTCCATTTGTGTGGCCGATGCTTGTATATAGACTTTCGACGTCATACGTCGCCAGCCATGTTCCAGATGGTACGGTGATATTTTGTAATCTTGCTAAGACGTCCATTGTGTCCTTCACATAGGCTGGTAGTGATAAAACGAAGTGACGTAAGTATTGGTCCACAAATATGCTGGCTTTCTCAGTGAGACTACCCACCCCGGAGACTATTGGTCTCCCGGGGGGCGTAGTCTCACTTTTGTGTACCTTGGGGAGCAGGTACAAAGTTGGTACCACTGGATGGTCAACTTTCAAAAAGTCAAAATCCTTGTTGGATATAATTCCCTCAGATACTGCCCGTGAGATTATATGTAGATATTGACTTTGAAAGTCCAGAGTAGGGTTGAAAGTGAGGGGTTTATAACATGTGCGGTCTCTGAGTTGTTTGTCCAATTCCTTGACATACAGTGTCCTTGGCCATAGGACCACATTCCCCCCTTTGTCAGAGGGCTTTATTATAGTGTCCTGCCATCCCAATATCTCCTTGAGAGCAGATCTCTCCTCCCTGGTTAGATTATCCTGTTCTAAGTTGGGGAGACCTTGTTCCTTAAACAAGGTATCCAGATCCCTGGATACCAAGTCCAGGAAGACTTTAACCGGTGGGCAAATTTTAAAGTCAGGGAAAAAGGTTGATTTTTTCTTTATTTTGGTTGCATCAAATGGTTGCAATTCCCCTTGGACTCTTGAACTATCCGTCTCAAGTTCTTCTAACATTCTCAAGGCGGATTGGTCCTCTGATGATAAGGAGATAGAGGTAATAGGGTTATTACCGGATAGGGGTTGATCGTAACACACATCCTTATTGCAGAAAAAAATTTTGAGGAGGATTTTACGTGCGAAAAGGTGTAAATCCTTTTCGCATTCAAACCTATCCGGTCGCTGAGTTGGGGAAAAGGAAAGTCCTTTTGTAAGGAGAGAGGTTTGATCTGATGTAAGGATGCGGTCTGTTAAGTTAATGATACGTAGTTGGTCTTCCGCTATTTGTAATGTCGTCTCTGTTCCCTTGGCTCCTCCCTCCATTCGCGTGTATTTCGTTTTCTTCTTTCGCCCCTTCCCTCGCCTGATCTTACATTTTCTCGACCTATACCTTCTCGTATCTCCTGTGGAGTTCTCTCTAAAAAAGTTCTACCTCTTTCCCTCTTTGGCATGTTCATGTTGCTCTCCCCTTCAGATGAGTCGATGTCTGATGTTGTATAGTTGGCAATACTATTTGATCTGTTATGTGATCCATATGTCTTCCATTTATATGCTTTATTTTGAGCAAAATCCATAATGTCTCTATGCAGCTTTCTGCGCTTCCTATCTATGATAGTTTTTTCAATTTCCTCAATTTCTTTTTTGTACTTATTATAAATCATTTGGAATTTATCCAAAGATTCATATTTCTTAAGCTTCTCGCCCATAGCTGAAATTTCCTGTGTGTACCTATTGAGAAGAATCTCATCGTGCTTGATTAGGACTTTTATTAATTCCATGGAACATTGAGACAATATGTTCTCCCATTCTTTTTGTAAGTCCGTGTTGGCTAATTCGAATGCGGGAAAGACCCTAGGTCTTAAACCTCTTGGTGTTACCTTATTCTTAATATAACTGTCAAAGGTGGTTTTATTCCACCATGTCTTGCTCTGTTTGATTAGAACCTGTTTAAGTGAATAGAGATCATCCATCCAATCTCCATTCAGAGAATCACCTGATAATGCGTCATTTTCAAACATTGCACTGATGTTATTTCTCAGTCTTTCCCTAGTATCATCAAGATCTTTGGTTAGATTAAATGTAGCCATCTCCTGGACCGGTTATTAATCGGGTTAGGGTTGACAATTCGATTAGATTTACTCAAAATTGAATTATGTCAAATCGATATACTGTGCTAGAGGACGAGAAAGTTGGATAACCAACCGATATACTGATATGCAAAGGGGCTAGGGGACAGGGATGTCCTCTGCACTAGGATAATTATGACTTATTCGTAATGAAAGTTTCCCCTGATTTTATGATTATAAGGAAAATAAATCACCATTCATCATAGGGGGTGCCGCCATAGACAATAAGTTACAGAACAACACAGGACAGAGAAAGATTGTCTCTTTGTTGGCGCACTCAAGGATAAGAGAATAAATTTATTTGCATTTATTGTGAATTACAAGTTTCATTAAAAAATAACCTTTATTAATATCATTTTAAAATGTTGCAATTGAGAAACATAAATGTGAAGAAATATGTGCAAGATTGTGTGAATGCAGTGAATTAATTCACAGATATAAAGAAAAAGAAAAATTTTTTTTTACAAATAAATAAAAGCTGTTACACAATGCTTGATTCTTTTGCTCAATTAACTGAATATTAATTTATAGATCGTGAATAATAAATGGTAACTATATATGGGTTATTGCTTCTTGTATATCCTTTCAAAGGGTAGTTATGGATGTGAATATTTAATTATATGTAATTATCATAATTACGTCACATCTGGGTTCCCCACTAATTTCATATGGTTTATAATACCCTTTATGTAATCCACTTAAACATACAGATTAGGTATTCACCTTCACTAAGTATAGTGGAAACCTAGGTCACAATGCAATATTTGAGAAAATGGGGTCTGCACGTAGTAACCCCAATTATAACCCTATATACAGTAATTTTTACCTCACGTGTGGATGAAAGAGAGTTCGAGTCGTAGGTAATGGACCTATCTAATCTAATATTAAGTGCACTTTAAGTTTATTAGAGAACATTCATGTCTCTACCTATAAATTAATGCAATAATAGACAACAGTTTGTGATACGGGCTCTATATTTATCAGTGCACACCATCTGTGTCTGAAATGTGTTCACTAGACACTGGGTGTACATTCAGGCTGCAGGCTCTATAATTAACGGTATTATCAGATCGAGAATTAGTAAATAGAGCTGCAATTAATGTGGAGCTTTCACTAAGATCCCATTTAGATTATATCAAGGGAACATTGTGTATAATTAGTATTTCCAATAATAGGCATATGTATTAACAGGATATTACTTGCCGGCCCATTCATATAATATTACTGCCGGTCTATGCGTACCTGTTATACAGGAATCAGTGTGTCCTATACCATATGTCTATTAGTGGATAGTCCCTGTGTTTATATCACTTAGAGCCGTACCCCACTGGTATTAGTGGATAGGGGCTGCAATAAACGGCTTAATGCCTATCACGGAGATCACGGATTATAGCAGATTGATCAGCTGTGCAAGGTACTTTAACCCGCTCTGGAATGGATGAATGACACGGATCCTAAATTGCATTCAAATGAGGTTAATTCATGCCTCGTGTACGTATTCTGCTCTATAAATTCCTAATAATCAGTTGGTATCTGATCCGTTCTAATCTCTAAAGACTTTACTGAGATAAATTGGATTGCCGTTTATTGGCAATCAGCTAATCCCCGTGTCAGGCACTTGATGCTCTCTGAGTTCTATGGCTCTAGCTGCACTGTTCTGTCGATTGCATAATTCCTACTTAACATTGCCTTATGTTCTATGACTTTGGCTGCACTGATAGGTCCATTGCATAATCCCTACTTAACATTGCCTACATGGTATTACTGACTCTTTCGTTCTCCTATCTCCACTATTCTATACATTTGATTAAAGCATATTCTTAATTGTGAACAGTATGAGCGGGCTAGTCAGCAACGCTCAGAAACGCCGACGTGCACGTTTCGCAATTGCTTTAACTAGGCGAACCCGATTGTCCAGTCCCGGGTCCTTATAACAGAGCATTCAACCAATCCCGATTTTCGCCCCCCCGTCACATGATCTGTGATGTGTCGTAGGCTCCAATGAGCCGCATACGTCATATAGAGGGAATCCCGGTGAACCGCATGATCCATCGTCATAATGTCACATGATGGATATAGCCCAATCGCTCGTTCTTGCGGACGCATCATTATTCGCGAGAGACATCCACTATTCCCAGTAGATATATTAAACATATTACTAAATTAAGACTTGATATTTAATTGTAATAAAATCATTTTGCACAGTATTTTAGATATTTTCACCCGTGACGTGAAAAAAGATGTAGATGAGGTGAAAGTAAAATTAGATAAATTTTGACAAGAGAGGGAAAAGGAAAAAGCAAAAAGCAAAGATAAATGAATATGAATAAAAATTGTGAAAATAAAAATGAATTAATATGTGGTTAATGTGACACATTAACCACATATTAATTCATTTTTATTTTCACAATTTTTATTCATATTCATTTATCTTTGCTTTTTCCTTTTCCCTCTCTTGTCAAAATTTATCTAATTTTACTTTCACCTCATCTACATCTTTTTTCACGTCACGGGTGAAAATATCTAAAATACTGTGCAAAATGATTTTATTACAATTAAATATCAAGTCTTAATTTAGTAATATGTTTAATATATCTACTGGGAATAGTGGATGTCTCTCGCGAATAATGATGCGTCCGCAAGAACGAGCGATTGGGCTATATCCATCATGTGACATTATGACGATGGATCATGCGGTTCACCGGGATTCCCTCTATATGACGTATGCGGCTCATTGGAGCCTACGACACATCACAGATCATGTGACGGGGGGGCGAAAATCGGGATTGGTTGAATGCTCTGTTATAAGGACCCGGGACTGGACAATCGGGTTCGCCTAGTTAAAGCAATTGCGAAACGTGCACGTCGGCGTTTCTGAGCGTTGCTGACTAGCCCGCTCATACTGTTCACAATTAAGAATATGCTTTAATCAAATGTATAGAATAGTGGAGATAGGAGAACGAAAGAGTCAGTAATACCATGTAGGCAATGTTAAGTAGGGATTATGCAATGGACCTATCAGTGCAGCCAAAGTCATAGAACATAAGGCAATGTTAAGTAGGAATTATGCAATCGACAGAACAGTGCAGCTAGAGCCATAGAACTCAGAGAGCATCAAGTGCCTGACACGGGGATTAGCTGATTGCCAATAAACGGCAATCCAATTTATCTCAGTAAAGTCTTTAGAGATTAGAACGGATCAGATACCAACTGATTATTAGGAATTTATAGAGCAGAATACGTACACGAGGCATGAATTAACCTCATTTGAATGCAATTTAGGATCCGTGTCATTCATCCATTCCAGAGCGGGTTAAAGTACCTTGCACAGCTGATCAATCTGCTATAATCCGTGATCTCCGTGATAGGCATTAAGCCGTTTATTGCAGCCCCTATCCACTAATACCAGTGGGGTACGGCTCTAAGTGATATAAACACAGGGACTATCCACTAATAGACATATGGTATAGGACACACTGATTCCCGTATAACAGGTACGCATAGACCGGCAGTAATATTATATGAATGGGCCGGCAAGTAATATCCTGTTAATACATATGCCTATTATTGGAAATACTAATTATACACAATGTTCCCTTGATATAATCTAAATGGGATCTTAGTGAAAGCTCCACATTAATTGCAGCTCTATTTACTAATTCTCGATCTGATAATACCGTTAATTATAGAGCCTGCAGCCTGAATGTACACCCAGTGTCTAGTGAACACATTTCAGACACAGATGGTGTGCACTGATAAATATAGAGCCCGTATCACAAACTGTTGTCTATTATTGCATTAATTTATAGGTAGAGACATGAATGTTCTCTAATAAACTTAAAGTGCACTTAATATTAGATTAGATAGGTCCATTACCTACGACTCGAACTCTCTTTCATCCACACGTGAGGTAAAAATTACTGTATATAGGGTTATAATTGGGGTTACTACGTGCAGACACCATTTTCTCAAATATTGCATTGTGACCTAGGTTTCCACTATACTTAGTGAAGGTGAATACCTAATCTGTATGTTTAAGTGGATTACATAAAGGGTATTATAAACCATATGAAATTAGTGGGGAACCCAGATGTGACGTAATTATGATAATTACATATAATTAAATATTCACATCCATAACTACCCTTTGAAAGGATATACAAGAAGCAATAACCCATATATAGTTACCATTTATTATTCACGATCTATAAATTAATATTCAGTTAATTGAGCAAAAGAATCAAGCATTGTGTAACAGCTTTTATTTATTTGTAAAAAAAAATGTTTTTCTTTTTCTTTATATCTGTGAATTAATTCACTGCATTCACACAATCTTGCACATATTTCTTCACATTTATGTTTCTCAATTGCAACATTTTAAAATGATATTAATAAAGGTTATTTTTTAATGAAACTTGTAATTCACAATAAATGCAAATACACTTATTCTCTTATCCTTGAGTGCGCCAACAAAGAGACAATCTTTCTCTGTCCTGTGTTGTTGGATTCTGTCTGGCCTGGACCCCTGGGTGTAGCAAATAGTATCCCAGGGATACAAACTAGAGTTTCAAGATGTTCCCCCATGCCGATTTTTCAAATCGACCTTGCCAGCTTCTCCGCCAGAGAGAGAAGCAGTAACAGCGGCAATCCAAAAAATTATGTCAAGACCAGGTCATAGTCCTGGTACCGTTGTCACAACAAGGGCGTGGTTTTTTATTCAAGCCTTTTTGTTTCCGAAGCCAGAAAGGCTCGGTCAGACCGATCCTAAATCTAAAAAATCTGAATTTCTTCCTGAAAAGGTTCAAGTTCAAGATGGAATCACTTCGGGCGGTGATTGCCAGTCTGGAGGAGGGGGACTACTTGGTGTCTGTGGACATAAAGGATGCTTACGTGTATGTTCCCATTTATCCTCCTCACCAGGCTTATCTGAGATTCGCGATTCAGGATTGCCATTACCAATTCCAGACGTTACCTTTCGGTTTCTCCATGGCGCCAAGGGTATTCACCAAGGTGATGGCGGAGATGATGGTCCTCCTTCGTCAGAAAGGAGTCAATATAATCCCTTATCTGGACGACCTCCTGATAAAGGTGAGATCCAGGGAGCAGTTATTACAAAACATATCCCTCTCCCTGTCAATACTCCAACAACACGGGTGGATCATAAATTACCCAAAGTCACAGTTGGAACCGACGACAAGGTTGTCTTTCCTCGGGATGATTCTGGACACAGAAGTTGAGAGAATATTTCTTCCGCTGCAAAAGGCTCTGGAAATCCAGAAAATGGTAAAACAGATATTGAAACCATCAAGTGTGTCGATCCATCAGTGCATTCGGTTGTTGGGGAAGATGGTGGCGGCCTACGAGGCCATACAGTTTGGCAGGTTCCATGCCAGAGTATTCCAGTGGGACCTGTGGGACAAGTTGTCGGGGTCACACCTACACATGCACAGAAAGATAATCCTGTCATCAAAAACCAGGATTTTGCTCCTGTGGTAGTTGCACAGCTCTCACCTGCTAGAGGGACGCAGGTTCGGCATTCAGGACTGGGTACTAGTAACCACGGATGCAAGTCTTCGAGGCTGGGGAGCAGTATCTTAGGGAGAAAACTTCCAGGGACATTGGTCACATCAGGAAGCCTGCCTTCACATAAACGTGCTGGAGCTAAGAGCCATTTACAACGGCCTTCAACAAGCGGTACATCTTCTTCAAGACCGTCCCGTGCAGATCCAGTCGGACAATGTAACAGCAGTCGCATACATAAACAGGCAGGGCGGAACGAAAAGCAGATCGGCAATGGCAGAGGCGAGAAAAATCCTCCGCTGGGCAGAAAAACCATCTACAAGCTCTGTAGGCAATATTCATTCCGGGAGTAGACAACTGGGAAGCAGACCTCCTCAGCAGACACGATCTCCATCCAGGAGAGTGGGGCCTCCACCAAGAAGTCTTCGCAGAGGTGACAAGTCTTTGGGGAGTTCCTCAAATAGACATGATGGCGTCTCGTCTCAACAAGAAGCTTCAGAAATAGTGTTCCAGGTCGAGAGACCCTCAAGCAGTAGCAGTGGATGCACTGGTGACCCAGTGGGTGTTCCCGTCAGTGTATGTTTGCCCTCTACTTCCGCTGATCCCAAAAGTACTCGGGATCATAAGAAAGACAAGGGTTCGAGCAATCTTCATTGCCCCAGACTGGCCAAGAAGGGCTTGATACCCAGATCTTCAGCAGTTACTCATAGGAGATCCTCGGCCTCTTCCTCCTCGGGAGGACTTGCTGCAGCAGGGGCCGTGTGTATCAAGACTTACAGTGGCTACGTTTGATGGCATGGCTGTTGTGCGCCGTATCCTAGTCAGGAAGGGTATTCCTAAGGAGGTCATCCCCACCCTTATTCAGGCCAGAAAGGGAGTAACGTCAAAACATTACCACCGTATTTGGAGAAAATATGGGTCTTGGTGTGAATCCAAGAACGCTCCTACGGAAGAGTTTCACTTAGGACGTTTTCTCCATGTTTTGCAGGATGGTGTGGAGACGGGCCTACGATTGGGATCAATCAAGGTCCAAATTTCGGCCTTGTCAGTGTTCTTCCAAAAACAATTGGCCTCTCTTCCGGAGGTTCAGACCTTCGTGAAAGGGGTTCTGCACATCCAGCCTCCATTCGTGCCTCCAGTGGCACCATGGGACCTTAACGTGGTATTGCAGTTCCTTCAATCGGATTGGATTGAGCCTCTACAAAAGATAGAGTTGAAGTTTCTCATTGGGAAAGTGGTGATGCTTTTGGCATTGGCATCCGGAAGGCGGGTGTCTGAATTGGGGGCCTTGTCTCACAAGAGCCCTTACCCGATTTTCCATGAAGATAGGACTCGCCAACATTTTCTTCCAAAGATGGTTTCTGCTTTTCACATAAACCAACCTATTGTGGTGCCAGTAGTTACTGATACATTCACTGATTCAAAGTCTCTAGATGTGGTTAGAGCTTTGAAAAATAAGATTTTACTTACCGGTAAATCTATTTCTCGTAGTCCGTAGTGGATGCTGGGGACTCCGTAAGGACCATGGGGAATAGACGGGCTCCGCAGGAGACATGGGCACTTTAAGAAATAATTTGGATTCTGGTGTGCTCTGGCTCCTCCCTCTATGTCCCTCCAGACCTCCGTTAAAGAAACTGTGCCCGGAAGAGCTGACAGTGCAAGGAAAGGATTTTGGGAATCCAGGGTAAGACTCATACCAGCCACACCAATCACACCGTATAACTTGTGATAACTTTACCCAGTTAACAGTATGAACAATAACAGAGCATCAGATAAACCCTGATGCAACTATAACATAACCCTTATTTAAGCAATAACTATATACAAGCATTGCAGAAAAAGTCCGCACTTGGGACGGGCGCCCAGCATCCACTACGGACTATGAGAAATAGATTTACCGGTAAGTAAAATCTTATTTCTCTGACGTCCTAAGTGGATGCTGGAACTCCGTAAGGACCATGGGGATTAGCGGCTCCGCAGGAGACTGGGCACAACTAAAGAAAGGTTTAGGACTACCTGGTGTGCACTGGCTCCTCCCACTAAGACCCTCCTCCAGACCTCAGTTAGATTCTTGTGCCCGGCTGAGCTGGATGCACACTAGGGGCTCTCCTGAGCTCCTAGAAAAAAAGTATATTTAGGTCTTTTATTTTACAGTGAGATCTGCTGGCAACAGACTCACTGCAGCGAGGGACTAAGGGGAGAAGAAGCGAACCTACCTAACAGGTGGTAGTTTGGGCTTCTTAGGCTACTGGACACCATGAGCGCCAGAGGGATCGACCGCAGGACCCGACCTTGGTGTTCGTTCCCGGAGCCGCGCCGCCATCCCCCTTACAGAGCCAGAAGCATGAAGAGTCCGGAAAATCGGCGGCAGAAGACTTCGGTCTTCACCAAGGTAGCGCACAGCACTGCAGCTGTGCGCCATTGCTCCTCATGTACACCTCACACTCTGGTCACTGATGGGTGCAGGGCGCTGGGGGGGGCGCCCTGAGGGCAATATATAACACCTTGGCTGGCAAATCTACATCATATATAGTCCTAGAGGCTATATAGATGTAAAATTACCCCTGCCAGTATTCCAGAAAAAGCGGGAGAAAGTCCGCCCGAAAAAGGGGTGGGGCTTCTCCCTCAGCACACTGGCGCCATTTTTTCTTCACAGTGCAGCTGGAAGACAGCTCCCTAGGCTCTCCCCTGTAGTTTTCAGGCTCAAAGGGTTAAAAAGAGAGGGGGGGCACTAAATTTAGGCGCAATATATGTATACAAGCAGCTATTGGGGGAAAAATCACTCAGTTATAGTGTTAATCCCTGCATTATATAGCGCTCTGGTGTGTGCTGGCATACTCTCTCTCTGTCTCCCCAAAGGACTTTGTGGGGTCCTGTCCTCAGTCAGAGCATTCCCTGTGTGTGTGCGGTGTGTCGGTACGGCTGTGTCGACATGTTGGATGAGGAAGGTTACGTGGAGGCGGAGCAGAAGCCGATAAATGGGATGTCGCCCCCTGTGGGGCCGACACCAGAGTGGATGGATAGGTGGAAGGTATTAACCGACAGTGTCAACTCATTACATAAAAGGCTGGATGACGTAACAGCTGTGGGACAGCCGGCTTCTCAGCCCGCGCCTGCCCGGGCGTCTCAAAGGCCATCAGGGGCTCAAAAAACGCCCGTTACCTCAGATGGCAGACAGATGTCGACACGGAGTCTGACTACAGTGTCGACGAGGTTGAGACATATACACAATCCACTAGGAACATCCGTTACATGATCTCGGCAATGAAAAATGTGTTACGCATTTTCTGACATGAACCCAAGTACCACATAAAAGGGTTTTTATTTTTGGGGAGAAAAAGCAGCCAGTGTTTTGTTCCCCCACCAGATGAATGAATGAAGTGTGTAAAGAAGCGTGGGTTCCCCCGATAAGAAACTGGTAATTTCTAAAAAGTTACTGATGGCGTACCCTTTTCCGCCAGAGGATAGGTCACGTTGGGAGATATCCCCTAGGGTGGATAAGGCGCTCACACGTTTGTCAAAAAAGGTGGCACTGCCGTCTTGCGATACGGCCACTTTGAAGGAGCCTGCTGATAAAATGCAGGAGACTATCCTGAAGTCTGTATATACACACTCAGGTTATATACTGAGACCTGCAATTGCCTCAGCATAAATAGTGCTGCTGCAGCGTGGTCTGATACCCTGTCAGATAATATTAATACTCTAAGACAGGGATAATATTTGGCTAACATAGAGCATATTAAAGACGTCGTCTTATATATAAAGGATGCACAGAGGGATATTTGCCGGCTGGCATCCAGAATTAATGCAATGTCCATTCTGCCAGGAGGGTATTAGAAACCCGGCAGTGGACAGGTGATGCTGCCTGTAAAAGGCACATGGAGATTCTGCCTTATAAGGGTGAGGAATTGTTTGGGGATGGTCTCTGGGACCTCGTATCCACAGCAACAGCTGGGAAGAATTTTTTTTACCTCGGGTTTCCTCACAGCCTAAGAAAGCACCGTATTTTTAGGTACAGTCCTTTCGGCTTCAGAAAAGCAAGCGGGTCAAAGGCGCTTCCTTTCTGCACAGAGACAAGGGAAGAAGGAAAAAGCTGCACCAGCAGCCAGTTCCCAGGATCAAAAATCTTCCCCCGCTTCCTCTGAGTCCACAGCATGACGCTGGGGCTCCACAGGTGGAGACAGGTGCGGTAGGGACGCGTCTCGGGAACTTCAGGGACCAGTGGGCTTGCCCACAGGTGGATCCCTAGGTTCTGCAAATAGTATCACAGGGATACAGGCTGGAGTTCGAGGCGACTCCCCCTCGCCGTTACCTCACATCAGCCTTGCCTGCTGCCCTCGGAGAAAGGTAGTACTGACGGCAATTCACAAGCTGTACTTCCAGCAGGTGAAATCAAGGTACCCCTCCTTCAACAAGGCCGGGGTTACTATTCCAAAATGTTGTGGTACCGAAACCAGACAGTTCGGTGAGACCCATTCTAAAATTGAAAGCCTTGAACACTTATATACGAAGGTTCAAGTTCAAAATGGAATCGCTCAGGGCGATTATTGCAAGCCTGGAGAATTTCATGGTATCACTGGACATCAAGGATGATTACCTGCATGTCCCTATTTACCCTCTTCACCAGGAGTACCTCAATATTGTGGTACAGGATTGTCATTACCAATTCCAGACGTTGCCGTTGCTCTGTCCCCGGCACCGTGGTATTTACCAAGGTAATGGCCGAAATAATTATCCCGTACTTGGACGATCTCCTTATAAAGGCGAGGTCCAGGGAGCAGTTGTTCGCCGGAGTAGCACTATCTCGGGAAGTGCTACAACAGCACGGCTGGATTCTGAATATTCCAAAGTCGCAGCTGGTTCCTACGACGCGTCTACTGTTCCTGGGTATGGTTCTGGACACAGAACAGGATAAAAAGGGTTTCTCCCAGAGGAGAAGTCCAAGGAGTTGTTGTCTCTAGACAGAGACCTCCTAATACGTATACAGGTGTCGGTGCATCAATGCACGCGAGCCCTGGGAAAGATGGTAGCTTCTTACGAAGAAATTCCATTCGCCAGGTCCCATGCAAGGATTTTCCAGTGGGATCTGTTGGACAGGTGGTCCGGGTCGCATCTTCAGATGCATCGGCGGTTAACCCAGTCTCCAAGGGTCAGGGTGTCGCTGTTGTGGTGGCTGCAGAGTGCTCATCTTCTAGGGGGCCGCAGATTCGGCATACAGGACTGGGTCCTGGTGACCACGGATGCCAGCCTTCGAGGCTGGGGGGCAGTCACACAGGGAAGGAACTTCCAAGGCTATGGAAAAGTCAGGAGACTTTCCTACAGAGACCCCTGCTTCAACACCGGCCGGTGCTGATCCAGTCAGACAACATCACGGCGGTCGCTCATGTAAACCGACAGGGCGGCACAAGAAGCAGGATGGCGATGGCAGAAGCCACAAGGATTCTCAGATGGGCGGAAAATCATGTGTTAGCACTGTCAGCAGTGTTCATTCCCGGAGTGGACAACTGAGAAGCAGACTTTCTCAGAAGACACGACCTCCACCCGGGAGAGTGGGGACTTCATCCAGAAGTCTTCCAAATGATTGTACACCGTTGGGAAAGGCCACAGGTGGACATGATGGCGTCCCGCCTCAACTAAAAGTTACAAAGATATTGCGCCAGGTCAAGGACCCTCAGGCGATAGCTGTGGACGCTCTGGTAACACTGTGGGTGTACCAGTCGGTGTATGTGTTCCCTTCTCTGCCTCTCTTACCCAGGGTAATGAGAATAATAAGAAGGAGAGGAGTAAGAACTATACTCATTGTTCCGGGTTGGCCAAGAAGAGCTTGGTAACCAGAACTCCAAGAAATGATCTCAGAGGACCCATGGCCTCTGCCGCTCAGACAGGACCTGCTGCAGCAGGGGGCCTGTCTGTTCCAAGACGTACCGCGGCTGCGTTGACGGCATGGCGGTTGAACGCCGGATCCTGAAGGAAAAGGGAATTCCGGAGGAAGTTATCCCTACGCTATTTACAGCTAGGAAAGAAGTGAACGCAAACCATTATCACCGCATATGGCGGAAATATGTTGCGTACTGTGAGGCCAGGAAGGCCCCAAAGGAGAAATTTCAGCTAGGTCGATTTCTGCACTTCCTACAGTCAGAGGTGACTATGGGCCTAAAATTGGGTTCCATTAAGGTCCAGATTTCGGCTCTATCGATTTTCTTCCAAAAATTGAACTGGCTTCACTGCCTGAAGTTCAGACTTTTGTTAACGGAGTGCTGCATAGTCAGCCCCCATTTGTGCCTCCAGTGGCACCGTGGGATCTCAACGTGGTGTTGGATTTCCTGAAGTCGCATTGGGTTGAGCCACTTAAATCCGTGAAGCTATAATACCTCACGTGAAAAGTGGTCATTCTGTGGGCCTTGGCGTCGGCCAGGCGTGTATCAGAATTGGCGGCTTTGTCATACAAAAGCCCTTATCTGTATTTTATATGGATAAGGCGGAATTGAGGACTCGTTCCCAATTCCTTCCTAAGGTGGTATCAGTTTTTCATGTGAACCAACCTATTGTGGTGCCTGCGGCTACTTGGGACTTGGAGGATTCCAAGTTACTGGATGTAGTCAGGGCCCTGAAAAGTATATGTTTCCAGGACAGCTGGAGTCAGGAAAACTGACTCGCTATTTCTCCTGTATGCACCCAGCAAGCTGGGTGCTCCTGCTTCTAAGCAGACGATTGCTCGCTGGATCTGTAGCACGATTCAACTTGCACATTCTGCGGCTGGACTGCCGCACCCTAAATCTGTAAAAGCCCATTCCACGAGGAAAGTGGGCTCTTCTTGGGCGGCTGCCCGAGGGGTCTCGGCTTTACAACTTTGCCGAGCTGTTACTTGGTCGGGTTAAAACATTTTTGTAGGAGTCTACAAGTTTGATACCCTGGCTGAGGAGGACCTAGAGTTTGCTCATTCGGTGCTGCAGAGTCATCCGCACTCTCCCGCCCGTTTGGGAGCTTTGGTATAATCTCCATGGTCCTTACGGAGTCCCAGCATCCACTTAGGACGTCAGAGAAAATAAGATTTTACTCACCGGTAAATCTATTTCTCGTAGTCCGTAGTGGATGCTGGGCGCCCATCCCAAGTGCGGATTGTCTGCAATACTTGCTAATTTCTTATTATCCTCAGTACCTTGGGTATGAGAGGAAGAGGAGGAAATACATAGACCGACTGGAACACCCACGGTGTCACCAGGGCGTCTACAGCTACCGCCTGAGGGTCCCTTGACCTGGCGCAATAGCTCTGTAGCTTTTTGTTGAGGCGTAACACCATCATGTCTATCTGTGGTAGTTCCCACCGACTTGTAATCTGTGTGAAGACTTCTTGATGAAGTCCCCACTCTCCCGGGTTGAGGTCGTGACTGATGAGGAAGTCTGCTTCCCAGTTGTCCACTCCCGGGATGAACACTGCTGACAGTGCACTTACGTGATTCTCCACCCAGCGAAGAATCCTGGTGGCTTCCGCCATCGCCACTCTGCTCCTTTTGCCGCCTTGGCGGTTTACATGAGCCACTGCGGTTATGTTGTCTGACTGAATCAGAACCGGTTGGTCGCGAAGTAGGGACTCCGCTTGACGTAGGGCGTTGTATATGGCCCTTAGTTCCAGGATGATGATGTGAAGGCAAGTCCCCTGACTTGACCACAGGCCTTGGAAATTTCTTCCCTGCGTGACTGCCCCCCACCCCCGGAGGCTTGCAGCCGTGGTCACCAGGACCCAGTCCTGAATGCCGAATCTGCGGCCCTCCAGAAGGTGAGCACTCTGCAGCCACCACAGGAGAGACACCCTGGCCCTGGGGGATAGGGTGATTAACCGATGCATCTGAAGATGTGATCCGGACCACTTGTCCAGGAGATTCCATTGAAAGGTCCTCGTATGGAACCTGCCGAAGGGAATGGCCTCGTATGATGCCACCATCTTTCCCAGGACTCGTGTGCAGTGATGCACCGATACCTTTTTTGGTTTTAATAGGTCTCTGACCAGTGTCATGAGTTCCTGAGCCTTCTCCATCGGGAGATAAACCCTCTTCTGGTCTGTGTCCAGAATCATGCCCAGCAAGGGCAGACGAGTCGTAGGAATCAACTGCGACTTTGGAATATTCAGAATCCAGCCATGCTGTCCTAACACTTCCGGAGAGCGTGCTACGCTGATCAGTAACTGCTCTCTTGACCTCGCTTTTATGAGGAGATCGTCCAAGTATGGGATAATTGTGACCCCTTGCTACCGCAGGAGTACCATCATTTCTGCCATCACCTTGGTAAATATTCTCGGTGCCGTGGTGAGACCAAACGGCAATGTCTGAAATTGGTAATGACAATCCTGTACCACAAATCTGAGGTACGCCTGATGAGGTGGATAAATGGGGACATGAAGGTATGCATCCTTTATGTCCAGAGACACCATAAAATCCCCCTCTTCCAGGCTTGCAATGACCGCTCTGAGCGATTCCAACTTGAACTTGAACCTTTTCAGGTATATGTTCAGAGATTTTAAATTTAATATGGGTTTGACCGAACCGTCCGGTTTCGGTACCACAAACATGGTCGAATAATAACCCTTCCCTTGTTGAAGGAGGGGAACCTTGACCACCACCTGCTGAAGATACAATTTGTGAATTGCAGCTAACACTACTTTCCTCTCTAATGGGGAAGCTGGCAGGGCCGATTTGAAGTATCGGTGAGGGGGCATCTCTTCGAATTCCAGCTTGTATCCCTGAGACACAATCTCTATTGCCCAGGGATCCACCTGGGAATGAACCCACTTGTGGCTGAAATTTCGGAGACGCGCCCCCACCGGGCCTAGCTCCGCCTGTGGAGGACTTCTGTTCCTGGGAACTAGCTGTGTTGTGCAGCTTCCTTCCTCTGCTCCTGCCTCTGGCAAGAAAGGACGCACCTCGGACTTTCTTGCCTTTTTGTGATCGAAAGGACTGCATTTGGTAATACGGTGCTTTCTTAGGTTGTGAGGGAACATAAGGCAAAAAATTTGACTTTCCAGCAGTAGCTGTGGAGACCAGGTCCGAGAGACCCTCCCCAAACAGTTCCTCACCCTTGTAAGGTAAAACCTCCATGTGCCTTTTTGAGTCGGCATCGCCTGTCCATTGCCGAGTCCACAGGACCCTTCTGGCAGAAATCGACATTGCATTTATTCTAGAGCCCAGTAGGCTAATGTCTCTTTGAGCATCTCTCATATATAGGACAGCGTCTTTTATATGCCCCAGGGTCATTAATATAGTATCCTTGTCTAAGGTATCAAGTTCCTCAGACAAGGTATCCGTCCATGCTGCTACAGCACTACACACCCAGGCCGACGCAATTGCCGGCCTTATTAAGGTACCTGAATGTGTATAAATGGACTTCAGGGTACCCTCTTGCTTTCTATCCGCAGCATCTTTTAGGGTGGCCGTATCCTGTGACGGCAGGCCTACCCTCTTGGATAAGCATGTTAGAGCTTTGTCCACCCTAGGGGAGGATTCCCAGCGTAACCTGTCCGTTGGCGGGAAGGGATACGCCATAAGCATCCTCTTGGAAATCTGCAGTTTTTTATCTATAGATTCCCAAGCCTTTTCACATAACTCATTTAGCTCCAGTGAAGCGGGAAAGGTCACCTCCTGCCTTTTTTCCCCATACATATGAACCCTCTTGTCAGGGACTGGGGTTTCCTCTGTGATGTGCAACACCTCCTTCATTGCTATAATCATATAACGGATGGCTTTAGCCAATTTAGGCTGTAACTTTGCATCATCGTAATCGACACTGGAGTTAGAATCCATGTCGGTATCTGTGTCAACAATTTGGGATAGTGGGCGCTTCTGAGACCCTGACGGCCTCTGCGACATCGGATCAGGCATGGGTTGAGACCCTGACTGTCCTAAGGTTTCAGCTTTATCCAACCTTTTATGCAAGGAATTAACATTATCTTTTAAAACCTTCCACATATCCAATCAGGTGTCGGCGGCGACCCCACATTCATTTGCTCCCGCTCTGCTTCCACATAGCCTTCCTCGTCAAACGTGTCGACACAAGCGTACCGACACACCACAAACACACAGAGGATGCTCTTTTTTGAAGACAGTTCCCCCACAAGGCCCTTTGGAGAGACAGAGAGAGAGTATGCCAGCACACACCCCAGCGCTATATGTCCCAGGAATCGCACAGTAACTTAGTGTTAACCCAGTAGCTGCTGTATATTATGTTTTTGCGCCAAATTTATGTGCCCCCCCTCTCTTTCTACCCTCTTCTACCGTGAATCTGCAGGGGAGAGCCTGGGGAGCTTCCTCTCAGCGGAGCTGTGGAAAGAAAATGGCTCTGGTGAGTGCTGAGGAAGAAGCCCCGCCCCCTCAGCGGCGGGCTTCTGTCCCGCGTTTCTGTACATTATTATGGCGGGGGCTCATACATATATACAGTGCCCAACTGTATATTTGTGTAACTTTTGCCAAGAGGTCCTAATTGCTGCCCAGGGCGCCCTGCACCCTACAATGGCCGGAGTATGTGGGTGTAGTGTGGGAGCAATGGCGCACAGCTGCAGTGCTGTGCGCTACCTCAGTGAAGACTGGAGTCTTCTGCCGCCGATTTCGAAGTCTTCTTGCTTCTATCACCCGGCTTCTGTCTTCCGGCTCTGCGAGGGAGACGGCGGCGCGGCTCCGGGATCGGACGACAAAGGGTGAGATCCTGTGTACGATCCCTCTGGAGCTAATGGTGTCCTATCTTCAGAGAGTAGGGCTGCTTCTCTCCCCTCAGTCCCACGATGCAGGGAGCCTGTTGCCAGCAGATCTCCCTGAAAATAAAAAACCTAACAAAATACTTTCTTATAGCAAGCTCAGGAGAGCTCACTAAATAGCACCCAGCTCGTCCGGGCACAGATTCAAACTGAGGTCTGGATGAGGGACATAGAGGGAGGAGCCAGAGCACACCAGAATCCAAATTCTTTCTTAAAGTGCCCATGTCTCCTGCGGAGCCCATCTATTCCCCATGGTCCTTACGGAGTCCCCAGCATCCACTAGGACGTTAGAGAAATCTATGTTGCTAGAACACAGGGCCGGTGCTACGGTATTCGGCGCCCCCCTGCAAACTATAAATTAGCGCCTTCCCTTCCATATTTAATAAAGGGATTGCGTGTGCCTTCACAAAAAGGGGTGTGGCCACACAATAGTACCCCAATTCAAATCACGCGACACAGTAGCACAATCTTATTCATATTACACCACACACTTTCTGCCTATCTGTACACTTTTCTGTCTTTGTGCCTCTATCTGTACCCCGTTTTGCATCTCTGTACTCCTCTCTTCCGCTGTGCCCCATTCTGCCTCTATCTGTACCCCCTACTGACTCTGTGTCCCATTCTGCTTCTCTGTGCCTCTAACTTTACCCCCTTTCTGCCATTTTTCCCTTTTTATGCTATCCATTATATAATTGGTTCTCCCCTAGCCACTGTGTCACCCCTTACACCTGTGTCCTATCCCAGCCACTGTCACCTCCTACCCATGTTGTCTCCCAGCCACTGTGTCATCCCTCAACCCCTGTGTTCACTTCCAGCAATATGTCCTGTCCCCACCCCTGCACTGCACACCTGTGTTCACCTTAATCCAATGTGTCACCCCATGGCTCCCTCCCCCACCCCTCCATCTGCCCCAGTGTTTACTTCCTTGCACATTTTCACCCCCTCCCCAACCCCTGTGATTATTTTCATGGCCCTTTATCACCCCCCAACCCTCGTGTTTTCTTCCAGGCACTGTGTCACTCCTATCCCCACCACACCCCGCACAGCTGTGTTTACTTTAAGCCAATGTGTACCCCCATCAACCCCAAACGCTGTCAAACAACCCCCCCAATTCACGACTGCCTGTTGAATGCAGTGTCCCAACAAATCTGACCTCTTACCTGACCCATGCACCAGGTGCAGCTGCGCCCCTTCAGTGTCTGTGGTGGGTTGGCCTTCCGTGGTCTCCTGCTGGTCATCGATGCTGATCGGCATGCGTAAAGGTATCCCGCCCATCCCTCTCTGCAATGTCTGGGTCAGCCTGCCTCTTTATGTTTAGCAAACAGCTCCCCTCCCAGTGCTAACCCCTGCCCTGATGCTATTGGCTCCCAAACTTCCCGCTCCGCCCACACACTATCCCTCTCCACAGAACAGAGCTTACTAGTGCTTTGTCCTCTCCGGCGCGGCAGCGCCAGATCAACTGAAGTCAGGAGGACCATGGTACACTGCTCAGCAGGGTAGCAAAGCAGGGATGAAGAGCGCATCTCCAGCTCGCCGCTTCCTTGCTTTGCGCCAGCCCTGGTCAGCAGTACGGACGGACCCGGCAGCGGCGGAGTGTTGCTGGCGGGGATGTGTGACTTTGAGTTGGTGGGGGTGCGGTCGTAACGGCAGTGCCGGGGTGCCAGGGACCGAAACCAAGCACTGCAATTACGCTCGCACCCCTGCTGACTCAAAGTCACACATCCCCGCCTGCAACACTCTGCCGCGGCGGGGTCTGTCAGTGACAGCGGGTAGAAGGGGGTGTGGACGGTGCTGCGAACATGTGTCTCGCCTCTCAATTTAATGGAGGGGATTGAGATGCGAGTACGTGCCTCTATTTGGTGTCACCCCATTGAAGTGTGACCCCGGGTGCGGCCCGCTTCCCCGCCCCCACCTCATGACGCCGCTGCAGCAGGGGATGTGACAGCGGCGCTGTGTGAGGGCTGAGGCCGCACAGCCCACACTGCATGATCCTCTCTGGAGAGGACGAGGGGGAGAGCGCCGCTACCTGTCATCCACTGTTACAGGCGCAGCGGCAGCTGGCAGCAGCAGGGATGTAGAGCAGGGGAAGCGCCTCTTCAGCTGTGCGCCTCCCTGCACTGCATCCCTTTGCTGAGCGGCTAGCGCCGGCTCTGCTAGAACAGCTCGTATACGGAAAACAGAGGCTCTGTTTGTCCTGTATGATCACAACAAGATTGGCTGCCCTGCTTCCAAGCAGACTATTGCACGTTGGATTAGAAATACGATTCAGCAAGCTCATACTACGGCTGGATTGCCGTTACCGACGTCGGTAAAGGTAAAGGTCCACGCAACTAGGAAGGTGGGCTCATCCTGGGCGTCTGCCCGGGAGGTCTCGGCATTACAACTTTGCCGAGCAGCTACTTGGTCAGGGTCAAACACATTTGCTAAATTCTACAAGTTTGACACCTTGGCTGATGAGAACCTAAATTTTGGTCAATCGGTGCCGCAGGGTCATCCGCACTCTCCCGCCCGTACTGGAGCTTTGGTATAGACCCCATGGTCTTGATGTCGTCCCCAGCATCCTCTAGGACGTATGAGAAAATAGGATTTTGATAACCTACTGGTAAATCCTTTTCTCCTAGTCCGTAGAGGATGCTGGGCGCCCGTCTCAGTGCGTACTTTACCTGCAGTTTAGTTATTACAGTTACACAAGTTGTGTTATCTTGGTTTCAGCATGTTGCTGCAATTAGTTCATGCCTGTTGGCGTGTGTTATGTTGAATGCCATGTGTGCGGCATGGTTGAGGGTGTGAGTTGGTAGATATCTCACCACTAGTTAAGTAATTCCTTTCCTCGAAAATGTCAGTCTCCCTGGGTACAGTTCCTACAACTGCGGTCTGGAGGAGGGGCATAGAGGGAGGAGCCAGATCACACCCAATGAAAAGTCTTTAGAGTGCCCATGTCTCCTGCGGATCCCGTCTATACCCCATGGTCTTGATGTCGTCCCCAGCATCCTCTACGGACTAGGATCCTATTTTCTCCTAAGTCCACAGGGATCCCACCTTGGCGCATCTGATTTGAGAATCCTTTTTGCTCACTAACATCTTCCTTGTACGGAAGGGTGTGCATGTGTGTTCTTATCGCCTAATTAGGGCTATCTATGATGCTACTGCCTTGAGCTTTGGAATAAAACGTATTTGCCTGAGCAAGGAGGCGGGGATATATGGACGGGCCTGTTGCATGCGGGGAGGCCAGAAAGGCTTTGACCGATTAGTGCAAATCCGCTGTTGCTTCATCATATCCCATTGTTATCCTGTGGACTTAGGAGAAATACCGTTATCAACGGTAAGTTCTTACCATCACGTATATTTCCCAACACTTTACCAATAGCTACAAATTCAATATTTCACGTCTTTCATTTTAAACAGACATTCCATAAGAAAACTGAGCACTATGAAGCGATCTTAAGCTTATTACTTTAATGGAAGAGGTGCAATTATAGATCAAAAAGTTTCATATGTTCGATCAGAGAAAAGCTCTTCCAACACACCCATGAGGTGGCTGCTCAGTGTCTTTATTTTTTAGGGTGTTGCCGGTAGCCCTAATCCCCAACTTTCCTTTCTGTTCAGTTTTAAATCCCTTTTCTCTGACGTCCTAAGTGGATGCTGGGACTCCGTAAGGACCATGGGGAATAGCGGCTCCGCAGGAGACTGGGCACAACTAAAGAAAGCTTTAGGACTACCTGGTGTGCACTGGCTCCTCCCACTATGACCTTCCTCCAGACCTCAGTTAGATTCTTGTGCCCGGCTGAGCTGGATGCACACTAGGGCCTCTCCTGAGCTCCTAGAAAGAAAGTATATTTTAGGTTTTTTATTTTACAGTGAGATCTGCTGGCAACAGACTCACTGCAGCAAGGGACTAAGGGGAGAAGAAGCGAACCTACCTAACTGGTGGTAGTTTGGGCTTCTTAGGCTACTGGACACCATTAGCTCCAGAGGGATCGACCGCAGGACCCGACCTTGGTGTTCGTTCCCGGAGCCGCGCCGCCGGCCCCCTTACAGAGCCAGAAGCAAGAAGTGTTCCGGAAAATCGGCGGCAGAAGACTTCTGTCTTCAACAAGGTAGCGCACAGCACTGCAGCTGTGCGCCATTGCTCCTCATGCACACCTCACACTCCGGTCACTGATGGGTGCAGGGCGCTGGGGGGTGGCGCCCTGAGGGCAATAAAATACACCTTGGCTGGCAAATCATCACAATATATAGTCCCAGGGCTATATATGTGATAAATTACCCCTACCAGAATCCATGAAAAAAGCGGGAGAAAAGTCAGCCGAAAAAGGGGTGGGGCTATCTCCCTCAGCACACTGGCGCCATTTTTTCTTCACAGTGCAGCTGGAAGACAGCTCCCCAGGCTCTCCCCTGTAGTTTTCAGGCTCAAAGGGTTAAAAAGAGAGGGGGGGGGGGCACTAAATTTAGGCGCAATATGTGTATACAAGCAGCTATTGGGGGAAAAATCACTCAGTTATAGTGTTAATCCCTGCATTATATAGCGCTCTGGTGTGTGCTGGCATACTCTCTCTCTGTCTCCCCAAAGGACTTTGTGGGGTCCTGTCCTCGGTCAGAGCATTCCCTGTGTGTGTGTGGTGTGTCGGTACGGCTGTGTCGACATGTTGGATGAGGAAGGTTACGTGGAGGCGGAGCAGAGGCAGATAAATGGGATGTCGCCCCCTGTGGGGCCGACACCAGTGTGGATGGATAGGTGGAAGGTATTAACCGACAATGTCAACTCCTTACATAAAAGGCTGGATGACGTAACCGCTGTGGGACAGCCGGCTTCTCAGCCCGCGCCTGCCCAGGCGTCTCAAAGGCCATCAGGGGCTCAAAAAACACCCGTTACCTCAGATGGCAGACACAGATGTCGGCACGGAGTCTGACTCCAGTGTCGACGAGGTTGAGACATATACACAATCCACTAGGAACATCCGTTGCATGATCTCGGCAATAAAAAATGTGTTACACATTCTGACATGAACCCAAGTACCACATAAAAGGGTTTTTATGTTTGGGGAGAAAAAGCAGCCAGTGTTTTGTTCCCCCATCAGATGAGTGAATGAAGTGTGTAAAGAGCGTGGGTTCCCCCGATAAGAAAATGGTAATTTGTAAAAAGTTACTGCTGGCGTACCCTTTCCCGCCAGAGGATAGGTCACGTTGGGAGATATCCCCTAGGGTGGATAAGGCGCTCACACGTTTGTCAAAAAAGGTGGCACTGCCGTCTTGCGATACGGCCACTTTGAAGGAGCCTGCTGATAAAAAGCAGGAGACTATCCTGAAGTCTGTATATACACACTCAGGTACTATACTGAGACCTGCATTTGCCTCAGCATAAATAGTGCTGCTGCAGCGTGGTCTGATACCCTGTCAGATAATATTAATACCCTAGACAGGAAAATATTTTGCTAACAGAGCATTTTAAAGACGTCGTCTTATATATGAAGGATGCACAGAGGGATATTTGCCTGCTGGCATCCAGAATTAATGCAATGTCCATTCTGCCAGGAGGGTATTAGAGACCCGGCAGTGGACAGGTGATGCTGCCTTTAAAAGGCACATGGAGATTCTGCCTTATAAGGGTGAGGAATTGTTTGGGGATGGTCTCTGGGACCTCGTATCCACAGCAACAGCTGGGAAGAAAATTTTTTACCTCAGGTTTCCTCACAGCCTAAGAAAGCACCGTATTTTCAGGTACAGTCCTTTCGGCTTCAGAAAAGCAAGCGGGTCAAAGGCGCTTCCTTTCTGCACAGAGACAAGGGAAGAAGGAAAAAGCTGCACCAGACAGCCAGCTCCCAGGATCAAAAATCTTCCCCCGCTTCCTCTGAGTCCACAGCATGACGCTGGGGCTCCACAGGTGGAGACAGGTGCGGTGGGGGCGCGTCTCGGGAACTTCAGGGACCAGTGGGCTTGCCCACAGGTGGATCCCTAGGTTCTGCAAGTAGTATCACAGGGATACAGGCTGGAGTTCGAGGCGACTCCCCCTCGCCGTTACCTCACATCAGCCTTGCCTGCTGCCCTCGGAGAAAGGGAGGTAGTACTGGCGGCAATTCACAAGCTGTACTTCCAGCAGGTGAAATTAAGGTACCCCTCCTTCAACAAGGCCGGGGTTACTATTCCAAAATGTTGTGGTACCGAAACCAGATGGTTCGGTGAGACCCATTCTAAAATTGAAATCCTTGAACACTTATATACGAAGGTTCAAGTTCAAAATGGAATCGCTCCGGGCGATTATTGCAAGCCTGGAGAATTTCATGGTATCACTGGACATCAAGGATGCTTACCTGCATGTCCCTATTTACCCGCTTCACCAGGAGTACCTCAAAATTGTGGTACAGGATGGTCATTACCAATTCCAGCCGTTGCCGTTGGTCTGTCCCCGGCACCGAGGGTATTTACCAAGGTAATGGCCGAAATAATTATCCCATGCTTGGACGATCTCCTTATAAAGGCGAGGTCCAGAGAGCAGTTGTTCGTCGGAGTAGCACTATCTCGGGAAGTGCTACAACAGCACGGCTGGATTCTGAATATTCCAAAGTCGCAGCTGGTTCCTACGACGCGTCTACTGTTCCTGGGTATGGTTCTGGACACAGAACAGAAAAAAAAGGGTTTCTCCCGGAGGAGAAGTCCTAGGAGTTGTCGTCTCTAGACAGAGACCTCCTAATACAAATACAGGTGTCGGTGCATTAATGCACGCGAGCCCTGGGAAAGATGGTAGCTTCTTACGAAGAAATTCCATTCGCCAGGTCCCATGCAAGGATCTTCCAGTGGGATCTGTTGGACAAGTGGTCCGGGTCGCATCTTCAGATGCATCGGCGGATAACCCTGTCTCCAAGGGCCAGGGTGTCGCTGTTGTGGTGGCTGCAGAGTGCTCATCTTCTAGGGGGCCGCAGATTCGGCATACAGGACTGGGTCCTGGTGACCACAGATGCCAGCCTTCAAGGCTGGGGGGGCAGTCACACAGGGAAGAAACTTCCAAGGACTATGGAAACGTCAGGAGACTTCCCTACACATAAATATTCTGGAACTAAGGGCCATTTACAATGTCCTAAGTCAGGCTAGACCCCTGCTTCAACACCGGCCGGTGCTGATCTAGTCAGACAACATCAGGGCGGTCGCTCATGTAAACCGACAGGGCGGCACAAGAAGCAGGATGGTGATGGCAGAAGCCACAAGGATTCTCCGATGGGCGGAAAATCATGTGTTAGCACTGTCAGCAGTGTTCATTCCCGGAGTGGACAACTGGGAAGCAGACTTTCTCAGCAGACACGACCTCCACCCGGGAGAGTGGGGACTTCATCCAGAAGTCTTCCAAATGATTGTACACCGTTGGGAAAGGCCACAGGTGGACATGATGGCGTCCCGCCTCAACAAAAAGCTACAAAGATATTGCGCCAGGTCAAGGACCCTCAGGCGATAGCTGTGGACGCTCTGGTAACACCGTGGGTGTACCAGTCGGTGTATGTGTTCCCTTCTCTGCCTCTCTTACCCAGGGTAGTGAGAATAATAAGAAGGAGAGGAGTAAGAACTATACTCATTGTTCCGGATTGGCCAAGAAGAGCTTGGTACCCAGAACTCCAAGAAATGATCTCAGAGGACCCATGGCCTCTGCCGCTCAGACAGGACCTGCTGCAGCAGGGGGCCTGTCTGTTCCAAGACGTACCGCGGCTGCGTTTGACGGCATGGCGGTTGAACACCGGATCCTGAAGGAAAAGGGCATTCCGGAGGAAGTTATCCCTACGCTAATTAAAGCTAGGAAAGAAGTGAAATTATCACCGCATATGGCGGAAATATGTTGCGTGCTGTGAGGCCACGAAGGCCCCAAAGGAGGAATTTCAGCTAGGTCGATTTCTGCACTACCTACAGTCAGGGTGACTATGGGCCTAAAATTCGGTTCCATTAAGGTCCAGATTTCGGCTCTATCGATTTTCTTCCAAAATAGAACTGGCTTCACTGCCTGAAGTTCAGACTTTTGTTAAGGGAGTGCTGCATAGTCAGCCCCCGTTTGTGCCTCCAGTGGCACCGTGGGATCTCAACGTGGTGTTGGATTTCCTGAAGTCGCATTGAGTTGAGCCACTTAAATCCGTGGAGCTACAATACCTCACGTGGAAAGTGGTCATGCTGTTGGCCTTGACGTCGGCCAGGCAAGTATCAGAATTGGCGGCTTTGTCATACAAAAGCCCTTATCTGATTTTTTATATGGATAAGGCGGAATTGAGGACTCGTTCCCAATTCTTTCCTAAGGTGGTATCAGTTTTTCATGTGAACCAACCTATTGTGGTGCCTGCAGCTACTTGGGACTTGGAGGATTCCAAGTTACTGGACGTAGTCAGGGCCCTGAAAAGTATATGTTTCCAGGACGGCTGGAGTCAGGAAAACTGACTCGCTATTTATCCTGCATGCACCCAACAAGCTGGGTGCTCCTGCTTCTAAGCAGACTATTGCTCGCTGGATCTGTAGCACGATTCAGCTTGCACATTCTGCGGCTGGACTGCCGCATCCTAAATCAGTGAAAGCCCATTCCACGAGGAAAGTGGGCTCTTCTTGGGCGGCTGCCCGAGGGGTCTCGGCTCTACAACTTTGCAGAGCAGCTACTTGGTCGGGGTCAAACACATTTGTTAAATTCTACAAGTTTGGCACCCTGGCTGAGGAGGACCTAGAGTTTACCCATTCGGTGCTGCAGAGTCATCCGCACTCTCCCGCCCGTTTGGGAGCTTTGGTATAATCCCCATGGTCCTTACGGAGTCCCAGCATCCACTTAGGACGTCAGAGAAAATAAGATTTTACTCACCGGTAAATCTATTTCTCGTAGTCCGTAGTGGATGCTGGGCGCCCATCCCATGTGCGGATTGTCTGCAATACTTGTTTATAGTTATTGCCTAACTAAAGGGTTATTGTTGAGCCATCTGTTGAGAGGCTCAGTTATATTTCATACTGTTAACTGGGTATAGTATCACGAGTTATACGGTGTGATTGGTGTGGCTGGTATGAGTCTTACCCGGGATTCAAAATCCTTCCTTATTGTGTCAGCTCTTCCGGGCACAGTATCCTAACTGAGGTCTGGAGGAGGGTCATAGTGGGAGGAGCCAGTGCACACCAGGTAGTCCTAAAGCTTTCTTTAGTTGTGCCCAGTCTCCTGCGGAGCCGCTATTCCCCATGGTCCTTACGGAGTCCCAGCATCCACTACGGACTACGAGAAATAGATTTACCGGTGAGTAAAATCTTATTTTCTCTAACGTCCTAGTGGATGCTGGGGACTCCGTAAGGACCATGGGGAATAGACGGGCTCCGCAGGAGACATGGGCACTTTAAGAAAGAATTTAGATTCTGGTGTGCTTTGGCTCCTCCCTCTATGTCCCTCCTCCAGACCTCAGTTTGAGACTGTGCCCGGACGAGCTGGGTGCTGTTCAGTGAGCTCTCCTGAGCTTGCTGTTAGAAAGTATTTGTTAGGTTTTTTTATTTTCAGGGAGCTCTGCTGGCAACAGACTCCCTGCATCGTGGGACTGAGGGGAGAGAAGCAGCCCTATTCTCTGAAGCTAGGTCCTGCTTCTTAGGCTACTGGACACCATTAGCTCCAGAGGGATCGTACGCAGGATCTCACCCTCGCCGTCCGATCCCAGAGCCGCGCCGCCGTCCCCCTCGCAGAGCCGGAAGACAGAAGCCGGGTGAGTATGAGAGGCAAGAAGACTTCGAAATCGGCGGCAGAAGACTCTGTTCTTCACTGAGGTAACGAACAGCACTGCAGCTGTGCGCCATTGCTCCCACACACCTCACATACTCCGGTCACTGTAAGGGTGCAGGGCGCAGGGAGGGGGGCGCCCTGGGCAGCATATGGACCTCTTTTGGCAAAAGTACACATATATACAGTTGGGCACTGTATATATGTTTGAGTCCCCGCCAAGAAAATGCATATTTGAGCGGGACAGAAGCCCGCCGTCGAGGGGGCGGGGCTTCTCCCTCAGCACTCACCAGCGCCATTTTTTCTCCACAGCTCCGCTGAGAAGAAGCTCCCCAGGCTCTCCCCTGCAGATTCACGGTAGAAGAGGGTAAAAAGGGAGGGGGGGCACATAAATTAGGTGCAAAAAACACAATATACAGCAGCTACTGGGTTAACATTAAGTTACTGTGTTATTCCTGGGTTAAAGCGCTGGGGTGTGTGCTGGCATACTCTCTCTCTGTCTCTCCAAAGGGCCTTGTGGGGGAACTGTCTTCAAAAAGGGCATTCCCTGTGTGTGTGGTGTGTCGGTACGCTTGTGTCGACATGTCTGATGAGGAAGGCTATGTGGAAGCAGAGCGGGAGCAAATGAATGTGGTGTCTCCGCCGACGGCGCCGATACCTGATGGGATGGATATGTGGAAGGTTTTAAATGATAGTGTGAATTCCTTACATAAAAGGTTAGAAAAAGTTGAAGCCTTAGGACAGTCAGGGTCCCTACCCATGCCTGATCCTATGTCGCAGAAGCCATCAGGGTCTCAGAAGCGCCCACTATCCCAAATTGTTGACACGGATACCGACATGGATTCTGACTTCAGTGTCGATTACGATGATGCAAAGTTACAGCCAAAATTGGCTAAATCCATCCGTTATATGATTATAGCAATTAAGGATGTGTTGCACATTACAGAGGAAACCCCCAATCCCTGACAGGAGGGTTCATATGTATTGGGAAAAGAAGCCGCAGGTAACCTTTCCCGCCTCACATGAGCTAATTGAGTTATGTGAAAAGGCTTGGGAATCTCCAGATAAAAAACTGCAGATTTCCAAAAGGATTCTTATGGCGTATCCTTTCCCGCCAACGGACAGGTTACGCTGGGAATCCTCCCCTAGAGTGGACAAGGCTTTAACACGCTTGTCCAAGAAGGTAGCCCTGCCGTCACAGGATACGGCTACCCTCAAAGATGCTGCGGATAGAAAACAGACGGGTACCCTGAAGTCCATTTATACACATTCAGGTACCTTACTGAGGCCGGCAATCGCGTCGGCCTGGGTGTGTAGTGCTGTAGCAGCATGGACGGTTACCTTATCTGAGGAACTTGATACCTTAGACAAGGATACTATATTAATGACCCTGGGGCATATTAAGGACGCTGTCCTATATATGAGAGATGCTCAAAGAGACATTAGTCTGCTGGGTTCTAGAATCAATGCTATGTCGATTTCTGCCAGAAGGGTCCTGTGGACTCGGCAATGGACAGGTGATGCCGACTCAAAAAGGCATATGGAGGTTTTACCTTACAAGGGTGAGGAATTGTTTGGGGAGGGTCTCTCGGACCTGGTCTCCACAGCTACTGCTGGAAAGTCAAATTTTTTGCCATATATTTCCTCACAACCTAAGAAAGCACTGTATTATCAAATGCAGTCCTTTCGATCTCAGAAAAACAAGAAAGTCCGAGGTGCGTCCTTTCTTGCCAGAGGCAGGGGCAGAGGAAAGAAGCTGCATAACACAGCTAGTTCCCAAGAACAAAAGTCCTCCCCGGCCTCTACAAAATCCACCGCATGACGCTGGGGCTCCACAGGTGGAGCTAGGCCCGGTGGGGGCGCGTCTTCGAAATTTCAGCCACAAGTGGGTTCACTCCCAGTTGGATCCCTGGGCAATAGAGATTGTGTCTCAGGGATACAAGCTGGAATTCGAAGAGATGCCCCCTCACCGATACCTCAAATCGGCCCTGCCAGCTTCCCCCCTTAGAGAGGGAATTAGTGTTAACTGCAATTCACAAATTGTATCTTCAACAGGTGGTGGTCAAGGTTCCCCTCCTTCAACAAGGAAGGGGTTATTATTCAACCATGTTTGTAGTCCCGAAACCGGACGGTTCGGTCAGACCCATATTGAATTTAAAATCCCTGAACATGTACCTGAAAAGGTTCCGGTTCAAGATGGAATCGCTGAGAGCGGTTATCGCAAGCCTGGAAGGGGGGGATTTTATGGTGTCTCTGGACATAAAGGATGCATACCTTCATGTCCCCATTTATCCGCCTCATCAGGCGTACCTCAGATTTGTGGTACAGGATTGTCATTACCAATTTCAGACGTTGCCGTTTGGTCTCTCCACGGCACCGAGAATATTTACCAAGGTAATGGCGGAAATGATGGTACTCCTGTGGAAGCAAGGGGTCACAATTATCCCATACTTGGACGATCTTCTCATAAAAGCGAGATCAAGAGAGCAGTTGCTGATCAGCGTAGCACTTTCTCTGGAAGTGTTACGGCAACACGGCTGGATCCTAAATATTCCAAAGTCGCAGTTGGTCCCTACGACTCGTCTGCCTTTCCTGGGCATGATCCTAGACACAGACCAGAAAAGGGTTTATCTCCCGATAGAGAAAGCTCAGGAACTCATGACACTGGTCAGGAACCTATTAAAACCAAAACAGGTGTCTGTGCATCACTGCACTCGAGTCCTGGGAAAGATGGTGGCATCATACGAGGCCATTCCCTTCGGTAGGTTCCATGCAAGGACCTTTCAATGGGACTTACTGGACAAGTGGTCCGGATCACATCTTCAGATGCATCGGTTAATCGCCCTATCCCCCAGGGCCAGGGTGTCGCTCCTGTGGTGGCTGCAGAGTGCTCACCTTCTCGAGGGCCGCAGGTTCGGCATTCAGGACTGGGTCCTGGTGACCACGGATGCAAGCCTCCGAGGTTGGGGTGCAGTCACACAGGGAAGAAATTTCCAAGGTCTGTGGTCAAGTCAGGAGACTTGCCTTCACATCAACATCCTGGAACTAAGGGCCATATACAACGCCCTACGTCAGGCGGAGACCCTGATTCGCGACCAACCGGTTCTGATTCAATCAGACAACATCACCGCAGTGGCTCATGTAAACCGCCAAGGCGGCACAAGGAGCAGAGTGGCGATGGCGGAAGCCACGGGAATTCTTCGCTGGGCGGAAAACACGTAAGCGCACTGTCAGCAGTGTTAATCCCGGGAGTGGACAACTGGGAAGCAGACTTCCTCAGCAGACACGACCTCCACCCGGGAGAGTGGGGACTTCATCAGGAAGTCTTCGCACAGATTACAACGCGGTGGGAACTGCCACAGGTGGACATGATGGCATCCCGCCTCAACAAAAAGCTACAGAGGTATTGCGCCAGCTCAAGAGACCCTCAGGCGGTAGCTGTGGACGCCCTGGTGACACCGTGGGTGTTCCCGTCAGTCTATGTATTTCCTCCTCTTCCTCTCATACCCAAGGTGCTGAGAATCATAAGGAAAAGAGGAGTGAGAACAATACTCTTTGTTCCGGATTGGCCAAGAAGGACTTGGTATCCAGATCTGCAAGAAATGCTCACAGAGGACCAGTGGCCTCTTCCTCTAAGACAGGACCTGTTGCAGCAGGGGCCCTGTCTGTTCCAAGACTTACCGCGGCTGCGTTTGACGGCATGGCGGTTGAACGCCGGATCCTAGCGGAGAAAGGCATTCCGGAGGAGGTCGTTCCTACGCTGATAAAGGCTAGGAAGGACGTGACAGCTCAACATTATCACCGTATATGGAGCAAATATGTTTCCTGGTGTGAGGCCAGAAATGCTCCTACGGAGGAATTCCAGCTGGGCCGTTTCCTCCACTTCCTACAGTTGTGCCTCCAGTGGCACCTTGGGATCTTAACGTGGTGTTGAGTTTCCTGAAATCCCACTGGTTTGAACCACTCAAAACGGTGGAATTGAAATATCTCACGTGGAAGGTGGTCATGCTGCTAGCCTTGGCTTCGGCTAGGCGTGTGTCAGAGTTGGC
Organism: Pseudophryne corroboree; assembly: GCF_028390025.1. NCBI lineage: Eukaryota > Metazoa > Chordata > Amphibia > Anura > Myobatrachidae > Pseudophryne > Pseudophryne corroboree. The sequence goes on from NC_086447.1 coordinate 448,522,331, forward strand.
GGCTTTGTCACATAAAAGCCCCCATCTGGTTTTCCATGCGGATAGAGCAGAATTGCGGACCCGTCCACAATTCTTGCCGAAAGTGGTTTCATGCTTTCATATAAATCAACCTATTGTGGTGCCTGTGGCTACTACTGACTTGGAGGATTCCGAGTTGCTTGATGTGGTCAGGGCTTTGAAGGTTTATGTAGCCAGAACGGCTAGGGTCAGGAAAACAGAGTCTTTGTTTATCCTGTATGCTTCCAACAAGCTTGGTGCTCCTGCTTCAAAGCAAACTATTGCTCGCTGGATCTGTAACACGATTCAGCAGGCTCATTCTGCGGCTGGATTGCCGCTGCCAAAATCAGTTAAGGCCCATTCCACTAGGAAGGTGGGCTCTTCTTGGGCGGCTGCCCGAGGGGTCTCGGCATTACAGCTTTGCCGAGCGGCTACTTGGTCAGGTTCAAACACTTTTGCAAAGTTCTACAAGTTTGATACCCTGGCCGAGGAGGACCTTGTGTTTGCTCAATCGGTGCTGCAGAGTCATCCGCACTCTCCCGCCCGTTTGGGAGCTTTGGTATAATCCCCATGGTCCTTACGGAGTCCCCAGCATCCACTAGGACGTTAGAGAAAATAAGATTTTACTTACCGGTAAATCTATTTCTCGTAGTCCGTAGTGGATGCTGGGCGCCCGTCCCAAGTGCGGACTTCTTCTGCAATGCTTGTATATAGTTATTGCTTAAATAAGGGTTATGTTATGGTTGCATCAGGGTTTATCTGTTGTTGTTCATACTGTTGACTGGGTATGTTTATCTCAAGTTATACGGTGTGATTGGTGTGGCTCGTATGAATCTTGCCCTGGATTACCAAAATCCTTTCCTTGTACTGTCAGCTCTTCCGGGCACAGTTTCTCTAACTGAGGTCTGGAGGAGGGACATAGAGGGAGGAGCCGGAGCACACCAGAATATAAATTCTTTCTTAAAGTGCCCATGTCTCCTGCGGAGCCCGTCTATTCCCCATGGTCCTTACGGAGTCCCCAGCATCCACTACGGACTACGAGAAATAGATTTACCGGTAAGTAAAATCTTATTTTATATTGCTAGATGAGTTTAAAGGTGTCCTTTTGTTATTAATGTTGCTATTCCAAGGCTTTGGGGTGCACAATCTTTTTATGGTTATTTCAGTCAGTTATTACAGTTCATTAACATTTTCATCCAAATCCATCCAGTGGAAGGCCCAGAACTGGCTCTCTGGGTCAGCGTTTTGCCCGCTGTACACAAACAAGATGTTTGACTTGAACTCTAACACTCCTAAAACCTGGCAAGGATCCAACTGGACTACCTCCCATTGATTTCATCCCAGTTGGTGCAGGAGTGTCCGAATACACACTTGGGCAATCAGACCAATACATTCTTTTTAAAAAAATTTATACAAGATGAATGCTGAAGACCGCTGCCTAAAGGGCTTGTTCTACCATATATGGAGAATCTGTGTTTAAAAAAAAAAGTAACACTGAAAAATTGTCATACATTTAATAACAAATATTACAGGGGGAAAAAAAGACCATTTTGCTACATTTAGCGCTGTAAACTTTTAATAGCCCATTACTGGAATCAACCAGGTGGCCTTTCATGTAAAGAATCTCTTAAATCAATTTGGTTTGTTTCCTGCGTTCTCTGTACATAGAGCCTGATTCAGAGATAAACACCGTAGCACAGCTGCTGCATCTTATTATTGCTGCAGCTGTCCTAAAATATGCTAATACCACAGGAAGCGTGTGTGGCTTCTCTGATCGGCTGCTGTATCTGAGGAAACAGCATTGTCCTCTGATACATCTGTGTGAACATTGGTCATCTGATTAACCCTAAGGTTAGCCAGGATGACCTGGGGGAATTAATGCTGGTGAAGCTGTGTCTAAGGATGCTGTCACTTGCTTCGGCCGCAAATCTGTACATGCACCATTGGAGATATACGTAAACCATCGGGTTTGTATACATTTCTGAATGAGGCCCATACTTCATAAGTCACATATAGCTAGATATTGTAACATGTCACATTACTACTACATGATGAACCTATGCAAATCATTATATGCAATCTGTATTGTATTACTACTCTGAAAATCAATATTTAACTGGCCTCTATTATACTCTGCTATTACGAAGTTCTAAGGTGTTTTCTCTATTCCTTAAGGTGCATACACACTAGGCAATATAGTATACCGTATCACTCACTTCTACTCTCCTGAGCAATATCGTTCACAATAGTGCCCAGTGGGTATGCTACGAGTGATGCCCAATACATGCTCCCGGGGGTTGTTAACGGCTCCTGCTGTTTGCTGTACATGCAGTTCAATCTGATGCTATTGTCAGAAGGTGCATGTTCTTGCTGGCTGCGGCATGGAGTCACTGTGTGATATCGCAGTCTGTATGCATTATGTCAGCAGTCATGGAGGGGAAGGGGAACACTATGTAATATCGCTCATGGAGAATATCGTCTTGTGCTAAATGCCTAAATGTAGACCTTGGGAATGCCTGACAGGACCTTTTCTCCTTTCAACACTAGAGGGTGCTGCATAATTATATTTGTAAGCCTAATGCTTTCAATTACATGAAGAAGATTCCAATAAGGATTTGGGATTGTCAAACAAATCTACAACATTACGTTTCCTCAGTCTATAGTGCTTCCTTTTGGATACCAAATGCGTAAAAATAGATTCCATTTAGTCTTACTAATAATAATAATTCTATATAGAAACCAGCACTAACGTACTTGTGGTAGGACAGGTATAGAATTTGTGTTTTTCTAAACGTAGGTGCAATAGTTTTCTGTTAAACTATTTTAGTAAATTATGTCTGTATTACTATTTGTTTTTGGATGATTTCTTGAAAGTTGTTAGTGTAGGGAATCATGACAAAGGCCTCTTAACTGTTACTAAATTTAAATAATGTCCACCTACACAGCAGGTGAATAACCACAGATGGCAGCTATCCTATATAGCATCATGTAATACTGTTGTAGTTATTATAGATGGTCTACACTTCCATACCTACCTCTATGGTTTTGTTTAAGCCGAGTCTTTCCTCCTGTGTTATATATATATGGCAATCGGAAAATTATATTTTTTTCCAACTACTGATGTTCCTTTGCACATGGCAATAACAGTTCCATGATTGTTTTAAAACTTTGCATGGCTTAGAAATAACTGCATGCCATTGCAAGCCAAGAAGCAATGGTGGCTACAATTTGATGGCGCTCTTCTAATGGCTATCCCAACCTCTGGAATATCTTGGGGGAGGGGGAAGGTGCGCAAATGCAGATTGGAGGACCCAGTGCGCTATCCCTGCTTTCTTCCCCAATGCAAAGAGAGAATACTGATGTGCAACTTGACATGACAGAGTAGGTCAGAATCTGCTTACGTTGCATGTGAAATAACCAGATCCTGACCTACTCTATTATGTCAAGTTGCACGGCAGTATTCTCTCTTTGGTTATTGGAAAGGTTATCTCAGTTGGGTTTAACATGAACCAACATGACGTTTTAGACGGTTCCGGTATGAATGGTTGACCACTATTGGTCGACATTGACATGGTCAACATGGACAAATTGTCGACGCACAAAAGGTCGACACATGAAAAGTCGATTTATTTATTTTTTAAAACTTTTTTTGGTGTCTTCTGTGTAAAGTGACGGGGAACCCCAATTAGTGCACAGTGTCCCCTCGCATGGCGAGCGAGCTTTGGGCAAGGTTACCGTTCCAAATCGTAGTCCATGTGGATTGTAAAGTATGAAAACGTAAAAAAAAAAAAAAAGGTTAACTTTTTTGTTGACAAACTAATGTCGACAATTTTTGTGTGTTGACCATTTGTCCATGTCGACCATGTCAATGTCCATAGGCGTGCGCAGCACATTTTATTAGAGGGTGCACCGTCGGAGGGGTGTGTCTAGCACCGCCTTTTGGGCGTGTCTAGCACCATCTATTTACGGTCATCATAATATAAAATATCCACCCTTGTTCCAATCCTAATAAAGCAGATACATTGTCAGATGTTGTGGTGCGCACCAAACAAACACCCCTGATGGCACTCACTGCAATTACGCTGCTCCTCCTCAGCCTGGTCTGGCTGCCCCTCTCTTTCCCCTGCAAGATGCAGCAGCTTACTTACAAGTCAGTCACTCACTGACACTAACAGTCGCAGACTAGTACTGCTGCTGCTGGAAAAATGAGTGACGCGTCAATGCTGCTGCCGGCCGCCTGCCAGTATTGAATTTGTCTTCCTAAGAGGAACGCTGGCTGCATGCTGCTCCTCATCAGTGTCTGGCGTTGGCATAGCATAGAAGTAGAGAGGTGGGCATGTGACGGGTGGGCGGTGGCATCCTTGATTAACCCAGGCGTCCGGTCAGTAATACAGTCCTGACAGGGTGCAGCGCAGAGGGGACAGTAATCAGCCTGCTTGGCGATCGCTGCATCAGGCATGTGAGATCGGGGTGCCAGACATTAGGGCAGGCTTGGCCAACCTGTGGCTCTCCAGATGTTGTGAAACTACACATCCCAGCATGCCTTGCCACAGTTTAAGCATTCCCTAATAGCAAAAATGTGGCAAAGCATGATGGGACTTGTAGTTTTACAACAGCTGGAGAGCCACAGGTTGGCCAGGCCTGCATTAGGGGGTGCCTGTGCGCACCAGGCACCTCCCCCTGCGCACACCAATGTCAATGTCGACCAATAGTGGTCGACCTTAACATGGTCGACCATCTGAACGGATACCATTTTAGACACCAGCACGAGAGGAATTCATGATAACTCATACTGATTAAAATCTCCCAATTGAGTGCATCAGTTATAAGTGTGTGACACAAAAGTGTACTTTTTTTTTCCACAATGTTTACTTATTAGCACGTGGCAGAACATACAGTAGTTCCTAAATGTACATAAATGTTGCAGCAGGAACAGAGTGAGCAGGAAACTTGATGCATCAAATCGTCAGGGGGTTTATGATGTATTATGTTGACATGGACAGAATACACTGCCAGAATGACGACATTAATTACCCTAATCCGAAAATTGTCTGTCCGCATTCTCAGTGACTGGTGCTTGCACTTGTCCTGCAATTAGCTGATCTCGCCATATTTGGAACCACTTAAAATTATATTTTATCTATGCGATTATTCACTGATTATGACAAAAATTACTTTGACTTGAATTTAGGTGCGCGCGTTCAATAGCGATCAACGAAAACGATTTCCTGGTTTATGCCCCTCTCCAACATGGCGGATACGGTGTACCTCATGATGACGTATGTGCCAGGCGCCGAGTCGCAGGTCTGGAATGGAGAGGGCGGAAGCCGGGCGCCGTCATGTCAACAGCCGGGAGAATGTTGCTGTATCTCAGGCAGCGTTTGAGGGTCGGAGCGGTGCGGGAGATATTTAGACACTATCCGCTGCTGTGCTTCAGCCTGTTCTTCCTCTCCTTGTCCACCGTACTGCTGCTCAGGTAACGGAGGAGCGAGCACCGGCTGCTCCTGGGTCTGTCTGACTGCTTGCCATCTTCCCTTACTTGCGTGCTGCTCCTGCTCCCACTGTTGCTAGTTCTGCTTCGTGCTCAGAATCAGATACTGTCACAGGGATGTGTGTCAGCTCAGTTACCATCACCAAATCTTTTTGTGAAACCATCTTTTAAGGCAGGCCTGGCCAACCTGTGGCTCTCCAGCTGTTGTAAAACTACAAGTCCCAGCATGCTTTTCCACAGTTTTGCTATTGGGGAATGCTAAAACTGTGTCAGGGCATGCTGGGATGTGTAGTTTCACAACATCTGGAGAGCCACAGGTTGGCCAGGCCTGTTTTAAGGCCTATAGTTGCAGACCCTCCAACATGACCCGCCCCACTAGGTACAAAATGCTCTGTTTCTGGACTTCCCTCTTAATTTATTATTGCCATCACAAACAGTTAGAGAGGTAGGAAGCCCCTGCTCGCAAGCTTTCAATCTATGGAGGGGGATTAAGCATTTTTTTTCTTTCAGCATCACTGCATTTGGCATACATCAGGGGCGGGGAACCTTTTTTTCTACCAAGGGCCATTTGGATATTTATAAAAATCCTTTGGGGCCATACAAAAATTATCAACTTAAAAATTGGCCTGCCCCCATTAGATATGACCCCTAGAAGTGCCGCTTACACACACACATTAAAAGAAAGAAAAAACACAGTACTCACGAGCCACGCTCCTGCTTCCAGACTTTTGCCCTCTGCCTGGCTGCCCGCTCCTCATGACATCTCTCCCATAGCATCGCACAGGCACACACGCACACTGCTAGAGCCTGAATCCGGAGCTCAGGAGTGAGCTCTTGCCTACGGCTGCTGCTGAGGTTAGGTGAGCCTGGGAGGGCCGGATCAAGTGGCTTTGCAGGCCTTATACGGCCCCCGGGCCTGAGGTTCCCCACCCCTGGCATACATTGTCTAAATGGGATGTAGTTAAAATGCCGCCAGATGGGATCCCAGCAGTGGAAATACCGACGCCGGAATCCCGAACGATGACATAAGGCCAGTGTCCAAATCCTGATGGAGATTGGGATCCTGGCATCAAAATACAGACGCCTGGAATCCCGAACGTTCATTTAGCGGGGCGATTGCGTCCTGCCGTGGGAGGTTAGGTTTAGGCATTACAAGGGGGGTTAGGGTGCAGGGAGTGGATAGTTAGGTACTGGGGAGGGTAAGGCACTTACAAGGGGAGGTTAGTGTTAGGCATCAAGCAGGGAGGATTAAGATTAGGCACCACCGGCGATGGTTAGGGTACTTCCTGGGGGGCTGTCGGGATGCCGCTGTCTGTATTCTGACCGCCGGCATTCCGTCCATCGGGGTATCATACCGAATCCCTCTAAACTATGTGACTATGAATTGAAAATGATGTAATAGTGATTTCTGAAGATGTCCTATGTAACAGCTACTGTATCTATTAATGAAGATCTGCCTCTAGCACACAGTAGTAGAAAACATGCTATCGCCTTACCTTATAAATAAAATCACTAGCTGGTTCACGCGTTACCAGCAAAACTGAAAGCCGAGACTTGAGCTTTCTGTCTGAATTGTTAAAAAATACATGTATAAAAATATTTTATTTACACTAGAAAGAGCGGTTTAAACTCTTCAGCTGTTGCCGTCCTGAGGGTATCTGTATGATAGAATTAACAGTGTAGGTCGACAGATGAAAAGTTTTCATGACCGTGGTCTACACACAAATAGTCGACACTTTGTGTTTTTAATGTGTTTTCCAACATTTTGCTTGATTTATTATCCACGTGAGCTACGATTGGGAACTGAGCCATCTTGCCTGAAGCGTAGTGGTCACATATTGCCAAACCTTCAAGATTTGAGTCAAACACAGAAAAAACTTGTGTCGACATTGTGTGCCTGTTCATTTAATGCATGTCGACCATTTGGTGTTGACCTAAATACTGTAGATCTTCTACACCACACCCATCCTGAGATCTTAAATAGAATTAAACTTATATTAATATATCAAATTGTCTTTTTCTTTCAGAAAGAGGATGTAACCTGTAAGATAAGCACCTTTATAAATATAACTAAGGGGCCCTACACACTGGCCGACCCGCCGCCAAGCTGCCCGACGGCGGATACGGCCGACGAGCGACCCGGCGGCGGGGGGGCAGTGACGGGGGGAGTGAAGTTTCTTCACTCCCCCCGTCACGCGGCTCCATAGAACTGCAGGCAAATATGGACGAGATCGTCCATATTGGCCTGCATGCACAGGCGACGGGGGACCAGCGATGAACAAGCGCGGGACCGCGCATCGTTCATCGCTGGAGCCTCCACACTGAAAGATATGAACGAGTTCTCGTTCATTTATGAACGAGATCGTTCATATCTTTCAAAAAATCGGCCAGTGTGTAGGGCCTATAAGTCCTGTGGGGGAGATGTAGTATTTGTGACCGTAATGATCGATATTTGGAGGCCTTACTTCGCTCATTATTGAGGTGAAATAGGACCAAATATCGATGAAATGTGTTAAACATTTGCTGAAAGAGGAGGGTGCTATCTCACCTTTATGGTGAAGCGCACTCTCGGTTTTGGTGACAGGGACCAATGCTGCTTGCAGTGTTTCTGATCATGCGCTCTTCTAAATTTCTCTAACGTCCTAGTGGATGCTGGGGACTCCGTAAGGACCATGGGGAATAGACGGGCTCCGCAGGAGACTGGGCACTCTAAAGAAAGATTTAGTACTATCTGGTGTGCACTGGCTCCTCCCTCTATGCCCCTCCTCCAGACCTCAGTTAGAATCTGTGCCCGGACAGAGCTGGGTGCTTTTAGTGAGCTCTCCTGAGCTTGCTAATAAGAAAGTATTTTAGTTAGGTTTTTTATTTTCAGAGAGCTTCTGCTGGCAACAGACTCTTTGCTACGTGGGACTGAGGGGAGAGAAGCAAACCTACTAACTGCGGCTAGGTTGCGCTTCTTAGGCTACTGGACACCATTAGCTCCAGAGGGATCGAACACAGGACCTGACCTTGTCGTCCGTTCCCGGAGCCGCGCCGCCGTCCCCCTCGCAGAGCCAGAAGACAGAAGCCGGCAGAAGCGGATAAGACATCGAAATCGGCGGCAGAAGACTCCTGTCTTCACATGAGGTAGCGCACAGCACTGCAGCTGTGCGCCATTGCGCCCACACTAACCCACACACTCCGGTCACTGTAGGGTGCAGGGAGCAGGGGGGGGCGCCCTGGGCAGCAATTGATACCTCCTGGCGAAAGCTGCATATAGACAGTTGGACACTGTTATATGTATGAGTCCCCGCCATTTATTTTACACAAAATCGCGGGACAGAAGCCCGCCGCTGAGGGGTCGGGGCCTTCTTCCTCAGCACTCACCAGCGCCATTTTCCTTCCACAGCTCTGCTGAGAGGAAGCTCCCCAGGCTCTCCCCTGCAGAATCACGGTAGAAGGGTAAAAAAGAGAGGGGGGGGGCACATAAATTTAGGCGCATTAATCATAATACAGCAGCTATTGGGTAAACACTAAGTTACTGTGTAATCCCTGGGTTATATAGCGCTGGGGTGTGTGCTGGCATACTCTCTCTCTGTCTCTCCAAAAGGCCTTGTGGGGTCCTGTCCTCATTTAGAGCTTCCCCTGTGTGTGTGGTGTGTCGGTACGCGTGTGTCGACATGTTTGACGAAGAGGGCTATGTGGAGGCAGAGCAAGTGCAATTGACTGACGTGTCGCCGCCGACGGTGCCGACACCTGATTGGATGGATACGTGGAAGGTGTTAATTAAATGATAATGTAAACTCCTTACATAAAAGGTTGGATAAAGCTGATACCTCGGGCCAGTCAGGGTCTCAACCCATGCCTGATCCTACAGCGCAGAGGCCCTCAGGGTCTCAAAAGCGCCCACTATCCAAAATGGTTGACACAGATGTCGACACGGATTCTGACTCCAGTGTCGACGACGATGATGCAAAATTGCAACCGAAAATGACAAAAGCTATACGCTACATGATTATAGCGATGAAGGATGTTTTACACATATCCGAGGTAAACCCTGTCCCTGACAAGAGGGTTTATATGTATGGGGAGAAAAAGCAAGAGGTGACTTTTCCCCCTTCACATGAGTTAAATGATTTATGTGAAAGAGCGTAGGATTCCCCAGATAAGAAAGTCCTGATTTCCAAAAGGTTACTTATGGCGTACCCTTTCCCGCCAGAGGACAGGGTGCGCTGGGAATCCTCCCCTAGGGTAGATAAAGCTCTCACACGCTTATCTAAGAAGGTGGCCCTGCCGTCGCAGGATACGGCCACCCTAAAGGATCCTGCAGATAGAAAGCAGGAAAGTATCCTGAAATCTGTTTATACACATTCAGGGACTCTACTGAGGCCGGCAATTGCGTCGGCGTGGATGTGTAGTGCTGTAGCAGCGTGGACAGATAATCTGTCTGAGGAAATGGATACCTTGGACAGGGATACCATTATGCTGACCCTGGGGCATATAAAAGACACTGTCCTATATATGAGAGATGCCCAGAGGGACATTTGCCTACTGGGCTCTAGAATTAATGCAATGTCAATTTCTGCCAGGAGGGTCCTGTGAACTCGGCAGTGGACAGGTGATGCCGACTCCAAAAAACACATGGAGGTGTTACCTTACAAGGGTGAGGAATTGTTTGGGGACGGTCTCTCGGACCTGGTTTCCACAGCTACTGCTGGGAAGTCAAACTTTTTGCCATATATTTCCTCACAACCTAAGAAAGCACCGTATTACCAAATGCAGTCCTTTCGCGCACAAAGAAGCAAGAAGGTCAGAGGTGCTTCCTTTCTTGCTAGAGGCAGGGGTAGAGGAAAAAAGCTGCACCTTACAGCTAGTTCCCAGGAACAGAAGTCCTCCCCGGCTTCCACTAAATCCACCGCATGACGCTGGGGCTCCACAGGTGGAGCCAGGAGCGGTGGGGGCGCGTCTCCGACATTTCAGCCACCAGTGGGTTCGCTCACAGGTGGATCCCTGGGCTATACAGATTGTCTCAGGGATACAAGCTGGAATTTGAGGTGATGCCCCCTCAACGTTACCTAAAATCGGCCCTGCCAGCTTCCCCCATAGAAAGGGAAGTAGTGGTAGCGGCAATTCACAAGCTATTTCTCCAGCAGGTGGTGGTAAAGGTTCCCCTTCTTCAACAGGGAAAGGGATACTATTCCACAATGTTTGTGGTACCGAAACCGGATGGTTCGGTCAGACCTATATTAAATTTAAAGTCCCTGAACATTTATCTGAAAAGATTCAAGTTCAAAATGGAATCGCTTAGAGCGGTCATTGCAAGCCTGGAAGAGGGGGATTTTATGGTGTCTCTGGACATCAAGGATGCTTACTTGCATGTCTCCATTTATCCGCCTCATCAGGAGTACCTCAGATTTGTGGGACAGGACTGTCATTACCAATTCCAGACGTTGCCATTTGGGCTCTCCACGGCACCGAGAATATTTACCAAGGTAATGGCAGAAATGATGGTGATCCTGAGATAGCAAGGAGTCACAGTTATCCCATACTTGGACGATCTCCTCATAAAGGCGAGGTCAAGGGAGCAGTTGCAGATCAGCGTAGCGCACTCTCAGGAAGTGTTGCAACAGCATGGCTGGATTCTGAATATCCCAAAGTCGCAGCTAATTCCTACGACTCGTCTGCCCTTTCTGGGCATGATTCTGGACACAGACCAGAAGAAGGTGTTTCTCCCGACGGAGAAGGCTCAAGAGCTTGTGACTCTAGTCAGAGACCTCTTAAAACCGAAACAGGTGTCGGTGCATCACTGCACGCGAGTCCTGGGAAAGATGGTGGCATCGTACGAAGCCATTCCCTTCAGCAGGTTCCATGCGAGGATCTTTCAATGGGATCTGTTGGACAAATGGTCCGGATCGCATCTTCAGATGCATCGGCTGATCACCCTGTCCCGCAGGGCCAGGGTGTCTCTTCTGTGGTGGCTACAGAGTGCTCACCTTCTCGAGGGCCGCAGGTTCGGCATACAGGACTGGGTCCTGGTGACCACGGATGCGAGCCTCCGAGGGTGGGGGGCAGTCACTGAGGGAAGAAACTTCTAAGGGTTGTGGTCAAGTCAGGAGGCTTGTCTGCACATAAATATCCTGGAACTAAGGGCCATATTCAACGCCCTGAGTCAAGCGGAGCCCCTGCTTCGCAAACAACCGGTGCTGATTCAGTCAGACAACATCACCGCGGTGGCTCATGTAAACCGCCAGGGCGGCACAAGAAGCAGAGTCGCGATGGCGGAAGCCACCAGGATTCTTCGGTGGGCGGAGAATCACGTGCAAGCACTGTCAGCAGTGTTCATTCCAGGGGTGGACAACTGGGAAGCAGACTTCCTCAGCAGGCACGACCTTCACCCGGGAGAGTGGGGACTTCATCATGAAGTCTTCATTCAGATTAGAAATCGATGGGAACTGCCACAGGTAGACATGATGGCGTCCCGTCTCAACAAAAAGCTACAACGGTATTGCGCCAGGTCAAGAGACCCTCAGGCGATAGCTGTGGACGCCCTGGTAACACCGTGGGTGTTCCAGTCGGTCTATGTGTTTCCTCCTCTTCCTCTCATACCCAAGGTGCTGAGAATCGTAAGAAGAAGAGGAGTGAGAACAATACTCATTGTTCCGGATTGGCCAAGAAGGTCTTGATACCCGGAACTGCAAGAATTGCTCACAGAGGACCCATGGCCTCTGCCTCTCAGACAGGACCTGTTGCAACAGGGGCCCTGCCTGTTCCAAGACTTACCGCGGCTGCGTTTGACGGCATGGCGGTTGAACGGCGGATCCTAGCGTAAAAAGGCATTCCGGAGGAAGTTATTCCTACGCTGATAAAGGCTAGGAAGGACGTGACAGCAAAGCATTATCACCGCATATTGCGAAAATATGTTGCTTGGTGTGAGGCCAGGAAGGCCCCTACAGAGGAATTCCAACTGGGCAGATTTCTGCACTTTCTACAGTCTGGAGTGACTATGGGCTTGAAGTTGGGATCCATAAAGGTCCAGATTTCGTCCCTATCCATTTTCTTTCAAAAGGAACTGGCGTCTCTTCCTGAAGTTCTGACGTTTGTTAAGGGAGTGCTGCATATTTAGCCCCCTTTTGTGCCACCAGTGGCACCTTGGGATCTCAACGTGGTGTTGGGTTTCCTGAAATCCCACTGGTTTGAACCACTTAAGACCGTGGAGCTAAAGTATCTCACGTGGAAGGTGGTCATGCTATTGGCCTTAGCTTCGGCTAGGCGTGTGTCAGAATTGGCGGCTTTGTCATGTAAAAGCCCCTATCTGGTTTTTCATATGGACAGGGCAGAATTGCGGACTCGTCCCCAATTTCTGCCAAAGGTGGTGTCATCTTTTAATTTGAACCAACCTATTGTAGTGCCTGCGGCTACTCGTGACTTGGAGGATTCCAGGTTACTAGATGTAGTCAGGGCTTTGAAGATTTATGTAGCCAGAACGGCTGGAGTCAGGAAAACTGACTCGCTGTTTATCCTGTATGCCCCCAACAAGTTGGGTACTCCTGCTTCAAAGCAAACAGTTGCCCGCTGGATCTGTAACACGATTCAGCAGGCTCATTCTGTGGCTGGATTGCTGCATCCAAAATCAGTGAAAGCCCATTCCACAAGGAAGGTGGGCTCTTCTTGGGCAGCTGCCCGAGGGGTCTCGGCTTTACAGCTTTGCCGAGCGGCTACTTGGTCGGGTTCAAACACATTTGCAAAATTCTACAAGTTTGATACCCTGGCTGAGGAGGACCTTGAGTTTGCCCATTCGGTGCTGCAGAGTCATCCGCACTCTCCCGCCCGTTTGGGAGCTTTGGTATAATCCCCATGGTCCTTACGGAGTCCCCAGCATCCACTAGGACGTTAGAGAAATTAAGATTTTACTCACCGGTAAATCTATTTCTCGTAGTCCGTAGTGGATGCTGGGCGCCCGTCCCTAGTGCGGACTTTCTGCAATACGTGTATATAGTTATTGCTTAATAATGGGTTATGTTATGTTGGCATCCATTGTTTGATGCCCTGTTGTTTGTTCATACTGTTGACTGGATAAGTGTATCACAAGTTATACGGTGTGATTGGTGTGGCTGGTATGAGTCTTACCCGGGATTCCAAAATCCTTTCCTTGTAATGTCAGCTCTTCCGGGCACAGTTTCCTTAACTGAGGTCTGGAGGAGGGGCATAGAGGGAGGAGCCAGTGCACACGAGATAGTACTAAATCTTTCTTTAGAGTGCCCAGTCTCCTGCGGAGCCCGTCTATTCCCCATGGTCCTTACGGAGTCCCCAGCATCCACTACGGACTACGAGAAATAGATTTACCGGTGAGTAAAATCTTATTTTCTCAGCGCCACCCCCTGCCCATCAGTTTCTATAGGAACATAACTATTTTGGCGTGTTATGTACATGGCTGCAAATTCCAGTAGCCAGGTGTGGTGCTGTGTGTGCACCATCAACAATGTTGCATGCACACGTTGGAGCGGTCAGTGCCACAGACTGTTCATATGGTGCAAAACAGGATTTGGAACCTATCTAGGTATAGCGGTGCCAGTAATGATGGGGGCAGCTTGCCTATTTCCTTGCTTTAATACATTCAGGGAAGCCGTAACTGCTACATAATGTGCGCAGTTACCACAAATACGTAACATACATATGCTGCCTATGTTCCCTATAATAAAGTTCCCACAAACTTTCTGTCTTATCAGAAATCCGTGAAAGTAAAGCCGTTTCCTATAACTAGAGTATTATCCGTAAGTTGTACGAATAATCAACATTAAGTAGTACCAGTGAGCTGTCTGTCTACTCAGCAATTAGGACAGCCTGTTTGGTCAGTCTTGAACAGCACAATAACTGTCCCAAACACACACACATTCATCTACAGTACTTGTAGATCACTGATGTAGAATATTATTGATAATGAAGAGTCCTCATTTTAACATCGGTAAAACCTTTGTCTTAACCTTTTCAAGTAGCTCATGCTTGACAAACCAACATTAGCTCTCCAAAGAGAAATTAGCCAAATACCTTCTCATCAATGTGTTTTATTGGTCAATGCACACAACAAAGGTGACATACTATTCTTTTAATCAGGGTATGAAGTTGGGACAGTTAAATAAGTAAAATAATTTTCTCTGACGTCCTAGTGGATGCTGGGTACTCAGTAAGGACCATGGGGAATAGACGGGCTCCGCAGGAGACTGGGCACTCTTAAAAGAAAGATTAGGTACTATATCTGGTGTGCACTGGCTCCTCCCTCTATGCCCCTCCTCCAGACCTCAGTTAAAATCTGTGCCCGGCCAGAGCTGGATGCACCGAGTGGGCTCTCCTGAGCTCACTAGAAAAGAAAGTATTTGTTAGGTTTTTATTTTCAGTGAGATCTGCTGGCAACAGACTCACTGCTACGAGGGACTGAGGGGAGAGAAGCAAACCTACCTGCTTGCAGCTAGCTTGTGCTTCTAAGGCTACTGGACACCATTAGCTCCAGAGGGATCGAACACAGGGCCCGACCTCGATCGTCCGTTCCCGGAGACGCGCCGCCGTACCCCTTGCAGAGCCAGAAGACGGAAGATAAAGATGAAAAACGGCGGCTGAAGACTCCTGTCTTCATTAAGGTAGCGCACAGCACTGCAGCTGTGCGCCATTGCTCCCATAGCATACCACACACTCCGGTCACTGTTGGGTGCTGGGGGGGGGGCTGGGCAGCAATTAGTTTACCTTTTTGGCACAAATAGCACATAATACAGTCTATAACACTGTATATGTGCAAAAACCCCGCCATTAACATTATAAAAAGCGGGAGAAGCCCGCCGCTGAGGGGGCGGGGCTATCTTCCTCAGCACAACCAGCGCCATTTTCTCTTCACAGCTCCGCTGGAAGGACGCTCCCCAGGCTCTCCCCTGCAGTATCCAGTACAACAAGGGTAAAAAAGAGATGGGGGGCACATAAATTTAGGCGCAATTTGTGTTAATAAGCAGCTATTGGGAAAAATCACTCAGTATAGTGAAAATCCCTGTGTTATATAGCGCTGTGGTGTGTGCTGGCATACTCTCTCTCTGTCTCCCCAAAGGACTTTGTGGGGTCCTGTCCTCAGTCAGAGCATTCCCTGTGTGTGTGCGGTGTGTCGGTACGGCTGTGTCGTCATGTTTGATGAGGAGGGCTGCGTGGAGGCGGAGCAGGAGCCGATAAGTGTGATGTCGCCTCCTACGGGGCCGACACCGGAGTGGATAGATATGTGGAAGGTATTAACCGACAGTGTCAACTCTTTACATAAAAGGTTCGATGACGTAACAGCCTTGGGACAGCCGGCATCTCAGCCCGCGCCTGCCCAGATGTCTCAGAGGCCATCAGGGGCTCAAAAACGCCCGCTAGCTCAGATGGCAGACACAGATGTCGACACGGAGTCTGACTCCAGTGTAGACGAGGATGAGACAAATGTACAGTCCACAAGGGCCATCCGATGCATGATTACGGCAATGAAAAAATGTGTTGCACATTTCTGACATTAACCCGGTTACCACTAAAAAGGGTATTATGTTTGGGGAGAAAAATCAGCCAGTGACTTTTCCCCCATCTGATGAATTAAATGAATTGTGTGAAGAAGCGTGGTGTTCCCCTGATAAGAAACTAGTGATTTCTAAGAGGTTACTGATGGCGTACCCTTTCCCGCCAACGGATAGGTTACGCTGGGAGACATCCCATAGGGTGGACAAGGCGCTCACACTATTATCTAAAAGGGTGGCACTGCCGTCTCAGGATACGGCCGCCCTAAAGGAACCTGCAGATAGAAAGCAGGAGGCTATCCTGAAGTCTGTATATACACACTCAGGTACTATACTGAGACCTGCTATTGCTTCAGCATGGATGTGTAGTGCTGCAGCAGCATGGTCTGATACCCTGTCAGATAACATTGATACCCTCGACAGGGATGCTATTTTGCTAACCATAGAGCATATAAAGGACGTCGTCTTGTATATGAGGGATGCACAGAGGGACATTTGCCGGCTGGCATCTAGAATTAATGCAATGTCCATTTCTGCCAGGAGAGTATTATGGACTCGGCAGTGGACAGGTGATGCTGATTCTAAAAGGCACATGGAGGATACTCCTTCGGAAGAAGGGAGTTATAATTATCCCGTACTTGGACGATCTCCTTATAAAGGCGAGGTCCAAGGAGCAGTTGTTAGTCAACGTAGCACTTTCTCGGGAAGTGCTGCAACAGCACGGCTGGATTCTGAATATCCCAAAGTCGCAGCTGATTCCTGCGACGCGTCTGCTGTTCTTGGGCATGATTCTGGACACAGAACAGAAGAAGGTGTTTCTCCCGGTGGAGAAGGCCCAGGACTTGTCATCTCTGGTCAGGGACCTACTGAAACCAAAACAGGTGTCGGTGCATCACTGCACGCGAGTCCTGGGAAAGATGGTAGCTTCTTACGAAGCAATTCCCTTCGGCAGGTTCCATGCAAGGATCTTTCAGTGGGATCTGTTAGACAAGTGGTCCGGATCGCATCTTCAGATGCATCGGCTGATCACCCTGTCCCCGAGGGCCAGGGTGTCTCTTCTGTGGTGGCTGCAGAGTGCTTCTTGAGGGCCTCAGATTCGGCATACAGGACTGGGTCCTGGTGACCACGGATGCAAGCCTCCGAGGTTGGGGGGCAGTCACTCAGGGAAGGAACTTCCAAGGACAGTGGTCAAGTCAGGAGACTTCCCTTCACATAAATATTCTAGAACTAAGGGCCATTTACAACGCCCTGAGTCAAGCAGAATCCCTGCTTCAAAACCAACCGGTGCTGATTCAGTCAGACAACATCACAGCAGTCGCCCATGTAAACCGCCAGGGCGGCACAAGAAGGAGGATGGCAATGGCAGAAGCCACAAGGATTCTTCGATGGGCGGAGAATCACGTGCTAGCACTGTCAGCAGTGTTCATTCCGGGAGTGGACAACTGGGAAGCAGACTTCCTCAGCAGGCACGACCTCCACCCGGGAGAGTGGGGACTTCATCCAGAAGTCTTCACGCTGATTGTAAATCGTTGGGAACGGCCACAGGTAGACATGATGGCGTCCCGCCTCAACAAAAAGCTAAAAAGATATTGCGCCAGGTCAAGGGACCCTCAGGCGATAGCTGTGGACGCCCTGGTGACACCGTGGGTGTACCAGTCGGTTTATGTGTTCCCTCCTCTTCCTCTCATACCCAAGGTACTGAGGATAATAAGAAAGAGAGGAGTAAGAACTATACTCATCGTTCCGGATTGGCCAAGAAGAACTTGGTACCCAGAACTACAAGAAATGATCTCAGAGGACCCATGGCCTCTGCCGCTCCGACAGGACCTGCTGCAGCAGGGGCCCTGTCTGTTCCAAGACTTACCGCGGCTGCGTTTGACGGCATGGCGGTTGAACGCCGGATCCTAACGGAAAAGGGCATTCCAGATGAAGTGATTCCTACGCTGATAAAAGCTAGGAAGGATGTGACAGCAAAACATTATCACCGCATATGGCGAAAATATGTTGCTTGGTGTAAGGCCAGGAAGGCCCCAACAGAGGAATTCCAGCTGGGTCGATTTCAGCACTTCCTACAGTCAGGAGTGACTATGGGCCTAAAATTGGGATCCATTAAAGTCCAGATTTCGGCCCTGTCTTTTTTCTTTAAAAAAGAACTGGCTTCACTGCCTGAAGTTCAGACGTTTGTTAAGGGAGTGCTGCATATTCAGCCCCCTTTTGTGCCTCCAGTGGCACCTTGGGATCTCAACGTTGTGTTGGATTTCCTGAAATCACATTGGTTTGAGCCACTTAAGACCGTGGAGTTGAAGTATCTCACGTGGAAGGTAGTCATGCTGTTGGCCTTGGCCTCAGCTAGGCGTGTGTAAGAATTGGCGGCTTTGTCCTGTAAAAGCCCATATCTGATTTTCCATATGGACAGGGCAGAATTGAGGACTCGTCCACAATTTCTCCCAAAGGTGGTGTCAGCGTTTCATTTGAACCAACCTATTGTGGTGCCTGCGGCTACTCGGGACTTGGAGGATTCCAAGTTGCTAGACGTAGTCCGGGCCCTGAAAATCTACGTTTCCAGGACAGCTAGAGTCAGAAAAACTGACTCGCTATTTATCCTGCATGCACCCAACAAGCTGGGTGCTCCTGCTTCAAAGCAGACTATTGCTCGCTGGATCTGTAGCACGATTGAGCTTGCGCATTCTGCGGCTGGACTGCCGCATCCTAAATCAGTAAAAGCCCATTCCACGAGGAAGGTGGGCTCTTCTTGGGCGGCTGCACGAGGGGTCTCGGCTTAAAACTTTGCCGAGCTGCTACTTGGTCGGTTCAAACACTTTTGCAAAATTCTACAAGTTTGATACCCTGGCTGAGGAGGACCTTGAGTTTGCTCATTCGGTGCTGCAGAGTCATCCGCACTCTCCCGCCCGTTTGGGAGCTTTGGTATAATCCCCACGGTCCTTACGGAGTACCCAGCATCCACTAGGACGTCAGAGAAAATAAGAATTTACTCACCGGTAATTCTATTTCTCGTAGTCCGTAGTGGATGCTGGGAGCCCGTCCCAAAGTGCGGACTCTCTGCAATACATGTATGTAGTTATTGCTTAACTAAAGGGTTATTGTTATGAGCCATCTGTTGACTGAGGCTCAGTTGTTGTTCATACTGTTAACTGGGTATAGTTATCACAAGTTGTACAGTGTGATTGGTGTGGCTGGTATGAGTCTTACCCTGGATTCCAAATCCTTTCCTAGTAATGTCAGCTCTTCCGGGCACAGTTTCCCTAACTGAGGTCTGGAGGAGGGGCATAGAGGGAGGAGCCAGTGCACACCAGATATAGTACCTAATCTTTCTTTTAAGAGTGCCCAGTCTCCTGCGGAGCCCGTCTATTCCCCATGGTCCTTACGGAGTACCCAGCATCCACTACGGACTACGAGAAATAGAATTACCGGTGAGTAAATTCTTATTTTTTTTGTGCTGTTTCCGTGCTAATAAATTCAATACTGTATGAATAATTTTTATAGTATGTGTAGCACTGAACGTATGTTTTTTTTTTTTTTTTACTGTTAAAAATTGTACTTTTGTTAAGAGAGCAGCATTTTTTTAAAGTATTGCCAACACATCTTGTTAAAATACTGCCTAGTGCAGTATACAGTGGTAGCGCCTTTGCCCTACCTAAAAACAGAAGCTGAACATGTAGTCTAGCAATTGTAAGTGTAGCTACCAGAAGATTTAGCTATGACACCACCAGAGAGCATTAGTACAGTCATCACAAAGCATAGTGGCTGCACTTGTGAACTGCAGCAGGTTCCAGAGTAAATGCGTCTTCTATGATGCATTCCGGCAGCTGTTACTATTCAGTGGGGCTTGACTACTGATCAGGTGGGTCATGTAATAATGTTAACCGTAGACTACATAGCAAGGTGTCCTTGCTAGCTTTCTGGATGAAGAGAAAATGGGATATCGTAAGAGAGGTGTGGTGTTCAATTTTAACACAAGCAGTAAAAAACAAAAGTAGGGTATGATGGCACCAATCGTAAAAAAATATATATATATATATATATATAGAATAAACAGAGTGCGCAAATATAAATGATGTTTGAGTGAGAATCAATTCATCCACATAAAGGCAGGTTCTCTTGAGGTCTGTTCCTCTCAGAGCTTTCCCAATTGGGACCTATAGAGAAACCCACTCACCAGAAATAATCACCCGACAGAAAACAACAGATTAATAACAGAACTTTTGTTTAAAAGTTTTCATTACATAGTTTCATGCAACATAATCACTTTTTTATAAAAATTACGACCAATTGGACACACACCAAATTGCTGAGATGTTGGAACAAGAATGACCTCTTCACCTAAACGGTGTGAGCTCTAGGAGAACACTCGAAGCAAGAGGATAATGTACAATGATCGATAAACCCTACGCTTTTCGTCCTCAACAGACTTCTTCAGGGGATAAAAAACTCTAAAAGGATTTGGCCTGCTGATATCCACAAAGGGCCAATAGACGGCCAGCTTCCAAACCAGAGCAGAAGCCATCAGTTTGAGGTTGCGGGCCTCCGCCTGGAGGATTCCAGGGTTGGGGGCCGACTCCTTCATTTTGCACACATATAGCAGCAGTCGACGACAGATGCTTGGGTGCAGAAGGTGGTATCTCTCGGTTATGGTTTCCCTTTCAAGAAGCAACCTCCTCAAAGGTTTTTTTGCACCAGCCCGTCTCGTATAGAGTCGAAGGCCAGAGCTCTGCAGGAAGCAGTTCAGAAATTGCTTCAGTCTGGGGTAATTATCCCAGTACCCCTGACACAAAGGGGACTGGGGTTTTACTCCAACCTATTTTTGATTCAGAAGCCAAATGGATCATTCTGACCAATTCTCAATCTCAAGAAGTTAAACAAATACGTTTGGGTTCCAAAGTTTCACATGGAGACATTACGCTCCATAGTTTTGGCCATGGAACCAGGAGATTACATGGTATCGCTGGATGTACAGGATGCTTACCTGCACGTGCCCATAGCACGGTCCCATCAGTGTAACCTCAGGTTTGCCATCCTCCAGCAACATTTTCAGTTCCAGGCTTTGCCCTTTGGGCTAGCAACAGCCCCCAGGGTATTTACCAAAATTATGGTCGTTACGGCAGCTTATCTCCGCAAGCAGGGGATAAGAATTTCTCTGACGTCCTAGTGGATGCTGGGAACTCCGTAAGGACCATGGGGAATAGCGGCTCCGCAGGAGACTGGGCACAAAAAGTAAACGCTTTAGACTAGCTGGTGTGCACTGGCTCCTCCCCCTATGACCCTCCTCCAAGCCTCAGTTAGATTTTTGTGCCCGAACGAGAAGGGTGCAAGCTAGGTGGCTCTCCTGAGCTGCTTAGAAGTAAAAGTTTAAATAGGTTTTTTATTTTCAGTGAGTCCTGCTGGCAACAGGCTCACTGCATCGTGGGACTAAGGGGAGAAGAAGCGAACTCACCTGACTGCAGAGTGGATTGGGCTTCTTGGCTACTGGACATTAGCTCCAGAGGGACGATCACAGGTTCAGCCTGGATGGGTCCCGGAGCCGCGCCGCCGGCCCCCTTACAGAGCCAGAAGAGCGAAGAGGTCCGGAGAAAGCGGCGGCAGAAGACGTTCCTGTCTTCAAATAAGGTAGCGCACAGCACTGCAGCTGTGCGCCATTGCTCTCAGCACACTTCACACTTCGGTCACTGAGGGTGCAGGGCGCTGGGGGGGAGCGCCCTGAGACGCAATAAAATCGATATAAAAACCTTATATGGCTAAAAAAAAAAAATGCATCACATATAGCTCCTGGGCTATATGGATGCATTTATCCCCTGCCAGTTTCCTGAAAAAAGCGGGATCAAAGGCCGCCGTGAAGGGGGCGGAGCCTTTCTCCTCAGCACACAAGCGCCATTTTCTTTCACAGCTCCGCTGGAAGGACGGCTCCCTGACTCTCCCCTGCAGTCCTGCACTACAGAAACAGGGTAAAACAGAGAGGGGGGCACTATTGGCAGCTAATATATAAATACAGCAGCTATAACAGGGAGTAACACTTATATAAGGTTATCCCTGTATATATATAGCGCTCTGGTGTGTGCTGGCAAACTCTCCCTCTGTCTCCCCAAAGGGCTAGTGGGGTCCTGTCCTCTATCAGAGCATTCCCTGTGTGTGTGCTGGGTGTCGGTACGATTGTGTCGACATGTATGAGAAGGAAAATGATGTGGAAGCAGAGCAATTGCCTGTGTTAGTGATGTCACCCCCTAGGGAGTCGACACCTGACTGGATGGTAGTAATTAAAGAATTACGTGACAATGTCAGCACTTTGCAAAAAACTGTTGACGACATGAGACAGCCGACAAATCAATTAGTGCCAGTTCAGGCGTCTCAGACACCGTCAGGGGCGCTAAAACGCCCGTTACCTCAGATGGTCGACACAGACCCTGACACGGATACTGAATCCAGTGTCGACGGTGACGAGACAAACGTAATGTCCAGTAGGGCCACACGTTACATGATCACGGCAATGAAAGAGGCATTGAACATTTCTGACACTACAAGTACCACAAAAAAGGGTATTATGTGGGGTGTGAAAAAACTACCAGTGGTTTTTCCTGAGTCAGATGAATTAAATGAGGTGTGTGATAAAGCGTGGGTTTCCCCCGATAAAAAACTGCTGATTTCTAATAAATTATTGGCACCATACCCTCTCCCGCCAGAGGTTAGGGCACGTTGGGAAACACCCCCTAGGGTAGATAAGGCGCTCACACGCTTATCAAAACAAGTGGCGTTACCGTCTCCTGATACGGCCGCTCTAAAGGAACCAGCTGATAGAAGGCTGGAAAATATCTTAAAAAGTATATACACACATACCGGTGTTATACTGCGACCAGCGATCGCCTCAGCCTGGATGTGCAGCGCTGGAGTGGCTTGGTCGGATTCCCTGACTGAAAATATTGATACCCTGGATAGGGACAGTATATTATTAACTATAGAGCATTTAAAGGATGCTTTACTATATATGCGAGATGCACAGAGGGATATTTGCACCCTGGCATCTAGAGTAAGTGCAATGTCCATTTCTGCCAGAAGAACGTTATGGACGCGACAGTGGTCAGGTGATGCGGATTCCAAACGGCATATGTAAGTATTGCCGTATAAAGGGGAGGAGTTATTTGGGGTCGGTCTATCGGACCTGGTGGCCACGGCAACGGCTGGAAAATCCACCTTTTTACCCCAGGTCACCTCTCAGCAGAAAAAGACACCGTCTTTTCAAACCCAGTCCTTTCGTCCCTATAAGGGCAAGAGGGAAAAAGGCCGCTCATTCCTGCCTCGGGGCAGAGGAAGGGGAAAAAGACTGCACCATGCAGCCTCTTCCCAAGAGCAGAAGCCCTCCCCCGCTTCTGCCAAGTCCTCAGCATGACGCTGGGGCTCTGCAAGCAGACTCGGGCACGGTGGGGGGCCGTCTCAAGAATTTCAGCGTGCAGTGGGCTCACTCGCAAGTGGACCCCTGGATCCTGCAGGTAGTATCACAGGGGTACAAATTGGAATTCGAGACGTCTCCCCCTCGCCGGTTCCTGAAGTCTGCTCTACCAACGTCTCCCTCCGACAGGGAGGCAGTATTGGAAGCTATTCACAAGCTGTATTCCCAGCAGGTGATAATCAAGGTACCCCTCCTACAACAGGGACAGGGGTATTATTCCACGCTGTTTGTGGTACCGAAGCCGGACGGCTCGGTGAGACCAATTTTAAATCTAAAATCTTTGAACACTTACATAAAAAGGTTCAAATTCAAGATGGAGTCACTCAGAGCAGTGATAGCGAACCTGGAAGAAGGGGACTATATGGTATCTCTAGACATCAAGGATGCTTATCTCCATGTCCCAATTTACCCTTCTCACCAAGGGTACCTCAGGTTTGTGATACAAAACTGTCATTATCAGTTTCAGACGCTGCCGTTTGGATTGTCCACGGCACCACGGGTCTTTACCAAGGTAATGGCCGAAATGATGATTCTTCTTCGAAGAAAAGGCGTATTAATTATCCCTTACTTGGACGATCTCCTGATAAGGGCAAGGTCCAGGGAACAGTTAGAGGTCGGAGTAGCACTATCTCAGGTAGTGCTACGTCAGCACGGGTGGATTCTAAATATCCCAAAATCACAGCTGATTCCAACAACACGTCTACTGTTCCTAGGGATGATTCTGGACACAGTCCAGAAAAAGGTATTTCTCCCGGAGGAGAAGGCCAGGGAGTTATCCGAGTTAGTCAGGAACCTCCTAAAACCAGGACAAGTGTCAGTGCATCAGTGCACGAGAGTCCTGGGAAAAATGGTGTCTTCTTACGAAGCGATTCCATTCAGAAGATTCCATGCAAGAACTTTTCAGTGGGATCTGCTGGACAAATGGTCCGGATCGCATCTTCAGATGCATCAGCGGATAACCCTATCTCCAAGGACAAGGGTATCTCTCCTGTGGTGGTTACAGAAGGCTCATCTTCTCGAGGGCCGCAGATTCAGCATTCAGGATTGGATGCTGGTAACCACGGATGCCAGCCTGAGAGGCTGGGGAGCAGTCACACAGGGAAGAAATTTCCAGGGCTTGTGGTCAAGCATGGAAACGTCTCTTCACATAAATATCCTAGAGCTAAGGGCCATTTACAATGCCCTAAGTCAAGCAAGGCCTCTGCTTCAGGGTCAACCGGTATTGATCCAGTCGGACAACATCACGGCTGTCGCCCACGTAAACAGACAGGGCGGCACAAGAAGCAGGAGGGCAATGGCAGAAGCTGCAAGGATTCTCCGCTGGGCGGAAAATCATGTGATAGCACTGTCAGCAGTGTTCATTCCGGGGGTGGACAACTGGGAAGCAGACTTCCTCAGCAGACACGACCTTCACCCGGGGGAGTGGGGACTTCATCCAGAAGTCTTCCAAGTGATTGTAAACCGTTGGGAAAAACCAAAGGTGGACATGATGGCGTCCTGTCTCAACAAGAAACTGGACAGATATTGCGCCAGGTCAAGGGACCCTCAGGCAATAGCGGTGGACGCTCTGGTAACTCCGTGGGTGTTCCAGTCGGTATATGTGTTCCCTCCTCTTCCTCTCATACCAAAAGTACTGAGAATCATAAGAAGGAGAGGAGTAAGAACGATACTCGTGGCTCCGGATTGGCCAAGAAGAACTTGGTACCCGGAACTGCAAGAGATGCTCACGGAGGACCCGTGGCCTCTACCTCTCAGGAAGGACCTGCTCCAGCAGGGACTTTGTCTGTTCCAAGACTTACCGCGGCTGCGTTTGACGGCATGGCGGTTGAACGCCGGATCCTGAAGGAAAAAGGCATTCCAGATAAAGTCATCCCTACCCTGATCAAGGCCAGGAAGGATGTAACTGCAAAACATTATCATCGCATTTGGCGAAAATATGTTGCGTGGTGTGAGGCCAAGAAGGCCCCTACGGAGGAATTTCAACTGGGTCGTTTCCTACATTTCCTACAAGCAGGATTGTCTATGGGCCTAAAATTAGGATCCATTAAGGTTCAAATTTCGGCCCTGTCGATCTTCTTCCAGAAAGAACTGGCTTCACTGCCTGAAGTTCAGACGTTTGTCAAAGGGGTACTGCATATACAGCCTCCTTTTGTGCCCCCAGTGGCACCTTGGGATCTCAATGTAGTTTTAGGGTTCCTAAAATCACATTGGTTTGAACCACTTGCCACCGTGGATTTGAAATATCTCACTTGGAAAGTGGTAATGTTGTTAGCCCTGGCTTCAGCCAGGCGCGTATCAGAATTGGCGGCTTTATCCTATAAAAGCCCTTACCTGATATTTCATTCGGATAGGGCGGAATTGAGGACTCGTCCTCAATTTCTCCCTAAGGTGGTTTCAGCGTTTCACATGAATCAACCTATTGTGGTACCTGTGGCTACTAGGGACTTGGAGGACTCCAAGTTGCTGGACGTAGTCAGGGCCCTGAAAATATGTTTCCAGGACGGCTGGAGTCAGAAAATCTGACTCGCTGTTTATACTGTATGCACCCAACAAGCTGGGTGCTCCTGCTTCTAAGCAGACTATTGCTCGTTGGATTTGTAGTACAATTCAACTTGCACATTCTGTGGCAGGCCTGCCACAGCCAAAATCTGTAAAAGCCCATTCCACAAGGAAGGTGGGCTCATCTTGGGCGGCTGCCCGAGGGGTCTCGGCTTTACAACTTTGCCGAGCAGCTACTTGGTCAGGGGCAAACACGTTTGCTAAGTTCTACAAATTTGATACCCTGGCTGAGGAGGACCTGGAGTTCTCTCATTCGGTGCTGCAGAGTCATTCGCACTCTCCCGCCCGTTTGGGAGCTTTGGTATAATCCCCATGGTCCTTACGGAGTTCCCAGCATCCACTAGGACGTCAGAGAAAATATGAATTTACTTACCAATAATTCTATTTCTCATAGTCCGTAGTGGATGCTGGGCGCCCATCCCAAGTGCGGGTTGTCTGCAATACTTGTATATAGTTACAAACAAATCGGGTTGTTTATTGTTGGAAGCCATCTTTTCAGAGGCTCCTACGGTTATCATACTGTTAACTGGGTTCAGATCACAAGTTGTACGGTGTGATTGGTGTGGCTGGTATGAGTCTTACCCGGGATTCAAGATCCTTCCTTATTATGTACGCTCGTCCGGGCACAGTATCTTAACTGAGGCTTGGAGGAGGGTCATAGGGGGAGGAGCCAGTGCACACCAGCTAGTCTAAAGCTTTTACTTTTTGTGCCCAGTCTCCTGCGGAGCCGCTATTCCCCATGGTCCTTACGGAGTTCCCAGCATCCACTACGGACTATGAGAAATAGAATTATCGGTAAGTAAATTCTTATTTTTTCCATACCTCGACGATCTTTTAATCCTGGCACAGTCCCAGGAATTACTCTTGGGCCATGTCCAACAGACAATAGCTTGTCTACAAAGACACGGATGGCTCATAAATTGGGAAAAGTCGTCTGAGTCCATCACAACGGATGGTTCACTTGGGGGCCATATTGGATTCAAGTCTACAAAGGATAATCTTACCTGGGAAAAAGATATCCAAGGTGAAGATAATGATTCAGGAATTGTTGCACAGTCGGACAGTATCCGTCCATGCAGCAATGCGAGTGATGGGTCTGATGGTGTCAACATTCGACATGGTGGAATATGCACAATTCCACTCCAGACCCCTACAGCACCTCATTCTAACCAGATGGAATGGAAAACATCAGACAATAAAAAGACAGATGATAAAGCTTCCAGTAAACATAAAAAGGTCATTAGCTTGGTGGCTACAGACGGACCATCTAGACAAGGGGAGACCCTTTTGGATAGCAGATTGGTAAGTACCGACAGTGGATGCCAGTCTTCAAGGCTGGGGAGCAGTGTTCAAAAATTTCTGGTTCCAGGGAAAATGGACCACAAAGAAAAGTAGCCTGCCAATAATTCAGTTGGAGATAAGGGCCATATATATGGCTCTGGTTCAGGCAAAGGACATATTCTGCAAGGAAGACCGGTCCAGATCCGTTCAGACAATGCAACGGCAGTAGCGTACCTCTACCATCAGGGAGCAACTCACAGCAAAAGATTGATGGAGGAAGTAACTCGCATACTAAGATGGGCAGAGCTCCATCTTCCGGCGTTGTCCGCAGTGTTTGTGCCAGGAGTGTTGAACTGGGAAGCGGACTTTCTCAGTCGACACACCATTCAGGAGACCGAATGGGTGTTACACCCGGAAGTATTTCAAACTCTAGTAAACAGATGGGGTCTGCCAGAGATGGATCTCATGGCGTCCCGTTTGAACAACAAAGTTCCGGCATACGGGTCAAGAACAAAGGATCCCGGGGTGATCCTTGTAGACGCAGTGAAATGGGAATTTCATCTGGCATATCTGTTTCCTCCAATCTCCCTATTGCCCAGAGTGGTGAGGAAAATAAAGCAAGCAAATGGAGCCATAATTCTAATAGCTCCAGCCTGTCCCAGAAGGCATTGGTACATAGATCTACTAAGGATGTCTGTGGAAGCTCCAATTCTGCTTCCTCAACGTCCAGATCTACTAATGCAGGGGCCTTGTTATCACAGCCACCTGGAACGGCTGTCTTTGACGGCGTGGCTGTTGAAACCTCTATCCTAAAATCAAGAGGATTTTCACAACAGGTAATTCAGACCATGCTTAGAGCAAGAAAGCCTTCTTCAGCTCATATTTATCATCGAATATGGCAGGCCTATATGCATTGGTGTAGCGAAAGAGGTATGGATCCAAGATCTTATAAAGTATCCAGGATTTTGGATTTCCTCCAAGCAGGAATGGAGGGAATGTTGCACATTCAACCACCGTTTGTTCCTCCTGCAGTATCCTGGGATTTAAATCTGGTTCTTAAAATCCTTCAGGGGGCTCCGTTTGAACCACTTAAGAGAGCAGATCTTAACTGGTTGACGGCTAAAGTTCTCTTTCTACTGGCAATGGCGTCAGCTAGAAGAGTGTCAGATTTAGGAGCACTGTCATGTAAGTCTCCTTTTCTGATCTTTTATCCAGATAAAGCAGTTCTCAGAACTAAATCTGGTTATTTTCCGAAGGTGGTTTCAAAGTTTCACCTGCGCGAAGAAACTGTAGTCCCGGCTTTTCAGGTATCGGGACTTTCTGCGGGAGAAGCGTCGCTGGACGTAGTCCGTGCGTTAAGAATTTATGTAGATCATACTAGTGCCATTAGAAAGACAGATTCTTTCTTCATTCTCTACGAATTTCACAAAAGAGGATGGCCTGCTACTAAACAGACGCTAGCAAGATGGCTTCGAATGATGATTTCAGAAGCATATTCTCGTGCTGATCTCCCTGCTTCGGCTAATGTCTCTGCGCACTCTACACGTAGGGTAGGTCCTTCATGGGCAGCACAACATGGTGCTTCAGCAGAATAGATTTGTAAGGCAGCCACATGGTCTTCCATTAACACATTCATTAGACATTATGCCTTGGATACTTTTGCCTCTCATGACGTGGAATTCGGGCGAAAGGTTCTCCTGGCTAATCAGAAGCGTCCCCACCACTAATAATGGCTTTGGGAATCCCAATGTTATCCTGTGGATAACCTGTGGACCCAGCCGGAGAAATATACCGTTATGGTAAGAACTTACCGTTGATAACGGAATTTCTCCTATGTCCACAGGTATCCACAGGGATCCCACCATGACGCACCTGATTTGAGGATCTTTACAATCACTAAACCTCTTCCCTTTTGTATGGAAGGGTGTGCATGTGTGTTTCATCGCCTGCATAGGGTTCAACATGATGCTCCTGCCTAATTGCTGTGAAAACAACTGATTTGACTGAGTCGGTGGGCGGGATTATATGGAGGAGCCCGATGCATCCTGGGAGGCCAGAAAGCTTGTGACTATTTGGTGCCATTTCTGCTGTTGCTCTGGCATATCCCAATGTTATCCTGTGGATACCTGTGGACATAGGAGAAATTCCGTTATCAATGGTAAGTTCTTACCATAACGGTATATTTCTACAAGCAAGTCTGGTGAATGCTTTCCCGCGGCTACTGGAAAATTATATATATATATATATATATATATATATATATATATATATATATATATATATATATATATATATATATATATATCAGAGGTGGTGATCCGGCACAGCCACATATTGCAGTCGTAACCTGGGTGCCCTCACGGAAAATGAACAATTAGCAAGCTGGTGGTGAGGCACTCCAAGGATTTTAACACTGACAGTAGGTAGATAACGTTTCAATGCCGTTCATTCAAAGTGGTTACCTGATGAAAATGCCACTTTGAATAAACGGCATTGAAACGTTGTTATCTACCTACTGTCAGTGTCAAAATCCATGGAGTGCTGCACCACCAGCTTGCTATATATATATATATATATATATATATACATTTATTTTAGAGACATGTCTGCAGCACTCTCAGGTTGAGGTGTCTGTGAAACCTCCAAATTATGAACAAAGTAAAAGCAAATGAGTTGCTCTGACCTGTATCTATAAAATAAGTAATCCGAGTCTGCTGTCTAAATATACTAAAGCCTAATGGGGTATGCACATGGGCGATTTTTTTCCTCTTTTCTAAGCGATCTGTCTAGACCACTTAGAAATTAAGCACAAATCGCTTTGTGTACACCCCGTAGCGATGGCGATACATCTACCCCTATGTAAAATAACTTTCTCTATCGTCCTAAGTGGATGCTGGGGTTCCTGAAAGGACCATGGGGAATAGCGGCTCCGCAGGAGACAGGGCACAAAAAAGTAAAGCTTTACTAGGTCAGGTGGTGTGCACTGGCTCCTCCCCCTATGACCCTCCTCCAGACTCCAGTTAGATTTTGTGCCCGAACGAGAAGGGTGCAATCTAGGTGGCTCTCCTAAAGAGCTGCTTAGAGAAAGTTTAGTTTAGGTTTTTTTTCTTTACAGTGAGTCCTGCTGGCAACAGGATCACTGCAACGTGGGACTTAGGGGGAAAGTAGTAAACTCACCTGCATGCAGAGTGGATTTGCTGCTTGGCTACTGGACACCATTAGCTCCAGAGGGATCGAACACAGGCCCAGCCGTGGAGTCCGGTCCCGGAGCCGCGCCGCCGACCCCCTTGCAGATGCTGAAGCGTGAAGAGGTCCGGAAACCGGCGGCTGAAGACTCCTCAGTCTTCATAAGGTAGCGCACAGCACTGCAGCTGTGCGCCATTTTCCTCTCAGCACACTTCACTGGGCAGTCACTGAGGGTGCAGAGCGCTGGGGGGGGGCGCTCTGAGAGGCAAATATAAACCTTATACAAGGCTAAAAATACCTCACATATAGCCCATAGGGGCTATATGGAGATATTTAACCCCTGCCTGACTGGAAAAATAGCGGGAGAATAACCCTCCGAAAAAGGGGCGGGGCCTATCTCCTCAGCACACGGCGCCATTTTCTGTCACAGCTCCGCTGGTCAGAACGGCTCCCAGGTCTCTCCCCTGCACTGCACTACAGAAACAGGGTAAAACAGAGAGGGGGGGCACATTAATGGCTATATATATATATATATTAAAGCAGCTATAAGGGAGCACTTAATATAAGGATATCCCTTGTATATATAGCGCTTTGTGGTGTGTGCTGGCAGACTCTCCCTCTGTCTCCCCAAAAGGGCTAGTGGGTCCTGTCTTCATTAGAGCATTCCCTGTGAGTTTGCGGTGTGTGTCGGTACGTGGTGTCGACATGTATGAGGACGATATTGGTGTGGAGGCGGAGCAATTGCCAAATATGCAGATGTCACCCCCCAGGGGGTCGACACCAGAATGGATGCCTTTATTTGTGGAATTACGTGATGGTTTATCTTCCCTTAAACAGTCAGTTGAGGACATGAGGCGGCCGGACAATCAATTAATGCCTGTCCAGGCGCCTCAAACACCGTCAGGGGCTGTAAAACGCCCTTTGCCTCAGTCGGTCGACACAGACCCAGACACGGGCACTGATTCCAGTGACGACGGTAGAAATTCAAACGTATTTTCCAGTAGGGCCACACGTTATATGATTTTGGCAATGAAGGAGACGTTACATTTAGCTGATACTACAGATACCGTAAAACAGGGTATTATGTATGGTGTGAAAAAACTACAAACAGTTTTTCCTGAATCAGAAGAATTAAATGACGTGTGTGATGAAGCGTGGGTTGCTCCTGATAAAAAGTTGATAATTTCAAAAAAGTTATTGGCATTATACCCTTTCCCGCCAGAGGTTAGGGCGCGCTGGGAAACACCCCCTAAGGTGGACAAGGCGCTCACACGCTTATCCAAACAAGTGGCGTTACCCTCTTCTGAGACGGCCGCACTTAAGGATCCATCAGATAGAAAGATGGAAGTTATTCAAAAGAATATATACACACATGCAGGTGTTATACTACGACCAGCTATAGCAACTGCCTGGATGTGCAGTGCTGGAGTAGTTTGGTCAGAATCCCTGATTGAAAATATTGATACCCTAGATAGGGACAATGTTTTACTGTCGTTAGAACAAATAAAGGATGCATTTATCTATATGCGTGATGCACAGAGGGATATTTGCACACTGGCATCTCGGGTGAGTGCTATGTCCATTTCAGCCAGAAGAGCCTTATGGACACGACAGTGGACAGGCGATGCGGATTCAAAACGTCACATGGAGGTTTTGCCGTATAAAGGGGAGGAGTTATTTGGAGTTGGTCTATCAGACTTGGTGGCCACGGCTACTGCCGGGAAATCCACTTTTTTACCTCAAGTCACTCCCCAACAGAGAAAGGCACCGACCTTTCAACCGCAGCCTTTTCGCTCCTACAAAAATAAGAGAGCAAAGGGCTTGTCGTACCTGCCACGAGGCAGAGGAAGAGGGAAGAGACACCAACAGGCAGCTCCTTCCCAGGAACAGAAGCCCTCCCCGGCTCCTGCAAAAACCTCAGCATGACGCTGGGGCCTCTCAAGCGGACTCGGGGACAGTGGGGGGCCGTCTCAAAAATTACAGCGCGCAGTGGGCTCACTCGCAGGTAGACCCCTGGATCCTGCAGATAATATCTCAGGGGTACAGGTTGGAATTAGAGACGGATCCTCCTCATCGTTTCCTGAAGTCTGCCTTACCAACCGTCTCTTCCGAAAGGGAGAGGGTGTTGGAAGCCATTCACAAGCTGTACGCTCAGCAGGTGATAGTCAAAGTACCCCTATTACAACAAGGAAAGGGGTATTATTCCACTCTATTTGTGGTACCGAAGCCGGATGGCTCGGTAAGGCCTATTCTAAATCTGAAGTCCTTGAACCTCTACATAAAAAAGTTCAAGTTCAAGATGGAGTCACTCAGAGCAGTGATAGCGAACCTGGAAGAAGGGGACTTTATGGTATCCTTGGACATCAAGGATGCGTATCTACACGTTCCGATTTACCCCGCACACCAGGGGTACCTCAGGTTCATTGTTCAAAACTGTCACTATCAGTTTCAGACGCTGCCGTTCGGATTGTCCACGGCGCCTCGGGTCTTTACCAAGGTAATGGCCGAGATGATGATTCTTCTTCGAAGAAAAGGCGTATTAGTTATCCCATACTTGGACGATCTCCTAATAAGGGCAAGGTCCAGAGAACAGCTGGAGACAGCTTTAGCACTATCTCAAGAGGTGCTAAGACAACACGGGTGGATTCTGAATATTCCAAAATCCCATTTAATCCCGACAACTCGTCTGCTGTTCCTAGGAATGATTCTGGACACGGTTCAGAAAAAGGTTTTCCTTCCAGAGGAAAAAGCCAAGGAGTTATCCGATCTGGTCAGGAACCTCCTAAAACCAGGAAAAGTGTCAGTACATCAATGCACAAGAGTCCTGGGAAAAATGGTGGCTTCTTACGAAGCAATTCCATTCGGCAGATTCCATGCAAGAATATTCCAAAGGGATCTGTTGGACAAATGGTCAGGGTCGCATCTGCAGATGCACCTGCGAATAACCCTGTCACCAAAGACAAGGGTGTCACTTCTGTGGTGGTTGCAGAAGGCTCACCTATTAGAAGGCCGCAGATTCGGCATTCAGGATTGGATCCTGGTGACCACGGACGCCAGCCTGAGAGGCTGGGGAGCAGTCACACAAGGAAGAAACTTCCAGGGAGTATGGACGAGTCTGGAAAAGTCTCTTCACATAAACATTCTGGAACTAAGAGCAATCTACAATGCTCTAAGCCAGGCGGAACTTCTCCTGCAAGGAAAGCCGGTGTTGATTCAGTCGGACAACATCACGGCGGTCGCCCATGTAAACAGGCAGGGCGGCACAAGAAGCAGGAGTGCAATGGCAGAAGCTGCCAAGATTCTTCGCTGGGCGGAGAATCACGTGATAGCACTGTCAGCAGTGTTCATCCCGGGCGTGGACAACTGGGAAGCAGACTTCCTCAGCAGACACGATCTTCATCCGGGAGAGTGGGGTCTACATCCAGAAGTCTTCAACATGTTAATAGACCGTTGGGAAAGACCAATTGTAGACATGATGGCGTCTCGCCTCAACAAGAAACTGGACAAATATTGCGCCAGGTCAAGAGATCCACAGGCAATAGCTGTGGACGCACTGGTAACTCCTTGGGTGTACCAGTCAGTGTATGTGTTTCCTCCTCTGCCGCTCATACCAAAGGTATTGAAGATCATACGGCAAAGAAGAGTAAGAACAATACTAGTGGTTCCGGATTGGCCGAGAAGGACTTGGTATCCGGAACTTCAAGAGATGCTCACGGACGAACCGTGGCCTCTACCTCTGAGAAGGGACCTGCTACAGCAGGGTCCCTGTCTTTTTCAAGACTTACCGCGGCTGCGTTTGACGGCATGGCGGTTGAACGCCAGATCCTAAAAGGGAAAGGCATTCCAGAAGAAGTCATTCCTACCTTGATTAAGGCACGGAAGGAAGTCACCGTGAAACATTATCACCGCATTTGGCGAAAATATGTAGCGTGGTGCGAGGATCGGAGGGTTCCGACGGAGGAATTCCAACTGGGTCGTTTCCTACATTTCCTGCAATCAGGATTATCTATGGGTCTCAAATTGGGATCCATTAAGGTTCAAATTTCGGCCCTGTCAATATTCTTCCAAAAAGAATTGGCCTCTGTCCCTGAGGTCCAGACTTTTGTCAAGGGAGTACTGCATATACAGCCTCCTGTGGTGCCTCCGGTGGCACCGTGGGATCTAAATGTAGTTTTAGATTTCCTCAAATCCCATTGGTTTGAACCATTGAAAAAGGTGGATTTGAAATATCTCACATTGAAAGTGACTATGTTACTAGCCCTGGCCTCTGCCAGGAGAGTATCTGAATTGGCGGCTTTATCTTATAAAAGTCCTTATCTAATCTTCCATTCGGATAGGGCAGAACTGCGGACTCGTCCGCATTTTCTCCCTAAAGTGGTATCAGCATTTCATCTGAACCAACCTATTGTGGTGCCTGCGGCCACTAGCGACTTGGAGGACTCCAAGTTGTTGGACGTTGTCAGAGCCTTAAAAATATACATTGCAAGGACGGCTGGAGTCAGAAAATCTGACTCGCTGTTTATATTGTATGCACCCAACAAGTTGGGCGCACCTGCTTCTAAGCAGTCGATTGCTCGTTGGATTTGTAACACAATTCAACTTGCACATTCTGTGGCAGGCCTGCCACAGCCTAAAACTGTAAAAGCCCACTCCACAAGGAAGGTGGGCTCATCTTGGGCGGCTGCCCGAGGGGTCTCGGCATTACAACTCTGCCGAGCAGCTACGTGGTCGGGGGAGAACACGTTTGTAAAATTTTACAAATTTGATACCCTGGCAAAGGAGGACCTGGAGTTCTCTCATTCGGTGCTGCAGAGTCATCCGCACTCTCCCGCCCGTTTGGGAGCTTTGGTATAATCCCCATGGTCCTTTCAGGAACCCCAGCATCCACTTAGGACGATAGAGAAAATAAGAATTTACTTACCGATAATTCTATTTCTCGGAGTCCGTAGTGGATGCTGGGCGCCCATCCCAAGTGCGGATTATCTGCAATACTTGTACATAGTTATTGTTAACTAATTCGGGTTATTGTTAAGGAGCCATCTTTAAGAGGCCCTTTCTGTTGTCATACTGTTAACTGGGTTTAGATCACAAGTTGTACGGTGTGATTGGTGTGGCTGGTATGAGTCTTACCCGGGATTCAAAATGCCTCCCTTATTGTGTATGCTCGTCCGGGCACAGTACCTAACTGGAGTCTGGAGGAGGGTCATAGGGGGAGGAGCCAGTGCACACCACCTGACCTAGTAAAGCTTTACTTTTTTGTGCCCTGT
Organism: Pseudophryne corroboree; assembly: GCF_028390025.1. NCBI lineage: Eukaryota > Metazoa > Chordata > Amphibia > Anura > Myobatrachidae > Pseudophryne > Pseudophryne corroboree. The sequence goes on from NC_086447.1 coordinate 448,558,067, forward strand.
CTCCTGCGGAGCCGCTATTCCCCATGGTCCTTTCAGGAACCCCAGCATCCACTACGGACTCCGAGAAATAGAATTATCGGTAAGTAAATTCTTATTTTTTTTTTTTCTTCGCAAACATCGCTACGTGTTTATTTGCAATCTAGACACCGGGAACTTCAGGGGAAATCACCTAGTCTAAATCGCTTAGCACAAATCTCAACGTGCGTGTGTCCATTTAGGGGAGAATTCAATTAGCTTTGGAAATCTACCACATGCTAATTGATCCCCCAGGGCTATTTAATTAACCCCCGCCGAACAGAGGAAAAAATCCCACATAACCAGCGGGTGCCACAACATACTACTTTAAGGGGTGTTAGCAAAGCTGTCTGGCGATAAAGGGAGTACAGTTCAGTAGAATGCAGTAAGCCTGAGGCTACCTCTCATTTTTTTCACCAGCGGTAAATTACTGCAGGTAATTGAATCTCCCCCATAGCATTTATTTTAAATACATCATTAAAAGCAAAGATAAAACTTGTGGGGGGAAAAATTTGGCAGAATAAAACCACACTTAGCAAGGGGATAATGTTGCAACATCTCTGGTGTACAAAGAAACAAGATTGCACAGTGTAATCACAATTAATATACCAAAACTCCTGCGTTGTATAGCAATATTGAAAATGTTTGTATAAATGGGTGTGGTATAGAAGATCTATGTAGACAGTCACTAGGATGACATGACAGTGGTCGACACAGGGTTTGTTTTTTGGATGTCATTTTGTATGTTTCATCATATGTTATCACAATCAGTCGAAATGTGTACATTCGTGGGCTCGCCAAGCTTCGGCTAAGGTGGCTTGTTGCGCTGGCCCCAGGTTACTACAGATGCTCCTCACTTATGACCAAGTTCCATTCCTGCTAATAGGTTGTTAATTAAATTGGTCATTAAGCGAGGAGCCGCATACTTAATATAGGCAATTGTTTTTATTTATTCTTTATATAGAAAAGGTCTAAAGGAAACTCCAACTTTGTTTTCTCTAACGTCCTAAGTGGATGCTGGGGACTCCGTAAGGACCATGGGGAATAGCGGCTCCGCAGGAGACTGGGCACAAAAGTAAAGCTTTAGAACTACCTGGTGTGCACTGGCTCCTCCCCCTATGACCCTCCTCCAAGCCTCAGTTAGTTAGATTTTTGTGCCCGAACGAGAAGGGTGCACACTAGGTGGCTCTCCTGAGCTGCTTAGTGAAAAGTTTAGTTTTAGGTTTTTTATGTTCAGTGAGACCTGCTGGCAACAGGCTCACTGCATCGAGGGACTAAGGGGAGAAGAAGCGAACTCACCTGCGTGCAGAGTGGATTGGGCTTCTTAGGCTACTGGACATTAGCTCCAGAGGGACCGATCACAGGCCCAGCCATGGATAGGTCCCAGAGCCGCGCCGCCGGCCCCCTTACAGAGCCAGAAGACAGAAGAGGTCCGGAAAATCGGCGGCAGAAGACGTCCTGTCTTCAACAAGGTAGCGCACAGCACTGCAGCTGTGCGCCATTGCTCTCAGCACACTTCACACTCCGGTCACTGAGGGTGCCGGGCGCTGGGGGGGGCGCCCTGAGACGCAATAAAAACACCTTGGATGGCAAAAAATGCATCACATATAGCTCCTGGGCTATATGGATGAATTTAACCCCTGCCAGAATACACAGAAAAACGGGAGATAGGCTCCGCCCCCTTCTCGGCGGCCTTATCTCCTCAGCACACTGGCGCCATTTTCCCTCACAGCTCCGTTGGAGGGAAGCTCCCTGGCTCTCCCCTGCAGTCACTACACTACAGAAAGGGTTAAAAAAAGGGAGGGGGGCACTAATTAGGCGCAGTATAAACAATACAGCAGCTATAAAGGGAAAAACACTTATATAAGGTTATCCCTGTATATATATAGCGCTCTGGTGTGTGCTGGCAAACTCTCCCTCTGTCTCCCCAAAGGGCTAGTGGGGTCCTGTCCTCTATCAGAGCATTCCCTGTGTGTGTGCTGTGTGTCGGTACGTTTGTGTCGACATGTATGAGGAGAAAAATGATGTGGAGACGGAGCAGATTGCCTGTAATAGTGATGTCACCCCCTAGGGGGTCGACACCTGAGTGGATGAACTGTTGGAAGGAATTACGTGACAGTGTCAGCTCTGTATAAAAGACAGTGGTTGACATGAGACAGCCGGCTACTCAGCTTGTGCCTGTCCAGACGTCTCATAGGCCGTCAGGGGCTCTAAAGCGCCCGTTACCTCAGATGGCAGATATAGACGCCGACACGGATACTGACTCCAGTGTCGACGGTGAAGAGACAAATGTGACTTCCAGTAGGGCCACACGTTACATGATTGAGGCAATGAAAAATGTTTTACACATTTCTGATAATACGAGTACCACCAAAAAGGGGTATTATGTTCGGTGAGGAAAAACTACCTGTAGTTTTCCTGAATCTGAGAAATTAAATGAGGTGTGTGATGATGCGTGGGTTTCCCCCGATAACAACTGATAATTTCTAAAATGTTATTGGCATTATATCCTTTCCCGCCAGAGGTTAGGGTGCATTGGGAAACACCCCCTAGGGTGGATAAAGCGCTCACACGCTTGTAAGAACAAGGGCTCTACCCTCTCCTGAGATGGCCGCCCTTAAGGATCCTGCTGATAGAAAGCAGGAGGGTATCCTAAAATGTATTTACACACATACTGGTGTTATACTGCGACCAGCAAATCGCCTCAGCCTGGATGTGCAGTGCTGGGTTGGCGTGGTCGGATTCCCTGACTGAAAATATTGATACCCTAGATAGGGACAGTATATTATTGCCTATAGAGCATTTAAAAGATGCATTTCTATATATGCGTGATGCACAGCGGAATATTTGCCGACTGGCATCAAGTCTAAGTGCGTTGTCCATTTCTGCCATTAGAGGGTTATGGACACGACAGTGGTCAGGTGATGCGGATTCCAAACGGCATTTGGAAGTATTGCCTTATTAAGGGGAGGAGTTATTTGGGGTCGGTCTTTCAGACCTGGTGGCCACGGCAACAGCTGGGAAATCCACGTTTGTACCCCAGGTCGCCTCTCAACATAAGAAGACGCCGTATTATCAGGCGCAGTCTTTTCGTGGGCAAGCGGGCAAAAGGTTCCTCATTTCTGCCCCGTGACAGAGGGAGAGGAAAATGGCTGCAGAAATCAGCCAGTTCCCAGGAACAGAAGCCCTCTCCCGCCTCTGCCAAGCCCTCAGTATGACGCTGGGGCTTTACAAGCAGAATCAGGCACGGTGGGGGCCCGTTTCAATGAATTTCAGCGCGCAGTGGGCTCACTCGCAAGTAGACCCCTGGTTCCTTCAGGTGATATCTCAGGGGTACAAATTGGAATTCGAGACGTCTCCCCCTCGCCGTTTCCTAAAGTCGGCTTTACCGATGTCTCCTCCTGACAGGGAGGCAGTTTTGGAAGCCATTCACAAGCTGTATTCCCAGCAGGTGATAATCAAGGTACCCCTCCTGCAACAGGGAACGGGGTATTATTCCACACTGTTGTGGTACCGAAGCCGGACGGCTCGGTGAGACCGATTCTAAATCTAAAATCTTGAACACTTACATACGGAGGTTCAAATTCAAGATTGAGTCACTCAGAGCAGTGATTGCGAACCTGGAAGAAGGGACTACATGATGTCTCGGGACATCATGGATGCTTACCTTCATGTCCCAATTACCCTTCTCACCAAGGGTACCTCAGGTTTATGGTACAGAACTGTCACTATCAGTTTCAGACGCTGCCGTATGGATGGTCCACGGCACCCTGGGTGTTTACCAAGGTAATGGCCGAAATGATGATACTCCTTCGAAGGAAGGGAATTTTAGTTATCCCTTACTTGGACGATTCCCTGATAAGGGTAAGATCCAGGGAACAGTTGGAGGTCGGTGTAGCACTATCTCAGGTAGTGTTGCGGCAGCACGATTGGATTCTCAATATTCCAAAATCGCAGCTGATTCCGACGACTCGTCTTCTGTTTCCTAGGGATGATCCTGGACACAGTCCAGAAAAAGGTGTTTCTCCCGGAGGAGAAAGCCAGGGAGTTATCCGAGCTAGTCGGGAACCTCCTATAACCGAGCCAAGTCTCAGTACATCAATGAAATGGTTCTGGGAAAAATGGTGGCTTCCTACGAAGCAATCCCATTCGGCAGATTCCACGCAAGAACTTTCCAGTGGGACCTGCTGGACAAATGGTCCGGGTCGCATCTTCAGATGCATCAGCGGATAACCCTGTCACCAAGCACAAGGGTGTCTCTCCTGTGGTGGTTGCAGAGTGCTCATCTTCTAGAAGGCCGCACATTCAGGACTGGGTCCTGGTGACCACGGATGCCAGCCTGCGAGGCTGGGGAGCAGTCACACAGGGAAGGAATTTCCAGAGCTTATGGTCAAGCCTGGAGACATCACTTCACATAAATATCCTGAAGCTAAGGGCCATTTACAATGCTCTAAGCTCAGCAAGACCTCTGCTTCAAGGTCACCCGGAGTTGATCCATTCGGACAACATCACGGCAGTCACCCACGTAAACAGACAGGGTGACACAAGAAGCAGGAGGGCAATGGCAGAAGCTGCAAGGATTCTTCGCTGGGCAGAAAATCATGTGATAGCACTGTCAGCAGTATTCATTCCGGGAGTGGACAACTGGGAAGCAGACTTCCTCAGCAGACACGACCTCCACCCGGGAGAGTGGGGACTTCACCCAGAAGTCTTCCACATGTTTATAAAACTCGACAAGTATTGCGCCAGGCCAAGGGACCCTCAGGCAATAGCTGTAGACGCTCTGGTAACACAGTGGGTGTACCAGTCAGTGTGTATGTTCCCTCCTCTGCCTCTCATACCCAAGGTACTGAGAATTATAAGATGGAGAGGAGTAAGCACTATATTCGTGGCTCCGGATTGGCCAAGAAGGACTTGGTAACCGGAACTTCAAGAGATGCTCACGGAGGATCCGTGGCCTCTACCTCTAAGAAGGGACCTGCTCCAGCAAGGACCCTCTCTGTTCCAAGACTTACCGCGGCTGTGTTTGACGGCATGGCGGTTGAACGCCGGATCCTGAAGGAGAAAGGCATTCCGGATGAAGTCATTCCTATCCTGATCAAAGCCAGGAAAGATATAACCGCAAAACATTATCACCGCATTTGGCGAAAGTATGTTGCGTGGTGCGAGGCCAGTAAGGCCCCGACGGAGGAATTTTCAACTAGGTCGATTCCTACATTTCCTGCAAACAGGAGTGTCTATGGGCCTGAAATGGGGGTCCATTAAGGTTCAAATTTCGGCCCTGTCAATTTTCTTCCAAAAAGAACTAGCTTCAGTCCCTGAAGTTCAGACGTTTGTGAAAGGGGTACTGTATATACAGCCTCCTTTTGTGCCTCCAGTGGCACCTTGGGATCTAAATGTAGTTTTTGGGTTCCAAAAGTCACATTGGTTTGAACCACTTAAATATGTGGAGTTAAAATATCTCACATGGAAAGTGGTCATGCTGTTGGCCCTGGCCTGGGCCAGGTGCGTGTCAGAATTGGCGGCTTTATCCTGTAAAAGCCCTCATCTGATTTTCCATTCGGACAGGGCGGAATTGAGGACTTGTCCTCAGTTTCTCCCTAAGGTGGTTTTCAGCGTTTCACCTGAATCAACCTATTGTGGTGCCTGCGGCTACTAGGGACTTGGAGGACTCCAAGTTGCTAGACGTTGTCAGAGCCCTGAAAATATAGGTTTCCGGAACGGCTGGAGTCAGAAAATCTGACTCGTTGTTTATTCTGTATGCACCCAACAAGCTGGGTGCTCCTGCTTCTAAGCAGACTATTGCTCGTTGGATTTGTAGTACAATTCAGCTTGCACATTCTGTGGCAGGCCTGCCACAGCCAAAATCTGTAAAAGCCCATTCCACAAGGAAGGTCGGCTCATCTTGGGCGGCTGCCCGAGGGGTCTCGGCTTTACAACTTTGCCGAGCAGCTACTTGGTCAGGAGCAAATACGGTTGTAAAATTCTACAAATTTGATACCCTGGCTGAGGAGGACCTGGAGTTCTCTCATTTGGTGCTGCAGAGTCATCCGCACTCTCCCGCCCGTTTGGGCGCTTTGGTATAATCCCCATGGTCCTTACGGAGTCCCCAGCATCCACTTAGGACGTTAGAGAAAATAAGAATTTACTTACCGATAATTCTATTTCTCGTAGTCCGTAGTGGATGCTGGGCGCCCATCCCAAGTGCGGATTGTCTGCAATACTGGTACATAGTTATTGTTACCAAAAAATCGTGTTATTGCTGTAGTGAGCCATCTTTTCTAGAGGCTCCTCTGTTATCATGCTGTTAACTGGGTTTAGATCACAAGTTATATGGTGTGATTGGTGTGGCTGGTATGAGTCTTACCCGGGATTCAAAATCCTTCCTTATTGTGTACGCTCGTCCGGGCTCAGTATCCTAACTGAGGCTTGGAGGAGGGTCATAGGGGGAGGAGCCAGTGCACACCAGGTAGTTCTAAAGCTTTACTTTTGTGCCCAGTCTCCTGCGGAGCCGCTATTCCCCATGGTCCTTACGGAGTCCCCAGCATCCACTACGGACTACGAGAAATAGAATTATCGGTAAGTAAATTCTTATTTTACTTTGCATAACTCTTACATAGTGTACAGTATTAAAGAACAAAAAAATCTAATCTACGAAAATTATAACATTTATAAAAATTATGTACCAGCTGGTCGGAGAGCTGGAGGTAAGTCCAACGGTCACTAAACAGGTAGGTTGTTAGGTTAGGAGCATCTGTGTTCCCAATTGTAGTCCATATCGATAGTAAATCAAGCAAAAGTTGGGAAAACATAACAAAAAAAACCCAAAACTTGTGTTGTCCTTTTGTGTGTCCACAATTGTAATGTACCCGTCTACCTAATGCATGTCAACCTATCATCCGTCTTCCAGTATAAATATATACAAATAAAGCAGTTAGCTGCTGCTTAATTGATTGATATGAAATTTAGGCTTGCCTTCCAATATGCCGCAAGTGTACGGTGTCTGTGTTTCAATAATACAAACCTCAGTCATCTCCAAAGATAATGATAACCTGTATAGGGAGAGTGGGAAGTAGCAAATCTTTTGTTTGCTTTTTCTCGGTTTTCAGTTTTGATAACCTACTTTATAAAAGTGATGCTCATCATTGTTACCTTTACAAGGAAAATTACCCTTGGTTTAAGTAATAAAAAAAAAAAACAAGAAAAGCCCCCAAACAACCACTGTACCCCCATATTTTCCCAAATGTCCCCACTCATCGGGAGTGCCAGGGACCACCCAGAAAACAAATCTATTACTAGCACTTAAGTAAATCACTTATTTTAAATATATTTTATCATTGAAAGCTAAAACTCAGTCTTAACTGCACTTGTATAAAAAGGTGTTTCTGTCCTTACCGAATACCATCATTGCATTGTAAGAAGAGTGCATTTGAGACATTTCATTTTACACAAACCATTATTTCTCTTCTATTACACTTCTTTTACATTTGTTACATTTTAACTACCACTTTTCGTTTCCGTCTACAGATATCTTCATATTCTTATGATCTTCTGGTCATTTCTTGCTGGAGTTGTTACATTATACTGCTCACTGGAACCTGAATCTCTTCTTCCTAATATTTTATTTAACATAAAGCACAAGCCAAAGGTATTAATTTAAAATAATGTGACTTCTTTTTCATGGTTTTGAGTGGTTATTGAGGAAATTATTTTTCCAAAAACAAAATGTCTCTTGTCTGAAGGATTATGATCTTGTCCGGTAAAGAGTTTAAAATGAATTTGTATATGTTTTTTTATTAGTTACATATTGTATCTGCATTTGTACGCTCAGCGCGTGTGTGTGTGTGTGTGTGTGTGTGTGTGTGTGTGTGTATATATATATATATATATATCACACAAAAATGCGCTGTGGCGCGTATTTTACCCCAAAATAGCCACCTGTGACCCACATACAGAAGATGAGCGGGTCCCACAGGACGCGCTCATCTGAATCTGTGTTTTTTACAAGTTGATATCCGCCCTGCCATTTTTGAAATGCTTGTACTTTCCCGGAGCAATGCAAGCCGACAAACAGCGGGAGAAGGCATAGAGAAGGGCTAGGTGCCTGGCAACAACCCAGCCCCCAGGAGGCGGGGCCGGCACACAGTATTCAAAAAATGAAAGGCACTATTCAAATAAATTAAAGGGAGGGGCCGTGGCCTGGATACAGAAGCGCACTTCTTCATGTAGTGTTCTGCACCAGCCCACGGGAGATTCTCCACTGCCTGACACCAATTCTAGCAGTTTCTTCTCACTCACCTGCCCGGCTTACCCGCAGCCCTCTGGGGGATCAGCCGTAAATAACCCTGCCGCTGCAGTCCCTCTTCTGTAGCTGGTGTTGACTTCCCGCTGTTGCACCTCGCGGTCCCTGCTTCACCTCCTGCCGCAGCTCAACAGAAGTTCCGCCACCCACCCCACTGGACACTGGATATGCTGAGTCATTACTTATGTTCCCAGCTCTGCTCCCACCTCCAAGCTTTTGTAACACTTGGATTATCCAGGAGTGTTCCCACACAGATTCCACCTAAAGCAAGCTGGCAGGTGGTAAGCAGCTAATGTAAGTGGCCCTTCCCTGCAACAGGACTTTTATACTGTACGCTACAGTAGATTGCTATTTAGTATCCTACTGTGTGCCATGCTATGTATGTGGGAATCCCTACTGTGTGCCATGCTATGTATGTGGGGAGCTCTACTGTGTACCATGCTATGTATGTGGGGAGCTCTACTGTGTGCCATGCTATGTATGTGGGAAGCCCTACTGTGTGCCATACTATGTATGTGGGGAGCTCTACTGTGTGCCATGCTATGTATGTGGGGAGCTCTACTGTGTGCCATGCTATGTATGTGGGAAGCCCTACTGTGTGCCATGCTATGTATGTGGGGAGCTCTACTGTGTGCCATGCTATGTATGTGGGAGCTCTACTGTGTGCCATGCTATGTATGTGGGGAGCTCTACTGTGTGCCATGCTATGTATGTGGGGAGCCCTACTGTGTGCCATGCTGTGTATGTGGGGAGCCCTACTGTGTGCCATGCTATGTATGTGGGGAGCTCTACTGTGTGCCATGCTATGTATGTGGGAAGCCCTACTGTGTGCCATGCTATGTATGTGGGGAGCTCTACTGTGTGCCATGCTATGTATGTGGGGAGCTCTACTGTGTGCCATGCTATGTATGTGGGGAGATCTACTGTGTGCCATGCTATGTATGTGGGAAGCCCTACTGTGTTCCATACTATGTATGTGGGGAGCTCTATGTGTGCCATGCTATGTATGTGGGGAGCTCTACTGTGTGCCATGCTGTGTATGTGGGGAGCTTTACTGTGTGCCATGCTATGTATGTGGGAAGCCCTACTGTGTGCCATGCTATGTATGTGGGGAGCTCTACTGTGTGCCATGCTATGTATGTGGGAAGCCCTTCTGTGTGCCATGCTATGTATGTGGGAAGCCCTACTGTGTTCCATACTATGTATGTAGGGAGCCCTACTGTGTACCATGCTATGTATGTGGGGAGCCCTACTGTGTGCCATGCTGTGTATGTGGGGAGCCCTACTGTGTGCCATGCTATGTATGTGGGGAGCTCTACTGTGTGCCATGCTATGTATGTGGGAAGCCCTACTGTGTGCCATGCTATGTATGTGGGGAGCTCTACTGTGTGCCATGCTATGTATGTGGGGAGCTCTACTGTGTGCCATGCTATGTATGTGGGAAGCCCTACTGTGTGCCATGCTATGTATGTGGGAAGCCCTACTGTGTGCCATGCTATGTATGTGGGGAGCCCTACTGTGTGCCATGCTATGTATGTGGGGAGCCCTACTGTGTGCCATGCTATGTATGTGGGGAGCCCTACTGTGTGCCATGCTATGTATGTGGGGAGCTCTACTGTGTGCCATGCTATGTATGTGGGGAGCTCTACTGTGTGCCATGCTATGTATGTGGGGAGCTCTACTGTGTGCCATGCTATGTATGTGGGGAGCTCTACTGTGTGCCATGCTATGTATGTGGGGAGCCCTACTGTGTGCCATGCTATGTATGTGGGGAGCCCTAGTGTGTTTCTGTGTTCTCTTACATATCTTTAGCATGTGTGGTCACAGTTTGCCCACTTTATGCTGTGGTTTGTATGTTTATGGCTCATTTTTAGTAATTCAATAATTATCTGTCACCTTTTCTGTTGTATGAGTGATGGAAACGGATACATACATGTCATGAGGCCACACCTCCTCTTAGGAAGGTCACACTTCTTTTCTGGTGCGCGAATGTGCCTTTAGTGCGCGCAGGTGGTGTGCCCTCCTCAGTGATCAGCATCTTGCCCTAAAAAAAATCCTAGAGTGCGTTGACCCTGGGCTCCGATGCCAGCACCATGAGACTGGCCCCGCTCACCCGGCACAGCACCACCTCCTCCCGGCTGCACGCTGACCGTGGGCTCCGCCTCCAGCACCAAGAGACTGTCCCCGCTCACCCGGCCCAGCGCCCTCCTCCGCAATGGTCAGTGCTGCTCAGCATCTGCCCTGTGCCCCCAACCCCCCCCTGCGGCATGTGTGCCCGCGCTGCAGCAGGCTGTGTGGGGTGTTGGATGGGCCTGCTGCAGGAGGCTTCCGCGATGCTGTCTGCGGGGGACGGCTGAGGCTGCAATGTGTATAAGTGCTCTACCTGGTGCAGTGTGTATAGCGAGCTCTACCTGGTGCAATGTGTATAGCGTGCTCTACCTGGTGCAATGTGTATAGCGTGCGCTACCTGGTGCAATGTGTATAATGTGCTCTACCTGGTGCAATGTGTATAGCGTGCGCTACCTGGTGCAATGTGTATAATGTGCTCTACCTGGTGCAATGTGTATAACGTGCTCTACCTGGTGCAATGTGTATAACGTGCTCTACCTGGTGCAATGTGTATAACGTGCTCTACCTGGTGCAGTGTGTATAATGTGCTATACCTGGTGTAAAGTGTAGAACGTGCTATATCTGGCGCAATATGTAGAACGTGCTCTGGCGCAGTGTGCATAGGAGGTTCTACCTGGCGCAGTGTGTATAGGAGGTTCTACCTGCTCCCCCGCTCCATTAGACTCTCCCCTACCTTGCAAAGCTTCAAATGGGCACTGAAAACCCACCTATTTATCAAAGTGTACCCCTCCAATGCATATCCTAGTCCTTAGGCTGCTCCTCCATCCCCCTGCCCCATGCCTTGAACATCTCTGCTTTGCTTGCATACTGCCATCAGGCTTCCTCCTGCTTGCTTGCACCTCATGTCATCTGTCTATCACCCCTCCCCACTAGATTGTTAGCTCTTCAGAGTAGGGCCGTCTTTCCTATTGTTGTCTAAGCCCTCTTCTCGACACATTTCAGTCAGCGACCATCTTTACCTGCTTTTTCTCCTACTGGTAAAGGCTCCTCTCTATCTATGGCCGCCAGTCCCAAGTAGTACAATGATTACTCCCTTGCTACTTACATCTAAGCTGTATTATGTTTTGAGAACTGTGGTGCTCTTTGTTACCTGTACTCCATTTTTGTTATTTCATTACTGTTATGCTAAGTTTTGTCTCCCTGTACTGTCCTTTGTATGGCGCTGCGTAACCCTTGTGGCGCCCTATAAATAAAATGTAATACAGGTTGAGTATCCCATATCCAAATATCCGAAATACGGAATATTCCGAAATACGGACTTTTTTGAGCGAGAGTGAGATAGTGAAACTTTTGTTTTTTGATGGCTCAATGTACACAAACTTTGTTTAATACACACAGTTATTAAAAATATTGTATTAAATGACCTTCAGACTGTGTATATAAGGTGTATATGAAACATAAATGAATTGTGTGAATGTAGACACACTTTGTTTAATGCACAAAGTTATAAAAAATATTGGCTAAAATTACCTTCAGGCTGTGTGTATAAGGTGCATATAAAACATAAATGCATTCTGTGCTTAGATTTAGGTCCCATTGCCACGATATCTCATTATGGTATGCAATTATTCCAAAATACGGAATAATCCGATATCCAAAATACCTCTGGTCCCAAGCATTTTGGATAAGGGATACTCAACCTGTAATAATAATAATACCTGGTGCAATGTGTATAAGCGGCACTACTGTGTGGTGTAATATGAATTGCCACTATTATGTGACCACGTCCCTTCCTCACGAAGCCATGCCCCTACATTTCCCCTGCCTGTTCTTTAGCATCTGCGAGAAGGAGCACCAATTCACTTTCTGCCGAAGGGCACCAAAATGTCTAGTTACAGCTCTAGTGCAGGGTGTCCTGTATGCTACACAGCCCAGCAGCACTGTCACCCCTCCCTCCCCCTTAAATCATTAATAAGATTAACAAGAACATTCATTCCGATGGGACCCAGAGAAGCACAGGTAGGACCCCAATTTTTAAAAGTGAGGGATCGCTGGGACCCACTTTTTTGGGGGGCTCAGCGCGATCACTGTGTGTGTGTGTGTGTGTGTGTGTGTGTGTGTGTGTGTGTGTGTGTGTGTGTGTGTATATATACATATATATATATGTAGCAAGAAATGATACAGCGCCACTTGTGGGGTAGGCTCTCAGTAAGACATGAAAATAAAGTTGTTAAAAAACTAAAAACACACGAAACCTTGTTATAGGTGTCTGCCAACCCTTAAGAGTGCACTACTGGTACAGTACTGCTAAAAAGAGTATAGAGTGGGGGGATAAGGGTACCGGTGACTAGTGTTGTTTAAAATGCAATTGCTAAAATTTTAAGATTTATGAGCCAAAAAATATACAATAATACAAACAGGCTTTAATATCACATAAAAGTGGAATAAAACATAAAAAGTATTTCAAAATATTGGTAAAAACATAAATATAAAGGTCTTTGTAAAAGGTAAGGAGTTCTGACTTATCTTAAAATAGGCAAGGGGGTCAATGCAGGGAACCAACGCGTTTCGTCACACCAGACTTCTTCAAGGGGTGTAAGTGTCTGGTGTGACGAAACGCGTTGGGTTCCCTGCATTGACCCCCTTGCCTATTTTAAGATAAGTCAGAACTCCTTACCTTTTACAAAGACCTTTATGTTTATGTTTTTACCAATATTTCTCTAACGCCCTAGTGGATGCTGGGGACTCCGTAAGGACCATGGGGAATAGACGGGCTCCGCAGGAGACATGGGCACTTTAAGAAAGAATTTGGATTCTGGTGTGCTCTAGCTCCTCCCTCTATGTCCCTCCTCCAGACCTCAGTTTGAATCTGTGCCCGGACGAGCTCGGTGCTGTTTAGTGAGCTCTCCTGAGCTTGCTATAAGAAAGTTTTTTGTTAGGTTTTTTTATTTTCAGGGAGCTCTGCTGGCAACAGACTCCCTGCATCGTGGGGAGAGAAGCAGCCCCACTCTCTGCAGATAGGTCCTGCTTCTTAGGCTACTGGACACCATTAGCTCCAGAGGGATCGGACACAGTATCTCACCCTTTGTCGTCCGATCCCGGAGCCGCGCCGCCGTCCCCCTCGCAGAGCCGGAAGACAGAAGCCGGGTGAAAGAAGCAAGAAGACTTCGAAATCGGCGGCAGAAGACTCCAGTCTTCACTGAGGTAGCGCACAGCACTGCAGCTGTGCGCCATTGCTCCCACACTACACCCACACAGTCCGGTCACTGTAGGGCGCAGGGGGGGGGGGGCGCCCTGGGCAGTAATTAGGACCTCTTGGCAAAAGTTGGACATATATACAGTTGGGCACTGTATATATGTATGAGCCCCCGCCATAATGTTGTACATAAATGCGGGACAGAAGCCCGCCGCTGAGGGGGCGGGGCTTCTTCCTCAGCACTCACCAGCGCCATTTTTTCTCCACAGCTCCGCTGAGAGGAAGCTCCCCAGGCTCTCCCCTGCAGATTCACGGTAGAAGAGGGTAAAAAGAGAGGGGGGGGCACATAAATTAGGCGCAAAAACATAATATACAGCAGCTAGTGGGTTAACACTAAGTTACTGTGTGATTCCTGGGACATAAAGCGCTGGGGTGTGTGCTGGCATACTCTCTCTCTGTCTCTCCAAAGGGCCTTGTGGGGGAACTGTCTTCAAAAAGAGCATCCCCTGTGTGTGTGTGTGTGGTGTGTCGGTACGCTTGTGTCGACATGTTTGACGAGGAAGGCTATGTGGAAGCAGAGCGGGAGCAAATGAATGTGGTGTCTCCGCCGACGGCGCCGATACCTGATTGGATGGATATGTGGAAGGTTTTAAATGATAATGTTAATTCCTTGCATAAAAGGTTGGATAAAGCTGAAACCTTAGGACAGTCGGGGTCTCAGCCCATGCCTGATCCTATGTCGCAGAGGCCGTCAGGGTCTCAGAAGCGCCCACTATCCCAAATTGTTGACACAGATGTCGACACGGATTCTGACTCCAGTGTCGATTACGATGATGCAAAGTTACAGCCTAAATTGGCTAAATCCATCCGTTATAGGATTATAGCAATTAAGGATGTGTTGCACATCACAGAGGAAACCCCAGTCCCTATGTCCCTATGAACAAGAGGGTTCATATGTATGGGGAAAAAAGGCAGGTGGTGACCTTTCCCCCTTCACATGAGCTAAATGAGTTATGTGAAAAGGCTTGGGAATCTCAAGATAAAAAACTGCAGATTTCCAAACGGATGCTTATGGCGTATCCTTTCCCGCCAGTGGACAGGTTACACTGGGAATCCTGCCCCTAGGGTGGACAAAGCTTTAACACGGTTATCCAAGAGGGTAGCCCTGCCGTCACAGGATACGGCCACCCTAAAAGATGCTGCGGATAGAAAGCAAGAGGGTACCCTGAAGTCCATTTATACACATTCAGGTACCTTACTAAGACCGGCAATTGCGTCGGCCTGGGTGTGTAGTGTTGTAGCAGCATGAACGGATACCTTATCTGAGGAACTTGATACCTTAGACAAGGATACTATATTAATGACCCTGGGGCATGTAAAACACGCTGTCCTATATATGAGAGATGCTCAAAGAGTAGGCTAATCTACTGGGCTTTAGAATAAATGCAATGTCGATTTCTGCCAGAAGGGTCCTGTGGACTCGGCAATGGACAGGTGATGCCGACTCAAAAAGGCACATGGAGGTTTTACCTTACAAGGGTGAGGAATTGTTTGGGGAGGGTCTCTCGGACCTGGTCTCCACAGCTACTGCTGGAAAGTCAAATTTTTTGCCATATGTTCCCTCACAACCTAAGAAAGCACCGTATTACCAAATGCAGTCCTTTCGATCACAAAAAGGCAAGAAAGTCCGAGGTGCGTCCTTTCTTGCCAGAGGCAGGGGCAGAGGAAAGAAGCTGCACAACACAGCTAGTTCCCAGGAACAGAAGTCCTCCCCGGCTTCCACTAAATCCACCGCATGACGCTGGGGCTCCACAGGCGGAGCTAGGCCCGGTGGGGGCGCGTCTCCGAAATTTCAGCCACAAGTGGGTTCACTCCCAGGTGGATCCCTGGGCAATAGAGATTGTGTCTCAGGGATACAAGCTGGAATTCGAAGAGATGCCCCCTCACCGATACCTCAAATCGGCCCTGCCAGCTTCCCCCTTAGAGAGGGAAATAGTGTTAGCTGCAATTCACAAATTGTATCTTCAGCAGGTGGTGGTCAAGGTTCCCCTCCTTCAACAAGGAAAGGGTTATTATTTGACCATGTTTGTGGTACCGAAACCGGACGGTTCGGTCAGACCCATATTGAATTTAAAATCCCTGAACATATACCTGAAAAGGTTCAAGTTCAAGATGGAATCGCTAAGAGCGGTCATCGCAAGCCTGAAAGGGGGAGATTTTATGCTGTCTCTGGACATAAAGGATGCATACCTTCATGTCCCCATTTATCCACCTCATCAGGCGTACCTCAGATTTGCGGTACAGGATTGTCATTACCAATTTCAGACGTTGCCGTTTGGTCTCCCCACGGCCCCGAGAATCTTCACCAAGGTAATGGCGGAAATGATGGTGCTCCTGCGGAAGCAAGGTGTCACAATTATCCAGTACTTGGACGATCTCCTCATAAAAGTGAGATTAAGAGAGCAGTTGCTGAACAGCGTATCACTTTCTCTGGAAGTGTAACGGCAACACGGCTGGATTCTAAATATTCCAAAGTCGCAGTTGGTTCCTACAGCTCATCTGCCTTTCCTAGGCATGATTCTAGACACAGACCAGAAAAGGGTTTATCTCCCGATAGAGAGAGCTCAGGAGCTCATGACACTGGTCAGGAACCTATTAAAACCAAAACAGGTGTCAGTGCATCACTGCACTCGAGTCCTGGGAAGGATTGTGGCTTCATAAGAGGCCATTCCCTTCGGCAGGTTCCATGCGAGGACCTTTTCAATGGGACTTACTGGACAAGTGGTCCGGATCTCATCTTCAGATGCATCGGTTAATCACCCTGTCCCCCAGGGCCAGGGTGTCTCTCCTGTGGTGGCTGCAGAGTGCTCACCTTCTCGATGGCCGCAGATTCGGCATTCAGGACTGGGTCCTGGTGACCACGGATGCAAGCCTCCGAGGGTGGGGAGCAGTCGCGCAGGGAAGGAATTTCCAAGGTCTGTGGTCAAGTCAGGAGACTTGCCTTCACATCACCATCCTGGAATTAAGGGCCGTATACAACGCCCTATGTCAAGCGGAGACCCTGCTTCGCGACCAACCGGTTCTGATTCAGTCAGAAGCCACCAGAATTCTTTGCTGGGCGGAGAATCACGTAAGCGCACTGTCAGCAGTGTTCATCCCGGGAGTGGACAGCTGGGAAGCAGACTTCCTCAGCAGGCACGACCTCCACCCGGGAGAGGGGGGACTTCTGCTAAATTCTACAAGTTTGATACCCTGGCTGAGGAGGACCTAGAGTTCGCTCATTCGGTGCTGCAGAGTCATCCGCACTCTCCCGCCCGTTTGGGAGCTTTGGTATAATCCCCATGGTCCTTGCGGAGTTCCCAGCATCCACTAGGACGTCAGAGAAAATAAGATTTTACTCACCGGTAAATCTATTTCTCGTAGTCCGTAGTGGATGCTGGGCGCCCGTCCCAAGTGCGGATTGTCTGCAATACTTGTATATAGTTATTGTTTAACTAAAGGGTTATTGTTGAGCCATCTGTTGAGAGGCTCAGTTATATTTCATACTGTTAACTGGGTATAGTATCACGAGTTATACGGTTTGATTGGTGTGGCTGGTATGAGTCTTACCCGGGATTCAAAATCCTTTCCTTATTGTGTCAGCTCTTCCGGGCACAGTATCCTAACTGAGGTCTGGAGGAGGGTCATAGAGGGAGGAGCCAGTGCACACCAGGTAGTCCTAAAGCCTTCTTTAGTTGTGCCCAGTCTCCTGCGGAGCCGCTATTCCCCATGGTCCTTACGGAGTTCCCAGCATCCACTACGGACTACGAGAAATAGATTTACCGGTGAGTAAAATCTTATTTTTGCTCTCTATTTACAGATTGCGGCACTATTTGATGGCTATGCGCTTGATGTATAGCTATGTTTTGTTGTTTTTTTGTTTGTTTTTTGTCGTACAGTCTGGTTAACATATGGCAGTGACACATGAACGGCACAAATTTGATCTTGTAATTGTTTTTCTCGTACGTCCTAGAAGATGCTGGGGACGACATCAAGACCATGGGGTATAGACTGGATCCGCAGGAGATATGGGCACTCTAAAGACTTTTCATTGGGTGCGAACTGGCTCCTCCCTCTATGCCCCTCCTCCAGACCTCAGTTTTAGAAATGTGCCCAGGTCGACTGGATGCACTCTGAGGAGCTCTACTGAGTTTCTCTGAAAAGACTTATGTTAGGTGTTTTTATTTTCAGGGAGATCTGCTGGCATCAGACTCCCTGCTTCGTGGGACTGAGGGGGCAGAAGTAGGAACCAACTTCCTGAAGAGTTTCATGGCTCTGCTTCTGGCTGACAGGACACCATTAGCTCCTGAAGGGTACTGAACGCTAGCCGTGCCTAGATGCTCACTCCCACAGCACACCGTCACCCCCCTCACAGAGCCAGAAGACAGGTGAGTAGAAGAAGACAGATCTTCTATCAAGAAAAGTGACTGCTGAGGTACAGCGCGGTTGGCGGGAGTGCAGCGCGCCATTGCTGCCCACACACACAGGCACTGCAGGGAGGGGGGGGGGCGGGGGCGCCCTGGGCAGCAAAAACACCTCTATAAACTGGCAAAAAGGGGGCATAAGATGCCCAGGCACAGCCCTACCCCCGCCAGTATAAATATTATGAAAAGTTTCTGAGGTAAAAAGGGCGGAGCTTCTTCCTCAGGTAGCCAGCACACTGCTCAATGCCATGTTCTCTCTCCTCAGGCTGCAGAGAAATCGCAGGTCCTCCTTCACTTCTGACTGCAAGTATCGGGGTGCAAAGCGGGGGGGGGGCACAAGCGAATTTGGTGCTTTACAAGTGTGTTTTACTGTGTAAAAAGCACTGCATGTCAGTGGGCATTCTGTGTTCACAGGCATTAGATACTGGCGCTGGGGTTGTGAACTGGCTGCTCCTAAACTGTGTCCCTCTGACAGATTTTACTTTGGGTCTGTCCCCTAATAAGTCCCAGTGTGTCTGTGTGTTTGTTGTACACGTGTGTAAGACATATCAGAGGCAGGGAGTTCCTCCCCGGAGGAAACCATTTTAGGGACACAGAAGTGTAATGTGGTGACGCTGCCCGGCACACCAAGAGCCTGCATGGGTGAAAGAAATACGTGATAGTATGCATCATATCAATAGGAGATTAGATAAGTCTGAATCTCAGGCTGAGTGCTGGAGAAAATCTGTGGAGGATGTGATTTTTCAGGGCTCTGTTCTTCCATCCGCAGGCGACCCCTCTGGGTCACGTAAGAGACCATTTGCAAATATTGTGAATACTGATACGGACACTGATTCTTGTGTCGACGATAGTGACTCCAGGAAAATAGATCATAAATTGGCAAAAAATATACAATATATGATTGTGGCTATAAGGGAAGTTCTGGAAGTCACGGAAGCCACTCCTGTACCTCAGGAGAAGGCTTATTTCTATAAAGAAAATAAATCTAAGGTCACTTTCCCTCCTTCCCGCGAGCTTAATACACTCTTTGAAGGAATGTGGGTGAATCCCGAAAAAATTTTTTGCATTCCCAAGAGAATTCAGATAGCTTATCCTTTCCCGGTGGAGGACAGGAAAAAATGGGAGTCACCCCCTGTGTTAGACAGTGCACTGTCCAGGTTGACAAAGAAGGTAATTCTCCCTGCACCTGGCACGGCTTCACTAAAAGAGCCGGCAGACCGAAAGATGAAAACTACATTGAAATCCATTTATGTTGCCAATGGTACGCTGCTCAGGCCCACAATTGCTTGCGCGTGGGTGAGTCGCGCTATTGAAAAATGGTCAGAAAGCGTGTCATCAGAAATTGACACGATTGATAAAGATGTGATACTCCTTAAGTTAGGGAATATCAAAAACGCTGCCGCATACATGCTAGAAGCGATGAAAGATATTGGACTCTTGAGTTCACAAGCCGCTACCATGGCAGTATCGGCTCGGTGGATTCGCCAGTGGAACGCGGATGCAGATTCCAAAAGAAATATGGAGGCTCTCCCATATAAAGGTGAGGCCTTATTTGGCGATGGACTGGATGCGTTAGCCTCGGCGGCTACCGCAGGTAAGTCAACATTTTTGCCCTCTGCTCCTGCAAAAAATACATATCACCCGCACATGCAGTCCTTTTGGCCCAATAAATACAAAAAAGCGTGAGGTTCCCCCTTTGCGGGAAGTTCCCAGGAGCAGAAGTCTACTCCTACTTCTGCCAAATCTTCAGCATGACGCTGGGGCTCCTTTGCAGGAGGCCGCTCAGGTGGGGGCACGTCTCAAACTGTTCAGTCAAGGTTGGATTCTGTCTGACCTGGATCCCTGGGTGTTGCAAATAGTGTCCCAGGGATACAAGCTGGAGTTTCAAGACGTTTCCCCATGCCGATTTTTCAAATCGACTTTGCCAGCTTCTCTTCCAGAAAGGGAAGCAGTAACAGCGGCAATCAAAAAATTATGTCAGGATCAGGTCATAGTCCTGGTACCTTTGTCACAACAAGGGGAGGGGTTTTATTCAAGCCTTTTTTGTAGTTCCGAAGCCGGACGGCTCGGTCAGACCGATCCTAAACCTGAATAATCTGAATCTCTACTTGAAACGATTCAAGTTCAAAATGGGATCACTAAGGGCAGTAATTTCCAGTCTGGAGGAGGGGAGACATGGTGTCGGTAGACATAAAAGATGCTTACCTGCATGTTCCCATTTATCCTCCTCACCAAGCTTATCTGAGACTCACGGTGCAGGATTGCCATTACCAATTCCAGACGTTACCTTTCGGTCTCTCCACGGCGCCGAGGGTATTCACCAAGGTGATGGCGAAGATGATGGTTATCCTGCATCAAAAAGGAGTCAATATAATTCCTTATCTAGACGATCTCCTGATAAAGGCGAGATCCAGGGAGCAGTTGTTACAAAACATCACACTCTCCCTGTCAATACTCCAACAACACGGTTGGATCATAAATTATCCAAAGTCACAGTTGGAACCGACGACAGGATTGTCCTTTCTCGGGATGATTCTGGACACAGAAGTTCAGAGAGTATTTCTTCCGGTGGAAAAGGCTCTGGAAATCCAGAAAATGGTAAAACAGATATTGAGACCATCGAGTGTGTCGATCCATCAGTGCAGTCGGTTGTTGGGGAAGATGGTGGCGGCCTACGAGGCCATACAGTTTGGCAGGTTCCATGCCATGGTATTCCTGTGGGACCTGTTGGACAAGTGGTCGGGATCCCACCTACACAGGCACCGGAAGATAATCCTGTCGGCAAAAGCCAGGATTTCGCTCCTGTGGTGGCTACACAGTTCTCACCTACTAGAGGGACGCAGGTTCGGGATTCAGGACTGGCTCCTGGTAACCACGGATGCAAGTCTCCGAGGCTGGGGAGCTGTCACTCAGGGAGAAAGCTTCCAGGGAAAATGGTCAAGTCAGGAAGCTTGCCTTCACATAAACGTGCTGGAATTGAGAGCCATTTACAACGGCCTTCAACAAGCGGTACATCATCTTTAAGATCATCCCATGCAGATCCAGTCGGACAATGTAACAGCAGTTGCGTACATAAACAGACAGGGCGGAACGAAAAGCAGAGCGGCAATGGCAGAGGTGACGAAGATCCTCCTCTGGGCAGAAATACATGTAAAGGCTCTGTCGGCAGTTTTCGTTCCGGGAGTAGACAACTGGGATGCAGACTTCCTTAGCAGACACAATCTCCATCCAGGAGAGTGGGGCCTACACCAAGAAGTCTTCACAGAGGTGACAAGTCTTTGGGGAGTTCCTCAAGTAGACATGATGACATCTCATTTCAACAAGAAGCTTCAGAAATATTGTTCCAGGTCAAGAGACCCTCAAGCAATAGCAGTGGATGTGCTGGTGGCCCAGTGGGTGTTCCGGTCGGTGTATGTCTTCCCTCCACTTCCGCTGATCCCAAAAGTGCTCAGGATCAGAAGGAGAACAAGAGTTCGAGCAATCTTCATTTCCCCAGACTGGCCAAGGAGGGCTTGTTACCCAGATATTCAGGAGTTGCTCATAGAAGATCCTCGGCCTCTTCCTCTTCGCGAGGACCTGCTGCAGCAGGGGCCGTGCGTGTATCAAGACTTACTGCGGCTACATTTGACGGCATGGCTGCTGAGCGCCGGATCCTAGCCCGAAAGGGTATTCCCAAGGAAGTCATCCCCACCCTTATTCAGGCCAGGAAAGGAGTAACGTCGAAACATTACCACCGTATTTGGAGAAAATATGTTTCTTGGTGTGGATCCAAGAAGGCTCCTACGGAGGAGTTTGAGTTGGGACGTTTTCTCCATTTTCTGCAGGCTGGTGTGGAGGCGGGCCTACGATTGGGATCAATCAAGGTCCAGATTTCGGCCTTGTTGGTGTTCTTCCAAAAACAATTGGCCTCTCTTCCAGAGGTTCAGACCTTCGTGAAAGGGGTTCTGCACATCCAGCCATGCTTCCAGTGGCACCATGGGACCTTAACGTCGTGTTGCAGTTCCTTCAATCAGATTGGTTTGAGCCTCTACAAGAGATAGAGTTGAAGTTTCTCACTTGGAAAGTGGTGATGCTTTTGGCATTGGCATCCGCGCGGCGGGTGTCTGAATTGGGGGCCTTGTCTCACAAGAGCCCTTACCTGATCTTCCATGAAGATAGGGCAGAGTTGAGGACTCGTCAACATTTTCTTCCGAAGGTGGTTTCATCTTTCCACATAACCCAACCTATTGTGGTGCCAGTAGTTACTGACACGTTCACTGAGTCAAAGTCTCTAGATGTGGTTAGGGCTTTGAAGATTTATGTTGCTAGAACAGCTCGAATACGGAAAACAGAGTCTTTGTTTGTCCTGTATGCTCCCAACAAGATTGGGTGTCCTGCTTCCAAACAGACTATTGCGCGTTGGATCAGAAGTACGATTCAGCACGCTCATACTACGGCTGGATTGCCGTTAACGACGTCGGTGAAGGCCCATTCCACTAGGAAGGTGGGCTCATCCTGGGCAGCTGCCCGGGGGGTCTCGGCATTGCAACTTTGCCGAGCAGCTACTTGGTCAGGGTCAAACACATTTGCTAAATTCTACAAGTTTGACACCTTGGCCGATGAAGATCTCAAGTTCAGTCAATCGGTGCTGCAGGGTCATCCGCCCGTACTGGAGTTTTGGTATAGACCCCATGGTCTTGATGTCGTCCCCAGCATCCTCTAGGACGTATGAGAAAATAGGATTTTGATACCTACCGGTAAATCCTTTTCTCCTAGTCCTTAGAGGATGCTGGGCGCCTGTCCCAGTGCATACTTTACCTGCAGTTTAGTTATTAGAATTACACAAGTTGTGTTATCTTAGTTTTCAGCATGTTGCTGCAATTGGTTCATGCCTGTTGGCGTGTGTTATGTTGAATGCCATGTGTGCGGGATGGTTGAGGGTATGAGTTGGTAGATATCTCACCACTAGTTTAAGTAATTCTTTCCCTCGAAATGTCAGTCACCCTGGGCACAGTTCCTACAACTGAGGTCTGGAGGAGGGGCATAGAGGGAGGAGCCAGTTCACATTTAATGAAAAGTCTTTAGAGTGCCCATGTCTCCTGTGGATCCCGTCTATACCCCATGGTCTTGATGTCATCCCCAGCATCCTCTACAGACTAGGAGAAAAGGATTTACCGGTAGGTATCAAAATCCTATTATTTGTCTGTCTTGTTTTACATTTTATTTTCTGTTAAGCTGTTTTTGAAAAACAATAAAAAAACAAATTGATTAAAAAAAAAAATGTACATTGCATAATTGGCTATGCTTGCTTCTGTTTAAATTAAATAAGATTTCCCATTTATATTGCCCCTCTAGCAGCCTGAACTACAAGAGCTTTTTCCACAAG
This sequence comes from Pseudophryne corroboree, assembly GCF_028390025.1. Lineage (NCBI taxonomy): Eukaryota > Metazoa > Chordata > Amphibia > Anura > Myobatrachidae > Pseudophryne > Pseudophryne corroboree. Next base: position 448,581,478 of record NC_086447.1, read on the forward strand.
GTCATAGCTGTGCCGTGTGTGGTAAAGTAAAGTGCAAAAGGCATAGGTAAGTTTAAACAAAATGTTGAAGTAAGGGACACTCTCATTTAGGGTGATTTGTACATAATTATGTAATTTCTCTAACGTCCTAAGTGGATGCTGGGGACTCCGTAAGGACCATGGGGAATAGCGGCTCCGCAGGAGACTGGGCACATCTAAAGAAAGCTTTAGGACTATCTGGTGTGCACTGGCTCCTCCCCCTATGACCCTCCTCCAAGCCTCAGTTAGATCTCTGTGCCCGAACGAGAAGGGTGCACACTAGGGGCTCTCCTGAGCTTCTTAGTGAAAGTTTTAGTTTAGGTTTTTTATTTTCAGTGAGACCTGCTGGCAACAGGCTCACTGCATCGAGGGACTAAGGGGAGAAGAAGCGAACTCACCTGCGTGCAGAGTGGATTGGGCTTCTTGGGCTACTGGACATTAGCTCCAGAGGGACGATCACAGGCCCAGCTTGGATGGGTCCCAGAGCCGCGCCGCCGGCCCCCTTACAGAGCCAGAAGGCAGAAGAGGTCCGGAAAATCGGCGGCAGAAGACGTCCTGTCTTCAACAAGGTAGCGCACAGCACTGCAGCTGTGCGCCATTGCTCTCAGCACACTTCACACTCCGGTCACTGAGGGTGCAGGGCGCTGGGGGGGGGCGCCCTGAGACGCAATAATAAACACCTTGGATCGCAAAAAATGCATCACGTATAGCTCCTGGGCTATATGGATGCATTTAACCCCTGCCAAAATACATAAAAAAAGGGAGATAAAGCCGCCGATAAGGGGGCGGAGCCTATCTCCTCAGCACACTGGCGCCATTTTCCCTCACAGCCTTGTTGGAGGGAAGCTCCCTGGCTCTCCCCTGCAGTCACTACACTACAGAAAGGGTTAAAAAAGAGAGGGGGGCACAAATTAGGCGCAGTATTAACTATACAGCAGCTATAAGGGGAAAAACACTTATATAAGGTTATCCCTGTATATATATAGCGCTCTGGTGTGTGCTGGCAAACTCTCCCTCTGTCTCCCCAAAGGGCTAGTGGGGTCCTGTCCTCTATCAGAGCATTCCCTGTGTGTGTGCTGTATGTCGGTACTTTTGTGTCGACATGTATGAGGAGAAAAATGATGTGGAGACGGAGCAGATTGCCTGTAATAGTGATGTCACCCCCTAGGGGGTCGACACCTGAGTGGATGAACTGTTGGAAGAAATTACGTGACAGTGTCAGCTCTGTATAAAAGACAGTGGTTGACATGAGACAGCCGGCTACTCAGCTTGTGCCTGTCCAGACGTCTCATAGGCCGTCAGGGGCTCTAAAGCGCCCGTTACCTCAGATGGCAGATATAGACGCCGACACGGATACTGACTCCAGTGTCGACGGTGAAGAGACATATGTGACTTCCAGTAGGGCCACACGTTACATGATTGAGGCAATGAAAAATGTTTTACACATTTCTGATAATACGAGTACCACCAAAAAGGGGTATTATGTTCGGTGAGGAAAAACTACCTGTAGTTTTCCTGAATCTGAGAAATTAAATGGGGTGTGTGATGATGCGTGGATTTCCCCCGATAATAACTGATAATTTCTAAAATGTTATTGGCATTATATCCTTTCCCGCCAGAGGTTAGGGTGCGTTGGGAAACACCCCCTAGGGTGGATAAAGCGCTCACACGCTTGTAAGGGCTCTATCCTCTCCTGAGATGGCCGCCCTTAAGGATCCTGCTGATAGAAAGCAGGAGGGTATCCTAAAATGTATTTACACACATACTGGTGTTATACTGCGACCAGCAATCGCCTCAGCCTGGATGTGCAGTGCTGGGTTGGCGTGGTCGGATTCCCTGACTGAAAATATTGATACCCTAGATAGGGACAGTATATTTTTGCCTATAGAGCATTTGAAAGATGCATTTCTATATATGCGTGATGCACAGCGGAATATTTGCCGACTGGCATCAAGTCTAAGTGCGTTGTCCATTTCTACCAGTAGAGGGTTATGGACACGTCAGTGGTCAGGTGATGCGTATTCCAAACGGCATTTGGAAGTATTGCCTTATTAAGGGGAGGAGTTATTTGTGGTCGGTCTTTCAGACCTGGTGGCCACGGCAACAGCTGGGAAATCCACGTTTGTACCCCAGGTCGCCTCTCAACATGAGAAGACGCCGTATTATCAGGCGCAGTCTTTTCGTGGATAAGCGGGCAAAAGGTTCCTCATTTCTGCCCCGTGACAGAGGGAGAGGAAAAAGGCTGCAGAAATCAGCCAGTTCCCAGGAACAGAAACCCTCTCCCGCCTCTGCCAAGCCCTCAGTATACGCTGGGGCTTTACAAGCAGAATCAGGCACGGTGGGGGGCCCGTCTCAATGAATTTCAGCGCGCAGTGGGCTCACTCGCAAGTAGACCCCTGGATCCTTCAGGTGATATCTCAGGGGTACAAATTAGAATTCGAGACGTCTCCCCCTCGCCGTTTCCTAAAGTCGGCTTTACCGATGTTACCTTCTGACAGGGAGACAGTTTTGGAAGCCATTCACAAGCTGTATTCCCAGCAGGTGATAATCAAGATACCCCTCCTGCAACAGGGAACGGGGTATTATTCCACACTGTTGTGGTACCGAAGCCGGACGGCTCGGTGAGACCGATTCTAAATCTAAAATCTTTGAACACTTACATACAGAGGTTCAAATTCAAGATTGAGTCACTCAGAGCAGTGATTGCGAACCTGGAAGAAGGGGACTACATGATGTCTCGGGACATCAAGGATGCTTACCTTCATGTCAAAATTTACCCTTCTCACCAAGGGTACCTCAGGTTTATGGTACAGAACTGTCACTATCAGTTCAGACGCTGCCGTATGGATGGTCCACGGCACCCCGGGTCTTTACCAAGGTAATGGCCGAAATGATGATATTCCTTCAAAGGAAGGGAATTTTAGTTATCCCTTACTTGGACAATTCCCTGATAAGGGTAAGATCCAGGGAACAGTTGGAGGTCGGTGTAGCACTTTCTCAAGTAGTGTTGCTGCAGCACGGTTGGATTCTCAATATTCCAAAATCGCAGCTGGTTCCGACGACTTGTCTTCTGTTCCTAGGGATGATCCTGGACACAGTCCAGAAAAAGGTGTTTCTCCCGGAGGAGAAAGCCAGGGAGTTATCCGAGCTAGTCAGGAACCTCCTAAAACCGAGCCAAGTCTCAGTGCATCAATGCACAAGGGTTCTGGGTAAAATTGTGGCTTCCTACGAAGCAATCCCATTCGGCAGATTCCACGCAAGAACTTTCCAGTGGGACCTGCTGGACAAATGGTCCGGGTCGCATCTTCAGATGCATCAGCGGATAACCCTGTCACCAAGGACAAGGGGTCCCTCCTGTGGTGGTTGCAGAGTGCTCATCTTCTAGAGGGCCGCAGATTCGGCATTCAGGACTGGGTCCTGGTAACCACGGATGCCAGCCTGCGAGGCTGGGGAGCAGTCACACAGGGAAGGAATATCCAGGACTTATGGTCAAGCCTGGAGACATCACTTCACATAAATATCCTGAAGCTAAGGGACATTTACAATGCTCTAAGCTTAGCAAGACCTCTGCTTCAAAGTCAGCCGGTGTTGATCCAGTCGGACAACATCACGGCAGTCACCCACGTAAACAGACAGGGTGGCACAAGAAGCAGGAGGGCAATGGCAGAAGCTGCAAGGATTCTTCGCTGGGCGGAAAATCATGTGATAGCACTGTCAGCAGTATTCATTCCGGGAGTGGATAACTGGGAAGCAGACTTCCTCAGCACGACCTCCACCCGGGAGAGTGGGGACTTCACCCAGAAGTCTTCCACATGATTATAAACCGTTGGGAAAAACTCCACAGGTATTGCGCCAGGTCCAGGGACCCTCAGGCAATAGCTGTAGACGCTCTGGTAACACCGTGGGTGTACCAGTCGGGGTATGGGTTCCCTCCTCTGCCTCTCATACCCAAGGTACTGAGATTGATAAGATGGAGAGGAGTAAGCACTATATTCGTGGCTCCGGATTGGCCAAGAAGGACTTGGTAAACCGGAACTTCAAGAGATGCTCACGGAGGATCCGTGGCCTCTACCTCTAAGAAGGGACCTGCTCCAGCAAGGACCCTGTCTGTTCCAAGACTTACTGCGGCTGCGTTTGACGGCATGGCGGTTGAACGCCGGATCCTGAAGGAAAAAAGGCATTCCGGATGAAGTCATCCCTATCCTGATCAAATCCAGGAAGGATGTAACCGCAAAAACATTATCACCGCAATTGGCGAAAATATGTTGCGTGGTGCGAGGCCAGTAAGGCCCGACGGTGGAAATTCAACTGGGTCGATTCCTACATTTCCTGCAAACAGGAGTGTCTATGGGCCTGAAATTGGGGTCCATTAAGGTTCAAATTTCGGCCCTGTCAATTTTCTTCCAAAAAGAACTAGCTTCAGTCCCTGAAGTTCAGACGTTTGTAAAAGGGGTACTGCATATACAGCCTCCTTTTGTGCCTCCAGTGGCACTTTGGGATCTCAATGTAGTTTTGGGTTCCAAAAGTCACATTGGTTTGAACCACTTAAATCTGTGGAGTTAAAATATCTCACATGGAAAGTGGTCATGCTGTTGGCCCTGGCCTGGGCCAGGCGCGTGTCAGAATTGGCGGCTTTATCCTGAAATAGCCCTTATCTGATGTTCCATTCGGACAGGGCGGAATTGAGGACTCGTCCTCAGTTTCTCCCTAAGGTGGTTTCAGCGTTTCACCTGAACCAACCTATTTGTGGTGCCTGCGGCTACTAGGGACTTGGAGGACTCCAAGTTGCTAGACGTTGTCAGGGCCCTGAAAATATATGTTTCCAGGAGGGCTGGAGTCAGGAAATCTGACTCGCTGTTTATCCTGTATGCACCCAACAAGCTGGGTGCTCCTGCTTCTAAGCAGACTATTGCTCGTTGGATTTGTAGTACAATTCAGCTTGCACATTCTGTGGCAGGCCTGCCACAGCCAAAAATCTGTAAATGCCCACTCCACAAGGAAGGTGGGCTCATCTTGGGCGGCTGCCCGAGGGGTCTCGGCTTTACAACTTTGCCGAGCAGCTACTTGGTCAGGAGCAAATACGTTTGTAAAATTCTACAAAATTGATATCCTGGCTGAGGAGGACCTGGAGTTCTCTCATTTGGTGCTGCAGAGTCATCCGCACTCTCCCGCCCGTTTGGGAGCTTTGGTATAATCCCCATGGTCCTTACGGAGTCCCCAGCATCCACTTAGGACGTTAGAGAAAATAAGAATTTACTTACCGATAATTCTATTTCTCATAGTCCGTAGTGGATGCTGGGCGCCCATCCCAAGTGCGGATTGTCTGCAATACTTGTACATAGTTATTGTTACAAAAATCGGGTTATTATTGTTGTGAGCCATCTTTCAGAGGCTCCTCTGTTATCATGCTGTTAACTGGGTTCAGATCACAGGTTATACGGTGTGATTGGTGTGGCTGGTATGAGTCTTACCCGGGATTCAAAATCCTTCCTTATTGTGTACGCTCGTCCGGGCACAGTATCCTAACTGAGGCTTGGAGGAGGGTCATAGGGGGAGGAGCCAGTGCACACCAGATAGTCCTAAAGCTTTCTTTAGATGTGCCCAGTCTCCTGCGGAGCCGCTATTCCCCATGGTCCTTACGGAGTCCCCAGCATCCACTACGGACTATGAGAAATAGAATTATCGGTAAGTAAATTCTTATTTTCTGACTATTTCAGGCCTACTTTGCAGTTGGAAAACTATCAGCCATGGCTGGATTTGAAGGTCCCTTCAAAGGTTGATGCATCTTTGTCAGAGGTAGCTGCTATGTTTTGTTTTGTTTTTTATTGGGCTTTTTCAATTCATGTTTTCTCCTCCTGCAGTGTAGAAATACCATGTAGGTTGAATCTCTAATAGACAAGACACTTTCAGAAAAGTAGCCCTCATCTGTAGCTCCCAGATCTGCAGCATGCTGCATGATAAGTGGTGCTTGTTGGACCAATATTTCTGCCATGCTTGGTCAATTATGATGAGTTGGTCAATTTGACTGAAATTACCATATAAACATGTCCTCTGTATGTGCAGTTTAATTTATTTTTATGGAGAAATAGAGACATTTTGTTTGTAGACTTCAGTTCCCCATGTCACTGCATTAAAATAAAGACTAAAGCTAAAACACAAGTTCTAAAGCCTCTATCTCTGTACGTCTTTCTGTCACTCCATGGCTCGAAATCTGTTATCTAACCTATTACTTTTCATTGATGGTGTTTTAAATCTGGCTACTCATGAACTGATCTTAACTTTGTTGGTATAGTACAGTTTAGAAGTCTTTTGACAGATTGATTATCTCGCTTTGAGTTGGCAATAGTGGTGCGATCGTCTGAGTTTACACACGAAAGCATATTGGAAGTGCACACATTTTATCTCAGCAGAGAGCCTTCACGAGATGTTATGAATGGTTTTCATCAGAAAACTAAGGGGCAATAAGTCAAGTTATGTCTCTGCTGGACATTGTTTACATTAATCACAGATTTTATTATGACATTCCACATAGGTGCAGTAATGACAGGCAGAAAACCATGCTTGGCAAATGCGAGGGAGGCCGTCATACATACTCTATGGCAGGGGCACAGGCAAGCAATGCACGCAAATTTGGCATCTTGTTTCAGATGGTACATGTTTGCAATCCTCTCTAGAGGGTCTGTGGTCATTTCAACAACAAGCTGTGGCAAGCCCACCCTGGGCAAACCATAACCAATGTGATGTGAATGTTTAGTCAAGATTTATGTGTAAACTATAAAGTGGGGAAAGCAGATTTAAATTGGTGTCTTCTGACGGAATAAAGTATGTCTTTCGCCCTAAAAATCAAAGATACAGTGCAAGGTACCAGGGACCCACTATAAAATATGGTGGGGTACACTTCATGGTTTGGAGGTATTTTTCCCTAGCAAGTGCGTCAGTCCTCAACACTGTGTATAGGGTATTGTGGATCGATTTGTTTACAGTGAAATCATAGTTGCATAAATGCTACTGTGGGAAATAAAATGTGCCCCAAACATGGATCTTTCAACAAAACAATCCCAAACACCCAAGTGTACTGGATTGGCCAAGTCAAAGACCCAATCTAATTCCCAATGAGCACTTGTGGGAAGAGTTAGACAGATCAGTACTTGCTGTTTTCTCTAGCATCCATAAGGGATATTGGGGGAAACTAGTACGATGGGGTATAGACGGGGTCCAAAGAAGCCAGTGCACTTTACATTTCTTCAACTGGGTGTGCTGGCTCCTCCCCTCTATGTCCCCTCCCACAGGCAGTTTTGAAAAAAGTGCCCTCAGGAGAGGATGCACATCTCTGCAGCTCCAGAGAGTTTTCTTCAATTTAATTTAAAACTTAATTTCTCTGACGTCCTAGTGGATGCTGGGGACTCCGTAAGGACCATGGGGAATAGACGGCTCCGCAGGAGACTGGGCACATCTAAAGAAAGATTTAGGACTGTCTGGTGTGCACTGGCTCCTCCCCCTATGACCCTCCTCCAAGCCTCAGTTAGATTTCTGTGCCCGGCTGAGCTGGATGCACACTAGGGGCTCTCCTGAGCTCCTAGGAAGAAAGTATATGTTAGGTTTTTTATTTTCAGTGAGACCTGCTGGCAACAGGCTCACTGCACCGAGGGACTAAGGGGAGAAGAAGCGAACCTACCTAAGTGGTGGTAGCTTGGGCTTCTTAGGCTACTGGACACCATTAGCTCCAGAGGGATCGAACACAGGACCCGACCTCGTCGTCCGTTCCCGGAGCCGCGCCGCCGTCCCCCTTACAGAGCCAGAAGCAAGAAGGTGGTCCGGAAAATCGGCGGCTGAAGACTTCTGTCTTCTCCAAGGTAGCGCACAGCACTGCAGCTGTGCGCCATTGCTCCTCATGCACACCACACACTGCGGTCACTGATGGGTGCAGGGCGCTGGGGGGGGGGCGCCCTGAGCAGCAATATTAACACCTTGGCTGGCGAACTGACACCATATATAGCCCCAGGGGCTATATAGGTGTTTATTAACCCCTGCCAGAACTTTTACAATAGCGGGAGAAAGCCCGCCGAAAAAGGGGCGGAGCCATCTCCCTCAGCACACTGGCGCCATTTTCCCTCACAGCTCTGCTGGAGGGATCGCTCCCTGGCTCTCCCCTGCAGTCCTGCACTACAGAAAAGGGTTAAAAAGAGAGGGGGGGGGGGGGGGCACAAATTAGGCGCAGTATATATATATATATATATATATATATATATATATATATATATATATATATATATATTATGCAGCTATAAGGGAAAACACTCTCTATAGGTGATATCCCTGTGATATATAGCGCTCTGGTGTGTGCTGGCATACTCTCCCTCTGTCTCCCCAAAGGGCTTTGTGGGGTCCTGTCCTCTGTCAGAGCATTCCCTGTGTGTGTGCTGTGTGTCGGTACTGCTGTGTCGACATGTATGATGAGGATAATGATGTGGAGGCGGAGCAAATGCCTGTGAATGGGATGTCACCCGCTGCGGGGTCGACACCGGTGTGGATGGACTTATGGAAGGAATTACGTGACAGTGTCAACTCCTTACATAAAAGGTTTGACGACATAGGACAGCCGGCTGCTCAGCTTGTGCCTGTCCAAGCGTCTCACATGTCATCAGGGGCTCTAAAACGCCCTCTACCTCAGATGGCAGACACAGATCTTGACACGGATACCGACTCCAGTGTCGACGACGATGAGACTAGTGTACCTTCCAATAGGGCCACCCGTTACATGATTGAGGCAATGAAAAATGTATTACACATTTCTGATAATACCCAGGATACCACAAAAAAGGGTATTATGTTTGGTGACAGAAAACTACCAGTAGTTTTCCTGCATCTGAGGAATTGATATGAGGGGTGTGAGGAAGCGTGGACTTCCCCCGATAGGAAATTGATAATTTCTAAGCAGCATACCCTTTTCCGCCAGAGGATAGGTCACGTTGGGAAATAACCCCTAGGGTAGATAAAGCGGTTACACGCTTATTAAAAAAGGTGGCACTACCGTCACGGATACGGCCGCCCTGAAGGACCTGCTGATAGAAAGCAGAAAACTACCCTTAAAGCTATATACACGCACACGGGCATTCTATTGAGACCTGCTATTGCCTCGGCATGGATGTGCAGTGCGGCAGCTGCGTGGTCAGATTCCCTGTCGGATAATATTTATAATATAGATAGGGACAATATTTTGCTGAAAATAGAGCATATAAAAGACGCTGTCTTATACATGCGTGATGCACAGAGGGATATTTGCCGACTGGCATCACTAAATAAGCGCTATGTAAAACCATTGCCGCCAGACGGGGGTTATGGACTCGGCAATGGTCGGGCGATGCCGATTCAAAACGGCACATGGAAGTTTGCCCTAGAAGGGGGTGGAACTGTTTGGGGATGGTCTTTCAGACCTCGTTTCCACAGCTACGGCTGGGAAATCAAAAACTTTTGCCACAAGCTACCCCACAGCAAAAGTAAGCACTGTATTATCAGGTACAGTCCCTTCGGCCCCAGAAAAGTAGAGGGCTAGAGGCTCATCTTTTCTGCCAAGAGGAAAAGGTAGAGGGAAAAAGCTGCAGCACACAGCTAGTTCCCGGGAGCAGAAGTCCTCCCCTGCGTCCGGTAAGTCCACAGCATGACGCTGGGGCTGCTCAGGCGGACCCGGGTACGGTGGGGGCCCGTCTCAGAAATTTCAGCGCACAGTGGGCTCTCTCACAGGTGGATCCCTGGGTTCTTCAAACAGTATCTCAGAGGTACAGGCTGGAATTCGAGACGTCTCCCCCCCGCAGTTTCCTAAAATCTGCCTTACCGGCAACTCCCTCTGCCAGGGAGGCAGTGTTGGTGGCTATCCAAAAAACTGTATTCACAGCAAGTGATTATCAAGGTACCCCTCCTTCAACAGGAAAAGGGTTACTTTTCCACAATGTTTGTGGTACCGAAACCGGACGGTTCGGTGAGACCCATCTTAAATTTAAAATCCTTGAACACATATAACAAAAGATTCAAGTTCAAGATGGAATCGCTCAGGGCGATTATTGCGATCCTGGACGAGGGGGATTACAGGGTCTCTCTGGACATCAAGGATACTTACCTGCATGTCCCCATTTACCCTCCTTACCAGGAGTACCTCAAGATTGTGGTACAGGACTGTCACTATCAGTTCCAGACGCTGCCGTTTGGATTATCCACGGCACCGAGGGTCTTTACCATGGGTAATGACCGAAATGATGATACTTCTTCGCAAGAAGGGAGTTTTAATTATCCCGTACTTGGACGATCTCCTGATAAAGGCGAGGTCCAAGGAACAGTTGGTAAGGGGGTAGCACTTTCTCGGGAAGTGCTGCAACAGCAGGACTGGATTCTCAATTCCAAAGTCACAGCTGGTCCCGACGACACGTCTTCTGTTCCTGGGAATGATTCTGGAAACAGACCAGAAAAAAGTGTTTCTTCCAATGGAAAAAGCCGAGGAGTTGTCATCTCTAGTCAGAAACCTCCTAAGACCGGGACAGGTGTCGGTACATCAATGCACACGAGTCCTGGGAAAAATGGTAGCTTCGTACGAAGCAATTCCATTCGGAAAGTTTCACGCAAGGATTTTCCAGTGGGACCTGTTGGACAAATGGTCCGGGTCCCATCTCCAGATACAGCAGCGGATAACCCGGTCGGCAAGAACCAGGGTGTCGCTGCGGTGGTGGCTGCAGAGGGCTCATCTACTAGAGGGCCGCAGATTCAGAATACAGGACTGGGTCCTGGTGACCACGGATGCCAGCCTTCGGGGCTGGGGTGCAGTCACACAGGGAAAAAAAAATTCCAAGGACTATGGTCCAAACAGGAGTTTTCACTTAACATAAATTTTCTGGAGATAAGAGCCATTTACAAGGCCCTAAGCAAAACAAGGCCCCTGCTTCACCAGCCGTACTGATCCAATCAGACAACATCACGGCGCTCGCCCATGTAAACAGGCAGGGCGGCACAAGAAGCAGGAGGGCGATGGCAGAAGCCACAAGGATTCCCCTTTGGGCGGGAAATCATGTGGTAGCACTGGCAGCAGTGTTCATTCCGGGAGTGGACAACTGGGAAGCAGACTTCCGCAGCAGACTCCACCCGGGAGAATAGGGACTTCATCCAGAAGTCTTCCAAATGCTGGTGAACCGTTGGGAAAGACCACTGGTGGACATGATGGCGTCCCGCCTCAATAAAAAAGATATTGCGCCAGGTCAAGGGAACCTCAGGCGATCGCTGTGGACGCTCTAGTGACACCGCGGTTGTACCAGTCAGTTTATGTGTTCCCTCCTCTCCCTCTCATACCCAAGGTACTGAGGATAATAAGAAAAAGAGGAGTAAGAACTATACTCATTGTTCCGGATTGGCCAAGAAGGGCTTGGTACCTGGAACTTCAGGAGATGATCTCAGAGGACCCATGGCCTCTGCCACTCAGACAGGATCTGCTGCAGCAGGGGCCCTGTCTGTTCAAAGACTTACCGCGGCTGCATTGACGGCATGGCGGTTGAACACCGGATCCTGAGTGAAAAAGGCATTCCGGAGGAAGTCATTCTTATCGTGATCAAAGCCAGGAAGGATGTCAGCCTGAAGTTCAGACATTGTAAGGGAGTGCTGCATATTCAGCCCCTTTTTTGTGCCCCAGTGGCACCATGGGATCTCAATGTGGTTTTGAAGTTCCTGGAATCACATTGGTTTGAGCCACTTAAAACCGTGGATTTGAAATATCTCACATGAAAAGTGGTCATGTGTTGGCTCTGGCTTCGGCCAGGCATGTGTCAGAATTGGCGGCTTTGTCATAAAAAAGCCCTTACCTGACTTTCCATATGGATAGGGCAGAGTTGAGGACTCGTCCTCACTTTCTCCCGAAGGTGGTATCAGGTTTTCACTTGTACCAACCTATTGTGGTGCCTGCGGCTACTAGGGACCTGGAGGATTCCAAGTTACTGGACGTAGTCAGGGCCCTGAAAAATTATATTTCCAGGACGGCTGGAGTCAGGAAAACTGACTCGCTGTTTATCCTAGATGCACCCAACATGCTGGGTGCTCCTGCTTCTAAGCAGACTATAGCGCGCTGGATTGGTAGCACTATTCAGCTTGCGCATTCTGCGGTGGGACTACCGCAGCCTAAATCTGTAAAAGCCCATTCCACATGGAAGGGGGCTCATCTTGGGCGGCTGCCCGAGGGGTCTCGGCTTTACAACTTGGCCGAGCTGCTACTTGGTCAGGGGCAAACACGTTGCAAAATTCTACAAATTTGATACCCTGGCTGAGAAGGACCTTGAGTTCTCTCATTCGGTGCTGCAGAGTCATCCGCACTCTCCCGCCCGTTTGGGAGCTTTGGTATAATCCCCATGGTCCTTACGGAGTCCCCAGCATCCACTAGGACGTCAGAGAAAATAAGATTTTACTCACCGGTAAATCTATTTCTCGTAGTCCGTAGTGGATGCTGGGCGCCCATCCCTAGTGCGGATTGTCTGCAATACTTGTAAATAGTTATTGTTACACAAATCGGGTTGTTATTGCGAACCATCTATTCAGAGGTTCCATTGTTATCATACTGTTAACCGGGGTTCCTATCACGAGTTATATGGTGTGATTGGTGTGGCTGGTATGAGTCTTACCCGGGATTCAAAATCCTTCCTTATTGTGTCAGCTCTTCCGGGCACAGTGTCCTAACTGAGGCTTGGAGGAGGGTCATAGGGGAGGAGCCAGTGCACACCAGATAGTCCTAAATCTTTCTTTAGATGTGCCCAGTCTCCTGCGGAGCCGTCTATTCCCCATGGTCCTTACGGAGTCCCCAGCATCCACTACGGACTACGAGAAATAGATTTACCGGTGAGTAAAATCTTATTTTTTTTTTTGGTATGCTGTCTGGGCAACAGCATACCTGCACCATGGTAGTTAGGGGTGGGACGGTCACCGGCCTTGCGAGGTAAGAGCCGCTTCTCCGCTGCAGGAGCACCGTCCTGAGGGGCTGTTTGTCCAGCGGGGCACTGCGCCTTGGCTGTCGCAGCACGCCGCACACCCCTAACGCTGCCTGAAGGTGACATTGGTGGCGAGTACAAACCGGGGACCCCGCTAGGGGGTCCCCGGTTCAAAGTGTGGCTGACCACAGGCGCAGCGTACGGTACCCTCCCTCGGGGATCCCGCTAGGATCCCCCGTGTGTACACTGGCACAAAACTGCTTAACTAAGCACTTGTGTGAGGTTTTCAGACTTTGCCAGTATAAATAAGATATATAGCTCCAGCGCCATTGGAGGGGCGGAGCTTCCTCAGAGCGGGACCAGCGGCGTTTTGACGCCTTCCTCTGCTTACAACAGCCATCTACAGCACACACTCAGAGCTTTCTGCCTCACAGACACGCTGGAAACTGGTACAAGGTGTAGCTAAGGAGAAGAGCCGCTTGTGTACACTATTCTGAGCCTAATTAGGACTGTATTTAGTAGTGTTAACTGTGATTTATAGAGCGGACAGTCTCACTGGGGCTGTGCAGCTCAGGGTGTGCTGGTATCCCCTCTCTGTGTCTCCTCTCACATACAGTAGGCAGGCTTGCATTATAACTGTCTGTGTTTATGTGTTTGTACTTGTTGTGAAATATGGGCAAGCACAAGCTGTGCAGTATATATCACACCAGATTCTCTCCATTATATAATGACTCTGTTTCCTGTGAGCAATGCAGTCAATCTTCACAAATTAGTGAAAAGCTTGGGGGAGAGGGTCCAGATCCCCATTGGTTAGGGTCTCTTAAGACTATGATGTCAGATATGTCATCCCAGCTCACTGCTAATGTGCAGAAAACTCAGCTGCTGCAACAAGCTGTTGCAGATTTAGGGGGTCATTCCGAGTTGATCGCACGTAGCAACTTTTTGCTGCCCATGCGATCAACTAGACGCCGCCTATGGGGGAGTGTATTTCTGCATAGCAGGGCTGCGAACGCTTGTGCAGCCCTGCTATGCTAAAAAAAGTTTCCTGTAAAAGAAGACCAGGGTAAGAGTTACTTACCCTGTGCGATCGATCCAGCGATGCAGTTCCCGGAATTGACGTCAGACATCCGCCTTCCAAACGTCTGGACACGCCTGCGTTGGACTCGCCACTCCCTGAAAACGGTGAGTTGCCGCCCGGATCTGCCTTCCTCCTGTCTATCTTCTTGCATGTGACCGCTTTCCTCGCTAGCGGCGTCGCTGCCTGGAGACGGTCGTCCCCGGGCAACGACGCGCCTGCGTAATGAGGCCGCCGCACATGCGCAGTTCTGACCCAATCGCACGGCTGCGAAGAAGCACAGCGTGCGATCGGGTCGGAGTGACCCCTTAGTTGCTAGGGCTGATGCACAGCCCTCCCTCTCTCATGCAGGTCCCCAGAAGCATGGTTTACCTGCTCTTTTATCTGATACTGTTGATATACAAGATGATAGGGATGATCTGGATCCCATTAGTGGGGATCCCAATCCCACTCAGGCTATTGAACCCCTCATTTTGGCTATAAGGGATGTGTTAAAGCTCCCTCTGTAGGACACTGTATCACAACAGTCATTTTTCTTTGTACAAAATAACTCCAATGTCACTTTCCCTGATTCTACAGAGTTAGATGACTTATTCAAACAGGCCTGGAAAAATCCATACAAAAAATTCCAAGTGTCCCAAAAAGTTTTTGCGCACTTTCCCGTTTGATCCTGAAGGCAGAACATTTTGGGAGGAACACCCTGGCGTGGATGTCTCAGTCTCTCGCCTGTCTAAAAAGGCGGTGCTCCCTGCCCCGGGCTCCTTTACCATGAAGGATCCTGGGGATTGGAATATAGACTACCCTAAAGTGTATATACACTGCAGCCGGCCTCTCACAAAGACCGGTTATTGCGGGTTGCTGGGTGACCCATGCCATTCATTCTTGGGACATTCAAATTCAGGGGTGTCCCTCGGGGGATATGCCCTTAGTTACTATGGTCACCCTACTGAAGCACATTCAGGACACTACACGTGTCCTCTGTGATTCCCTCATGGAGATAGGGAACATTAATGCTGAAACGTCTGCCATGGCAGTGTCGGTGCGCAGGGCCTTGTGGTTGCGTCAGTGGATTGTGGACGCAGAATCCAAACGTAGTGTCGAATCTCTCCCCTTTTCTGGGGAATGGCTTTTTGGGGTCGAATTGGATACCTGGTTTTCCAAAGTTACGGCTGGGAAATCCACGTTTCTCCCCTCTGGGGCCCCGCTGGCAAGACGCTCCTATTCGGGGCCGTCTGTTCAGTCCTTTCGGTTTCATAGATTTCTCTCACGTCCTAGAGAATACTGGGGTCCACATTAGTACCATGGGGTATAGACGGGTCCACCAGGAGCCATTGGCACTTTAAGAGTTTGAGAGTGTGGGCTGGCTCCTCCCTCTATGCCCCTCCTACCAGACTCAGTTTAGAAAATGAGCACGGAGGAGCCGGTCACAGCTAGGGGAGCTCTACTGGTGAGTTTTCCTAGAAAAGTTATTTTTTAGAGTTTATTATTTTACAGGGAGGCTGCTCGCAACAACCTCCCTGCAGTGTGGGACTGAGGGGGGGGACAGTGTCCGCCCTGCGGGGTCTGAGCCGCTGACTGGACACTGAGCTCCAGAGGGGTCTGATCGTTCTGAGGGGTCACAGGGGACCGCTCGCCCCAGCAGCATGCCGCCACCCCCTTGCAGAGCTGAAGAATCGGTGGCGAGTGAGACACCGAACTCCCCCCCCCCCTTCCCTGGCAAGCGGGGAATCGGTGTGAAGATGGCGGCACAGGGTAGGAGCGCAGTATTAACTATGCTCCGGGGATGGCTCAGTGGTACATGGTTTGGCGCTGTGAGGGGCGCCCTGAGCCAGCGCATACACCCTACACTGGTCCAGAAGCCTGTCAGGGTCCACAGATCTCAGCCAGCACTAATTCCTCAGGCCAGTATAATCCATGAAGAACGGGAAGACGGCGCCATTAAGGGGTGGAGCTTCTCCACAGAGCGGACCCAGCAGCGTTTCAGCGCCATTTTCCTGCCTGCTCAGCGCTGAGAAGGAAAACAGGCCCCTCCACAGCAACTCCAGCTATCTGTGAACGGTACCAGGGGGTTGTAGAAGGGGGGGGAGGCTGTAATACGACTCTGTGTCCTATTAAGGTGCACAGTCAGCGCTGACAAGGGGTCTCCTTTTCTTAAAAGCGCTGTGTGTGGGTTGGCTCCAATCTCTGTGTCTCTCTTGCCATTCTTGGGCGGGAGGGGGGGGGGGGAATCTTTGCCCTCGTGTGTGTGTGTGTGTGTGTGTGTGTGTGTGTAGAGTGTTTGGTGGTCTCTTTTAGCTATGTCCAGGGACACTGTGCCATATGCTGCAGAGGATTTGTCCTCCCAGGATGATCCCATTCCATGTAATCAGGATAGCACTGGTTTAGCACAGATACCAGCAAGGAAGCCCGAGTGGTTTTCCTCTATCAAATCTTGTATTTCTCAGATTTCTGACAGGGTTGCAAGTACTGAATCTGCAACCCAGGTATTACAGAGCTCTATGGCAGTATGGCCAGTTTCTGGTACCTCCAGGACGCTCCGCTATATACTCCCCATAAGCGTGCGCTTGTGCATGTCACACAAGATGACACGGATACCGATTCTGACACCACAGATGGTGATGGGGATGTGTTGCGGGGGTCCGCATCTCTTTGAAAGGGGGTGCAATTGATGACGGAGGCTATCAGGGATGTGTTGCATGTTAATGACACTACACCTGAGCAGGTTGAGGAGGCCTTTTTCACTGAAAATAAAAAAGCCTTGCTAACCTTCCCTGCGTCAAAGGAATTGAATGCTATATTTGAAAAAGCATGGGAAAACCCTGAGAAAAAATTCCAGGTCCCTAAAAGGGTCCAGGTGGCATTTCCTTTCCCTGAGGAGGATAGAAAAAATGGGGTTGACACATCAAAGAAGGTGCTTTTGCCTGTTCCAGGATCTACCGCCTTAAAGGAGTCGGCTGATAGAAAAATTGATAACATGCTTAAATCAATGTACACTGCTTCAGGGGCCACTATTGCTACGGCATGGATTGCAAAGGCAATAGTAAAGTGGTCGGCTACCTTACTAGAGGATTTGGATACAATGGATAGGGATGATATTGCATTATATTTACGCAACATACATGATTCAGCAGGTTTTATGGTAGAATCCATGAAAGTCCTGGGTTCCATGGTTGCTGGAATCTCTTCCATGTCTGTTTCAGCACGTCAAGGGACTGTGGCTGTGCCAGTGGTCGGCCGACATGGAATCCAGAAAAAGTGTGGAGTCGCTACCCTATACAGGTCAGGCTCTCTTTGGGGAAGCTCTAGACGCATGGATATCCACGGCTACAGTGGGTAAGTCTCCGTTTCTTCCCTCAGCAGCACCTGCTCCGAAGAAATCCTTCTCTTCATCTGGAACGCAGTCCTTTCAGCCTAACAAGCCTAGAAAGTCCAGACCGTCCAATACCTTCTTCTCCCCTCTCACCGTTTTTTCAAATCAGGCTTTCCAACTCTGTTGGCAGACAGCACTGTACTACAAGAAGCTGTCCAGAAGTTGGTTGAAGCACAGGTCATTGTGCCAGTACTACCTCACATGCAGAACAAAGGTTACTATTCGAACCTTTTCGTGGTACCGAAACCGGATGGTTCGGTCAGGCCCATTCTGAACGTAAAATCATTGAACCCCTTTCTAAAGGAGTTCAAGTTCAAGATGGAGTCTCTCAGGGCGGTGATATCAGGTCTGGAAGAGGGGGAATTCCTGGTATCACTGGATATCAAGGATGCGTACCTCCACGTTCCGATATGGCTGCCGCTTCAGGCTTATCTTCGTTTCGCATTACTGGACTGTCGTTTCCCGTTCCAGGCCCTGCCATTCGGCCTCTCCACAGCACCGAGGGTGTTTACCAAAGTGATGGCAGAAATGATGGTTCTCTGCAAACAAGGGGTGAACATCATTCCATATCTGGACGATCTGCTGATAAAGGCATCATCCAAGGAGAAGCTGCATTGTTACTTGGTAAGTTATGTTTCAGCGGTTGCTGAGTTTTTAAGCTGAGTTAGCTGGTATGAATCTCGCCACTATCTGTGTTAAATCCTTCTCTCGAAGATGTCCGTCTCCATGGGCACAGTTTCTAGACTGAGTCTGGTAGGAGGGGCATGGAGGGAGGAGCCAGCCCACACTCTCAAACGGCATGGAGGGAGGAGCCAGCCCACACTCTCAAACTCTTAAAGTGCCATTGGCTCCTGGTGGACCCGTCTATACCCCATGGTACTAATGTGGACCCCAGTATCCTCTACGGACTACGAGAAAATAATTTACCGGTAGGTAACCAAAATCCTATTTTTTTTCTCTGCATCTTAGTTTTTAACATTTTCTAAGTATTCTAATCTGTTTTACTGAATATTAATATGTGCATGTAATGCTGCTAGTGTTTTTGCAGTTGACTCAGAGCTTGATCATAATTTAGTCAGAGGTATATGCTCATGTTGGTTCCTGAATTTAAAATCTCTCTTTTTTTTTTTTTTTAAAGGTGTTTGAATTGGTACTGGAAAACTTTGTCTACCCCTGGTATCGGTACGTAAGTATAGCAGTAAAGATATCATAAAATACTTATTGAGCGATATCCACAAGTGTAAGGAGAAAATATATAAAAAAATAAAATAAAATAAACCCAAACAACCCGCGATTGGGTCTTGTTATACACACCTGTGACATTCAATGGGAACTAGAAATGGACAGCACTGGATATGTGTAAACATTATCCAATCAATACTGAAAATTTATTACATATTGATAATCTTTAATATAATATAATTATTTAATAATTCCTTTTAATAAAATTACCATTCAGAAATTATATATACTTATATCAGCCCTTGTGATAAAATTCTTAATTTCACTAAAATTATAAATGGCAGTTGTAAACACGTATCTGTTCAATTCAGCGTAAACGGAGCAGCCATATAATACATGTAAATCTCTATACTTTTTCAAAGTTTTAGGAGGTTTACCTTTCAACAGTGAAGTTGCACTGAATACAAACCTTGAACCTGAACAGTCAAATAGAAGGGTTTCCCAATATCACATACAAGAAAACACTTTTAGAACCGTATTCAATTAGATGCAGTAATTTACCAGGCCTGGAAAACAGTGGTAGCCTTGGGCTATAACGATTGGGGCTATTCAATTACAGCTCTTTCGTTGCGTGGTAAATTACCTGCTAACACATTTTAAACTATAAAATTTGGGATAAGTTCCTGGAGCTATAGGTTAACACGTTTGCGGCACCTGTGATTAGGGCATTTATCACAGATTTCTTTTTCATCCACTAGGGGTCACTGGAGTACTCTTAGGGATATGGACGGTTTCCGTAGGAACCAGGCACTGAATATTAAAATTTAGAACTCTCCTCCCCTCCATATCCCAGAGTACCTCAGTGTTTTTTCTGTGCTTCTCGTAGCAACAGGCTTGTCTGGAGCTTAACCACACTACTTTGAATATTTTTATTTTTAATTTTTTTTTTTCTACCTTGACATTTTTGCTCACAGCACATCCCTTCCCAGTTTCTGTAAAAACTTGGGTCCGGGATACTGCCGCTGCACGGAGCAGCGCATGGCGTGTCGGTCCTCACAAAGAGCACCCTCACAGCCACACGCAGCTCATTCCCTGACTGCTGCTACAGCTGGACGGAGCTTACAGATAGAAGCCCGTCACAGCCTTCGCTTCTGGAGTCAGGTATGCTGGGGGTACGGGGCGGTCAGCGCACGCTGCTGCCCCGCTGTGTGGGGACAAGGTTCACTGAGCTCTCACTGCGCCCGCACCCGCCTCTCCTGACTGGCCGCCCGGCAACCGCTCCGAGCAGCGCCGCCTCCACCGCTGAGACCCGCCGGCCGCCGCGCTCACCCGCCGGCCGCCGCTGTAGGACCGCACTCCATTACAGCGCTCCCCGGCTCCCTGCACCCCGATTGCGAGTGAGATACCCGCGCCCGGTAATTCCCGCTCAGACAGCGGTACACGGGCCACGGGGGAGGGAGCAGAAGGGGGGGGGAGATGACATTAGCAGGGGGCTGCATAAGGGGGGTGACATTGATGAAATAGGCTGTTAAGCCTATATTACAGGGTTGGCTTGTTACATATACCCTGCACTGTGAGGCATGGTGGCCATTTTAATCTTGCTTCCTGTCTTCCAGTTTGTGATTCCAGAACGTTCCTGTACTACATCTCTACTCCACCGGAGGCGCAGGGCTGTTGGTGGGAATTTGGGATCAGTTTCATATAGTACTGGCCACGTACACTACACGTTGCCAGATATAGATAATAAGAATTTACTTACCGATAATTCTATTTCTCGGAGTCCGTAGTGGATGCTGGGGTTCCTGAAAGGACCATGGGGAATAGCGGCTCCGCAGGAGACAGGGCACAAAAAAGTAAAGCTTTACTAGGTCAGGTGGTGTGCACTGGCTCCTCCCCCTATGACCCTCCTCCAGACTCCAGTTAGGTACTGTGCCCGGACGAGCATACACAATAAGGGAGGCATTTTGAATCCCGGGTAAGACTCATACCAGCCACACCAATCACACCGTACAACTTGTGATCTAAACCCAGTTAACAGTATGACAACAGAAAGGGCCTCTTAAAGATGGCTCCTTAACAATAACCCGAATTAGTTAACAATAACTATGTACAAGTATTGCAGATAATCCGCACTTGGGATGGGCGCCCAGCATCCACTACGGACTCCGAGAAATAGAATTATCGGTAAGTAAATTCTTATTTTCTCTATCGTCCTAAGTGGATGCTGGGGTTCCTGAAAGGACCATGGGGATTATACCAAAGCTCCCAAACGGGCGGGAGAGTGCGGATGACTCTGCAGCACCGAATGAGAGAACTCCAGGTCCTCCTTTGCCAGGGTATCAAATTTGTAAAATTTTACAAACGTGTTCTCCCCCGACCACGTAGCTGCTCGGCAGAGTTGTAATGCCGAGACCCCTCGGGCAGCCGCCCAAGATGAGCCCACCTTCCTTGTGGAGTGGGCTTTTACAGTTTTAGGCTGTGGCAGGCCTGCCACAGAATGTGCAAGTTGAATTGTGTTACAAATCCAACGAGCAATCGACTGCTTAGAAGCAGGTGCGCCCAACTTGTTGGGTGCATACAATATAAACAGCGAGTCAGATTTTCTGACTCCAGCCGTCCTTGCAATGTATATTTTTAAGGCTCTGACAACGTCCAACAACTTGGAGTCCTCCAAGTCGCTAGTGGCCGCAGGCACCACAATAGGTTGGTTCAGATGAAATGCTGATACCACTTTAGGGAGAAAATGCGGACGAGTCCGCAGTTCTGCCCTATCCGAATGGAAGATTAGATAAGGACTTTTATAAGATAAAGCCGCCAATTCAGATACTCTCCTGGCAGAGGCCAGGGCTAGTAACATAGTCACTTTCAATGTGAGATATTTCAAATCCACCTTTTTCAATGGTTCAAACCAATGGGATTTGAGGAAATCTAAAACTACATTTAGATCCCACGGTGCCACCGGAGGCACCACAGGAGGCTGTATATGCAGTACTCCCTTGACAAAAGTCTGGACCTCAGGGACAGAGGCCAATTCTTTTTGGAAGAATATTGACAGGGCCGAAATTTGAACCTTAATGGATCCCAATTTGAGACCCATAGATAATCCTGATTGCAGGAAATGTAGGAAACGACCCAGTTGGAATTCCTCCGTCGGAACCCTCCGATCCTCGCACCACGCTACATATTTTCGCCAAATGCGGTGATAATGTTTCACGGTGACTTCCTTCCGTGCCTTAATCAAGGTAGGAATGACTTCTTCTGGAATGCCTTTCCCTTTTAGGATCTGGCGTTCAACCGCCATGCCGTCAAACGCAGCCGCGGTAAGTCTTGAAAAAGACAGGGACCCTGCTGTAGCAGGTCCCTTCTCAGAGGTAGAGGCCACGGTTCGTCCGTGAGCATCTCTTGAAGTTCCGGATACCAATTCCTTCTCGGCCAATCCGGAACCACTAGTATTGTTCTTACTCTTCTTTGCCGTATGATCTTCAATACCTTTGGTATGAGCGGCAGAGGAGGAAACACATACACTGACTGGTACACCCAAGGAGTTACCAGTGCGTCCACAGCTATTGCCTGTGGATCTCTTGACCTGGCGCAATATTTGTCCAGTTTCTTGTTGAGGCGAGACGCCATCATGTCTACAATTGGTCTTTCCCAACGGTCTATTAACATGTTGAAGACTTCTGGATGTAGACCCCACTCTCCCGGATGAAGATCGTGTCTGCTGAGGAAGTCTGCTTCCCAGTTGTCCACGCCCGGGATGAACACTGCTGACAGTGCTATCACGTGATTCTCCGCCCAGCGAAGAATCTTGGCAGCTTCTGCCATTGCACTCCTGCTTCTTGTGCCGCCCTGCCTGTTTACATGGGCGACCGCCGTGATGTTGTCCGACTGAATCAACACCGGCTTTCCTTGCAGGAGAAGTTCCGCCTGGCTTAGAGCATTGTAGATTGCTCTTAGTTCCAGAATGTTTATGTGAAGAGACTTTTCCAGACTCGTCCATACTCCCTGGAAGTTTCTTCCTTGTGTGACTGCTCCCCAGCCTCTCAGGCTGGCGTCCGTGGTCACCAGGATCCAATCCTGAATGCCGAATCTGCGGCCTTCTAATAGGTGAGCCTTCTGCAACCACCACAGAAGTGACACCCTTGTCTTTGGTGACAGGGTTATTCGCAGGTGCATCTGCAGATGCGACCCTGACCATTTGTCCAACAGATCCCTTTGGAATATTCTTGCATGGAATCTGCCGAATGGAATTGCTTCGTAAGAAGCCACCATTTTTCCCAGGACTCTTGTGCATTGATGTACTGACACTTTTCCTGGTTTTAGGAGGTTCCTGACCAGATCGGATAACTCCTTGGCTTTTTCCTCTGGAAGGAAAACCTTTTTCTGAACCGTGTCCAGAATCATTCCTAGGAACAGCAGACGAGTTGTCGGGATTAAATGGGATTTTGGAATATTCAGAATCCACCCGTGTTGTCTTAGCACCTCTTGAGATAGTGCTAAAGCTGTCTCCAGCTGTTCTCTGGACCTTGCCCTTATTAGGAGATCGTCCAAGTATGGGATAACTAATACGCCTTTTCTTCGAAGAAGAATCATCATCTCGGCCATTACCTTGGTAAAGACCCGAGGCGCCGTGGACAATCCGAACGGCAGCGTCTGAAACTGATAGTGACAGTTTTGAACAATGAACCTGAGGTACCCCTGGTGTGCGGGGTAAATCGGAACGTGTAGATACGCATCCTTGATGTCCAAGGATACCATAAAGTCCCCTTCTTCCAGGTTCGCTATCACTGCTCTGAGTGACTCCATCTTGAACTTGAACTTTTTTATGTAGAGGTTCAAGGACTTCAGATTTAGAATAGGCCTTACCGAGCCATCCGGCTTCGGTACCACAAATAGAGTGGAATAATACCCCTTTCCTTGTTGTAATAGGGGTACTTTGACTATCACCTGCTGAGCGTACAGCTTGTGAATGGCTTCCAACACCCTCTCCCTTTCGGAAGAGACGGTTGGTAAGGCAGACTTCAGGAAACGATGAGGAGGATCCGTCTCTAATTCCAACCTGTACCCCTGAGATATTATCTGCAGGATCCAGGGGTCTACCTGCGAGTGAGCCCACTGCGCGCTGTAATTTTTGAGACGGCCCCCCACTGTCCCCGAGTCCGCTTGAGAGGCCCCAGCGTCATGCTGAGGTTTTTGTAGGAGCCGGGGAGGGCTTCTGTTCCTGGGAAGGAGCTGCCTGTTGGTGTCTCTTCCCTCTTCCTCTGCCTCGTGGCAGGTACGACAAGCCCTTTGCTCTCTTATTTTTGTAGGAGCGAAAAGGCTGCGGTTGAAAGGTCGGTGCCTTTCTCTGTTGGGGAGTGACTTGAGGTAAAAAAGTGGATTTCCCGGCAGTAGCCGTGGCCACCAAGTCTGATAGACCAACTCCAAATAACTCCTCCCCTTTATACGGCAAAACCTCCATGTGACGTTTTGAATCCGCATCGCCTGTCCACTGTCGTGTCCATAAGGCTCTTCTGGCTGAAATGGACATAGCACTCACCCGAGATGCCAGTGTGCAAATATCCCTCTGTGCATCACGCATATAGATAAATGCATCCTTTATTTGTTCTAACGACAGTAAAACATTGTCCCTATCTAGGGTATCAATATTTTCAATCAGGGATTCTGACCAAACTACTCCAGCACTGCACATCCAGGCAGTTGCTATAGCTGGTCGTAGTATAACACCTGCATGTGTGTATACATTCTTTTGAATAACTTCCATCTTTCTATCTGATGGATCCTTAAGTGCGGCCGTCTCAGGAGAGGGTAACGCCACTTGTTTGGATAAGCGTGTGAGCGCCTTGTCCACCTTAGGGGGTGTTTCCCAGCGCGCCCTAACCTCTGGCGGGAAAGGGTATAATGCCAATAACTTTTTTGAAATTATCAACTTTTTATCAGGAGCAACCCACGCTTCATCACACACGTCATTTAATTCTTCTGATTCAGGAAAAACTGTTTGTAGTTTTTTCACACCATACATAATACCCTGTTTTACGGTATCTGTAGTATCAGCTAAATGTAACGTCTCCTTCATTGCCAAAATCATATAACGTGTGGCCCTACTGGAAAATACGTTTGAATTTCTACCGTCGTCACTGGAATCAGTGCCCGTGTCTGGGTCTGTGTCGACCGACTGAGGCAAAGGGCGTTTTACAGCCCCTGACGGTGTTTGAGGCGCCTGGACAGGCATTAATTGATTGTCCGGCCGCCTCATGTCCTCAACTGACTGTTTAAGGGAAGATAAACCATCACGTAATTCCACAAATAAAGGCATCCATTCTGGTGTCGACCCCCTGGGGGGTGACATCTGCATATTTGGCAATTGCTCCGCCTCCACACCAATATCGTCCTCATACATGTCGACGCCACGTACCGACACACACCGCAAACTCACAGGGAATGCTCTAATGAAGACAGGACCCACTAGCCCTTTTGGGGAGACAGAGGGAGAGTCTGCCAGCACACACCACAAAGCGCTATATATACAAGGGATATCCTTATATTAAGTGCTCCCTTATAGCTGCTTTAATATATATATATATAGCCATTAATGTGCCCCCCCTCTCTGTTTTACCCTGTTTCTGTAGTGCAGTGCAGGGGAGAGACCTGGGAGCCGTTCTGACCAGCGGAGCTGTGACAGAAAATGGCGCCGTGTGCTGAGGAGATAGGCCCCGCCCCTTTTTCGGCGGGTTCTTCTCCCGCTATTTTTCCAGTCAGGCAGGGGTTAAATATCTCCATATAGCCCCTATGGGCTATATGTGAGGTATTTTTAGCCTTGTATAAGGTTTATATTTGCCTCTCAGAGCGCCCCCCCCCAGCGCTCTGCACCCTCAGTGACTGCCCAGTGAAGTGTGCTGAGAGGAAAATGGCGCACAGCTGCAGTGCTGTGCGCTACCTTATGAAGACTGAGGAGTCTTCAGCCGCCGGTTTCCGGACCTCTTCACGCTTCAGCATCTGCAAGGGGGTCGGCGGCGCGGCTCCGGGACCGGACTCCACGGCTGGGCCTGTGTTCGATCCCTCTGGAGCTAATGGTGTCCAGTAGCCAAGCAGCAAATCCACTCTGCATGCAGGTGAGTTTACTACTTTCCCCCTAAGTCCCACGTTGCAGTGATCCTGTTGCCAGCAGGACTCACTGTAAAGAAAAAAAAACCTAAACTAAACTTTCTCTAAGCAGCTCTTTAGGAGAGCCACCTAGATTGCACCCTTCTCGTTCGGGCACAAAATCTAACTGGAGTCTGGAGGAGGGTCATAGGGGGAGGAGCCAGTGCACACCACCTGACCTAGTAAAGCTTTACTTTTTTGTGCCCTGTCTCCTGCGGAGCCGCTATTCCCCATGGTCCTTTCAGGAACCCCAGCATCCACTTAGGACGATAGAGAAATATATATATTGCCGAGAAATTTGAGAGAAGCAGGGAGCGGCTACATACTAGCCAATAATCCCTTTTTTGACAAAATTGTCATGTTCAAACGCTACATCGATGACATCCTGGTCATCTGGCGTGGAACAAATGACGAATTCAACGAGTTCGTACAGTATTTAAATATCAACGAATTCAATCTTCGATTTACATCCAATCTACAAAAAGAAAAAATAGAGTTTTTAGACCTAGTCCTTGACACTAGGGACGATGTGTCTACTAATTCTATAGAAACTTTCACGTTCTTTAAAGAGGTAGATAGTAATAATTATTTGGATTTTAATAGCTGCCATCTAAAAAAATGGAAGAGCAATCTACCTTTCTCTCAACTAATACGTTTGAAAAGAAACTGTACTTCATTAGTTAAATTTGAAGAACAAGCTTTAGAGTACAAAAGGAGATTTTTAGAAAAAGGTTACCCTCTGTCCTTGATCGAAGCGCCCATCAAAAAAGCGAGGGCGTTGGATAGAACAGAACTTATTAAGTATAAGAAACGCGATGATAAGAATTTAGTCAAAAATGAGAAGATGTCTTGTCCGTTTGTGACTCAATTTAATTCATCTAATTATGAAATCCAGAAGAGCCTTTAACGAAATTGGCATATCTTGCAAATGGATCCGGTATTATCACAACATATACCAGTAAGACCAGATATGGTGTTCAGACGAGCAAAGACTTTAAAAACTCATCTAGCACCTAGTTTGTTGCCCGTTTTGGACAAGGAGGAGGACTGTTCATCAAATAGTACCCTATTGCCCAGAGTAGAAGGATTTTATACATGTGGCAAGTGTAAAGTGTGCCAGTATGGGTTAAAAGGTACGAAAACCTTCAGTGGTTTAAATACGGATAAAAAGTTCAGAATAAATAACTTTATTAATTGTAACACTACATATGTTGTTTATCTGCTGGAATGTGGATGCGGGATGCGGTATATTGGTAAGACGAAGAGAGTGCTAAAGTTGAGAATTTTAGAGCACCTAAGAAACATTAGGAACAATGTAGAAAACCATAGTGTTCCACGTCATTTTAAACAGCATTATTGTAGTAATCCAGCCTCATTAAAATTTATAGGGTTGGAACACATACCACTTGACAAGCGTGGCGGAGATAGAGAAAACACATTGAATAAAAGAGAGACATTCTGGATATTTACGTTGAACACTTTGCATCCAAAGGGATTGAATGAGGGGTATGAACTTACTCCGTTTCTCAAATAGGTTATATCTCACCGTTAAGTGTGCAGCTGGCCAAAATAGCCAGTTTTATGTGGTGTCCCTATTAGTATCATTTGCTCTAATAACATGCTTTAAACTAAAAATCTTCTTTATAAGATGCTTGAATTGACCTTTTAATTCCCTCTTGAGTAGATATATACGATATAAACAAGAGGCTTTTTAGTATGGGCATAGTTGCTGTGCCATTTATAATTAGTTCATCATCTAAACCTGTTGGTGTTAGGAAAAACTTCTGTCTGCTTAATTACCCTGCTGTGGTTGCTAACGGTAACAAGAGCACAATGAATACAGGGTTGATCACTATGTGATATATAGAAGTTTGGAATATTGATTATTTTACTCTAATATAGTTATTAGTTTATGAATAACAATGTGTCTATAGGTAGTGTGAATATTATTTATTAGAGTGCATTAATATTTTTATACTGCATTTACATGACTACATTTTAACACATATTTTTACCTATGTTTTATTTTTTAATATTCCGTACATATCCATGTACTTTGATGCCTTTATGAATTCTCTCCTAATCGTTTAAATACGTATAAAATGTATTTTCTCTATCGTCCTAGTGGATGCTGGGGTTCCTGAAAGGACCATGGGGAATAGCGGCTCCGCAGGAGACAGGGCACAAAAAGTAAAGCTTTTCCAGATCAGGTGGTGTGCACTGGCTCCTCCCCCTATGACCCTCCTCCAGACTCCAGTTAGATTTTTGTGCCCGGCCGAGAAGGGTGCAATCTAGGTGGCTCTCCTAAAGAGCTGCTTAGAAAAAGTTTAGCTAGGTTTTTTATTTTACAGTGATTCCTGCTGGCAACAGGATCACTGCAGCGAGGGACTGAGGGGAGAAGGAGTCAACTCACCTGCGTGCAGGATGGATTGGCTTCTTGGCTACTGGACATCAAGCTCCAGAGGGACGATCACAGGTACAGCCTGGATGGTCACCGGAGCCGCGCCGCCGGCCCCCTTGCAGATGCTGAAGTCAGAAGAGGTCCAGAATCGGCGGCTGAAGACTCCTGCAGTCTTCTAAAGGTAGCGCACAGCACTGCAGCTGTGCGCCATTTTCCTCTCAGCACACTTCACACGCGGTCACTGAGGGTGCAGGGCGCTGGGGGGGGGCGCCCTGGGAGGCAAATGTAACCTATATAAAGGCTAAAAATACCTCACATATAGCCCCTAGAGGCTATATGGAGATATTTAACCCCTGCCTGATTTCTCTAAATAGCGGGAGACGAGCCCGCCAGAAAAGGGGCGGGGCCTATCTCCTCAGCACACGGCGCCATTTCCTCTCACAGCTCCGCTGGTCAGGACGGCTCCCAAGTCTCTCCCCTGCACTGCACTACAGAAACAGGGTAAAACAGAGAGGGGGGGGCAAATTTATGGCGATATTTTGATATAACAAAGCAGCTATAAGGGAGCACTTATTATAAGGCTATCCCTGATATATATATAGCGCTTTTGGTGTGTGCTGGCAAACTCTCCCTCTGTCTCCCCAAAGGGCTAGTGGGTCCTGTCTTCGTTAGGAGCATTCCCTGTGTGTCTGCTGTGTGTCGGTACGTGTGTGTCGACATGTATGAGGACGATATTGGTGTGGAGGCGGAGCAATTGCCAAATATGAGGATGTCACCCCCTAGGGAGTCGACACCAGAATGGATGCCTTTATTTATGGAACTACGGGATAGTGTCAACACGCTAAAGCAGTCGTTTGACGACATGAGGCGGCCGGACAATCAATTAGTGCCTGTCCAGGCGACTCAAACACCGTCAGGGGCTGTGAAACGCCCTTTGCCTCAGTCGGTCGACACAGACCCAGACGCAGGCACTGACTCCAGTGGTGACGAATCAACCGTATTTTCCAGTAGGGCCACACGTTATATGATTTTGGCAATGAAGGAGGCGTTACATTTAGCTGATACTACAGGTACCACTAAACAGGGTATTATGTGGGGTGTGAAAAAACTACCTATAGTTTTTCCTGAATCAGAAGAATTAAATGACGTGTGTAATGAAGCGTGGGTTGCCCCTGATAAAAAGCTGATAATTTCAAAGAAATTATTGGCATTATACCCTTTCCCGCCAGAGGTTAGGGAGCGCTGGGAAACACCTCCTAGGGTGGACAAGGCGCTAACACGCTTATCTAAACAAGTGGCGTTACCCTCTCCTGAGACGGCCGCACTTAAAGATCCATCAGATAGGAGGATGGAAAATATCCAAAAAAGTATATACACACATGCAGGTGTTATACTACGACCAGCTGTAGCGACTGCCTGGATGGGCAGTGCTGGGGTAGTTTGGTCAGAGTCCCTGATTGAAAATATTGATACCCTGGACAGGGACAATATTTTACTGTCGTTAGAACAAATAAAGGATGCATTTCTTTATATGCGTGATGCACAGAGGGATATCTGCACACTGGCATCACGGGTAAGTGCTATGTCCATTTCGGCCAGAAGAGCTTTATGGACGCGACAGTGGACAGGCGATGCGGATTCAAAACGGCATATGGAAGTTTTGCCGTATAAAGGGGAGGAGTTATTTGGAGTCGGTCTATCAGATTTGGTGGCCACGGCTACAGCCGGGAAATCCACCTTTCTACCTCAAGTCACTCCCCAACAGAAAAAGGCACCGACTTTTCAACCGCAGCCCTTTCGTTCCTTTAAAAATAAGAGAGCAAAGGGCTATTCATATCTGCCACGAGGCAGAGGTCGAGGGAAGAGACAGCAACACGCAGCTCCTTCCCAGGAACAGAAGCCCTCCCCGGCTTCTACAAAAGCCTCAGCATGACGCTGGGGCTTCTCAAGCGGACTCGGGGACGGTGGGCGGTCGTCTCAAAAATTACAGCGCGCAGTGGGCTCACTCGCAGGTAGATCCCTGGATCCTGCAGATAATATCTCAAGGGTACAGGTTGGAATTAGAGACAGATCCACCTCGCCGTTTCCTGAAGTCTGCTTTACCAACGTCCCCCTCCGAAAGGGAGACGGTTTTGGAAGCCATTCACAAGCTGTACTCTCAGCAGGTGATAGTCAAGGTACCTCTTCTACAACAAGGGAAGGGGTATTATTCCACTCTTTTTGTGGTACCGAAGCCGGATGGCTCGGTAAGGCCTATTCTAAATCTGAAGTCCTTGAACCTGTACATAAAGAAGTTCAAGTTCAAGATGGAGTCACTCAGAGCAGTGATAGCGAACCTGGAAGAGGGGGACTTTATGGTATCCTTGGACATCAAGGATGCGTATCTCCACGTTCCAATTTACCCCTCACACCAGGGGTACCTCAGGTTCGTTGTACAAAACTGTCACTATCAGTTTCAGACGCTGCCGTTCGGATTGTCCACGGCACCTCGGATCTTTACAAAGGTAATGGCCGAGATGATGATTCTTCTTCGAAGAAAAGG
This sequence comes from Pseudophryne corroboree, assembly GCF_028390025.1. Lineage (NCBI taxonomy): Eukaryota > Metazoa > Chordata > Amphibia > Anura > Myobatrachidae > Pseudophryne > Pseudophryne corroboree. The sequence continues at coordinate 448,612,159 of NC_086447.1, forward strand.
CATATTAATTATCCCATACTTGGACGATCTCCTAATAAGGGCAAGGTCCAGAGAACAGCTAGAGATGGGATTAGCACTGTCTCAAGAAGTGCTAAAACAGCACGGGTGGATTCTGAATATTCCAAAATCCCAGTTAATGCCGACAACTCGTCTGCTGTTCCTAGGGATGATTCTGGACACGGTTCAGAAAAAGGTTTTTCTCCCGGAGGAAAAAGCCAAGGAGTTATCCGAGCTTGTCAGGAACCTCCTAAAACCAGGAAAGGTGTCTGTACATCAATGCACAAGAGTCCTGGGAAAAATGGTGGCTTCTTACGAAGCAATTCCATTCGGCAGATTCCACGCAAGAATTTTCCAAAGGGATCTGTTGGACAAATGGTCAGGGTCGCATCTTCAGATGCACCTACGGATAACCCTGTCTCCAAGGACAAGGGTGTCTCTTCTGTGGTGGTTGCAGAGTCCTCATCTATTGGAGGGCCGCAGATTCGGCATACAGGATTGGATCCTGGTGACCACGGACGCCAGCCTGAGAGGCTGGGGAGCAGTCACACAAGGAAGAAACTTCCAGGGAGTATGGACGAGTCTGGAAACGTCTCTTCACATAAACATTCTGGAACTAAGAGCAATATACAATGCTCTAAGCCAGGCAGAACCTCTGCTTCAGGGAAAACCGGTGTTGATCCAGTCGGACAACATCACGGCAGTCGCCCATGTGAACAGACAGGGCGGCACAAGAAGCAGGAGTGCAATGGCAGAAGCTGCAAGGATTCTTCGCTGGGCAGAGAATCATGTGATAGCACTGTCAGCAGTGTTCATCCCGGGAGTGGACAACTGGGAAGCAGACTTCCTCAGCAGACACGATCTTCACCCGGGAGAGTGGGGACTTCATCCAGAAGTCTTCCACATGCTGGTAACCCGTTGGGAAAGACCAATGGTGGACATGATGGCGTCTCGCCTCAACAAAAAACTGGACAGGTATTGCGCCAGGTCAAGAGATCCGCAGGCAATAGCTGTGGACGCGCTGGTAACGCCTTGGGTGTACCAGTCGGTGTATGTGTTTCCTCCTCTGCCTCTCATACCAAAAGTATTGAGAATTATACGGCAAAGAGGCGTAAGAACGATACTAGTGGTTCCGGATTGGCCAAGAAGGACTTGGTACCCGGAACTTCAAGAGATGATCACGGAAGATCCGTGGCCTCTACCTCTAAGGAGGGACTTGCTTCAGCAGGGTCCCTGTCTGTTTCAAGACTTACCGCGGCTGCGTTTGACGGCATGGCGGTTGAACGCCGGATCCTAAAGGAAAAAGGCATGCCGGAAGAAGTCATTCCTACTTTGATTAAAGCAAGGAAGGAAGTAACCGTGCAACATTATCACCGAATTTGGCGAAAATATGTTGCGTGGTGCGAAGATCGGAGTGCTCCGACGGAGGAATTTCAACTGGGTCGATTCCTACATTTCCTGCAATCAGGATTGTCTATGGGTCTCAAATTGGGATCTATTAAGGTTCAAATTTCGGCCCTGTCGATTTTCTTTCAAAAAGAATTGGCTTCAGTCCCTGAAGTCCAGACCTTTGTTAAGGGAGTGCTGCATATACAGCCTCCTGTGGTGCCTCCAGTGGCACCGTGGGATCTCAATGTGGTTTTGGACTTTCTAAAATCTCATTGGTTTGAACCACTAAATAAGGTGGATTTGAAATATCTCACTTGGAAAGTGACCATGCTTCTAGCCCTGGCTTCGGCCAGGAGAGTGTCAGAACTGGCAGCTTTATCTTACAAAAGCCCATATCTGATTTTCCATTCGGACAGGGCAGAACTGCGGACTCGTCCGCATTTTCTCCCTAAGGTGGTGTCAGCATTTCATCTGAACCAGCCTATTGTAGTGCCTGCGGCTACAAGTGACTTGGAGGACTCCAAGTTACTGGACGTTGTCAGAGCATTAAAAATATATATTGCAAGGACAGCTGGAGTCAGAAAATCTGACTCGTTGTTTATATTGTATGCACCCAACAAGATGGGTGCTCCTGCGTCTAAGCAGACGATTGCTCGTTGGATCTGTAGCACAATCCAACTTGCACATTCTGTGGCAGGCCTGCCACAGCCTAAATCTGTAAAGGCCCACTCCACAAGGAAGGTGGGCTCATCTTGGGCGGCTGCCCGAGGGGTCTCGGCATTACAACTTTGCCGAGCAGCTACGTGGTCAGGGGAGAACACGTTTGTAAAATTTTACAAATTTGATACTCTGGCTAAGGAGGACCTGGAGTTCTCTCATTCGGTGCTGCAGAGTCATCCGCACTCTCCCGCCCGTTTGGGAGCTTTGGTATAATCCCCATGGTCCTTTCAGGAACCCCAGCATCCACTAGGACGATAGAGAAAATAAGATTTTACTTACCGATAAATCTATTTCTCGGAGTCCGTAGTGGATGCTGGGCGCCCATCCCAAGTGCGGATTATCTGCATAAATTGTACATAGTTATTGTTAACTAATTCGGGTTATTGTTGAAGGAAGCCATCTTTCAGAGGCTCCGCTGTTATCATACTGTTAACTGGGTTTAGATCACAGGTTGTACGGTGTGATTGGTGTGGCTGGTATGAGTCTTACCCGGGATTCAAAATCCTCCCTTATTGTGTACGCTCGTCCGGGCACAGTACCTAACTGGAGTCTGGAGGAGGGTCATAGGGGGAGGAGCCAGTGCACACCACCTGATCTGGAAAAGCTTTACTTTTTGTGCCCTGTCTCCTGCGGAGCCGCTATTCCCCATGGTCCTTTCAGGAACCCCAGCATCCACTACGGACTCCGAGAAATAGATTTATCGGTAAGTAAAATCTTATTATTTGATAAATGAATCCATTGGTTTAATATGGATCAGCTGCTGTATAGATGATTTGTAGCTGTTCTAAGACACCTTGCACAGGCCAATCAGAGTGCTGCAGGGTGTGTTTAAATAATGAGATTGTGACTTCAGACCAAGCCCACTGACGAAGTCTGATGACGAAACGCGTATGGGCGTGGTCTGACGTATGGATACTGAATCACGTATGCTGAGTTGTATTGTGGGATAATTTCATGCTGGTTATACAAGCGGTGGTTTAACCGCCTTTTATGGTACGGGTTTTATTTGATCACCGTATTTGGATGTGTTATAAATAAATTGTTACACTTTTAATGCACTATTGGCGCTCCCTGCTTCTTTCAAATTTCTCGGCAGGATCATCACCCGTCCGGAATCGGGTCTCTGGTGGGGAAGCGACAGCTGGAAATCCCAGAGGTGCACACTGATAAAGACTAATTGACCAGTGAGACTGGGTGTCAGTGATTGTGAGGAACTGTTGATTCTTGTTCAGCCTGGGACTTGTAGTTCCACGGGACTTTTAACTCTTCCTTGTCCTTTGCGCTCATACATTTTTTCCTGTTATATATATATATATATATATATATATATATATATGAGAGAGAGAGACACCTTAGTACTATTTACTGAGTCGTGCAGGTTCTCTGTCTTTGTATGTTGTATTGTCTGTCTGCATAATGAGTAAGGCAGCGGCAAAACCCAAAAAGCACTGCCATGTCTGTGACAGTGTGTTACCGGATGGTTCTACCACATGCGCAGTATGTTTTGTGGATTCAGCTACGAATACAATCTCTGCTCCGCTGTCTAAGCCGGTTTCATCCCCGGACCCTCCATGGGCTATGCTGGCAGATGTCATGGCTGGATTGCAGTCAGAATTGGCCGCCGCTCGACAGGAGCGGGAAGCGGCAAGATCTGAGTCTAGGGTGAGACCGCTAGGACTACCGGAGGGGTCTCAGCCTTGCCAACGGTCTAAGTCCATTTTGGGTAGTAGGGATAAATTTACTTTGTCTTATGATTTACCAGTTTCTGCTATGTTACAGTCTGCTGATTCTATGCCAGACCTCACTGCGCAAGATGACGGTGAGGAGGGCGAAGTAGACCAGCAGTCCGATAGTGAAGATTTTGACAGCCCAGGCATTGATAATCTCATCAGAGCGGTGCGTCAGTCTCTGAGGTTTACAGAATCTGAGGAGCCTCTGACAAATGATGAAGTCGTCTTTGCTAAACGACAGAGGACTCCGATGTGTTTTCCGGTTTCGGAATCTCTTAATAAGATGTTACTGGAAACACAAAAGAATCCGGATAAATGGTTTTCTATACCTCGCAGATTTAAGTCTAGTTACCCGTTTCCGGAGTCTGTGACAGCTACATGGGAGAATCCACCATTGGTGGATTCGTCTGTGTCTAAACTTACGAAGAAATTAACCATACCAGTACCAACGGCTACTACGCTTAAAGACCCTTCAGACCGTAAAATTGAAGCTATGCTAAAATCCATGTATGTAGCAGCAGGAGTGTTGCTTAGACCTGGGTTGGTTGGCATTTGGGTGACTAAGGCGCTCATGGTATGGATAACAGAGCTCAAGTCTGCCCTACATGACGATCACCTTATACTTCTCGCTGATCAAATCTGGGAAGCTGCTGATTATCTTTGTACAGCTTCTACTGACGTCTGTCAGCTCACTTCTCGCCTTTCATCGTCGCTAGTTGCAGCACGACGAGCACTCTGGCTGCGCTCTTGGCAAGAGGAGGCGGAGGTCAAAAGAGGTATAGAGGCGTTACCTTACGGTGGCGAGAAGTTGTTTGGTCCTGAATTGGACAAATGGATTGCTGAGGCCTTGGGTGGTAAGTCTGTTTTCTTACCATTGCCTCCAACGGCGCCTAGGCGGAAATACTCGGGCCCGGCGTTCAAATAATTTCGGCCTCAGCCCTTTCGAGGCCGTGGTAGGGGACCAGCCACGGCCGGTAGACGAGGTCGAGGGCGTGGTTTCCAACAAACCAACGCCAGTCGTCAAGACGCTAAGGTCACCGACAAGCCAGTGGCATGACGGACTCCCAGCCCATCTTGGATCTCCAGTTGTGGGAGCACGCCTTCAGACGTTCCATTTGGCGTGGTTCCAGACGTCCACAGATGGGTGGATCCGCAATTTAGTGCTCAAAGGTTACAAAATAGAGTTCGACTGTCTCCCGCCACTGCGGTTTTTCAAGACAGGACTGCCTGTGTCGGACGACAAACGGGCGGTTCTGCAACTTGCCATTCAGTCTCTGCTGGAGTCAGCAGTTTTGATTCCGGTCCCTGTACACCAACAGGGGCAGGGTTATTATTCCAGTCTGTTTGTGGTACCAAAGCCGGATGGCTCGGTCAGGCCAATATTGAACTTAAAGGGCCTCAATCAATACTTCACTTACTACAGATTCAAGATGGAATCTCTGCGGTCGGTAATTGCAGGTTTAGAGCCACAGGAATTCATGATTGCGCTGGATCTCAAAGATGCGTATTTACACATTCCGATTTGGCCACCTCATCAGAGGTTCTTGCGGTTTGCAATCCGGCAGAACCATTACCAGTTTCAGGCTCTACCGTTTGGCCTCTCGTCAGCGCCTCGGGTATTCACCAACGTGATGTCTGTGATGATAGCTCATCTCAGATACCTGGGAGTGATAATAGTTCCGTACTTGGACGATCTGCTCATCAAAGCTCCGTCTCAACAGATGCTCCTCCAACATGCGTTGCTAACGTACGATGTCCTAGTTCAGCACGGTTGGATTGTCAACTTCAAGAAATCACATCTGATTCCGTCTCAACGTCTGCAATTCCTAGGTATGATTCTCGATACGGTAAATCAAAGAATTTACCTACCAGAACAGAAAGTACAGATCATTCGTCATCTGGTTCGATTGGTGCTCAAGCCGCGCGCAGTCTCGGTACATTTGTGCATTCGCCTCTTAGGCACAATGGTGGTGGCTTTACGAAGCGCTTCAGTTCGGGAGACTTCACTCACGTCCTTTTCAACTGGATGTGCTCGCACAGTGGTCGGGCTCGCATCTGCAGATTCACCACAGAGTGAGGTTGTCGCCACGGGCCAGGGTATCTCTACTCTGGTGGCTCAATGTACACAATCTGACCGCAGGGAAACGGTTCGGCGCCTGGAATTGGATAATTCTAACGACGGACGCGAATCTCAGAGGTTGGGGAGCTGTAGTTCAAAATTGTCAGCTCCAGGGTCTCTGGGCGGCTCACGAAAGATTGCTGTCTATAAATGTCCTGGAACTCCGGGCAATTTACAATGCGCTACGACAAGCAGTGCACATTCTTCGGTCTCAGCCTGTCCAGGTGCAGTCGGACAATGCGACGGCGGTCGCATACATCAACAAACAAGGAGGAACGAGAAGCCGCATGGCAATGCGAGAAGTAGCTCGAATCCTCAATTGGGCCGAGCGTCACCAAGTGCTGTTGTCGGCAATGTTCATTCCGGGAGTGGACAACTGGGAGGCGGATTATCTCAACCGTCGGGATTTTCATCCAGGAGAATGGGCATTACATCCAGAAGTGTTTCACATGTTGGCCCAGAGGTGGGGTTACCCTCAAGTGGACCTGATGGCATCTCGCAACAATCACCAAACGCCCCAGTATGTGTCCAGAACGAGAGATCCAAAGGCAGTGGCGGTGGATGCTCTCACCGTCGCGTGGCCGTACAGCCTCGTGTACCTGTTTCCGCTGCTCCCTCTGTTGCTAAAACGGATCAAAAGAGAGTCCGTCACAGTCATACTAGTGGCGCCTCATTGGCCTCGGAGAGCTTGGTTCTCGGATCTCCGAGGACTACTCGCAGACGAGCCTTGGCCGCTCCCACTTCGTCCGGACCTGTTACAACAGGGTCCATTCCTTTACTCCGATTTAGCGCGGCTGTGTTTGACGGGGTGGCTGTTGAGACCGCCCTCTTAAGGAGAGAGGGCATTCCAGAATCGGTTATACCAACCATGTTACGTGCTAGGAAGCCAGTTACGGCAGCTCATTATTACAGAATTTGGCGTGCCTATATAGGTTGGTGTGAGGATCGGAAGTTTCCGTCATCATCTTTCAAGTTATCCCGTCTTTTGTTATTTCTACAGACGGGGCTGGATGGAGGACTGCGTTTATCTACACTAAAGGTGCAGGTATCTGCTTTGTCAATTTACTTTCAAAGACGATTGGCTCTATTGCCGTCTGTACACACTTTTCTGCAAGGTGTCCTCAGAGTACAGCCTCCATTCATTCCACCTACAGCGCCATGGGACTTGAATCTGGTTTTAGATTTCTTACAGTCTTCATATTTTGAACCCTTACACCAAGTTGATATTAAGTTTCTCACTTGGAAAACAATTTTCCTACTAGCCTTGGCTTCGGCAAGGCGTGTTTCCGATTTGGGTGCCTTGTCATGCAAGCCACCGTATTTGGTGTTTCATGATGACAGAGCGGAACTTCGGACGAATCCCACTTTCCTACCAAAGGTAGTGTCATCCTTTCACATCAATCAACCAATAGTAGTTCCCGTGTTGACAGGAAATTCTGGAACATTGGATGTGGTACGCGCATTACGCGTTTGTGTCCCGAACGTCTACAGTTCGTAAGACGGATCGTTGTTTGTTCTGTATGATGCTGCCAAGATGGGTTGGCCAGCTTCTAAGCAGACCTTATCCAGAGGGATTAAACTGACCATACGTCAGGCTTACCTTCATGCTCGGTTACAGCCGCCTACATCAGTAACAGCTCATTCCACACGTTCTGTGGGAACGTCATGGGCAGCTGGTCGTGGGGCTTCTACGACGCAGCTTTGCCGTGCGGCTACCTGGTCATCAGTGCACACGTTTGTGCGCTTTTACAAGTTTGATACGTTTGCGGCATCAGCATCAAGCTTTGGCCGCCTAGTGTTACAGGTGCCAAACTGCTCTCCCGCCCACGGGGGAAGCTTTGGTACGTCCCAAGAGTACTCCAGTGACCCCTAGTGGATGAAAAAGAAAATAGGATTTTGGTACTTACCAGGTAAATCCTTTTCTTTGAATCCATAGGGGGCACTGGACGCCCACCCAGAGCAGTTTTACCTGGTTTGCGGTAAGTTCAGGGAATCGTATGGTAACACATTCTCACCGACTGGTTCAAGTTTCAAGTTCTATCGGTTATTGTGCCAACTGTTTAGTTGTCAGTCACGTTATGTGTCAACTTTATTGTTGTCCGTTCTGTTATATGTAATTCTCCATTGTCAACCTCTCTATCGCTCCTGTTCGGCTCAGTAAAAAACACTGAGGTACTCTGGGATATGGAGGGGAGGAGAGTTCTAAATTTTAATATTCAGTGCCTGGTTCCTACGGAAACCATCCATATCCCTAAGAGTACTCCAGTGCCCCCTATGGATTCAAAGAAAAGGATTTACCTGGTAAGTACCAAAATCCTATTTTCTGTTTGAGCCTCCCGTTGGCTCGAAAAAAAATCCTTGTTAAGTGCAATCTGTCCTGTGCTCTAATTGAATAGAGTAGGCAGATCGATTAGCTTGTGGTAATTAACCGTGGCTAATTGAATCCGTCCCTTAATGATTCAAATGCGCTGGGTGTTGTCAGATAATCCAAGCAATAAATAAATAAAACCACACGTCTAATGAACAATTACATCCCATAATTAGCCACACGTGAAAGGTAAATAATGGCATGGCTTCCTGTAATATGTGGCTTTCTGTTGTTGTGCTGTAGTACAGTTCGCTGTTACACATATGGATCCAAATCATCAGTTGTGGCATCTCTGATAATATAGTAATATGTGTATGTCGGACATGTTTCGTTATAGAAATAACTATATCAAAGAAAGGTGGACTTTTTAAGAGGTTGAAGCTGTACAAAGATTTCTGTTATGGCTGTCCCTTTGTGCTGTTAAGGTGGTTCATAGTATCGACCGGAGTGCGGTCAACAGACACTTGGCAGACATCGACACTGAAAAATGTTGACATTAAAAAAAAAAAAGCGTGTGTGTTGGAGGGGGGGGGGGGGGTTTAGGGCTGTGTCACTCACTCTGTATAGTGTCCAGGAACCACAAATAGTGCACCGTGTCCCCTTGCATGGCTCGCTTTGTTTGCCATGCTGCAGGCAAGGTGCCTCCTCCGCTACCACTGCGCTTGGCACAGGTTACTATTCCCAATTGTGTGTCACGCGGATGGCAAAGTATGAAAAAATCATAAAACCTCTTGTCTCCCTTTCGTGTGTCGACCTTTTGTCCATGTTGACCTAATGCACGTTTATCAGTAGTGGTTGACCTACTAACTATCGACATTAGTCTTGTCGTCCTAGCATCCGCATACCCCTTTGTGCTGGACTGAACAGATATATATATATGTGACGTTGACGTATACAGTCAACTTTTGTATTCAAAATGTGCTGAATTTATGGTTTATTGTCGGTGGTGATATAAGTAAATATTGGTTTACATCATATTATTACTATTAAATATTGATACATTGATCTACGTTTGATGCAATTTTAATATTAATTGGCCTGTAATTTGCCACGTATGCAGTGCAATTTTTTTTATAAAGCAAAATTGGTTCTAAAATCTCCAAAACCAATAAGACTGTGGTTATCTGTCTTTTTACTCTGTTACGATAATAAACTGAGCAGTAAATTTAACCTAACCAAGTTACTTATAAATATATGATCTTTCTCTTTAAGAATAGACTGAAATAATTCTACCATTGTTTGAAGTGAAGTGTTTAGTAATTTCTCATAATATTTTCTTACGAATGGCTAATGTTGTGACCTTTGCAGTCCGTAATGTTTAAGGCCCATACACACTAGATGATATTTTGAACTGTATCGCTAATTTTGGGCTTTATGAGCGATATAGGGGTGTAGTCAATAGCTGACGGAATCTGCCGTCTTGTCAGAAAGACGACAGCTTCCGCCAGATTTCGGTTGGAAGGGTTTCAAACCTATTCAAAAAGAGCAGGTTTTTTTCCGACAAGTCGGGAATTCCAGACTTGTCGGAAAACATGTAATCGGCGGAATAGGCGCTGATCCGTGTGCTTCTGTCGGAAACGGGGCCAAATCCAACAGGTTATGGCCCCCTTTCTGACAGTCTCATTCCGACTTTTAAAAAGTCGGATTGAGCAGGTCGTCCCCTCGGCCAGGCTCCTCACCCCCCGCCGCCGCCGACATCACCCCCGCTGTCGCAGACTTTTCACTCAGCTGGCAGCTCCCCCCACCGCCGTCCAGCTCCCCCCTGCTGGCAGCGCACCCAGCAGCCGCTGTCAGCGGCAGGACAAGGACCCCTGGTACGGCCAAATCCAACTGTCAGATTTGGCCGTCCATGGAATAGCCCTTGTCGGATCCATTCCGACAAATGCATGTCGGAATGGATCTGACACTTATTGAATACACCCCATAGTTGACAATATAGTCCAGTGTGTATGCAATGAACAATGCGCCCCCCCCTAGCCCGTTGTCAGCTAGGGTTTTCTGTCATCTGAACTTGCAGCTCAATTTTACATATATCGTTCATGTAATAGTGTATATCGTTCAATGTGGATGTGGTGAACGACAGACGATATGAATGATATTCATCATAATAGCCACTCTGTAATTCCAGCCAATTATGTAAATTAGCCACCATTAGTGTCACAGGCGATGCTAGCAAATATCGTTCATTGTTCATATCGTTTGAAAAATCGTTCAGTGTGTATGCACAATATCTTTTATCAAGTATGCCTGGAAGCTCAAGGGAAATCAATCACCAATATCGTTCATCGTTCATATCGTCTAGTATGTATGGGCATTTAGTGTATGTTCACTCCTCCTGGTGGCAGCCTCACTAATGCTGGGTACACACTGGCAGATATTTTGGCCAATCAATTGATCGGCCAATATATATTTTGCTGATCTGCAGGTGTTTACAAGCAATATGTCGTCTTTCACAGATATATTGTGTATCTGCTGTGCAGCACAGAAGATGGCCACTGTATCTGCAAATATATTGGTGCAACTTTCCGTGTGTATGAACAACCACCATCAGCATATATAGCTGCAGATAGATTGAACAGCAGATACATCTTTAGGATATATTGGTGCATCTTTCTGTGTGTTTGAGCAACCATCATTAGCAGAAATATCTGTAGATCGATTGAACTGCAGATTTATCTGCCAGTGTGTACCCAGCTAGTCCCATTGCCTACCATTTTGTTATTCTTCTTTTAAGCTGTACACCCAGCTTTAGAGTTATTTTTTTACACACACATACACACACACACACACACACACACACACACACACTATTATATTGTTTTTTATCTAGGGCACACACACTGGGTCTGATGCACCCTTTTGTGCTCAAAACACAGGCACAATTTGTGTTCACTAAAAATGCTCAAATAGCTTGTGTTTGCAAAGTGCTACTAACGCAAGGTAGATGCAGATTGACATCAATTATATGCGCCCAATTTACTTATGCCCTTGTTTATAGCGATCTGCTATCTTTGCAAAATATGCATTTGCTATATGGCATCAATAAAGTTTTAAATACTTCACTGATATATAATAAACAACTTTCTGTCTTGTGTATGAGAGAAAATAATAAATGTCCTTAAACTCTCAGACAAGGGGGAGTGGCCTGGAAGCCACTGCTATATATCCCTTTTCTTCACCTGTGTAGCCTAGTGACCTTGTCTAACCTGCAAGCGTGCTTACAACTTAAGCTGAACTTTTCAGGTGTTTGGAGGTGCTCTGACCTTTTCAGAGAATTATTCCAGCCTGAGGCTTAGAAGCCTTCCATTCGGAGCTGCCTCGAGAAAAGTAAATGTGATGGGGGGGATGTCTGATACAGAAAGTCCTCGACTCCAGGTTTCACATCGTACTCTGACATGGTAGAGACAATGGAGCCTTTGATGCAAGCCCAAGCCACAATATTATCTTCAAATTGAGAAAGAGTAGTTGAGAAGTATAACAGACGTAGCCACATACACTTTTGCTCAAATCAAGCCAAATTGCCCTATTTGACGGGATACGGTCACTAGGTCGACAGGGTCATTAGGTCGACAGGTCAAAAGGTCGACATGGGTTTTTCACACTTTTTTTCCTTTCATTTCTGGACTTTTTCATATTTTACGATCCACGTGGACTACAATTTGGAACGGTAACCTGAGGAGACACGGTGCACTAAATGGGGTTCCCCGTCACTTTACGAAGAAAACGACACCAAAAAATAAAAAAACTCATGTCGACCTTTTGATCTGTCGACCTAATGCATGTCGACCAAAAGTTGTCGACCCAACAACCCATACCCCTATTTGACATGCCACAAACTTTGCAACTTAGCTGTATCAAGCATCTTAATCACATCACTAATGCAAGGGAGTACTGACTACTAAAGATGACGTTACATGTACTTCTGTGTGTGGCTAAGTCACAAATCTGGGTAAAAAAGAGTTCCTATACGATTGGCTATGTCATGTCTCACATGATCTGTGTAATCTATGACTTTATACCAATTCCTTTGTGACAAAGGTAATAATTTAGTGTGCCTGGTACACTGTGAGTGAGGCGGCATCATTTTTTGTCCATTCCATTTTCATTTGTTTTATTAAAATTTTCAGTTGAATCAAACATCAAATACAAAGTCTGATTTCTCTTAAAAATGGAATAAACGGTGATGCCAATTACTTTTTTCAGTTTCAATTTATTCAATTATTTTAGACAAAAATATGGGCTGTTATTTTGTGAAAGGGTGCCAATAAATTTGTCCACGTCTATAGGCCAATCATGGTCTTGGTTCTACAAGGGGACTCGTACCGCCCGCCCCGCTGCTGGCATTCTGGCGGGTGGGAGGCCGCTGTCGGGATCTTGACAGCCAGCATCCTGCCTGCCGGTCAATACTATGTATTCCGTCTGGAACTGCATAGAGATAAATATATCTTAAATATATAAATATATCTTAAATATATCTTTCTGCAGCGGGGTACACTGTGATTCCACAGGGAATAACATGGGGGTGTAGAGTTGGATCTTGATCCGAGGCACCAACAGGCTAAAGCTTTGACTGTTCCCAGGATGCACTGCACCGCCTCCTCTATAGCCCCACCTCCAGGCACCGGAGCTCAGTTTGTAAGTTGGTGCCTGCAGTGGTCACAAAGTACTAGTTGCAGTGTATGTCATGTTGACATTCTGTGCTGCGGCTCCATCACCTCAACGATGCTGTATACTCCCGCGGCCTGGTTCCTGGGTACTTACAGCAGAGGCGCTCCGATCATCAGGCACACATCACCGCTGCTGCTCTCCTGGATCGCATGGCCGCACTTCAGGGAGGAGCAAAGAGGGTCCCCCAAGTGGGACTCACTGGTAAATCAAGATGCGGTCCCAGGAGACGGACCACGCCTCTGGCGTGGACACTGTGGCCATGCAGGGACCCCACTATATCCACCAGGGCAGGGAGCACAGGTCAGATTTACAAAAAAAGACCAACAGAAACCAAAGTGTCTGGCGCTAGATTATTTTGTACTTTTTCTCTTAATAAAGAGAAAAGAAAGAACAACCTATAATCGTCTGCCTTCCCAACGTGGACCTGGATATCCACCCGATATGCAATATGCAACCAAGAAAAAATATAGGTGAAGGCGCACAGATATATGGAAAAACCGACAGCTGTTTTGATGCAAATTATAAATTTATTAATAATTAAAAATATATTCTTAAAATACACACAATTGTAAAAGATTTTGGTACATTTACCACAAGACCAACAGACAATAAAACTGTTAATTCCGCACAATGTTAATTATTCCACACAGACTGATGGTTCAATTAATACATTACTCCTTCAGGAGTTCACTTAACCACATGTACCTAATCTAAAAAATGGTGATTATACTCCTCCAGCAAATATAATCAGATTCCATGCACATATAGATTTAAATGATTTTTTAGTCCCAAGCAAAAAGCTGTAAGTTGTGCAGAGAAAGATGGGAAACTCAATTACATGCACCTTAGATGATTTAGAGAATTAGTAAACAAGTTCTCCTTCAGCTGATATTTTAGTCCAAAAGAAAAAAGCTGTTAGTTATGCAGAATTTAAATTATGAACCAGAAGGCTTAATTGCATGCACCTTAATAGATTAGATAGTTCTCCTTCAAATAAATTGCTTTACTTTCATACGCACATGAGGTCATAACATGAATTCAAATGCCAGCTGAATAATGGTTATGTTGAGTTAATGACTGAGTTCAGAGCATGCATGCACCATTTGAAGAAAGGTATAGCTGGTGTGTGAAATGGTAACCGATACTTCACCCGTATGTGAGTCTCAGGAGCGCTCCTGTGTTTAAAAGACCCGTGTGTCCTCCTGGTTGTTCCTCCTGCTTGGTTCCCAGTGGCCGGGGTCCCGATGTCTGATGCAGGGGATGGAGGGCTTGTAGCTAACCACGCGGTCGTGTAAGTCACAGCAGCTGTGGGATGGTGGAAACGCCGGTGTGTGTCGCGTGCTGCTACTTCCGGTTTCGGGCTTCCGGATTCTTGCGTTCCACCTGCGGTTCACTTGAGAATAAGTCACCTGACGCGTTTCTCCGCCCACAAAGATGGCGGTTTCATCAGAGGATGATACGTTCATTCTCCTGGTCTCTTTTTATCCCCTCCAAGGGCTCCCAATTGGACAATTAGTGTTAACTCTTCATTTCCCTTAAACTAAGGTGCATTCCTATTTAACCTTGTTAGCATTATTTTTATAACACCGCAATAGTTAATATATACATTATTAGCTCGTTAATACGTCTTTACTAGTATTTAAAAAATACAAACAGTACATATTATTATTAATATTGAGGTGCCTGTCAATTAATTATAAAATTAAATAAAAGATAAAAATAAAAATAAAGGAATATAATTTTCATTTATTTATATAGCCATCCAAAAACCATTCAATACCTGATAACTATAAACAAATATGTACATGTGTGTACACACATAAAGAGCATGTATACAACATGTGCATAGAACGATAAATAGATTAGAGAAAATTTCTCTTGTATACATTTTTCAATTATTATTGATAATTCGTATTTGTTTGGCAGATACTTTTTATAAATATAAAAATATATATAATTATATTTAGCAAAAAAACCCATAGAGTCAATGAGCAAACAAATAAATATAGATATTATATAGCTCAAACAGATATATGTGTACATATATAGATAGAGAGACATGAATGTATGTCTGGGGAAGAAACAGGCATACATTCAGTTAACTCAGGAAGAGACAGAGGACTTATATAAAAACAGAGGACTTATATAATGCTAACAGGGTTAAATAGGAATGCACCTTAGTTTAAGGGAAATGAAGAGTTAACACTAATTGTCCAATTGGGAGCCCTTGGAGGGGATAAAAAGAGACCAGGAGAATGAACGTATCATCCTCTGATGAAACCGCCATCTTTGTGGGCGGAGAAACGCGTCAGGTGACTTATTCTCAAGTGAACCGCAGGTGGAACGCAAGAATCCGGAAGCCCGAAACCGGAAGTCGCAGCAC
Organism: Pseudophryne corroboree; assembly: GCF_028390025.1. Taxonomy (NCBI): domain Eukaryota; kingdom Metazoa; phylum Chordata; class Amphibia; order Anura; family Myobatrachidae; genus Pseudophryne; species Pseudophryne corroboree. Next base: position 448,627,533 of record NC_086447.1, read on the forward strand.
GCGACACACACCGGCGTTTCCACCATCCCACAGCTGCTGTGACTTACACGACCACGTGGTTAGCTACAAGCCCTCCATCCCCTGCATCAGACATCGGGACCCCGGCCACTGGGAACCAAGCAGGAGGAACAACCAGGAGGACACACGGGTCTTTTAAACACAGGAGCGCTCCTGAGACTCACATACGGGTGAAGTATCGGTTACCATTTCACACACCAGCTATACCTTTCTTCAAATGGTGCATGCATGCTCTGAACTCAGTCATTAACTCAACATAACCATTATTCAGCTGGCATTTGAATTCATGTTATGACCTCATGTGCGTATGAAAGTAAAGCAATTTATTTGAAGGAGAACTATCTCATCTATTAAGGTGCATGCAATTAAGCCTTCTGGTTCATAATTTAAATTCTGCATAACTAACAGCTTTTTTCTTTTGGACTAAAATATCAGCTGAAGGAGAACTTGTTTACTAATTCTCTAAATCATCTAAGGTGCATGTAATTAAGTTTCCCATCTTTCTCTGCACAACTTACAGCTTTTTGCTTGGGACTAAAAAATCATTTAAATCTATATGTGCATGGAATCTGATTATATTTGCTGGAGGAGTATAATCACCATTTTTTAGATTAGGTACATGTGGTTAAGTGAACTCCTGAAGGAGTAATGTATTAATTGAACCATCAGTCTGTGTGGAATAATTAACATTGTGCGGAATTAACAGTTTTATTGTCTGTTGGTCTTGTGGTAAATGTACCAAAATCTTTTACAATTGTGTGTATTTTAAGAATATATTTTTAATTATTAATACATTTATAATTTGCATCAAAACAGCAGTCTGTTTTTCCATAGATTTACAAAAATCAGTTTGTTAAAGGCTTCATAGTACCCGATGGTGAAGTCCAGCAGAGGGGATAAGGCGCTGACCTGTAGCCCCTCCCCCAGCTCCAGGCGCCGTCTACTGCAGGTGTTACCGCCCTGGAGCTGCATTTCTCTCTCTCCCTCACTCCCTGTCAGCGTTTGGACGCCATTTCACATAGCTGCGCTGATCCTGGGACTGCTGGGCACTGTCTCCTCTGTAAAGCCGCCTGCCTCATCAGCGCTGTGCATTTACAAGACATTTAAGTATTCTACATGTCGTTTAGGCAGCGTTAGTTAAGAGCAAGTGCACTACTATATGAATATTTAGTACAAGTATTCTGTGATATACATCCAGTGTTTACTGTGTATTGTTATAAGTGTATACATACATTTCTATGTGTAGTATTACTAGACCAGTGCAGTTTTATTGGTTATATGTAATAATTTCTGCATTGTACCTGTGACTGTGTGTGCTTATAGCTGCTGTGTAGTTTCTATTCTGTGTATCACACATATTACTATCACTATATTCTGTACCCTGGGGAGCTAAGTGCGTAAGGGTCTCATATACCATATAGTGTTCCACAGGATATACTGTTTTGTATTTTTCACTGTGTGTTTCAGTCACCTCACCGCTTAAATCCTCTGTTTGTGCTTTACATTTGCTGTCACATAATACAGGGGTTTATTTTTATTTTTTTGCAGGGGTTGTTTTTGTCTGGCTATATTGTACTGTTGCGCCCTAAGGCTACATTCCCAATAATGTCTGCTACACAGGGCGGGAAATCCGCAGACGCTCTTGCATCATGCAGTGCTGGCGCCACGGATTTGACTGAGGAAAAGGTTTCAGCTGAGGGTTCAAGTACTGGGTGCCCTGCACCTTCCAGTCAGTCTGCAGCACCTGTGGCTAATCAAGACCCACGTTGGGCTGCTTTTTCAAATATGCTGACTACACTTGTAACACGACTTACGCCCCCTGTGGGACCTCTTGTGCCATTACAGCCACATATTGTCCCTGTAGTTAATCCACCATGGGCGGATACTCTGTCAACCCAATTACAGCAATTAAGTCAGTTCTTGGTTAAACACAAACCTAACCCTCGCCGTACTGGGACCAAAGGGTCCTCTAAGTGGGCCATTTCTTCCTCACAATCCACTAATATTTCGGATGATTCCTCCGATGAGGCTGGGGATTATACTGATCCTTCTGATACGGATACAGTTTCTGATGAGGAATCTACAACTCAGGTTGATGTTCCTGAACTAGTGGAGGCTATCAAGCTAATTCTCCAGATTGATGATGAGATTGAACCTCCTACTATGTCTAAGAAACCTGATAAGTTTAAACGTCAGAAGGTTGCTGAAGTAGTTTTACCTCATTCTGACCTATTAATTGACATACGCCAGGAAGCCTGGTCTTCTCCAGGAAATACATTTTCCCTGTCTAAAAAGATGTTGGCTCGTTATCCTATCCCTGTGGAGTTGAGTAACAAGTGCAAAACTCCACCGCCGGTGGACTCTCATGTCGCCCATCTAATGGTGTCTTCTACTCTGCCTGTCACCACTGTCACTTCACTGAAGGAACCAACGGATAAGCGTGTGGAGGGATGCCTGAAGTCTATCTACATACTTACCGATGCTGTACATAGACCCACTATGGCAGCCTCTTGGTCTGCAAAAGCTATTGAAGCATGGGTTCAGGCAGTTGAGGAGGAGCTACCTCTAAATTTTTCTGACACTGCCAGACAATATCTCTTGTATATTACCACAGCCACTCACTATATTTAGGAGGCGGCCTCTGATGCTGGTGTAATGGCGGCCAAGGCATCTACTACGTCTATCCTGGCTCGCCGGATTTTGTGGTTAAGGTCCTGGAAAGTGGACCTGGACTCCAAAAAGACCTTGAAGGTGCTCCCTTTTAAGGGGGGTCATACTATTTGGAGAGGATCTGAACAAGACCGTGACTGACGGCAACAGCCAAGACTGCATGTCTCCCAAGTACCAATCCTTCTGCTCTGAAATGTAAGAGTACCACTTTTCGTTCCTTTCGACCTCCAGGTAAAGCAAAGGGTCAGGCGTATCCGAGACAGGCTCGCTCTTCCAAAACTACCAAGTCTAAGCAATTTTGGGCCGCCCGTCAGCCTGCTTCCAAACAGGACAAGCCTGCAGCATGACGGGGCGGTCCTCCCCCTTGGTGGGAGGCCGACTTCTGCAGTTTGCCCAGGCCTGGTTAAGAACCACTTCAGACGCCTGGGTGCGGGAAGTTGTCTCTCACGGGTACGCAATCTTTCAAGAGACTCCCCCCCCCCCCCCCCCCCCCCTCCCCCAACGGTTCAGCTCAACGGTTATCCCTTCGGATCCGCTGAAAGCACAAACTCTATACTTGGTTGTACAATCTCTCCTAGATACTGGAGTGATTGTGCTGGTACCTCTGTCTCAAAGAGGCAGGGGTTACTATTCGACCCTGTTTCTAGTCCCGAAACCAAATGGGTCCTCCCAGCCTATACTCAACCTCAAATCTTTGAACAAATTTGTGAGGGTATCCAAATTCTGTATGGAAACTCTGCGCTCTATTGTACTGGCTATGGAACCCAAAGACTATATGTTATCCCTGGACATACAGGATGCTTACCTGCACATACTTGTTGCCATGATACATCAGCAATATCTGTGGTTTGCAATTGGCAACCTACATTATCAATTCCAGGCCTTGTCTTTCGGACTGACCACGGCTCCTCGGATCTTACCAAGGTCATGCAGTCATGACGGCTCTTCTCCGCCATCAGGGTGTCAGGATCATGCTGTGTCTGGATGACTTGCTGATCCTGGCGAAATACCCAGAGGTCCTCCTCAGTTATCTGGAACTGACGGTCCAATTCCTACAAGCCCACGGGTGGCTCATCAACTGGAAGAAGTCCTCACTGGTTCCTACTCAAAGCATGGTGCACCTGGGGGCATTGCTGGACACACACAACCAACGATTTGTTCTTGTCTCCAGAGAAAGTTCTGAAACATCAGGAAAGGACCAGATACTTCCTCTCTCGCCAGAGAGTGTCAATACACTTGGCGATGCAAGTACTAGGCCTCATGGTGTTGGCATTCGACATAGTAGAGTTCGCTCAATTTCATTCCCGCCCTCTGCAATGATTAATCCTTTCCAAGTGGAATGGCCTGCCTCATCGGATCAGGTCTCAAATGATCTCCTTGACTCCGGAGGTTCGTCTGTCACTGAGCTGGTGGCTACAGGACCAACAGTTGAGCAGGGGCCGTCCCTTCTGGATCTCCAACTGGGTGCCAGTCTGCGTGGTTGGGGCGCAGTGTTGACTCTCTCCAGGGTCGGTGGACCAAGGAGGAATCCCTCCTCCCGATAAACATTCTGGAATTGCGGGCAGTGTTCAATGTGTTGACACTGGCCCTGCCTCTGGTGCAGAACAGGCCTGTTCAAGTACAATCAGACAACGCCACCACAATGGCATACATAAATCATCAAGGCGGCACTTGAAGTCGCATGGCAATGATGGAAGTGTTAAAAAATTCTCCAATGGGCAGTACGCCATCAGCCAGCCATATCGGCAGTGTTCATTCCGGGAGTCCTCAACGAGGAAGAGGACTTCCTTAGTCGTCATGACGTACACGCCGGAGAGTGGAGTCTTCATCCCGAAGTCTTTCAACTCCTAGTGGATAAGTTGGGCATACCAGATGTAAACCTGATAGCGTCTCGACACAATCACAAGGTTCCAGTCTTCGGAGCAAGGACAAGGGATCCTCAACCGGCGTTCGTGGACGCACTAGCAATTCTGTGGAACTTTCTGCTGCCATATGTGTTTCCACCAGTGTCACTCCTGCCCAGGGTAATATGGAAGTTCAAGCAAGAAGGAGGAGTACTACTTCTAGTCGCTCCAGCGTGGCCCAGACGGCATTGGTTCTCAGACCCGCGGGGTCTCAACAAGAGTCCTCTTCTACTTCCTCAACTCCCAGACCACCTCGTTCACGGCCCTTGTGGCTGCCTGGACCTGGCCAGACTGGCTTTAACGGCGTGGCTCTTGAAGCTTTTCTCCTGAGAGCAAAAATATTCTCAGCCGGTCATTCAAACTATGTTGAAGGCCCGTACACCAGCTTCGGCTCGGATTTATTACAGGGTCTGTAATTGTTACTTCACTTGGTGTACTGCTAAGAATTATGATGCGTATACTTTCAAAACTTCAAGACTTTTTGCTTTTCTCCAGCAAGGCCTAGACTTGGGCCTTCGTCTGGCCTCCCTCAAGGTTCATATATCTACCTTGTCGGTGTGGTTTCAGAGGAAAATTGCGTCTCTTCCTGACGTGCACACTTTCACTCTGGGTGTTCTATGGATTCAGCCTCCCTATGTCCCTCCTGTGGCTCCATAGGATCTGTCTGTTGTATTGAATGCCCTGCAAGAGTCTCCATTTGAACCTCTTGAGTCTGTGGACCTTAAATGCCTTACGCTTAAGGTCGTTTTTCTATTGGCTATTGCCTCTGCTAGGAGGGTGTCAGACTTAGGCGCTTTATCCTGTTGTCCACCCTTTCTGATTTTTCATTGTGAACGGGCTGTTCTTCGAACTCTCCTTGGTTATTTACCTAAGGTGGTGTCATCTTTTCACCTTAACCAGGAGGTTCTAGTCTGTCCTCCAAAGAAAAATCCTTGGATGTGGTACGGGCTATGCGTGTCTATGTGGAGAGTACTGCCTCTTTTAGGAGGTCTGATTCTCTTTTTGTACTTTTTGGTTTTCACATACGTGACTGGCCTGCAAATAAGCAGACCTTGGCCAGATGGATTAGAATTGTGATTGCACAAGCCTATGTGCAGGCTCCCAGCTCCTGCTGCTATCAAAGCCCATTCTACTCGGTCTGTTGGACCTTATTGGGTGGCCCGCCGTGGCGCGTCCGCAGAACAGTTGTGCAAGGCGGCTACGTGGTCCTTAGTGAACGCGTTCATCAGGTTCTATGCCTTTGATACTTCTGCCTCCCAGGATGCTTCCTTTGGACGCCGGGTTCTTGTGCCCGCTACAGTGCGTCCCCTCCCATGAGGAACTGCTTTAGGACATCCCCGATGTTGATCTGGAATCCCAGTGTACCCCACTGCCGAAAAGGAGATGGTAGACTTACCATGGTTAAATCTCTTTCTGCGAGGTACAATGTATTCCACAGTGCTCCCACCCTGACGCACTTGGCTTCTTTGGGTTTGTATGGCATTAGCCACTGGTACCTTCTCCTGTCATGAGAATGTGGTTCTATGTGGCTAACCTCTACCCTCTCTATTTTACCTGCTACTGCATTGGACTGGTTAACGAAACTGAGCTCCAGTGCTTGGAGGTTGGGCTATAGAGGAGGCGGTGCAGTGCATCCTGGGAACAGTCAAAGCTTTAGCCTGTTGGTGCCTCGGATCAAGATCCAATTCTACACCCGATGGTATTCCCTGTGGAATCCAGTGTACCTCGCAGAAAGAGATTTAACCATGGTAAGTCTACCATAAATCTTTTTGCATATCCCTATTGCATTTCATTTCAAACACGAGAGAAACTATTTATGTGGACAAGCCCTGAGTATATCAGTAAGTGAATCATAGAGAGTAGTCACAGTGAAAGTTGTTTTTTTGTGGGGTGAGGGTTGGGAAGGATTTTTGTTCAATTCTGCATATTATATTACTCTAAGGATGTATGTATGTGCATTTATATATATATATATATATATATATATATATATATATATAGAGAGAGAGAGAGACGTACATCACTTCGCTTATCTCAAAATATCTCCCAACCCGACCTCTTCGCTCTTCACAAGACCTGCGTATCTCATCCACTCTCATTACTCACTCCCACTCACGATTGCAGGACTATCATCAGGCTGCACCCACTCTGTGGAATGCCCTACCACGCACAATAAGACTCTCCTCTAGTCTCCAAACCTTCAAGCGTTTCCTGAAAACTCACCTCTTTAGGCAAGCATATCAAATTCCAGAACCGCCCACATAACTTTCATAAACCTTCCTATCAAATTGCATCCACTCTGGACAGTCCACACACATCCTCACACGTCTTCTCATTCTATGCAATAGATAGCACCTTTCCTTGTGTACACATGCCTATTTCCCTATAGATTGTAAGCTTGCGAGCAGGGCCTTCCTACCTCTGACTGTTTGTTATCACCCAGTTTGTTGTTATTATTTCAAATTGTAAAGCGCAACGGAATTTGCTGCGCTATATAAGAAACTGTTAATAAATAAAATAAATAAATAAATATATATTACTTGACTAAGTTTTCCGCTGTGCGCTTGGCACCGGAGCTATTACAGGTAACCCCGCTATTTACCCTGATTACCATGGTGACCGTTTGGCACCGGAGCTACTATAGGTAACGTCCGCTATTTATCCCGATTACCATGGTTACCGCTCACTTCCGGTAATACCGGAAGTGACATAATGCATTCCACTATGTGGTCCATTTGCAAGCTGTGCCCGTGACTCCATTAGCACCAGGGACGCAGCCCACTTCCGGCGGAAGTGATGCGTCTGCGTTCCACTGGTGCGTTCCACACAGCTCCCAGCCGCGATGGGGGCGTGTCCTGTTTGTTTTTGCACGTTTTTGAAGGGTATTTAGCAGGGGCCGGTGAGGCAATTTCTCTGTCTCCAGTTTCCTGCCGTTTTGATGCTTGCTGTGATGCTGACTTTACTGACTAGACTGTACATTCCTTGACAAAGGTCCCGCTAAGGACCGAAACGTTGGAGATCGTTTTTGAAAAACACTTTGGAACTGTGAGATTACCTTATATTAACATTTTCCATTTTTGATTTATTGATTCTGAAGTCTGGAGAGTGCTATCATTTTTTCACTATTGTGGAAAAAACCTGTATTGTACTATGGGCCCCACACCTTACTGTGTGGGACTCTGATTGGCACCCCAGCCGATGGCTTTAGTTTATCTGTGAGAGTGCAGGATTATTTACGTATATATATATATACAGGTACACCACCGATTTTCCGGCAACCAATGATCCGGATCCTCTTTTAATCCAGACAATTTTGCTCTGTCCGGATTAAAGGTGGTTAGGGACGTCTTTTAATCCGGAACATTTTCTGCGCATGGGCGCAACACGCAAGTGTTCAAGTGTCAGTGGGTACAGCTTCCGCGGACACTGCAGATGACACAGCAAGCATTGGTGGGGCTGTTATGGCGTCCAAGGTCAACGCAAGTACCGCACATGGGCGGAACACACAGCGCTCACAAGTGTCAGTGAGTACAGCTTCTGAGGGCACTGCAGGTGACACAGCAAGCATCGGCTGTTTGATTTACTGTTAATGTTTGTTCAAAAAGTACCCGATACCTGTTTTGCTTATAAACAGTTTTGCATACACTACTGTGTTTATTCATTCATTAATATTATACTGTAGCATATATTTTACTATTTATTGCTTTAGAAATGTTCTGAAGGTGCAAAATTAGTTTAAAAAAAACGTTTCCACCCTTAATCCGGCAAAATCGATAATCCGGCACGGCACTGGAGCCAGGGATGCCGGAAAATCGGTGGTGTACCTGTGTGTGTGTGTGTGTATATATATATATATATATATATATATATATATATATATATGTATGTGTATATATATATATATATGTATATATATATATATATATATGTGTGTGTGTGTGTGTGTGTGTGTATATATATATATATATATATATATATATATATAGATAGATATATAGATAGATATATAGATAGATATAATAGAAATAATTGGCAGGTGATCTATCCTGATGGCTAAGATGTTGACTGTATCTATATGATAACTTCCCTTCTAATATTTTTATTTTACCTTTGCATGTTCACGGCAGAGAAATTACTGAGGATGAGTCTTTTGTGGATGAACTAAGGCTGACATTGAGGTTCTTTGCATCTGTTCTTGTACGGAGAATACAGAAGGTGAATCCTTGCTTGGTTGTTTTATAACCTATAAGTATGTTTCTTGTTTGCTTTGTGTGTATTGACTTGTGTACCCTTGTTGAGAATGAAACATAAACAAATTAGGTAACGGTAATGCTATTTTCTTATAATTGATTAAATACAAGGCACATATTGGTCTCAGTGATAATAACAATAAATACATTTTATGTAAATATAAACATGGTATTAAACTTGGTTTCATGCTGGAAAACATAACATATGACCTTAGGGTAGTGAGAAGTTCACTGACCTGGACGGATATGTGGGGGGATGGGGAGATAAAGGGGTAAGCAGCTTAGTGGAGTTCGGGGTCTGTCATTGCCGCAGGCAATAGGTGAATGATCCCTGTAATCCCACTGCTGAGCGGAATGGTAGTAGGCTGACCAGTGACAGTGCCCTGATTGTAGGGACGGTGCTCAGCCCAGTGAAGTGGTATCCCAGCCGGGTAACGTATCTACTCACGATTAGCTGTATGCTTCACCTTCGGAAGCCGCTGGGATGTCAGTGGGGTCTCATTGCCGTGTAATCTCGCATTGTTGTTGCGGACATACCTATGAGGTGGGTGTGTGTGTAGTGTCCATGTGCCTTTAAAATAAGGCTGCTATTTATGTATTAAAGAAATTATTTTTTATCGTTTACATGCCTTTTGAATATTATTAATGGCAAACATACACGGTCAGATAATTGTAGTGTGTATGCCCAGCATAAGGAAGTGGCGCAGTGATGTCCCTTACCAATTGACAGGCTTCATACTGGATCAGCATAAAAATGAATTCCTCCACTGTGTGTAGATTATTGTTCACTGGGAATTAGCTTAAGCGTATTTACAGAGACAATGCTTCCTCGCACCCAGATTTACCTCAGACATAACTTTTACATCCATTTTTACTGTATATCACAAACACTGCTAATAATATAATTGCTCATGTCTAGGTGGATATTCCATGCATTATAACACAAAAGTTATTGAAAGCCGCTATGAAGCATATTGAGATAATCGCAAAAGCAAGACAAAAAGGTAAATTGAAGCACTATAAGTAGCTTGAGATTAGAGTTTGCATATGGTGGTGTGTATGTTTTTGGTGCCATGGTGGCTTAGAGATGTACCTTAGTGACGGAAACATCCACTACACACCCCAGCACTCACACTAAAAATGGGCTCTCCATTATAGACCACTCTGCACTGCATAAGCTGGCAGCCATTACAGTTGCTACCTCCCAGGCATAGTATGCAGAGTCACATAGAAACTCCAGGTATGACATCACCTAGGTTTCCTGAAGATGTAGAAATGAGAATCTTTGCAGAATATAGCAGTTCTACCATAGGCAAGCCTACTACAGTGGTGGGTGAAACTGATTTATACTGAGCATTTTGTGGGGGCTCCTGGCTGCAGTGTGGTATGGAGGGTTGTGATACAGAAGATAGACATTAAAAAGTTAGACAGTAAAAGGTCGACAGGGCCAAAAGGTCGACCGTTAAATGGCCGCAGGGTCAAAAGGTCGACACACAAAAATGTTTGGGTGTTGTTTTGTGTGTTTACATTTTTATACCCCAATTTGTTGAAATGCATCCCCTAATGGGCTCGCTTTGCTCGCCACGCTTCGCTCATCACAAGGTTACTAATGGTGATAGTTTGTGACATGGATAGTCAATTTGATGAAATGCGTCCCCTCGTGGGCTCGCCATGCTTCACACTCAGTGGCTCGCTCCGCTCGCCACAAGGTTACTAAAGGTAATAGTTTGTGACATGTTTAGTAAATGCAGCAAGACTTGTAAAAAAAAAAACCTACGAAGCGTGTTGACCCTTTGACCCTGTCGACCTATTGACTGTAGACCTTTTTAGTGTAGATCTATAGACCGGATACCGGTATGGATATCAGCAGACTACTATTATGTGTGTTGCACTTACTGTAGCTGGTACGCTACAGTCTATTCCTGTACTGGATACGTGTAACATTCCCTTGCTTTCTCATTAGTTAAAAACTCAGATGATCTCCAGCAAGCGGCTTTGGAGGAATATGGGCCTGATCTTCACGTTGCATTGAGAAGTCGCAGAGATGAACTCTGCTACCTCAGAAAACTAACTGAGTTGATCTTTCCTTTTATTCTACCTCCTAAAGCAACAGACAGCAGGTGAATTACACTGTGTGTGTTGTCATCCCATTTGTAAATAAGTTACTTTCTGTTTTCATTTATGTTTGATAGGCTACTTTTGCGATATGGTTTGTTTGGGTTAAAAATTGCTCCCCTTATGAAAGGTTGTTACTAACAAAGAATTGGATACATGCTCTTTCAAAACAGCCATATGTTTGTCCCATACATTTAATGCAACTCCTAGTAGACCCTGAACTTTTTGCAAGCTCTCACAAAAGATAAATTTTATATATATATAAAAAAAATATATATATAATGTATGTAGCCACGCTTATCCAGCCTCCGTGCCACACCTTGGCGTGCATGCACCTTAATACGCCGAGCTGCAGCTTAGCACGGCGGGATGCAGTTAAATTGGCAGCAGGGGATCCCGGCGTTCAGGATACAGACGCCGGAATCCTGACTGCTGACAATGCCGCCAGACGGAATCCCGGCTCACAGGGGCTATTCCCACTCTTGGGTGTCCACGACACCCATAGAGTGTGAATAGTCACCTAGTCACAGGCACACTTACCGCGTCTGACTTGACGCGGATACTGCAAACTGCAGGTTAGATGAGCCGTGGCTACATTATGCCAATTAACTCTGCCTGTTTTATTAAAAAGAATAACAATGGATAAATACACACTTTCTCCTACATCAAGGCTGGGGGACATTGGACCATGGGGTTGTAGGTTGGGATTGCGGAACTGGCACTTAAAATGAAACCTGCTTTAATACCAAAACTACTCCTCCTCCTGAAACAGGGGAGTGGGGGGTTTAGTCCAGCTTGCTGGGTCAGTCCAGCTTGCTACATAGTACACTGAAGCCGGCAGTCTGCAGCAAGCCTCTGTGGGGGAAGGTTTCCTACAGCTCATCTCCTCCATAACTATTGGCCCTTTCAGGAAGACTAAGTATCCACTTTTATTACTCCCCTTGTATTTTGGTGTACACAGTTTCTCAGTGACCCATACCTGTACTGTACATAGCATTTTTTTTTTTATTATTATTATTTTTCTGTCTGATATAATTTGGTCTACCTGTGTTCCCTGCATATAGTGGAGCCATGTGGGGACTTTGACAGACAAGACAAAGCATGTCAAGGCTAAAAGCGCTGCTATGGCGTTACTTTTCAATTGTGCCAAGTGTAGTGTTAAATTACCATATGGACAGTTGGACTGTCTGGCGGGGCCTGGTGATGCGCAGGTGTTGGGCGGTGCCGCTGCTGCCATGGTGAAGCCGGCATGTACCCAAGTGGAATCAGTGGGTCCATTTTAAGAATTAGCGTAAAGGGATTGTTACCCTTCCTCCTTCTTCAGATCTCTTGGATCTCATAAAGGAGGCCTGGAAAGCACCAGATAAGTAGTTCTCTATTCCTAGGAAGTTTGCATCCCTTGATTCTCTTCCGGTGGGTCATGCGACCAAGTGGGAGCAACCTTGAAAGGTTGACGCATCCATGGCGCGTTTAGCTAAGTACACTGCATTTCCGGTTTAGGCTTGGCATATTTTAAGTATCCATTAGCTAGAAATCTGGAGGGTTGTCTTAAGTCCATCTCTGCTTGGAGGGAGCTTTGGCTCCCTGCTTGGTATGCAGCGTTCCTTAGAAACACTTCTCTTTGGTTGGGTTGTGCAGTTTGAACCAAGCTACAGGTAGCAAAAGCACTTTTCTTTCTGTTGCGAACCCAAAACAACAGGGTCCGTGTTCCCAGGCTTTTCGCTCTTCCTTTTTGGAGAGGCATCCAATTGAGGTCAGTCTGACTGTTCTTCTTGGCAGGGGTTTTGCACCTAAGTGCAGATTTTCAACAGTTAACAACTCAGAATCCAAGGCTCCAGAGAAGCCAGGTGTCTGACGAGGTCTCTCCCAACCCTGTCCGGTCTGTGGTCAATGGGTAATTTCTCCAGTTCAGAGTGTGGAGTCATTTTTTGGACACCTGGGTGCTAGGCATAATTTCTAGAGGTGATGTCATTGATCTTTGGGGTCCACCTCCATAGCGTTTTTTCACCACCGCTCTTCCCCGGGATGCAGAGAAGAGAGGGGCATTATACCAGCCTATCAATTCTCTCCTTTTGGAAGGAGTTATTTCTACAGTTCAGAAGATAGAAAGGAAACTGGAATCTTACTCCAACCTGTTCCTTGTTCTGAAACAGAACTGTTCCTACCACCCGATTCTGAATCTCCATGCCATAGACACCAGCTTTGTTGTTTATAATTTTCAGATGGAATCTTTTCACTTGGTGATCCACGACATACAGGCCACTGGACGCGTATCTTCATGTTCCTATTTGGGCAGGTCATCACTCTCTCCTCCAGTGCACAGTCTGATCGGCTCACTATCCTTTCCAGGCCCTGCCATTTGGTATAGACACGGGAAGGTGTTATGATCATACCTTATTTAGATGATTTGATCATTAAGGCTGATTCGTTTTCACAATTATAGGTGCACCTGGAGCGCACGGTACATGTACTTCAGGATCACGGCTGGATCCTGAATTTCGTGAAGTCTCACTTGATTCCTTGTCAGCACATGCTGTTCCTGGGGGTGGTCTTTTGACACCTCTCTACAGCGAGTATTCCTGCCAAAGCCCAGACCCTCCAAAATTTGGTTACATCATTACTGTGGGTGCCGCATCCGTCAATCTTGCTGTGCATGAAGTAGTTGGGCGCAATGGTCTCCACCTTCAAGACCACCCAGAACACCAGGTTCCACTCGTGAGAATTTCGGTGGGAGATTCTCCAGGATTGGACAGGGTGCATGGAGTGCCTTTCGGCTCAGCTCTTTTTGTCCACCAGCACTCATCAATCCCTCCATTGGTGGCTGATTTACGATCATCTGCTCCAGGGTCGATCCTTGGTCACTCCGGACTGGGTCATTGTGACCACGGGCGCGAGTCTTGCGTGGCGAGCCATGACATTACATCTTTGACTCCTTTGGTTCTCATCAGAGGCAGCTCTTCCAATCAGTGTGCCTGAGCTTCGAGCCATCTTTCTGGCTCTCTTGGGTGCTCAGTCCATCCTGGCCGGCCGGTGCTGATTCAGTGAGACAACTCCACCTCCGCCATTGCTCCGCATTGTCTCACTGAATCAATTATATTTTAGTATTTACTTTTTTTCCTACCCCTCTGATAAACTAAAGTAAAACTGAGATTCTTAGCATAACTTTTGGTCAAAAATATGGACCCACCTACCAAGGCCAGGTGACCTCGTCAGTGACCTTTCATTTGCAGACAATGTATTAGAATTAGCACTATGAATGGATACATTTATATAATGTCAGTATTCGGAATGGGTTTGGGACATTGGGCCCCCTGGGTTTGTGTGGCTGGGCTGCTTTGGGCATCATTATTTTAACATTTAATCAAAATACTTTTTAGCACCCAAACTGCTTTTTACTAAGGTTACTGTTGTAACACCTTTTAAGCACCCTAATTAAAGCTGCTACTACTTATTAATGCAACACCTTTTAACACTTTTTAACTGCTACTTCTCACTAGTGTGATACCTTGGGGTGGGATAGCTTGCGCTGGCCCGGGGGGTCTTGTGCTCTGTACTAGAACCTTAGGATTGTTAGGGACCCACCTGATGTGGTCACCTGGGTGTGGTAGGTGGGCCCATATTTTTGCCCAAAAATTATACTAAAAACCTCCTTTTTACTCCATGTTAAATTGCAGAGTTTATTATAATTGTTCGGATTAGCAATATTCTTAGTATTAAGAGGGTTGCACCTGCATTTTCTGTTATTTTTTTCATTTGTATTGATGCCTGTGATTGTCATATATATTACCTTGTAAGGTAATGTCATTATTTACTGTTTAGTAAATGTGAAATTCTAGAAATATCTCTATCTTTACATACTTTGCCTACACACTATGTCGACAAACTGATTGGACACCCCCACGCAATCGAAATGATGTGATCCTGGGGCAGACACGTGTTCGTGAAGGTATAAAACGGGTAGAGGGGCAAACAGCCAAGAAAAATCTTTGAGTACGTGAGAGAGATGACACCTCCAAAATGGGGCGTGGCCTTGTGCCCACTAAGCCACGCCCCTGGTATAAAATACATTGAAAAAGCCAGGTCCTACATAAAATACACTGAAAAGCCACATCCATATTAAATACATTGAAAAAGCCAGATTAACATAATACGCTTCGGTTCCCTCATGTGTCACTCCATCCCTCCATGCCACTGTAGCAGCCCCTCATCTTGTCACTGCAGTCCTTCATGTGTCACTCCAGCCTCCCTGTGCCATTGCAGCAGCCCTTCCTATGTCACTCCAGCCCACTGTGCCATTACAGCAGCCCATCATTTGTCTAGCAGCCCCCCCATCACATGTGTCCAGCATACCTTGCTCCAAACCCACAGTGGTCCGTGCTGAAAGTACCTGTAATCCCCCTCTGCCGGTGATTGTCTCGCCTAGTTTCCGTCTCCCTTAGTCCCTGTGGTGCCGCTGATGCTGCATTCCCGGCTGGAGTGCAGCAGCTTCCAGATCTTTTGCAGTCACCTGACCTCGAGTGGCTGGAGCCGCATTTGAATAAATAAGTCTGTATGCGGCTCGAAAGCCGTGGGTTGGCCACCGTTGACTTAGATCATTTGTTTCAAAATGACTTGCTGGAAGGAGCTAATCGCGTTTCAAAAGGGGATCATCGTAGGCTTACACGATCGGAGGTATGAGTGTGAGAAGCGTTGCAGATGTTAGGAAGGTTCCTAAATCCACTGTGTCTTTTGTCATTAATGCATGGAAGAAGGACGGTCATTGCACGAATGTATCTTGCCCTGGAAGGCCCCCAAATCTGCACGCCATGGACTGGAGAGTGCTATTCAGGGAACTGCAAAGTACAGTGGTCGTTCCATGCATACCATTGCACACGAGTTTCAAATGGCCACTAACGTGCCGGTTTCGACGAGAACACTTCGTAGGGAGGTACTCGCACTTGGATATTATGGGCGAGCAGCTGCTCATAAACCTCTAAGCACAAAGAAGAATATAGCCCAGCGCTTACAATGATGTAAAGAGCACAAAAACTGGACATTGGAACTGTGGCAGCGAGTGTTATGGAGTGACAAATCACGATTTACAGTTTTCAGATCAGATGGACGTGTTTGGCGATTGACAGAGTGTACAGTACCTACAGTAAAGCATGGAGGTGGTGGTGTTAAGCCATGTGGCTGTTTCAGCTGGTTTGGCATGGGTCCACTAGTTGTAATGCATGGTCACAATAACTCTGAGAAGTCTAGAGATGTTCTTGATGACTCTATGCTCTCTACATTGTGACAGTTATACGGAAACGACAAATGTTTTTATCAATACGACAATGCCATCTGTCATGTTTCCAGGGTGAAGCTGGACTGGTATACAGAACATTTGGTAACCCGGATGAACTGGCCAGCTCAGAGTCCAGTTCTAAATCACATTGAGAACCTCAGTGGGGACAGATTGGAGCTGTTGGTGTGTTCTAGGCCGACTCGACCTTCTTCAGTGCCACATTTGGTCACTGTACTTGAGGCGGAGTGGCAAAACGGCAAACAATACCGCCTGCTGTTGTCCAGGAACTCGTGGACAGTTTGCCAAGAAGGGTGTCTGCAGTAATCACTGCACTCGGTAGACCTACGCGGTGATCTATTTGCTGTCATGTCCCATCACTTTTGTCCACATTGTGTATTTCTCACTGAACAGACATTGAAATGACCATAGATCTTACTTTTTAGGCTGTATATTCAATAGGCTTGCTCTTTCTGTCATTCTGTAAACATTCAATTAAAGTTAGAGTCAAATTGATGTAATAGATGTTTATTGCAAGCAAATGTGCTAAAACTTCCATTGCTGCAATGCACTTTATTTTAACATTGTCATTTTAACTTCCCTTCTATTTTTAGACCTCTAACCTTGCTGGTAAGAGAGATTCTATCTGGTTCTGTGTTCCTGCCCTCAATGGACTTCTTAGCCGATCCAGTAGGTTCTTTGAAACTTATAGTGAATGAGTGACTTAAAAGGTTTTTGACATTGGTTATACAGGTTGAGTATCCCTTATCCAAAATGCTTGGGACCAGAGGTATTTTGGATATCAGATTTTTCCGTATTTTGGAATAACTGCATACCATAATGAGATACCGTGGCTATGGGACCTAAGTCTAAGCACAGAATGCATTTATGTTACATATACACCTTATACACACAGCCGGAAGGTAATTTTAGCCAATATTTTTTTGTAACTTTGTGCATTGAACAAAGTGTATCTACATTCACACAATTCATTTATGTTTCATATACACCTTATACACACAGCCTGAAGGTCATTTAATACAATATTTTTAATAACTGTGTGTATTAAACAAAGTTTGTGTACATTGAGCCATCAAAAAACAAAGGTTTCACTATCTCACTCTCACGCAAAAAAGTCCGTATTTCGGAATATTTGGATATGGGATACTCAACCTGTATTGTTAAACTCTTATCAGTGTATAGCACTTCCTTATTTACATAACAACTACTCTGTTCCAAGAGCCAGATTGCAAAAAGACCTAATTAAAAACCTATAATGAAGAAAATATGCACCAAGCTGTATACATTTGAAATCACGTGATCACCATGATTAAATCCATTACAGATTTGCTGTAGGCCAGTGGTTCCCAAACTTTTTTGAATCACGGTGCCCTAGAGTATCAGAATTTTTTTTCTGCGGCACCCCTAGGTGAACAGTTTCTTAGTGAGAAATTCAGATACAATTTACTTAATTTAATATTTTATTTATATGTCACCCTTAGGTTCAGTTGTGTGGTGAGGGACAGGATTATCTTCTGTTTGTCTACATATTTTATCATTGGGAGCAGTGGCAGCTCCAGAGGGATGCAGTCAATTTACCGACAGTCAAAATACAGACAGCAAACGACCGGCAGTCAAAATCCCGACAAGGTCAATATCCTGACATGGTCAAAATACCGACATGTATAATGTCGACAGGTCATGATTTTTTCATTGAAACCGACTTGTTCATACTTTACCATCCCAGTGGACCTGGAGGGGGAATGTAATAGTGTGCCGAGCACAGCAAGGCACCGTGCCCGAAGCGCTCGCCATGCAAGGGGACGCGGTACACTTATATTGTGTCCATGTCGACATACACACCAAAAAACAATGAAAAACTCGTGTCAGCTTTTTGACCTGTCGACATTTTAAATTTCGGTATTTTGTCCATGTCGGGATTTTGACCGTCGGTCAATTGCTGACGGGATTTTGACTGTAGGTATTTCATACCGATCCCGCTCCAGAGGTGGGGCTGCAGTGCAGTCCAAAGTTCAAATAGGTGAGCCACACCAACTTCCAGTGAGCCAGTTTGGAATGACAGTTGTTGGCAGTTGGTGTGGCTCCCCTATTTGAATTTTGGACTGCGCTGTAGCCCCACCTCTGGAGCCACCACTGATTGGGAGCAACAAGCACTGGTTTGCCTATTACATTGACTGTAAATAATTTGATTTGGTCCTGGACCACCAACCGAGGGTGACACGGCACACAGTTTGAGTACCACTGTTGTAGGTGCTTTCCAAAAAAATTAAAGATGCCCAGTTTGTTTATAACTATCAAAAGGTACAATTAAAGTTGAGGAGAAAGCCACTCACATCAAATGACCTCATGGCGAAGATATTTTGTTAAACAGCACGTTTGCATGTTAATTATTATTTGTTCAATATTAGATTTATTACTTTTAACAATTATATGTAAGAAACGGAACTCAGGCCCAGATTTATGAAGTGTGATAAATAGCACAGTGATAAAGCACCAACCAATCAGCTACTACCTGTCATTTTTCAAACACATGGGCAGATTTATTAAGCTTGGTAAAGTGGAAGGTGATAAAGCACCAGCCAATCATCTCCTAGCTGTCAAGTTCCAGACTGGGTTTGAAAAATGACAGTTAGGAGCTGACTGGCTGGTGCGTTATCTCCTTCCACTGGTGCGTTATCTCCTTCCACTTTATCACTTCTTCAGGCTTAATAAATCTCCCCCACAGCCTGTAACATGGCAGTTAGGAATTGGTTGGTATTTCTCTAACGTCCTAAGTGGATTCTGGGACTCCGTAAGGACCATGGGGAATAGCGGCTCCGCAGGAGACTGGGCACAACTAAAGAAAGCTTTAGGACTACCTGGTGTGCACTGGCTCCTCCCACTATGACCCTCCTCCAGACCTCAGTTAGAATCTTGTGCCCGGCTGAGCTGGATGCACACTAGGGGCTCTCCTGAGCTCCTAGAAAGAAAGTATATTTTAGGTTTTTTATTTTACAGTGAGATCTGCTGGCAACAACAGACCCACTGCAGCGAGGGACTAAGGGGAGAAGAAGCGAACCTACCTGACTGGAGATAGTTTGGGCTTCTTAGGCTACTGGACACCATTAGCTCCAGAGGGATCGAACACAGGACCCGACCTCGATCGTTCGGTCCCGGAGCCGCGCCGCCGTCCCCCTTACAGAGCCAGAAGCAAGAAGTGGTCCGGAAGATCGGCGGCAGAAGACCTCGGTCTTCAACAAGGTAGCGCACAGCACTGCAGCTGTGCGCCATTGCTCCTCATGCACACCTCACACTCCGGTCACTGATGGGTGCAGGGCACTGGGGGGGGGCGCCCTGAGCAGCAATATAAACACCTTGGCTGGCAAATCATCACAATATATAGTCCCAGGGCTATATATGTGATAAATTACCCCTGCCAGAATCCATGAAAAAAGCGGGAGAAAAGTCAGCCGAAAAAGGGGCGGGGCTATTTCCCTTAGCACACTGGCGCCATTTTTTGTTCACAGTGCAGCTGGAAGACAGCTCCCCAGGCTCTCCCCTGTAGTTTTCAGGCTCAAAGGGTTAAAAAGAGAGGGGGGGCACTAAATTTAGGCGCAATATGTGTATACAAGCAGCTATTGGGGGGAAAATCACTCAGTTATAGTGTTAATCCCTGCATTATATAGCGCTCTGGTGTGTGCTGGCATACTCTCTCTCTGTCTCCCCAAAGGACTTTGTGGGGTCCTGTCCTCAGTCAGAGCATTCCCTGTGTGTGTGCGGTGTGTCGGTACGGCTGTGTCGACATGTTGGATGAGGAAGGTTACGTGGAGGCGGAGCAGAGGCCGATAAATGAGATGTCGCCCCCTGTGGGGCCGACACCAGAGTGGATGGATAGGTGGAAGGTATTAACCGACAATGTCAACTCCTTACATAAAAGGCTGGATGACGTAGCAGCTGTGGGACAGCCGGCTTCTCAGCCCGCGCCTGCCCAGGCGTCTCAAAGGCCATCAGGGGCTCAAAAAAACGCCCGTTACCTCAGATGGCAGACATAGATGTCGACACGGAGTCTGACTCCAGTGTCGACGAGGTTGAGACATATACACAATCCACTAGGAACATCCGTTGCATGATCTCGGCAATGAAAAATGTGTTACACATTTCTGACATGAACCCAAGTACCACATAAAAGGGGTTTTATGTTTGGGGAGAAAAAGCAGCCAGTGTTTTGTTCCCCCATCAGATGAGTGAATGAAGTGTGTAAAGAAGCGTGGGTTCCCCCGATAAGAAACTGGTAATTTCTAAAAAGTTACTGCTGGCGTACCCTTTCCCGCCAGAGGATAGGTCACGTTGGGAGATATCCCCTAGGGTGGATAAGGCGCTCACACGTTTGTCAAAAAAGGTGGCACTGCCGTCTTAGGATACGGCCACTTGGAAGGAGCCTGCTGATAAAAAGCAGGAGGCTATCCTGAAGTCTGTATATACACACTCAGGTACTATACTGAGACCTGCAATTGCCTCAGCATGAATAGTGCTGCTGCAGCGTGGTCTGATACCCTGTCAGATAATATTAATACCCTAGACAGGGATAATATTTTGCTAACATAGAGCATATTAAAGACGTCGTCTTATATATGAGGGATGCACAGAGGGATATTTGCCGGCTGGCATCCAGAATTAATGCAATGTCCATTCTGCCAGGAGGGTATTAGAGACCCGGCAGTGGACAGGTGATGCTGACTTTAAAAGGCACATGGAGATTCTGCCTTATAAGGGTGAGGAATTGTTTGGGGATGGTCTCTGGGACCTCGTATCCACAGCAACAGCTGGGAAGAAAAATTTTTACCTCAGGTTTCCTCACAGCCTAAGAAAGCACCGTATTTTCAGGTACAGTCCTTTCGGCTTCAGAAAAGCAAGCGGGTCAAAGGCGCTTCCTTTCTGCACAGAGACAAGGGAAGAAGGAAAAAGCTGCACCAGCAGCCAGTTCCCAGGATCAAAAATCTTCCCCCGCTTCCTCTGAGTCCACCGCATGACGTTGGGGCTCCACAGGTGGAGACAGGTGCAGTAGGGGCGCGTCTCGGGAACTTCAGGGACCAGTGGGCTTGCCCACAGGTGGATCCCTAGGTTCTGCAAGTAGTATCACAGGGATACAAGCTGGTGATCGAGGCGACTCCCCCTCGCCGTTACCTCACATCAGCCTTGCCTGCTGCCCTCGGAGAAAGGGAGGTAGTACTGGCGGCAATTCACAAGCTGTACTTCCAGCAGGTGAAATCAAAGTACCCCTCCTTCAACAAGGCCGGGGTTACTATTCCAAAATGTTTGTGGTACCGAAACCAGACAGTTCGGTGAGACCCATTCTAAAATTGAAATCCTTGAACACTTATATACGAAGGTTCAAGTTCAAAATGGAATCGCTCAGGGCGATTATTGCAAGCCTGGAGAATTTCATGGTATCACTGGACATCAAGGATGCTTACCTGCATGTCCCTATTTACCCTCCTCACCAGGAGTACCTCAAAATTGTGGTACAGGATTGTCATTACCAATTCCAGACGTTGCCTTTGGTCTTTCCCCGGCACCGAGGGTATTTACCAAGGTAATGGCCGAAATAATTATCCCGTACTTGGACGATCTCCTTATAAAGGCGAGGTCCAGGGAGCAGTTGTTCGTCGGAGTAGCACTATCTCGGGAAGTGCTACAACAGCACGGCTGGATTCTGAATATTCCAAAGTCGCAGCTGGTTCCTACGACGCGTCTACTGTTCCTGGGTATGGTTCTGGACACAGAACAAGAAAAAAGGGTTTCTCCCGGAGGAGAAGTCCAAGGAGTTGTCGTCTCTAGACAAAGACCTCCTAATACAAATACAGATGTCGGTGCATCAATGCACGCGAGCCCTGGGAAAGATGGTAGCTTCTTACGAAGAAATTCCATTCGCCAGGTCCCATGCAAGGATCTTCCAGTGGTATCTGTTGGACAAGTGGTCCGGGTCGCATCTTCAGATGCATCTTCAGATGCATCTGTCTCCAAGGGCCAGGGTGTCGCTGTTGTGGTGGCTGCAGAGTGCTCATCTTCTAGAGGGCCGCAGATTCGGCATACAGGACTGGGTCCTGGTGACCACGGATGCCAGCCTTCGAGGCTGGGGGGCAGTCACACAGGGAAGAAACTTCCAGGGACTGTGGTCAAGTCAGGAGACTTCCCTACACATAGATATTCTGGGACTAAGGGCCATTCACAATGCCCTAAGTCAGGCTAGACCCCTGCTTCAACACCAGCCGGTGCTGATCCAGTCAGACAACATCATGGCGGTCGCTCATGTAAACCGACAGGGCGGCACAAGAAGCAGGATGGCGATGGCAGAAGCCACAAGGATTCTCAGATGGGCGGAAAATCATGTGTTAGCACTGTCAGTAGTGTTCATTCCCGGAGTGGACAACTGGGAAGCAGACTTTCTCAGCAGACACGACCTCCACCCGGGAGAGTGGGGACTTCATCCAGAAGTCTTCCAAATGATTGTACACCGTTGGGAAAGGCCACAGGTGGACATGATGGCGTCCCGCCTCAACAAAAAGCTAAAAAGATATTGCGCCAGGTCAAGGGACCCTCAGGCGATAGCTGTGGACGCTCTGGTAACACCGGGGGTGTACCAGTCGGTGTATGTGTTCCCTTCTCTGCCTCTCATACCCAGGGTAATGAGAATAATAAGAAGGAGAGGAGTAAGAACTATACTCATTGTTCCGGATTGGCCAAGAAGAGCTTGGTACCCAGAACTCCAAGAAATGATCTCAGAGGACCCATGGCCTCTGCCGCTCAGACAGGACCTGCTGCAGCAGGGGGCCTGTCTGTTCCAAGACGTACCGCGGCTGCGTTTGACGGCATGGCGGTTGAACGCCGGATCCTGAAGGAAAAGGGCATTCCGGAGGAAGTTATCCCTACGCTAATTAAAGCTAGGAAAGAAGTGAACGCAAACCATTATCACCGCATATGGCGGAAATATGTTGCGTGCTGTGAGGCCAGGAAGGCCCCAACGGAGGAATTTCAGCTAGGTCGATTTCTGCGCTTCCTACAGTCAGGGGTGACTATGGGCCTAAAATTGGGTTCCATTAAGGTCCAGATTTCGGCTCTATCGATTTTCTTCCAAAATAGAACTGACTTCACTGCCTGAAGTTCAGACTTTTGTTAAGGGAGTGCTGCATAGTCAGCCCCCGTTTGTGCCTCCAGTGGCACCGTGGGATCTCAACGTGGTGTTGGATTTCCTGAAGTCGCATTGGGTTGAGCCACTTAAATCCGTTGAGCTAAAATACCTCACGTGGAAAGTGGTCATGCTGTTGGCCTTGGCGTCGGCCAGGCGTGTATCAGAATTAGCGGCTTTATCATGCAAAAGCCCTTATCTAATTTTTTTATATGGATAGGGCGGAATTGAGGACTCGTTCCCAATTCCTTCCTAAGGTGGTATCAGTTTTTCATGTGAACCAACCTATTGTGGTGCCTGCGGCTACTTGGGACTTGGAGGATTCAAGTTACGGGACGTAGTCAGGGCCCTGAAAAATATATTTCTCTGACGTCCTAGTGGATGCTGGGACTCCGTAAGGACCATGGGGAATAGCGGCTCCGCAGGAGACAGGGCACAAGAATAAAAGCTTTAGGATCAGGTGGTGTGCACTGGCTCCTCCCCCTATGACCCTCCTCCAAGCCTCAGTTAGATTTTTGTGCCCGAACGAGAAGGGTGCAGGCTAGGTGGCTCTCCTGAGCTGCTTAGAATAAAAGTGTATTTTAGGTTTTTTATTTTCAGTGAGTCCTGCTGGCAACAGGCTCACTGCATCGTGGGACTAAGGGGAGAAGAAACGGACTCACCTGCGTGCAGAGTGGATTGGGTTTCTTAGGCTACTGGACATTAGCTCCAGAGGGACGATCACAGGTTCAGCCTGGATGGGTCCTGGAGCCGCGCCGCCGGCCCCCTTACAGAGCCAGAAGAGCGAAGAGGTCCGGTGAAATCGGCGGCAGAAGACGATCCTGTCTTCAGACTAAGGTAGCGCACAGCACCGCAGCTGTGCGCCATTGCTCTCAGCACACTTCACACTCCGGTCACTGAGGGTGCAGGGCGCTGGGGGGGAGCGCCCTGAGACGCAATATAACAGATGATACCTTAGGTTGGCAAAAGAATACATCACATATAGCTCTTGGGCTATATGGATGTATTTTAACCCCTGCCATTTTTACAGAAAAGAGCGGGAGATAAGGACGTCGTGAAGGGGCGGAGCCTATCTCCTCAGCACACAAGCGCCATTTTCCCTCACAGCTCCGCTGGAAGGACGGCTCCCTGACTCTCCCCTGCAGACTTGCTACAGAATCAGGGTAAAAAAGAGAAGGGGGGGCACTATTGGCAGCTAAAAATTATATAAACAGCAGCTATAAGGGAATAACACTTATATAAGGTTTTTCCTGTATATATATATATATAGCGCTTGGTGTGTGCTGGCAGACTCTCCCTCTGTCTCTCCAAAGGGCTTGTGGGGTCCTGTCCTCTATCAGAGCATTCCCGGTGTGTGTGCTGTGTGTTGGTACGTGTGTGTCGACATGTATGAGGAGGAAAATGATGTGGAGGCGGAGCAATTGCCTGGGTTAGTGATGTCACCCCCTAGGGAGTCGACACCTGACTGGATGATCGTATTTAAAGAATTAAGTGATAATGTCAGCACTTTGCAAAGAACGGTTGATGACATGAGACAGCCGGCAAATCAATTAGTGCCTGTCCAGGCGTCTCAGACACCGTCAGGGGCCCTAAAACGCCCGTTACCTCAGTGGGTCGACACAGACCCAGACACAGATACTGAGTCTAGTGTCGACGGTGAGGAGACAAACGTAATGTGCAGTAGGGCCACACGTTACATGATCACGGCAATGAAGGAGGCATTGAACATTTCTGACACTACAAGTACCACAAAGAAGGGTATTATGTGGGGTGTGAAAAAACTACCAATAGTTTTCCCTGAGTCAGATGAGTTAAATGAGGTGTGTGAAAAAGCGTGGGTTTCCCCCGACAAAAAACTGCTAATTTCTAAAAAATTATTGGCACTATATCCTTTCCCGTCAGAGGTTAGGACGCGTTGGGAAACACCCCCTAGGGTAGATAAGGCGCTCACACGTTTATCTAAACAAGTAGCGTTACCGTCTCCTGATACGGCCACCCTCAAAGAACGAGCAGATAGAAGGCTGGAAAATTTTCTTAAAAGTATATACACACATACTGGTGTTATACTGCGACCAGCAATCGCTTCAGCCTGGATGTGCAGTGCTGGAGTCGCGTGGTCGGATTCCCTGACTGAAAATATTGATACCCTGGATAGGGACAATATACTGTTAACTATAGAGCATTTGAAGGATGCATTACTATATATGCGTGATGCACAGAGGGATATTTGCACCCTGGCATCAAGAGTAAGTGCTATGTCCATTTCTGCCAGAAGAGCGTTATGTACGCGACAGTGGTCAGGCGATGCGGATTCCAAACGACATATGGAAGTATTGCCGTATAAAGGGGAGGAGTTATTTGGGGCTGGTCTATCGGACCTGGTGGCCACGGCAACGGCTGGAAAATCCACCTTTTTACCCCAGGTCACTTCACATCAGCAGAAAAAGACACCGTCTTTTCAAACTCAGTCCTTTCGTTCCCATAAGTACAAGCGAGCTAAAGGCCATTCCTTCCTGCCCCGGGGCAGAGGAAGGGGAAAAAGACTGCACCATGCAGCCGCTTCCCAGGAGCAGAAGCCCTCCCCTGCTTCTGCCAAGTCTTCAGCATGACGCTGGGGCTTTACAAGCAGACTCAGACATGGTGGGGGCCCGTCTCAAGAATTTCAACGAGCAGTGGGCTCACTCGCAAGTGGACCCCTGGATTCTACAGGTAGTATCGCAGGGGTACAAACTGGAATTCGAGGCGTTTCCCCCTCGCCGGTTCCTGAAGTCTGCTCTACCAAAGTCTCCCTCCGACAGGGAGGCAGTTTTGGAAGCCATTCACAAGCTGTATTCCCAGCAGGTGATAATCAAGGTACCCCTCCTACAACAGGGAAAGGAGTATTATTCCACGCTGTTTGTGGTACCGAAGCCGGACGGCTCGGTGAGACCAATTTTAAATCTGAAATCCTTGAACACTTACATAAAGAGGTTCAAATTCAAGATGGAATCACTCAGAGCGGTGATAGCAAACCTGGAAGAAGGGGACTATATGGTGTCTCTGGACATCAAGGATGCTTATCTCCACGTCCCAATCTACCCGTCTCACCAAGGGTACCTCAGGTTTGTAGTACAAGACTGTCATTATCAGTTTCAGACGCTGCCGTTTGGGTTGTCCACGGCACCTCGGGTCTTTACCAAGGTAATGGCCGAAATGATGATTCTTCTTCGAAGAAAAGGCATCTTAATTATCCCTTACTTGGACGATCTCCTGATAAGGGCAAGGTCCAGGGAACAGTTAGAAGTCGGAGTAGCACTATCTCAGGTAGTGTTACGTCAGCACGGGTGGATCCTAAATATTCCAAAATCGCAGCTGATTCCAACGACACGTCTACTGTTCCTAGGAATGATTCTGGACACAGTCCAGAAAAAGGTGTTTCTCCCGGAGGAGAAGGCCAGGGAGTTATCCGAGCTAGTCAGGAACCTCCTAAAACCAGGCCAGGTGTCAGTGCATCAGTGCACGAGGGTCCTGGGAAAAATGGTGGCTTCTTACGAAGCGATTCCATTCGGAAGATTCCATGCAAGAACTTTTCAGTGGGATCTACTGGACAAATGGTCCGGATCGCATCTTCAGATGCATCAGCGGATAACCCTGTCGCCAAGGACAAGGGTGTCTCTTCTGTGGTGGCTGCAGAGTGCTCATCTACTAGAGGGCCGCAGATTTGGCATTCAGGATTGGATCCTGGTGACCACGGATGCAAGCCTGAGAGGCTGGGGAGCAGTCACACAGGGAAGAAATTTCCAGGGCTTGTGGTCAAGCATGGAAGCATCTCTTCATATAAACATTCTGGAACTAAGGGCCATTTACAATTCCCTAAGTCAAGCGAAACCCCTGCTTCAGGGTCAGGCGGTATTGATTCAATCGGACAACATCACGTCAGTCGCCCACGTAAACAGACAGGGCGGCACGAGAAGCAGGAGGGCAATGGCAGAAGCTGCAAGGATTCTTCGCTGGGCGGAAAATCATGTGATAGCACTGTCAGCAGTGTTCATTCCGGGAGTGGACAACTGGGAAGCAGACTTCCTCAGCAGACACGACCTCCACCCGGGAGAGTGGGGACTTCACCCAGAAGTCTTCCACCTGATAGTAAACCGTTGGGAAGAACCAATGGTGGACATGATGGCGTCCCGTCTAAACAAAAAACTAGACAGATATTGCGCCAGGTCAAGGGACCCTCAGGCAATAGCGGTGGACGCCCTGGTAACGCCGTGGGTGTACCAGTCAGTGTATGTGTTCCCTCCTCTGCCTCTCATACCAAAGGTACTGAGAATCATAAGAAGGAGAGGAGTAAGAACTATACTCGTGGTTCCGGATTGGCCAAGAAGGACTTGGTACCCGGAACTTCAAGAGATGCTCACGGACGAACCGTGGCCTCTACCTCTGAGAAAGGACCTGCTCCAGCAGGGGCCTGGTCTGTTCCAAGACTTACCGCGGCTGCGTTTGACGGCATGGCGGTTGAACGCCGGATCCTGAGGGAAAAAGGCATTCCAGATGAAGTCATCCCTACCCTGGTCAAGGCCAGGAAGGACGTAACCGCAAAACATTATCACCGCATTTGGCGAAAATATGTTGCGTGGTGTGAGGCCAAGAAGGCCCCTACAGAGGAATTTCAACTGGGTCGTTTCCTCCATTTCCTGCAAACAGGACTATCTATGGGCCTAAAATTAGGGTCCATTAAGGTTCAAATTTCGGCCCTGTCGATTTTCTTCCAGAAAGAACTGGCTTCAATGCCTGAAGTTCAGACATTTGTAAAAGGGGTACTGCATATACAGCCTCCTTTTGTGCCTCCAGTGGCACCTTGGGATCTCAATGTTGTGTTGAGTTTTCTAAAGTCACATTGGTTTGAACCACTCACCACTGTGGACTTCAAATATCTCACATGGAAGGTGACGATGCTGTTAGCCCTGGCTTCAGCCAGGCGTGTGTCAGAATTGGCGGCTTTATCATATAAAAGTCCTTACTTAATTTTTCATTCTGACAGGGCAGAATTGAGGACTCGTCCTCAATTTCTACCTAAGGTGGTTTCTGCATTTCACATGAACCAACCTATTGTGGTACCTGCGGCTACTAGGGACTTGGAGGACTCCAAGTTGCTTGACGTTGTCAGGGCCCTGAAAATATATGTTTCCAGGACGGCTGGAGTCAGAAAATCTGACTCGCTGTTTATCCTGTATGCACCCAACAAGCTGGGTGCTCCTGCTTCTAAGCAGACGATTGCTCGTTGGATTTGTAGTACAATTCAGCTTGCACATTCTGTGGCAGGCCTGCCACAGCCAAAATCGGTAAAAGCCCATTCCACAAGGAAAGTGGGCTCATCTTGGGCGGCTGCCCGAGGGGTCTCGGCTTTACAACTTTGCCGAGCAGCTACTTGGTCAGGGGCAAACACGTTTGCGAAATTCTACAAATTTGATACCCTGGCTGAGGAGAACCTGGAGTTCTCTCATTCGGTGCTGCAGAGTCATCCGCACTCTCCCGCCCGTTTGGGAGCTTTGGTATAATCCCCATGGTCCTTACGGAGTCCCAGCATCCACTAGGACGTCAGAGAAAATAAGATTTTACTTACCGATAAATCTATTTCTCGTAGTCCGTAGTGGATGCTGGGCGCCCATCCCAAGTGCGGATTGTCTGCAATACTTGTATATAGTTATTGTTACAAAAATTCGGGTTATTATTGTTGTGAGCCATCTTTTCAGAGGCTCCTTTTCGTTTTATCATACTGTTAACTGGGTTCAGATCACAAGTTGTACGGTGTGATTGGTGTGGCTGGTATGAGTCTTACCCGGGATTCAATATCCTTCCTTATTATGTACGCTCGTCCGGGCACAGTATCCTAACTGAGGCTTGGAGGAGGGTCATAGGGGGAGGAGCCAGTGCACATCACCTGATCCTAAAGCTTTTATTCTTGTGCCCGGTCTCCTGCGGAGCCGCTATTCCCCATGGTCCTTACGGAGTCCCAGCATCCACTACGGACTACGAGAAATAGATTTATCGGTAAGTAAAATCTTATTGTTTCCAGGACGGCTGGAGTCAGGAAAACTGACTCGCTATTTATCCTGTATGCACCCAACAAGCTGGGTGCTCCTGCTTCTAAGCAGACTATTGCTCGCTGGATCTGTAGCACGATTCAACTTGCACATTCTGCGGCTGGACTGCCGCACCCTAAATCTGTAAAAGCCCATTCCACGAGGAAAGTGGGCTCTTCTTGGGCGGCTGCCCGAGGGGTCTCGGCTTTACAAATTTGCCGAGCTGTTACTTGGTCGGGTTCAAACACTTTTGCAAGAGTCTACAAGTTTGATACCCTGGCTGAGGAGGACCTAGAGTTTGCTCATTCGGTGCTGCAGAGTCATCCGCACTCTCCCGCCCGTTTGGGAGCTTTGGTATAATCCCCATGGTCCTTACGGAGTCCCAGCATCCACTTAGGACGTCAGAGAAAATAAGATTTTACTCACCGGTAAATCTATTTCTCGTAGTCCGTAGTGGATGCTGGGCGCCCATCCCAAGTGCGGATTGTCTGCAATACTTGTATATAGTTATTGCCTAACTAAAGGGTTATTGTTGAGCCATCTGTTGAGAGGCTCAGTTATATTTCATACTGTTAACTGGGTTTAGTATCACGAGTTATACGGTGTGATTGGTGTGGCTGGTATGAGTCTTACCCGGGATTCAAAATCCTTCCTTATTGTGTCAGCTCTTCCGGGCACAGTATCCTTACTGAGGTCTGGAGGAGGGTCATAGTGGGAGGAGCCAGTGCACACTAGGTAGTCCTAAAGCTTTCTTTAGTTGTGCCCAGTCTCCTGCGGAGCCGCTATTCCCCATGGTCCTTACGGAGTCCCAGCATCCTCTACGGACTACGAGAAATAGATTTACCGGTGAGTAAAATCTTATTTTCTCTAGCATCCATAAGGGATATTGGGGAATTAGTACGATGGGGTATAGACGCAGTCCAAAGGAGCCGGTTCACTTTCAATTTCTTCATCTGGGTGTGCTGGCTCCTCCCCTCTATGCCCCTCCCACAGGCAGTTTAGAAAAAAATGCCCTTAGGAGAGGATGCACACTCTGCAGCTCCAGAGAGATTTCTTCAGTTTCTTTTAAAACTTTTTTTTTTTTCATTTTGTATTCTTTTATTGAAGATTTTTAATAAACAGACAAACCTATAAACAAAGGGGAAAAAAAACAGTCTAATACAGAACATCTAGCACAATAAGAAATTAAAAAGATAACACTGTTAACATAAAAATAGAATTGGTCATTTAAGTGTACAACACATCATATATACCAACAGAATCAAAGCTTCATTATAGTAATAGGTGTCTGTAGAGCATCAATTATAAAAAAAAGTAGGAAGACACATCAGAGTGCAGACAAAATCACAGGAAAGAAAAGGTGCCTAACCTATGAAACCACATGTCAAATCCCTGGGCTAAATTATCAAATATCATGCAGCTCTCCCCTTACCCCGTCAATCCCGTCCCAAAAATCTACGTATGCCATCTGTTCCATTTATCACAGTATTTAGACAGCGCACTTCTAGATCTAAACATGAATCTCTCTTGCCCAGAGACATCATTCACTAAAGCTCTCCAGTGAGAGATATTGGGTGTTTCAGGTGAAAGCCATTTCCTGTCTTTTAATACCTTCGCCATAGTGGTTAAACATAAAACATATCTGTATAAGACCAGGTAGTGCGTCTCTTCAATATCTAGCCCGAATAGACACAGTTTAGGGTCTAACATAGGTAGGGATGGTTCTGCAAGAGTAATATCTCCCCAAACTGCGACCCAAAAGGGCAGTACCTTTGAGCATGACCACAAGAGGTGCCAGAAATCGGACCCTTCCACACCACATTTTGGACAGTATGTGTCAGAACGAAGGTGTGCTCTGAGAAGCATTACTGGATTACGATATACTCTATGCATGATATAGAAATACACCTGCTGGTATCTGACGCATAGGGTAGTATACCTAATGAAACCTAACACTTGTGTCCATAGCTCATTAGAAAGTACACTGAGATCATGTTCCCATTTAAGTTTTAAAGGGTCAAACAAATGTAAATTGACACGCTCATTTATTGCAGCATATACTGTAGAGATGTGCCCCTTGGAGCCCAAATTAAGAAGCAGTTTTTTGACTGGAGACTTTGAGATAAATAGGGGCGCTTTACTAAACTGCGCTTGCGATGCATGGCGTAATTGAAAGTAGCAGAAAAAAAGGCAGAATTAGCGACCTCATAGTCATGTCGTAACTGCTCAAAGGACTTAGTTACCATTATCATACAACTGATTCACAGTCGTTATTCCCACCCTCAACCATAAATTATCTGGAGACAAAGGAAATAATTCTTTATATGGAGCGTTAAACCACATGGGTTACCACCCCAAATAAAAGAACATATAACACTGTCAATGGTGGAAAATATTTTTTTAGTTGTATATATACAGATGAATGTTGCAGTAAGTATAGATACCTGGGCTGAATAGACATTTTTATTAAATTTAATACGGCCCATAACAGTAAGTGGGAGTTTCTTCCACGAATGAGTTTTCTTTTTAAAGTCATTTGTTACAGGTTCCACATTTAGTGCAACATAGTCTTGAGGGCCGGGAGAAATCCAAATTCCCAAATATTTAAATCGCAGAGTCCATTGCAGCGGACAGCGAGGGTTCGGCTCATCGGGGAGCATACCAGATAAAGTATAGATACTGGACTTGTTCAAGTCTATTTGTAGGCCAGAGAAGGTTCCGAAGAGATGAATGATCTGGAGCATAGAGAAAAATGAGTTCTCAGAATCTCTGAGGAATAAAAGCATGTCGTCTGCATAAAGCGCAATGACATCTATATAGTCCCCAACTTTAATAACCTCAATGTCGGAAGACATGCGTAAGCAGCTTGCTAGAGGTTCAGTGGCAAGGGCAAACAAAGCCGGAGAAAGCGGGCAACCCTGCGTCGTACCCCTTTCCAATGAAAAGGGTCTCGACACATGACCATTGACTGAGATACGAGCAGCCGGGGAAGAATATAGCAACTGGACCCACCGAATAAATTTAGGACGAATGCAAATTTATTAAGCACTTTCCATAGATATACCCACCCTACCGAGTCAAAGGTCATGGCAGCATCCACTGCCCCAGACTCGGGCTCGTCATCCCTCTGTAAATGACAAAAGAGCCTGCGGAGGTTCTGTACCATAGACTTCCCCGGCATAAAACCCGTCTGGTCACTGTGGACAATAGATGTGATTACAGTATTCAAACGGACGGCTAGAACTTTGGCTAAAATCTTAATGTCCGTGGAGAGTAAGGAGATAGGGCGCTAAGAGTCTGGGGAGGTGGGGTCTTTACCCGGCTTAAAAATTATAATTATAATGGCCCCAGACATTGAGGGGGGCAGAGCACCATATTCCAAAAGAGCATTAAATAACTCAATTTAGTATGGGGCATAAAATTCCCTAAACTGTTAGTAAAATTAAACTGTTTGTATAGTTCGACGGGTATTCCGTCACACCCGGGGGTTTTGTTGTTGGCAGCATCCAGTTCCTTAACCGTAAAAGGGGAGTCCAAAAAATCAATTGATTCTTCAGACAATTGCGGCAAATGTATGTGGGAGAGGTAATCACTCAATTGATCTACTGTATAGGACACTGTGAAAGTGTACAATGAAGAATAATAGGCAAAAAAAAATCTTCATTAATATCAGAGCATGAGTATTTCGAATCTCCCCGAGAATCCTATATCTGTTGGACAGATATATTGCCCCTCTCCTCCTTGGAGAGAGAGGCAAGATAGCTGCCCCCACCGTTGCTTGTGAGTACAGAGTGTGTCTGGAGAATAACAACCGGCGCTTGGACTTATCTAATAAAAACTGTGCTCAGTCCTTTCTCGACACCTCCCAACGGTCATGCACAGAGGGGGATCGAAGCATAATAAATTCAGCCTCTAATTGACAGAAGGTTCGTTCAAGATGATCCTCCTCCCCTCTACTGGACTGTTTAATAGCCACCACTTTTTTTATAAGGGTACCACAAATATAAGCTTTAAATGTGTCATGTTTAACAGTGGGGCTATTATAAAAAGCATTATGGTCCTGGAAATCTAGCCAGTCACCAAGCATATCAGACCCATCTCCCATTAACGGTAGCCAAAAAGGGTTACGTTTCTAGAATTTAACACCCTGAGGGGCCATTTTATCAATTACTAACAAAACAGGCGAGTGATCAGAGATCCCTCTGGGTAAGTAGCTAACCTGAACCACTTTAGGGACCAGATCTGGGGATAAAAGAGCCAAATCAATACGAGAAAATGTATTGAAAGTGGCTGAGTAACAAGAGTATTGGCAGTCCAGGGGGAACCTAACTCTCCAAACATCAACTAGTCCAAGCTGTGACACTAATTTAGAGAAAGAGGTTGGGGAAGAAAAAGAGAGATCAGCATGGGAATTTTCTCTCCATCTATCTAAAATTAAATCCATTACGTTATTATAGTCCCCAATACAAATTGTGGGAGTGGAGGGTGACAATGCAATAAACGATACAGCCTGCCTCAGAACTTCGTTATTATAAGGGGGGGGGACATATACTGCGAGAATATTCAGAAGGGTAGAGTTAACAAAAGCTCTAAGGAAAACAAAGCGGCCATACTGATCTATTTGGCTAATGTTCCAAATGGAAAATTACAGATTTTTTAATTAGCACAGAGACTCTGGCATTTTGCGAGAAGGTAGAATGGAATGACCATCTTACCAATGGTTTTTTCAAGGCTAACATCTTGCTGCCAGTAAGATGAGTCTCTGAAAAACAAACAATATCCGCTTTATATATTTTTTTTAACTTGCGATAAGACCAGCGCTCTCTTTATTTTGTTGTTGAGACGTCTTACATTGCAGCCGAGTAGGTGGAGCCCCTCAGGTGTCACTGACATTGGGAGAGACTAAAAAATAGAAACAGGAGAGAAAGAGAAGGGAGCAGAGGAGGAGACGCAGCAACAGGGAAAGACACATCATAAAATATGAGCCGGAGACCAGGAGCTGCACGCTAAAAAAGAGTCGAATAGTCAGCAAATGTTAGTACCAAATTTCTCCCAGTAAAACATTACGAGTACACTTCAGAAGCAAATTAGAAACAGTGCATAACCATATCATAAAATGAATTAAAATAGACAGAAAAACAACAGAAACCCATCCTCCCCCCACCCTGTATATCCATTGGGAACCTAGATATACCTATAACCCAACTATAAACACTTGTTACTTAAACTAAAAACTCCAAAATAGTGAAAGGGGGACTATTAGGAACGAAACACTCCTAAACGCTATATCCTAGCAAAGAACTCCCAGTAAAGAGAGATGTCCCCTAGTAAAAAGGCATATTAACAAACCCCCAAACAGAATATCTAGGCATATAAGCCTATGCACAAGAAGAAACCTTTAAAAAAAATGGTTAAGGGTTACAGCAAAGAGCATAAATAACAGCCATTTTCAACGAGGAGCGTGAGGTCTCTGTTCCAGCCATGCTTCAGCTTCTCTCGGAGAGTTAAAGAAGTGAGTAGAGCCCTCGTGCACCACACCTAATCGAGCGGGAAAAAACATAGAGTATTGGATCTGTCTATCTCTCAGTTTCCTTTTTATCTGTAAAAATTGGGATCTGGATTTTTGTATGTTCATTGCAAAGTCAGGAAAAAGTGCCACGGAGTGGTTTTCGA
Organism: Pseudophryne corroboree; assembly: GCF_028390025.1. NCBI lineage: Eukaryota > Metazoa > Chordata > Amphibia > Anura > Myobatrachidae > Pseudophryne > Pseudophryne corroboree. The sequence goes on from NC_086447.1 coordinate 448,662,677, forward strand.
ACTTCAGCGGACCATGTACCCGCGCTAGGCGAAGAATAGCGTCGCAATCCTTGTAGTGAAGCATGCGGACAATGAAGTTGCGTGCCGGGTCGCCTGGTGGAGGAGCTTGAGAAAGTAGACGATGTGCGCGTTCCACAGCAAATTGCGCACTGAAATCTTCCTTTTTGAAGATGCTGCAAAGCCAATTCTTCAGAAATTTTTCCGGGTGTGAACCCTCAGCCCGTTCAGGCAGGGCAAGAAAGCGTATATTATTTCTTCGTAAACGGCACTCCATATCAGACAGCTTGGTTTTGACAGCAGCCATTTGGGAAGAGAGATCAGCGACACTGTCTTTAAGTGGGGTGGTTACCTCCTCAAGATCAGATTCCCGTTGTCCCACTCCTCATACACGTTCGCAAAGTTTCTGCATGTCATGGCGAATGAGCGAAATATCAGCTTGAACTTGACCAATCTTGCCGGTCACCCTCAGTTCGGACGTAGTGATGGTGTGCAGGATCTGTTGAATAGATTGCATAACATCAGTAGCGAAGGGTTCCTTCGAAGCGGTCTGAGGAGAGGGGGGGGCTACACCTTGGGCAGGTGGGGGTGCCGGCGGTTGAGAATTTCTAGCAAATCTTTCCAAACATGCTGCAGCTCCAGCTGCATTGCCTGATTTCCCCATATCAGTGCCATCAGGAACTATAGGGTCAGCAGGAAGGTCAGTATAGGATAACACAGAGGGTGTAAGGTGAACCTTGCAGCACGCAATATATGTAGATATAAGACCGCCCCTTCAATAGTAAAAAGAATACCAACAATGGTAGGGCCATACACTGTAGAGGGTGTATATTATACCAGGTACTCTGGAGAATTAGCAGATGAAAACAGCAAGGTGCACACGTTCAGGCAGCAATCAAAGCATGCAGGACACATCCAGTATTTATAAGAATCACAGTGGTGCAGTGAAAGTCAAAGCCATAAATGTAGTGCTGGCAAATTCCAAGAGAATCCCATATAGCTTCCGCACCCCAAATCACATTGCATGTGCAGACACAGTAAGCTTAGAGTAGGGAGAAACTAAGCCTCCACGCTGCCAGCAGCAGCCCACAGCGTGCTCCCCTTCTCCAAAGGAGGAAATAGACACAGTACCTCTGGGTATGAGGAGACCAATATGGCGCCGGCGGGAGCAGAAGATCAACCCAGCGGGGCTCCACTGAGGTCGGATCGCGGGGTCAGCAGCGCTAAGCAGCCACCACTGATACAGGCAGGATCCTGGGCACCGCTGGAGCCAGGAACTAACAGGATGCCGCGGGCGGTAAAGCACTTACCCGGGCCCACGTGACTGGAGGTCCGGAGCAGAGACAGACCTCACCCACAGCCGCATCCAGATCTAGTCAGCAAGGCAGCACACAGCAGTGCAGCGGGTCTCAGGGCACGCACGAGTGGTTCAGACACCAGCAGGAGTGAGATCAGCCTTCCACCGGGTACACAGGATGAGGGATAGGATTTTTAGATGGGAGCCACAGCACTATGCTGCCTACTCCATGCCGTGCCAAGCCACGCCCCCACCTTTTTAAAAACTTTATTATTTTCGGTATGCTGTTTGGGCAACAGCATACCTGCACCGTGGGAGTTAGGGGGGGACGGTCACCGGCCTCTGTAAGGCATCAGAGCCACTTCCCCACTGCACGACCACCGTCCTGAGAGGTTGTTGTACAGAGGGGCACTGCGCCTAAGCGGTCACAATCGCAGCACGCCGCACACCCCTAACATTACCTGAAGGTGACAACGGTGGTGAGTACAAACCAGGGGCCCTGCTAGGGGATCTCCCGGTTCTTGGTGCGGCAAATACGCAGGGGCGGCATACGGGACCCACCTGGGGGGGACCCACTATAGCCCCCCTGTGCACACTGGCAGCGGTAGTGAAAACTAACACTTGCAGTGATGTTTTACACTTATATGGAGACTTTGGCAGTATAAATATCACTGAAGCTCCGGCACCATTACAGGGGGCGGCGCTTCCTCAGAGCGGGACCAGCTGCAATTTTGGGGCCTTCCTCTGCTTACAGCTATAGCAGCAGGCACACACAACTCCTACAGACACTCAGGATAATGCTGGAAAACTGGTACAGGGGTGTAGCAAAGGGGGAGAGACGCTATTGTACACAATCTGTGTCCTGAAAAGGACTAATACTCCGGTGTTACAGCTTGCAGCCTCACTGGGGCGGTTTAGCTTGGATGTGCTGTTCCCTACTCTGTCTCCCTCTCACATATAGTAAGGGCAGGCTTGCTATTGTATTACTTGCCTGTGTGTATGTGTATATAAGTCTTTACTGTAAACATGGTAAAACACCAATTATGCAGTGTATGTCACACCAGATTCTCTCCTTCTACATCTGGTTCCATATCATGTGAACAATGCAGCCAGTCCGCACAACTCGGTGAGGGGGCTGGCGGGGTGGGTCAAGAGCCTTCCTGGCTAGGTGCCATAAAATCCATGATGTCAGATATGTAATCTCAGCTCACTGCTAGTACTCAAAAAAACTCCGCAATGGCAGCAGGATGATGCAGACCTAGCTGCAAGGGCAGATGTTCAACAGCTTCCCCCCTCTATAGATCAGGACCACAGAAGCGTGGGTTACGTGCTTTACTCTCAGACACTGATGAGGAGACACAGGAGGAGGGGGAGGAATTGGATCCTGTTACTGGGGATTCCCCTTCTACACAGGGTTTTGAACCCCTCATTCTAGCTATACGGGACGTGTTAAAACTCCCTCTAGAGGACGCTGCGGCACAGCAATCGTTTTTCTTAATACAGAACAAACTCTGTCACTTTCCCTGATTCTGCAGTTAGATGACCTGTTTAAGTTCACCTGGAAAAATCCAGATAAAAAATATTAAGTGTCAAAACGTTTTTTGCACACTTTCCCATTTGCTCCTGAAGGCAGGACAATCTGGGAAGAACCCCCGGCTGTTGACATATCAGTCTCTCGCCTATCTAAAAAGGCAATATTGCCAGCTCCGGGCTCCTTTACCATAAAGGACCCTGGGGATAGAAAAATAGAGACTACACTGAAGTCTGTCTACACAGCAGCAGGTATATCACAAAGACTGGTCATAGCAGGTTGCTGGATGACTCATGCCATTCATACGTGGGCTACTCAAATTCAGGAGGGCCTCTCAGGGGATATTTCCCTGGTCACTACAGTGACCTCTATTAAAACACATTCAGGACACTGCACGCATCCTGTGTGACTCTCTCAAGGAGTTAGGCAATATTAATGCTAGGACCACTGCTATGACCGTGTCGGCGTGCAGAGCTTTGTGGTTGCGTCAGTGGATAGCGGACGCAGAATCCAAGCTCAGTGTAGAGTCTCTACATTTTCCAGGGGATTGGCTCTTTGGGGTGGAATTGGGTACGTGGATTTCTAAAGTTACTGCAGGGAAATCCACATTTCTCCCCTCTGCAGCCTCGCCGGCTAGACTTTCCTACCCGGGGCCGTCTACCCAGTCCTTTCGGTCTAACAGATTTAGATCTAGGGCCAGAGGTGCCTCCAATGTGGCTAGAGGCACCACAACTATGACAAGAAAACCAGCAATCACAGGTTCTCAGGAGAGCACCAGTTCAGCTTCCACTAAGGCCTCAGCATGACAGTGCCCACCCACCCCGAGGAGATCTCGAAGTGGGAGCTCGGCTGTGTCACTTCAGCCGCATATGGGAAAGCTCCTGCCAGGATACCTGGGTAAAGGACCTCATTTCTCAGGGCTACAGGTTGGAGTTCGACGGCGCTCCCCCACAATGATTTTTCAAATCAAGCTTACCGGCTTTGGAGGATACGCGTGTTACGCTGCAACAGGCCATCCTAAAATTGGTCCAGTCCTAAGTCATTGTTCCAGTGCCACTGCAACAACAGGGAAAGGGTTACTACTCCAACCTGTTCGTGGTACCGAAACCGGACAGTTCGGTAAGGCCCATTTTGAATCTAAAATCCCTGAACCCTTACCTAAAGGTTTTCAAGTTCAAGATGGAATCCCTGCGAGCGGTGATTGCAGGATATAAAGGACGCCTATCTCCATATCCCGATTTGGTCACCTCACCAGGCTTACCTCAGGTTTGCCCTGCTGAACGATCACTACCAGTTCCAGGCGCTACCCTTCGGCCTGTCCACAGTTCTGAGGGTGTTCACGAAGGTGATGGCGGAGATGATGTTCCAACTCCGGGTCCAAGGGTTCAATATTGTCCCTGATCTGGACAATTTCTTGATAAAAGCGAGATCCAGGGAGCTTTTATTGCTCTATATAGACCGCACTATCCAACTTCTGTCACACCATGGGTGGATCCTCAATTTACAGAAGTCCCACCTGGAGCCAACTCTGTTCCTGGGAATGTTTATGAATACTGTGGCCCAGAAAGTGTTCCTCCCAGAGGACAAAGCAAGAACAGTTCAGGAGATGGTCCGAATGGTTCTCCGGCCTACTCGAATATCCATCCATCTTTGCATAAAATTGTTGAGGAAGATCTGGTCTACCTGTTTCCTCCGATTCCATTGCTCCCAAGGGTGCTCAAGCGAATCAGGAATCAAGGAGTCAAGGCAATTCTGATTGCCCCGGAGGACGTGGTACGCGGATCTTCTGGGCATGTCCGTCGAAGACCCTTGACCACTGCCACTGAGAAGAGATCTTCTTCAGCAAGGACCATTCGTCTACCTGGATTTACGGCGACTTCGTTTGATGGCATGGAGGTTGAGCGGAACATCCTAGCTCACAAGGGCCTTTCCAAAAAGCTTATTGCCCTTTCCAAAAAGCTCTCTCAATTTTTTTTTTAGAAGAAGACCTTCTTGCAAGAGGTACTTCACGTTCAAATTCCTTTTGTGCCGCCCACGGCACCCTGGGATTTGAATGTAGTGTTCAAATTTCTACAGTCCTCCTGGTTTGAACCTCTGATGACGGTAGAAGACAAGTTCCTCACATGGAAGACGTTGATGTTATTGGCCTGGCTTCTGCTAGGCGTGTCTCAGAATTGGGGACCTTATTGTGTAAATCCCCCTACTTGGTCTTTAACGAGGACAGAGCGGAGCTCGGAACTAGGCAGCAGTTCCTACTGAAGGTCGTCTCTGCGTTCCACTTGAATCAACTTTTTGTGGTTCCATTAAGTTCTGGCAGTTCTGCTCCTCCGGAGGCATTGGATGCTGTTCGAGCCTTGAAGATCTATGTCAAGAGAACGGCTCGGATCAGAAAGACGGATTCCTTGTTCCTGCTATATGATGCGCCGAAAAAGAGTTGCCATGCTTCTAAGCAATCCATTGCTCGTTGGCTTAGACTTACTATCCAACAGGCCTATGTGTCAGCATCCTTACCTGTTCCACAGTCTCTGAAGGCCCACTCTACAAGACCGGTGGGGTCTTCCTGGGCGGCTGCCCGTGGAGTTTCGGCTTTGCAACTATGCCGAGCTGCTACCTGGTCGGGGAAGAACACCTTTGTAAAGTTCTACAGGTTGATACCCTGACCAAAGAGGATACCCAGTTTGGGCAGGCAGTGCTGCAGACGTCTCCGCACATTCCTGCCCGTTCTGGAAGCTTTGGGACGTCCCCATCGTACTAATTCCCCAATATCCCTTATGGATGCTAGAGAAAATAGGATTTCAATTACCTACCGGTAAATCCTTTTCTCGTAGTCCATAAGGGATATTGGGCGCCCGCCTCAGTGCGTTGACTTTTCTGCAGGTTGTCTCTTATATGGTTACCTGTTCAGCTGTTGCTGTTTTGTTACCAGCTGTTACTGGTCGTTTTATGTTGTTGGTGTGTGAATCTCACCACTCGTTATGTTCCTTCTCTCAAGTATATCCTTTCTCCTTCTGGCACTATTTACCTATAACTGCCTGTGGGAGGGGGCATAGAGGGGAGGAGCCAGCACACCCAGTTGAAGAAATTTAAAGTGCATGGGCTTTTTTGGACCCCGTCTATACCTCATCGTATTAATTCCCCAACTATCCTTTATGGACTACAAGAAAAGGATTTACCGGTAGGTAATTAAAATCCTATTTTTATCACCGTGCAAATTTATCACTCCACAAGGCTTGAAAAATGTGGGCCTGATAAGTCCAAAGCCATTGTTCGTCTTTGTAATGTTTTCATTAATGTTAGTTCATGGTCACTTGTGCTATATTTTCTTTACTACATTTAAAATGTGAGTTATTTTTATTTATCTTAGTGACTTGTATTTCTTTACTTCTCTAGGATAATGTGAATCGCTTGCTCCTCATTTTCATTGATAAAAGTCCTGTGAGTATTAGTTCTGTATGACAATAATGACTAGATGAGTTTCCCACAATGTTTTTACTAACTTTCTGAGTTTCTTAACCTTCTCTTATTTCTTTCAGCCTGAAAAAGCAACAGAACCAACCTCTAACTTAGTACCATTCCTACAAAAATTTGCAGAAGCGAAGAACAAGAATCCCTCGGTATTTACCATGATATAATCTGCTTCTTCTTATTTGCAGGATCATGTGCTAAGCAAAAGGCAAAATAGTTGTAGTATGCTTTTTAAATTGAAAATTGTAAAACTTAAATACAGTATATGCTAATAAATTATATCAAGTACATTTAGCAGGATATAGAGAAACAGCGGTATTGATATTTATTGAACAGACCTGAAATCTTCACTAAAAGAATATTGTCCCACTTTAAAAATCAGTGGTGTATAGACGGAAAAAGTACAGTATTATATTCACAAAACTTTTCATGAACATTTGTGTTTTGTCACTACACTAATATATATATATATATATATATATATATATATATATATATATTTCACCACTGCAGTGGTATTATAATGTTATAAATATGTATGCCAAAAAAACGCCACATGGTTTGGGATTCAAGAGTGTACAGGCATCTGTGCTACACAGAACCCCTAGTCATTGAGGAAGCTGGTGGTAGTGAACGGACAATGCTTGTTCATATAGAAATGTTGTACATTTGGTACTGAAAATTAACGCTAATTTCACTACAGGTTAAATATATAATTATTTTGAATGTTGTAGTAGGAGAATGTAAGGAGACAAAAATATTTTTTTTTTTTGTTTCTTAACAAAAGTCAGTGGCAATATTAAAAAGCACAATAAAAACCCTTTTAAGTACAAGTAAGTATTTAAACTAGAGATGTGCGTCAGACACACTTCGGGTTTTGTGTTTTGTTTTTGGATCTAGATCCCCACTTGTGTTTTGGATCTGGATCGGTTTTGCCAAAACCACCCTTTCGGGTTTTGGATCTGGATGATTTTTGGAAAAAAAAACATAAAAACAGCTAAAATCACAGAATTTGGGGGTAATTTGATCCTACGGTATTATTAACTTCAATAACATTAATTTCCACTCATTTCCAGTCTATTCTGAACACCTCACAATATTGTTTCTCTGACGTCCTAGTGGATGCTGGGAACTCCGTAAGGACCATGGGGAATAGCGGCTCCGCAGGAGACTAGGCACAACTAAAGAAAGCTTTAGGTCACCTGGTGTGCACTGGCTCCTCCCACTATGACCCTCCTCCAAGCCTCAGTTAGATTTTGTGCCCGGCCGAGGTTGGATGCACACTAGGGGCTCTCCTGAGCTTCTAGAAAGAATTAGGTTTTTTATTTTCAGTGAGACCTGCTGGCAACAGGCTCACTGCAGCGAGGGACTAAGGGGAGAAGAAGCGAACTCGCCTGCTTGCAGCCGGATTGGGCTTCTTAGGCTACTGGACACCATTAGCTCCAGAGGGATCGACAGCAGGCCCAGTCCTTGGTGTTCGGTCCCGGAGCCGCGCCGCCGTCCCCCTTACAGAGCCAGAAGCAAGAAGAGGTCCGGAAAATCGGCGGCAGAAGACATCAGTCTTCACCAAGGTAGCGCACAGCACTGCAGCTGTGCGCCATTGCTCCTCATACACACTTCACACTCCGGTCACTGAGGGTGCAGGGCGCTTGGTGGGGGCGCCCTGAGCAGCAATTAAAACACCTTGGCTGGCAAAAATACCACAATATATAGCCCCAGAGGCTATATATGTGGTAAATACCCCTGCCAGAATCCAGAAAAAAGCGGGAGAAAAGTCCGCGAAAAAGGGGCGGAGCTATCTCCCTCAGACACACTGGCGCCATTTTCTCTTCACAGTGCAACTGGAAGAAAGCTCCCCAGGCTCTCCCCTGTAGTTTTCAGGCTCAAAGGGTTAAAAAGAGAGGGGGGGCACTAAATTTAGGCGCAATATTATATATACAAGCAGCTATTGGGGAAATTTCACTCAGTTATAGTGTTAATCCCCACATTATATAGCGCTCTGGTGTGTGCTGGCATACTCTCTCTCTGTCTCCCCAAAGGGCTTTGTGGGGTCCTGTCCTCAGTCAGAGCATTCCCTGTGTGTGTGCGCTGTGTCGGTACGGCTGTGTCGACATGTTTAATGAGGAGGCTTATATGGTGACGGAGCAGATGCCGATAAATGTGATGTCGCCCCCTGTGGGGCCGACACCAGAGTGGATGGTTAGGTGAAAGGTATTAACCGACAGTGTCAACTCCTTACATAAAAGGGTGGATGACGTAACAGCTGTGGGACAGCCGGCTTCTCAGTCCGCGCCTGCCCAGGCGTCTCAAAGGCCATCAGGGGCTCAAAAACGCCCGCTCACTCAGATGGCAGACACAGATGTCGACACGGAGTCTGACTCCAGTGTCGACAAGGTTGAGACATATACACAATCCACTAGGAACGTCCGTTGCATGATCTCGGCAATGAAAAATGTGTTACACATTTCTGACATTAACCCAAGTACCACATAAAAGGGGTTTTATGTTTGGGGAAAAAAAGCAGGCAGTGTTTTGTTCCCCCATCAGATGAATGAATGAAGTGTGTGAAAAGCGTGGGTTCCCCCCGATAAGAAACTGGTAATTTCTAAAAAGTTACTGATGGCGTACCCTTTCCCGCCAGAGGATAAGATACGCTGGGAGATATCCCCTAGGGTGGATAAGGCGCTCACACGGTTGTCAAAAAAGGTGGCACTGCCGTTTTAGGAACGGCCACTTTGAAGGTACCTGTTGATAAAAAGCAGGAGGCTATCCTGAAGTCTGTATTTACACACTCAGGTACTAGACTGAGACCTGCAGATCGTGCTGCTGCAGCGTGGTCGGTGACCCTGTCATATTAAAGACGTCGTCTTATATATGAGGGATGCACAGAGGGATATTTTGCCGGCTGGCATCCAAAATGAATGTAATGTCCATTCTGTCAGGAGGGTATTAGAGACCTGTCACTGGACAGGTGATGCTGACTTTAAAAGGCGCATAGACAAAGGCGCTTCCTTTCTGTACAGAGACATGGGAAGAGGGAAAAAGCTGCACCAGTCAGCCTGTTCCCAGAATCAAAATTCTTCTCTCGCTTCCTCTGAGTCCACAGCATGACGCGGGGGCTCCACAGGTGTAGCCAGGTACGGTGGGGGGCCGTCTCAAAAATTTCAGCGATCAGTGGGCTCGCTCACAGGTGGATCCCTGTTTCATTCAAGTAGTATTTCAGGGGTACAAGCTGGAATTCGAGATGTCTTCCCCCCGCCGTTTTCCTCAAAAATGCCTTGCGACAACTCCCTCAGGCAGGGAGGCTGTGCTAGAGGAAATTAATAAGCTGTATTCCCAGCAGGTAATACTCAAGGTGCCCCTACTTCAACAAGGACGGGGTTACTATTCCACACGGTTTGGGGTACCGAAACCGCATGGTTCGGTGTGACCTATTTTATATTTAAAATCCTTGAACACATACATAAAAAAATTCAAGTTCAAGATGGAATCGCTCAGGGCGGTTATTGCAAGCCTGGACGAGGGGGATTACATGGGATCCTGGGACATCAAGGATGCTTACCTGCATGTCCCCATTTACCATCCTCGCCAGGAGTACCTCAGATTTGTGGTACAGGATTACCATTACCAAGTCCAGACACTGCCGTTTGGACTGTACATGGCACCGAGGGTGTTTACCAAGGTAATGGCCGAAATGATGATACGCCTTCGAAAAAAGGGAGTTTTAATTATCCCGTACTTGGACAATCTCCTTATAAGGGCAAGGTCCGAGGAGCAGTTGCTAGTCGGGGTAGCACTATTTTGGAAAGTGCTACAACAGCACGGTTGGATTCTAAACAGTCCAAAGTCACAGCTGGTTCCTACGACACGTCTACTGTTCCTGGGGATGGTTCTGGACACAGAACAGAAATAAATGTTTCTCCCGGAGGAGAAAGCCAAGGAGCGGTCATCTCTAGTCAGAGACCTCCTGAAGCCAAAACAGGTATCGGTGCATCATTGCACGCGAGTCCTGGGAAAAATGGTAGCTTCCTACGAAGCAATCCCATTCGGTAGGTTCCATGCAGGAACTTTTCAGTGGGACCTGTTGGACAAGTGGTCCGGATCACATCTTCAGATGCATTGGCTGATAACCCTGTCTTCAAGGACCAGGGTATCTCTACTGTGGTGGCTGCGGAGTGCCCATCTTCAAGAGGGCCGCAGGTTCGGCATACAGGACTAGGTCCTAGTGACCATGGATGCCAGCCTTTGAGGCTGGGGGGCAGTCACACAGGGAAGAAACTTCCAGGGACTTTGGTCAAGTCAGGAGACTTCCCTACACATAAATATTCTGGAACTGAGGGCCATTTACAATGCCCTGAGTCAGGCAAGGCCACTGCTTCAAAACCAGCCGGTACTGATCCAATCAGACAACATCACGGCAGTCGCCCATGTAAACCAACGGGGCGGCACAAGAAGCAGGATGGCGATGGCAGAAGCCACAAGGATTCTCCGATGGGCGGAAAATCATGTGTTAACACTGTCAGCAGTGTTCATTCCCGGAGTGGGCGACTGGGAAGAAGATCTTCTCAGCAGACACGACCTCCACCCGGGAGAGTGGGGATTTCATCCAGAAGTCTTCCAAAGGATTGTACACCATTGGGAAAGGCCACAGGTGGACATGATGGCGTCCCGCCTCAACAAAAAGCTATAAAAGATATTGCGCCAGGTCAAGGGACCCTCAGGCGATAGCTGTGGACGCTCTGGTAACACCGTGGGTGTACCAGTCGGTTTATGTGTTCCCCCCTCTGCCTCTCATACGAAAGGTACTGAGAATAATAGTAAGGCGAGGAGTAAGAACGATGCTCGTGGTTCCGGATTGGCCAAGAAGAGCTTGGTACCCAGAACTTCAAGAGATTATATCAGAGGACCCATGGCCTCTGCCGCTCAGACAGGACCTGCGGCAGCAGGGGCCCTGTCTGTTCCAAGACTTACCGCGGCTACGTTTTGACGGCATGGCGGTTGAACGCCGGATCCTAAAGGAAAAGGGCATTCCGGAGGAAGTCATTCCTACGCTGATTCAAGCCAGGAAAGATGTAACTGCAAAACATTATCACCGCATATGGCGAAAATATGTTGCTTGGTGTGAGGCCAAAAAAGGCCCCAACAGAGGAATTTCAACTAGGTCGATTTCTGCATTTTCTACAAGCAGGAGTGTCTATGGGCCTAAAATTAGGCTCCATTAAGGTACAGATCTCGGCTCTGTCGATTTTCTTCCAGAAAGAACTAGCTTCAGTACCTGAAGTTCAGACATTGTAAAAGGAGTGCTGCATATTCAGCCCCCGGTTGTGCCTCCAGTGGCACTTTGGGTTCTCAACGTGGTGTTGAGTTTTCTTAAAATCACATTGGTGTGAGCCACTAAAAACCGTGGATCTAAAATATCTCACGCGGAAAGTGGTCATGTTATTGGCCTTGGCTTTGGCCAGGCGTGTATCAGAATTGGCGGCTTTGTCATATAAAAGTCCTTATCTGATTTTCCATATGGATAGGGCAGAATTGAGGGCTCGTCCCCAGTTTCTCCCTAAGGTGGTATCAGCTTTTCACTTGAACCAACCTATTGTAGTGCCTGCGGCTATTAGGGACTTGGAGGATTCCAAGTTACTGGACGTAGTCAGGGCCTTGGAAAATTATGTTTCCAGGACGACTAGAGTCAGGAGAACTGACTCGCTGTTTATCCTGTATGCACCCAGCAAACTGGGTGCTCCTGCTTCTAAGCAGACTATTGCTCGCTGGATTTGTAGCACAATTCAGCTGGCGCATTCTGCGGCTGGACTACCGCAGCCAAAATCTGTAAAAGCCCATTCCACAAGGAAGGTGGACTCATCTTGGGCAGCTGCCCGAGGGGTCTCGGCTTTCCAACTTTGCCGAGCTGCAACTTGGTCAGGGGCAAACACGTTTGCTAAATTCTACAAAATTTATACCCTGGCTGAGGAGGACCTGGAGTTCTCTCATTCGGTGCTGCAGAGTCATCCGCACTCTCCCGCTCGTTTGGGAGCTTTGGTATAATCCCCATGGTCCTTACGGAGTTCCCAGCATCCACTAGGACGTCAGAGAAAATAAGATTTTACTCACCGGTAAATCTATTTCTCGTAGTCCGTAGTGGATGCTGGGCGCCCATCCCAAGTGCGGATTGTCTGCAATACTTGTATATAGTTATTGCCTAACTAAAGGGTTATTGTTGAGCCATCTGTTGAGAGGCTCAGTTATATTCATACTGTTAACTGGGTATAGTATCACGAGTTATACGGTGTGATTGGTGTGGCTGGTATGAGTCTTACCCGGGATTCAAAATCCTTCCTTATTATGTCAGCTCGTCTGGGCACAGTGTCCTTACTGAGGCTTGGAGGAGGGTCATAGTGGGAGGAGCCAGTGCACACCAGGTGACCTAAAGCTTTCTTTAGTTGTGCCCAGTCTCCTGCGGAGCCGCTATTCCCCATGGTCCTTACGGAGTTCCCAGCATCCACTACGGACTACGAGAAATAGATTTACCGGTGAGTAAAATCTTATTTTTTAGGCCAAAAGGTTGCACCGAGGTCGCTGGATGGTTAAGCTAAGCGACACAAGTGGGCGGCACAAGCACCTGGCCCATCTAGGCGTGGCACTGCAATGGCAGACAGGATGGCATTTTTAAAAACTAGGCCTCAAAGAGCACATAATGCAAAGCAAAAAAGAGGTGCACCAAGGTCGCTGGATGACTAAACTAAGCGACACAAGTGGGCAGCACAAACACCTGGCCTATCTAGGAGTGGCACAGCAGTGGCAGACAGGATGGCCTCAAAGAGCACATAATGCAAAGAAAAAAAAATAAGAGGTGCAACATGGAATTGTCCTTGGGCCCTCCCACCCACCCTTATATTGTATAAACAGGACATGCACATTTTAACAAACCAATCATTTCAGCAACAGGGTCTGCCACACGACTGTGGCTGAAATTATTAGTTTGTTTGGGCCCCCACAAAAAAGAAGCAATTAATCCCCTCACAAAATAGAAGCAATTAATCTCTCCTTACACAAACTGGCTCTACAGAGGCAACATGTCGTCCTCATCCTCTGATTCCTCACCCCTTGCAGTGTGTACATCCTCCTCCTCACAGAGTTTTAATTCGTTCCCACTGGAATCCACCATCACAGGTCCCTATATACTTTCTGGTGGCAATTGCTGGTAAATGTCTTCCTGGAGGAATTTATAATTAATTTTGATGAATATCATCTTCTCCACATTTTGTGGAAGTAACCTACGCCAATCGCTGACAAGGTTACCGGCTGCACTAAACACTCTTTCGGAGTACACATTGGAGGGGAGGGGGGGGGGGGGGGGGGGGGCAACTTAGGTAAAATAAAGCCAGTTTGTGCAAGGGCTTTCAAATTGCCTCTTTATCCTGCCAGTATATGGACTGTCTGACATGCCTACTTGAATGCTGTCACCCATATAATCCTCCACCATTCTTTCAATGGTGACAGCGTCATATGTTGGCAGCTCCTTCAGTCTGGACCAGATGTCAACACTTGCTCCTGACTGCCCTGCATCACCGCCAGCGGGTGGGTTCAGAAATTTTATCCTTTTCCTCGCTGCCCCAGTTGCGGGAGAAAGTGAAGGAGGAGCGTTTCATGGGTCACGTTCCGCTTGAATTGACAATTTTCTCACCAGCAGGTCTTTGAATTTCTGCAGACTTGTATCTGCCGGAAAGAGAGATACAACGTAGGCTTTAAACCTAGGATCGAGCACGGTGGCCAAAATGTAGTGCTCTGATTTCAGCAGATTGACCACCCTTGAATCCTGGCAATGCGAATGAAGGGCTCCATCCACAAGTCCCACATACTTAGTGAAATCGCTCCGTCTTAGCTCCTCCTTCAATTTCTCCAGCTGCTTCTGCAAAAGCCTGATGAGGGGAATGACCTGACTTAAGCTGGCAGTGTCTGAACTTACTTCATGTGTGGCAAGTTCGTAGGGTTGGAGAACCTTACACACAACACGGAAATCATTCTCCACTGCGCTTGAGTCAGGTGCATTTTCCCTCCTTTGCTTATATCGTAGGTGGATGTATAGGCTTGAATGGCCTTTTGCTGCTCCTCCATCCTCTGAAGAATAGAGTGGTGAATTCCACCTCATTACCACCTCTTGCTTCAGGTGATGACAGGGCAGGTTCAGGAGTGTTTGCTGGTGCTCCAGTCTTTGCCACACAGTGGCTGAATGTTGAAAGTGGCCCACAATTTTTTCGGGCCACCGGCAGCATCTCCTGCACGCCCCTGTCATTTTTTTCTGCACCACTACATTAATTGTATGTGCAAAACATGGACGTGCTGGAATTTGCCCAGATGTAATGCACGCACAATATTGGTGGCATTGTCTGATATCACAAATCCCCAGGAGAGTCTAATTGGGGTAAGCCATTGTGCGATGATGTCCCTGTAAGAGGTTCTATAGTTCTATATATATATATATATATATATATATATATATATATATATATATATATATATATATATATATATATATATAGTTGTTCTGCTTAAGGATCAATATTTAAAGACATATGTATATCTCTGCTTTCCATGTACCTCTTTATTTATTATTGTTTACAATGTTTTGCTTTTTATATCATTCATTTATTTAGGAATCTGCTGTTGTAGTATCAGTGATTGATCCGCTGGATCTCTATTAGATGAGAAGAGAGTAGTGTCTAAAGATATATACATACCTTTCTATATTTCTTTATATTGTATCTCTTTATATTATATGTATGTGCTTAATATATAACATTATGTATCCCTTTGGTGACTTGCTTTTGTTGCGAAATTCGTTACTGACCCACTGGAGCCCTATTATGAGAATATGACTGTGAACAGTAGCCGTCGGTTGCCCTGGTGACGCCTGATACTGGGCGGCACCATGACAACCTTCTGTGCCTGACGTGCGCTGTGCCGAGACATCTGGACGCAGGGAGATGACGCATTGCCGTCTCATCCCCCCACGCCCGGCGGCAGGATAATGACGTATTAGCGTCACCAGAACAACCACCGTACACCAGGCTCCTGTAGACACGGGTGAGTGACGCGGCGATGGCGGCGCCTCATCCACGTCATTGTCTGTATACGTACGGGCTGCTAATTGGTGGATGCCCGATCTGCAATTAAAATTACCAGCTGTTTATTCCCCGCGAGATATGAAGAGAGGGGGGATGTCCCCTGATCTCCTGCGGCTATCTCAATATATGGAGCATATTCCAGAGTTTCTATCTGTACTACCTGAGTGCCAGCTATATAATATCATTCCGGGTTTTCTAAAGATCCAAACTAAAACAAATTTAATAGCGGTCATGTGACTGGTTTTTATTTAATGATGTTTTTAAAGTTATGTAAAAAACGATTTATACAATGGATATATTTATATTTCTCTGACGTCCTAAGTGGATGCTGGGACTCCGTAAGGACCATGGGGAATAGCGGCTCCGCAGGAGACTGGGCACAACTAAAGAAAGCTTTAGGACTACCTGGTGTGCACTGGCTCCTCCCCCTATGACCCTCCTCCAGGCCTCAGTTAGAATCTTGTGCCCGGCTGAACTGGATGCACACTAGGGGCTCTCCTGAGCTCCTAGAAAAAGAAAGTTTATTTTAGATTTTTTATTTTCAGTGAGATCTGCTGGCAACAGACTCACTGCTACGAGGGACTAAGGGGAGAGAAGCTAACCTACCTGCTTGCAGCTAGCTTGGGCTGCTAGGCTACTGGACACCATTAGCTCCAGAGGGATCGAACACAGGGCCCGACCTCGATCGTACGGTCCCGGAGCCGCGCCGCCATCCCCCTTACAGAGCCAGAAGCAAGAAGACAGTACTGGAAATCGGCGGCAGAAGACTTCGGTCTTCATCAAGGTAGCGCACAGCACTGCAGCTGTGCGCCATTGCTTCCCATGCACACCTCACACTCCGGTCACTGATGGGTGCAGGGCGCTGGGGGGGGGCGCCCTGGGCTGCAATATTAAGTACCTTGGCTGGCAAAACTACACATAATATAGTCATAGAGACTATATATGTGTAAAATCCCCTGCCAGATATACCTACAAAAAAGCGGGAGAAGTCCGCCGGAAAAGGGGCGGGGCTATCTCCCTCAGCACACTGCCGCCATTTTCCCTCACAGCTCCGCTGGAAGGATCGCTCCCAGGCTCTCCCCTGCAGTTTCCAGACTACATAGGGTAAAAAAGAGAGGGGGGGCACTAAATTTAGGCGCAATATTGTGTATACAAGCAGCTATTGGGAAAATCACTCAGTTACAGTGTTAATCCCTGTGTTATATAGCGCTCTGGTGTGTGCTGGCATACTCTCTCTCTGTCTCCCCAAAGGGCTTTGTGGGGTCCTGTCCTCAGTCAGAGCATTCCCTGTGTGTGTGCGGTGTGTCGGTACGGCTGTGTCGACATGTTTGATGAGGAGGCTTATGTGGAGGCGGAGCAGTTGCCGATAAATGTGATGTCACCCCCTGCGGGGCCGACACCTGAGTGGATGGACTTGTGGAAGGACTTACGTGAAAGTGTCAACTCCTTACATAAAAGGTTTGACGACATAGCAGATGTGGGACAGCCGGCTTCTCAGCTCGTGCCTGCCCAACTGTCTCAAAAGCCATCAGGGGCTCTAAAACGCCCGCTACCTCAGATGGCAGACACAGATGTCGACACGGATACTGAATCCAGTGTCGACGACGATGAGACTAAGGTAACTTCCAATAGGGCCACACGTTACATGATTGAGGCAATTAAAAATGTGTTGCACATTTCTGATGTTACCCCAGGTACCACAAAAAAGGGTATTATGTTTGGGGAGAAAAAACTACCAGTAGTTTTTCCCCCATCTGAGGAATGAAATTAAGTGTGTGAAGAAGCGTGGGCTTCCCCCGATAAGAAACTGGTAATTTCTAAAAGGTTACTAATGGCGTACCCTTTCCCGCCAGAGGATAGGTCACGTTGGGAAACATCCCCTAGGGTGGATAAAGCGCTCACACGCCTGTCAAAGAAGGTGGCACTACCGTCTCCGGATACGGCCGCCCTAAAGGAGCCTGCTGATAGGAAGCAGGAGGCTATCCTGAAGTCTGTGTATACACACTCAGGTATTATATTGAGACCGGCTATTGCTTCAGCATGGATGTGTAGTGCTGCAGCTGCGTGGTCAGATTCCCTGTCAGAAAATATTGATACCCTAGACAGGGACACTATATTGCTAACCGTAGAGCATATAAAAGACGCAGTCTTATACATGAGAGATGCACAGAGGGATATTTGCCGGCTGGCATCTAAAATAAGTGCAATGTCCATTTCTGCCAGGAGAGGATTATGGACTCGGCAGTGGACAGGTGATGCAGATTCTAAAAGGCACATGGAAGTTTTGCCTTATAAAGGTGAGGAGTTGTTTGGGGATGGTCTCTCGGACCTCGTTTCCACAGCCACAGCTGGGAAGTCAGCATTTTTACCCCATGTTCCCTCACAGCCAAAGAAAGCACCGTATTATCAGGTACAGTCCTTTCGGCCCCAGAAAGGCAAGCGGGTTAAAGGCGCGTCCTTTCTGCCCAGAGGCAGAGGTAGAGGGAAAAAGCTGCAGCATACAGCCAGTTCCCAGGAGCAAAAGTCCTCCCCCGCTTCCTCCAAGTCCACCGCATGACGCTGGGGCTCCACAGGCGGAGCCAGGTACCGTGGGGGCCCGTCTCAAAAACTTCAGCAATCAGTGGGCTTGCTCACGGGTGGATCTCTGGATCCTTCAAGTGGTATCTCAGGGGTACAAGCTGGAATTCGAGACGTCTCCCCCCCGCCGTTTCCTCAAATCTGCCTTGCCAACAACTCCCTCAGGCAGGGAGGCAGTGCTAGAGGCAATTCACAAGCTGTATTCCCAGCAGGTGATAGTCAAGGTGCCCCTCCTCAACAAGGACGGGGTTACTATTCCACAATGTTTGTGGTACCGAAACCGGACGTTTCGGTGAGACCCATTTTAAATTTGAAATCCTTGAACACTTATATAAAAAAATTCAAGTTCAAGATGGAATCGCTCAGGGCGGTTATTTCAAGCCTGGACGAGGGGGATTACATGGTATCACTGGACATCAAGGATGCTTACCTGCATGTCCCCATTTACCATCCTCACCAGGAGTACCTCAGATTTGTGGTACAGGATTGTCATTACCAATTCCAGACGTTGCCGTTTGGTCTGTCCACGGCACCGAGGGTATTTACCAAGGTAATGGCCGAAATGATGATACTCCTTCGAAAAAAGGGAGTTTTAATTATCCCGTACTTGGACGATCTCCTGATAAAGGCGAGGTCCAGGGAGCAGTTGTTGGTCGGGGTAGCACTATCTCGGGAGGTGCTACAACAGCACGGTTGGATTCTAAATATTCCAAAGTCACAGCTGGTCCCTACGACACGTCTACTGTTCCTGGGGATGGTTCTGGACACAGAACAGAAAAAAGTGTTTCTCCCGGAGGAGAAAGCCAAGGAGCTGTCATCTCTAGTCAGAGGCCTCCTGAAACCAAAACAGGTGTCGGTGCATCACTGCACGCGAGTCCTGGGAAAAATGGTAGCTTCCTACGAAGTATTTCCATTCGGCAGGTTCCATGCAAGGACTTTTCAGTGGGACCTGTTGGACAAGTGGTCCGGATCGCATCTTCAGATGCATTGGCTGATAACCCTGTCTCCAAGGACCTAGGTGTCTCTGCTGTGGTGGCTGCAAAGTGCTCATCTTCAAGAGGGCCGCAGATTCGGCATACAGGACTGGGTCCTGGTGACCACGGATGCCAGCCTTTGAGGCTGGGGGGCAGTCACACAGGGAAGAAACTTCCAAGGACTATGGTCGAGTCAGGAGACTTCCCTACACATAAATATTCTGGAACTGAGGACCATTTACAATGCCCTAAGTCAGGCAAAACCCCTGCTTCAAAACCAGCCGGTACTGATCCAGTCAGACTACATCACGGCAGTCGCCCATGTAAACCGACAAGGCGGCACAAGAAGCAGGACGGCGATGGCAGAAGCCACAAGGATTCTCCGATGGGCGGAAAATCACGTGTTAGCACTGTCAGCAGTGTTCATTCCGGGAGTGGACAACTGGGAAGCAGACTTCCTCAGCAGGCACGACCTCCACCCGGGAGAGTGGGGACTTCATCCAGAAGTCTTCCAACTGATTGTAAACTGTTGGGAAAGGCCACAGGTGGACATGATGGCGTCTCGCCTCAACAAAAAGCTAGAAAGATATTGCGCCAGGTCAAGAGACCCTCAGGCGATAGCTGTGGACGCTCTAGTGACACCGTGGGTGTACCGGTCGGTTTATGTGTTCCCTCCTCTTCCTCTCATACCCAAGGTACTGAGGATAATAAGGAGAAGAGGAGTAAGAACTATACTCATTGTTCCGGATTGGCCAAGAAGAGCTTGGTACCCGGAACTTCAAGAAATGATGTCAGAGGACCCATGGCCTCTGCCGTTCAGACAGGACCTGCTGCAGCAGGGGCCCTGTCTGTTCCAAGACTTACCGCGGCTGCGTTTGACGGCATGGCGGTTGAACACCGGATCCTGAAGGAAAAGGGCATTCCGGAGGAAGTCATTCCTACGCTGATTAAAGCTAGGAAAGAAGTGAATGCAAACCATTATCACCGCATTTGGCGAAAATATGTTGCGTGGTGTGAGGCCAGGAAGGCCCCAACGGAGGAATTTCAGCTGGGCCGTTTTCTGCACTTCCTACAGTCAGGGGTGACTATGGGCCTAAAATTGGGTTCCATTAAGGTCCAGATTTCGGCTCTATCGATTTTCTTCCAGAGAGAACTGGCTTCACTACCTGAAGTTCAGACTTTTGTTAAGGGAGTGCTGCATATTCATCCCCCTTTTGTGCCTCCAGTGGCACCTTGGGATCTCAACGTGGTGTTGGATTTCCTAAAGTCACATTGGTTTGAGCCTCTTAAAACCGTGGAATTAAAATATCTCACGTGGAAAGTGGTCATGCTGTTGGCCTTGGCTTCGGCCAGGCGTGTGCCAGAATTGGCGGCTTTGTCATGTAAAAGCCCTTATCTGATTTTCCATATGGATAGGGTAGAATTGAGGACTCGTCCCCAGTTTCTCCCTAAGGTGGTATCAGCTTTTCATTTGAACCAACCTATCGTGGTGCCTGCGGCTACTAAAGACTTGGAGGCTTCCAAGTTGTTGGACGTAGTCAGGGCTTTGAAAATTTATGTTTCCAGGACGGCTAGTGTCAGGAAAACTGACTCACTATTTATCCTGTATGCACCCAACAAGCTGGGTGCTCCTGCTTCAAAGCAGACTATTGCTCGCTGGATCTGTAGTACGATTCAGCTTGCACATTCTGCGGCTGGACTGCCGCATCCTAAATCAGTGAAAGCCCATTCCACGAGGAAGGTGGGCTCTTCTTGGGCGGCTGCCCGAGGGGTCTCGGCTTTACAACTTTGCCGAGCAGCTACTTGGTCGGGGTCAAACACATTTGCTAAATTCTACAAGTTTGACACCCTGGCTGAGGAGGACCTAGAGTTTGCCTATTCGGTGCTGCAGAGTCATCCGCACTCTCCCGCCCGTTTGGGAGCTTTGGTATAATCCCCATGGTCCTTACGGAGTCCCAGCATCCACTTAGGACGTCAGAGAAAATAAGATTTTACTCACCGGTAAATCTATTTCTCGTAGTCCGTAGTGGATGCTGGGCGCCCATCCCAAGTGCGGATTGTCTGCAATACTTGTATATAGTTATTGTTTAACTAAAGGGTTATTGTTGAGCCATCTGTTGAGAGGCTCAGTTATTATTCATACTGTTAACTGGGTATAGTATCACGAGTTATACGGTGTGATTGGTGTGGCTGGTATGAGTCTTACCCGGGATTCAAAATCCTTCCTTATTGTGTCAGCTCTTCCGGGCACAGTATCCTAACTGAGGTCTGGAGGAGGGTCATAGGGGGATGAGCCAGTGCACACCAGGTAGTCCTAAAGCTTTCTTTAGTTGTGCCCAGTCTCCTGCGGAGCCGCTATTCCCCATGGTCCTTACGGAGTCCCAGCATCCACTACGGACTACGAGAAATAGATTTACCGGTGAGTAAAATCTTTTTTTTTGAACTATCAATTGTATAAACCTCCAATGTCTGTCATCATATGGTCATTTAATGCAAGTAGGTGGTCACATGTAATCACATATGCTAATGAGCAACCATATTGGTAGGGTATATAAACCATAACCAGCAGGACTACTAGCACCTTGAAAAAGTTGCTTGTATGCAACGAAATGCGTTGGTGAGACCTGCCTGATGGTGTCTACTCCCTACTCTCTGGATACGTTGGACCTGGACCAAGCCCCCGCTGAATATCCATTATTGGACTATACAAGGACATTCCTATTTCACCGTGGAAAGTAACATTCTACCACCCGACGAGGAACAGCTCTTTTGCGGACGCAGATTCGCCTGATTACCTCGAGAGATGTTGGTGGTAACTATAATACACGGATAGGACATTGAGCCTTATAAACCAAGGGGACTTTTATAGGAACAGGTTCACTGCACCATCTCATTTCCATCAAGATTGTTTACTATTGGGAGTTACACTTCTCATCATTCTTCCATTGTTTTTATATATATTTTTTCATGTGGTATGGACCACCCATGTGCATTGCATTCAATTTTTTATGCTTTAACTACATTTTTATAATAAATTGTGATTTTACTTGTGATCCACCTTTGCATTTGTGACCATTATGCGCTAGTATCTTGTGTAATTGTTACTATTGTTTAGGGGTCTGACCAACCCCTGTTTATATATAGCTGCTGTGGTGAACCTCACATCTAGCGCCTGGGAGTAGCAATACCTCAGGGTATTTCCTTGTTGTCAGTGGTGTGCCTCTTACAGAAACCAGTGATACACAGCGTAGCCTGCCTAGTAACAAGTTGGTGTTTGTGAGATGCTGCTACTGGTGCCGCTGCTGTTGTTGCTGTGGGAGGCAATACATCTACCCAGTGGGCTGTCACAGTCATGTAGTCCTTAGTTTGCCCTGCTCCACTTGTCCACATGTCCGTGGTTAAGTGTACAGCTGCATTTTTCAGGACACTGATGACACTTTTCTTAATGACCCTGTACAGTCATGGGAATCACTTTCCTATTTAAGTGGAATCTGGACGGGATTTGGTACCGGGGACACAGTATGTCCATCAACTGTCTAAATCCAACTGCACCAATGGCGGATACCGGATGCATGTCTAACACTAGCATAGTTGTTATGGCCTCAGTAATCCGGTTTGCAACAGGGTGACCGCTGTCATATTTCATCTTCCTCGCAAAGGACTGTTGGACAGTCAATTGCTTAGTTGAAGTAGTACAAGTGGTCTTCCGACTTCCCCTCTGGAATGACGATCGACTCCCAGCATCAACAACAGCAGCAGCAGTAGGCGTACCACTTAAGGATCCTCCGGAGGAATCCCAGTTAGAAGAGGACTCGTCAGTCATGCCAGTGACATGGCCTGCAGGACTACTTGCGTTCCTAACTGAGGAGGAAATTGACGTTGAGGGAGTTGGTGGTGTGGCTTGCAGGAGCTTGGGTACAAGAGGAAGAAGGTATTTAGGTGTCAGTGAACTGCTTACGCTCTTACCCAAAGTTTCTGAACTTGACAATGACATCTGATGAATGTGCTGCAGGTGACGTATAAGGGAGGATGTTCCTAGGTGGTTAACGTCCTTTCCCCTTATTACGGACTGACAAAGGCAAAATCACCATCAGAATACTTATCAACTTCCTCAGCGTCAGCTATACCTATATCCTCATCTTGGTGTACTTCTACAGTGACATCTCAATATCTGCAACTGGACTGGTGGTGCTCTTCCCAGCACTTGCAGGGGGCGTGCAAATGGTGGTAGGAGCCTTCTCTTTCCATACAGTCTTGGGAAGGTCAGGCCTAGACATCGCAACCGCGGACACACTTGGACTCTCCTTGGGGATTTGTGAAATCTCTAAATGCACAGTTGTTTTTTCCTGTGCTTTAAAAAACTTAATTTTTTGAGACGGATGAGTGCTTCCATCCTCATGAGAAGCTGAGCCACCAGTCATGAACATAGGCCAAGGCCTTAGCCTTTTCTTCCCACTTCGTGTCGTGAATGGCATATTGCCAATTTTACGTTTCTCGTCAAATAATTTTTTATTTTATTTTTTTCCTGATTATTAATTTTTGCTTCTTGGATTTTACATGCCCTCTATGACATTGGTCATCGGCCTTAGCAGACGACGTTGATGGAATTGCATCGTCAATATCATGACTGGTGGCAGCAGCAGCTTCGGCACTAGTACTAGGAACTGGAAGTGGTTCCTGATCTTCCACTATTTTTTTCCTTCATGTTGTTGTTCTCCATTTCACAGGACAGCACCCCTTTATTATTGCAGCTCACAGATCAGTGCCCCTTTATTTTCACTGCTCCCCTGTATTCTTTCAGCATACAGGACCAGTGTAATGTTATTTGAACAGCAGCACCCCTATATTTTACATCATACAGGAGCAGTGTGATTTTCATTTTTAACTGCAACCCTGAATTTTTACAACATACTGGGCCAGCAGGACCCCTATATTTTACAGCATACAGGAGCAGTGTGATTTTCATTTTTATCAACTGCATCCCTGGATTTTTATAGCATACAGGGCCAGCAGCACCACTATATTTTACAGCATACAGGAGCAGCGTGCTTTTAATTTTTTACAACTGCGCCCCTGAAGTTTTACAGCTTACAGGGCCAGCAGCACCCCTATATTTTACAGCATACAGGTGGACAGTGCCCCTGCACCCTGTACAAAACAGTGACAGCCAGGACAGCAACACCCATGTACAGCTGCAGCACCCGGTCGTAAAAGCACATGAAACACCAGTGACAGCCATGACAGCACCCCTAACACAGCACAGGTAGACCACAGTGACTGCAGCAGCACCCCCAGAGAGCACACATTAACCCCACCACCGACAGAGAGAGATAGAGGTCTGTCTCTCTCACCCTCCAAGTCTGGAGTGAAAATGGCGGTGACGCGCGTCTGTTTATATGGAATCCAAAACCCGTGAGAATCTGACAGCGGGATGATGACATTTTGCCTCGTTCTGGTTTCCGAGTCTGGCAGGAAGTCCCAAGACGGACTCTGATCCGGACTCGGAATGGGATGTTCGGGGGCATTTGGTTCTCAGGGAACCGAACCCGCTCATCTCTAATTTAAACATGGTTTGGAAGGCGAGGGATTCCGAATCCATTAAAAGCTATTTTCACTCAAATTGAAAATTGTTTTGTTTGGAATTCCATAAGTTGTACATCGTCATGCAATATTACTCACTGGAGCTCCATCAAACCCAGTGATCCTCTGACCTTGTGGTCATGCTTTCATCGATCATGCCTGAAGCGTGTTACCCACAGGAGCAAGGGGAACATTGACCAACATCAGGGATCCTGTTGAATCATAACAAATACAGAGGAAGTAATACTGTGTGATAATATGTAACTATACCAGATTCTAGTTATTGCCTTTTGGTATAAATTCAGGCAGCCATCTGAATGATCTCACTCTGTTTTGTATGTTAGAGTGCCACTTAATAGCTTTCTGCTGCACCTGTTGCCATTGACGCTGATAGGGTAGTCATGACAACTCATTGAATTTATTTAAAATTCTAAAATACAATTATGTAAAATAAGAACACAAACAAGCTGTAGATTTTAACTTTATCAAACATTACATAATGTCAGAAAGATGCATAATCGCAACAGTTCTCATGTTATAGGCTTTTCTTATTATTTAAATTTATTTTTTAATACAGTACATGACATTTTGATCTTGGAACCTTTTGCTCTTTACACCTAAATAATGTAATACATGCTTGTG
Source organism: Pseudophryne corroboree (assembly GCF_028390025.1). Classification (NCBI taxonomy): domain Eukaryota; kingdom Metazoa; phylum Chordata; class Amphibia; order Anura; family Myobatrachidae; genus Pseudophryne; species Pseudophryne corroboree. The sequence continues at coordinate 448,687,862 of NC_086447.1, forward strand.
ATATTTAACATTATTGAAAATGAATACACATCATATTTGAAAGGCATACAATTATCAAACTTGTATATGATTTCTATATTTGTAAAAACACAGTTGTTATCCATTTTAAACAGTAAAACCCTCATCACAGAGCTATTGACATTCCAATTTTACTAACTCCCAGTAATAGTAAAACCCAGTGCTAAAAGAGTAACTTAAGCACGAAACATCCGTTATCCAGCTTGTCTCCCAATTTACTGCCTCTGCTCTGCTCTACTCTCTCCCATTGATAGTGTGCTATGAAAACCAGATTGGGAGCATAGTGAAGGCTAGTGCTAAAATGCTAGTTATGATTGTTTCGCTGTCATGAGCTCTGCCACAAAAAATTGCTATATTCCCTCCCCGACTCCCCAACCCCACACATACACACACCTTTTCATAAGTACTAAAATGAGTAAATGTATATTTGGCATTTCAGATGCATACTTGAGTTTTCATGTTATTTTGGACTGGACCTTTTATGTGTTTGAGATCATTTATTTCTGTATTTTCTATTAGGTGCTGAAATTAGAATTGAAGGAGATCAGGGCAGAGCAGGACCTCCTGTTTCGCTTTATGAATTTTCTGAAGCAAGAGGGAGCTGTTCATGTGTTGCAGTTTTGCTTGACAGTTGGTAATTATTATTTCGCTTGCATTACATTGTAAGAACAATATTGGTTCTTTTTTTTTTTTTTTATAACATTCATTAACATATGCAGATTCAAGATTCTTCTGTTCTAGAATTACAGTCCGATCCATAAATATTGGGCCATCGACACAAGTCTCATATTTTGGGCTTTATACACCACAATGGATTTGAAATGAAACAAACAAGATGTGCTTTAACTGCAGACTTTCCGCTTTAATTTGAGGGTATTTACATCCAAGTCAAGTGAACAGTGTAGGAATTACAACAGTTTCTATATGTGCCTCCCACTTTTTAAGGGACCAAAAGTAATGGGACAATCGACTCGAGCTATTTCATGACCAGGAGTAGGCTATTCCCTCGTTATTTCATCATCAATTAAGCAGGTAAAAGGTCTGGAGTAGATTCAAGGTCTGACATCTGCATTTGGAATCTCTTGCTGTTGACTTCAAAGATCCAAAGATTTGCCACTATCAGTGAAGCAAGCCATCATTAGGCTGAAAAATCAAAAACAAACCCATCAGAGAGATAGCAAAAACATTAGCTGTGGTCAAATCAACTGTTTGGAAATTCTTAAAAACTAACTAACTAACTATATATATATATATATATATATATATGAAACACACACCAGTATCTTTATCTTGCGCCAAGTTCAAAGCAGCACAACGGGAGAGGTCCCTGTTGGAGGACCTCAAAAGCATACAGAATAAAAAACAGTTTCCCAAGTGCGCTTAATAAGACTGTATCTACAGTGATTCTTCCAGTGTTGTTTCCATAAGTCAGAATTGAATACTGGAGAAGATTTGTCTCTGGGAACCTGTAACGGACACCCCTCACCAAGATGGTAACCCACACAAGAGGCCCAAGGCCAATTAGTAAAACATTGTTTTAATAACACATGTTAAAACAAATACAGTTTTCACATAAAATTCCTCATATAGTGTTCACAAAGATGTGTTTAAAATGATGACAATAAAGGATAACCAGTATGTTCGTTGTGTGGTCTTTAACTCTAGATACTCCCTCACCTTTTTCAAGGTGCGAGCTTAAGAGGGAGTATCTTCACAAACTATGCTGGAAACTCCTGACTGACAAACCCAACGCGTTTCGTCTTATCGACCTCATCAGGGGTAACTTGTTTGGGGATGAATAAGAAGAATTAATTTAGTTTATAAGGACTGATGTCCAAAATTTGAAGAGCAAAGAATATAAATGGTATGAGAATTTAGAAAAAAGGTACCTACCAAATATATAAAACAGGCTTATTTGCCATTAATAGATTTGTGTGTGGAGAATCACAACCTTGGATATAGTGATAAAAAGAGATTCTCTTAAGTTCGCTCCTGATAGGAGCTTTCTTGGTGGTTCCTTTTAGGAATCCTAATGGTCCTAGATATAAAATTCTGCCTTAAAGATAATTATTCGAGACTTTTTTGTGGAGCTCCTTATAGGGACTATTGATTGAGGTTCCCTTTAAAAATACTGGCAGTCAGATTTTGAGAGATTCTGGCTGTGAATGGAAGTGGCAGAGTCAAGTCTGCCACTTCCATTCATAGCCAGAATCTCTCAGGATCCATTCTGTGAGTTTTACTGAAGAGGTTTTCATTGCGTTGTGATTGTCAAATCAACTTTATACTTTTTGAAGTATTTTTTCCTAGAAGTATTCTATATACGGGCTAATACCTGAATCAGAAATAGTCCTGATTGTAAGATCTGGATATCTTATTCAGGCAGTGCGTCAAAATCTGACTGCCAGTATTTTTAAAGGGAACCTCAATCAATAGTCCCTATAAGGAGCTCCACAAAGGAGTCTCGAATAATTATCTTTAAGGCAGAATTTTATATCTAGTACCATTAGGATTCCTAAAAGGAACCACCAAGAAAGCTCCTATCAGGAGCGAACTTAAGAGAATCCCTTTTTATCACTATATCCAATGTTGTGATTCTCCACACACAAATCTATTAATGGCAAATAAGCCTGTTTTATATATTTGGTAGGTACCTTTTTTCTAAATTCTCATACCATTTATATTCTTTGCTCTTCAAATTTTGGACATCAGTCCTTATAAACTAAATTCATTCTTTTTATTCATCCCCAAACAAGTTACCCCTGATGAAGTCGATAAGACAAAACGCGTTGGGTTTGTCAGTCAGGAGTTTCCAGCATAGTTTGTGAAGATACTCCCTCTTTAGCTCGCACCTTGAAAAAAGTGAGGAAGTATCTAGAGGTAAAGACCACACAACAAACATACTAGTTATCCTTTGTCATCATTTTAAACACATCTTTGTGAACACTATATGAGGAATTTTATGTGAAAACTGTATTTGTTTTAACATGTGTTATTAAAACAACTTTTTACTAATTGGCCTTGGGCCTCTTGTTTGGGTGACCATCTTGGTGAGGGGTGTCCGTTACAGGTTCCCAGATACAAATCCTCTCCAGTATTCAATCCTGAATTATGGAAACAACACTGGAAGAATCATTGTAGATACAGTCTTATTAAGCGCACTTGGGAAACTGTTTTTTATTTTATATATATATATATATATATGTGTGTGTGTGCGTATGTGTGTGTATATATACACACACGCACATTATTTTTTTTCTTTTTACAATGAAAAGGCCATGAAGAATAACATTAATAGCATATAGTATTGCACAGTGAATCATCAACTAACATCACTAATGTAAACTCGAAATGAGGGTCAAGCAGGTTGAGGTGAAATTATCCCTTCACTTTGTTACAGGAAGTACTTTTCAGCTTTTTCTATTTTACATTTAAATGCACTGATATTATAGAAAATACATTTCTTGCAGCAGGTTAGGGGAATGGGGGTCTACCAAAGTATGTTTTTTCTGTACTAATTTCTATAATGTTTAAGATATGATTTTGTTTTCTGTGCAGAGGAATTTAATGACAGAATTTTAAGACCAGAACTATCTAATGGGGAAATGCTCTCACTTCATGAAGAGGTGAAGAAAATCTATTTTACCTATTGTCTTGAAGAAAGCATTGATAAAATCCGATTTGACCCATTCATCGTGGAGGAAATAAAAAAAAGTAGGTCCTATATTCAGTTATACTGCAGTAGTAGCATGTTGAAGTATAGCCAGTATACACCTAATCATGGGCTTATAAAGTGTTCAATGTCATTCGTATGCTGAAAGTTGCCCTTTCATATACAACCCAGATATATGGATGGAGATATAAAGCGTTTTTCGTGTGCTTTGTGTTACAAATTCTGTAGATTGTTAAATTTTCTAGTTTCTATTTTACTGCTTGAAGAGTGAGTGGTACAATCAGGTGAGTTGAGCAGGTTTTAAGTAGTTCTAAGCAGACTCTTAACAATTATCACAAAAGCTCATACAATAAGAATATAAATCTTTCAAAAATGTAGCTAAAATTTTCACTTATAAATAACATGGTCAGATGTGTGCAATCTTTATGCAAGCCAGTTGCTATGGTGCTATTCGTAATCATTGGAAGCTATGTGCATGGGGATCCGGTCATGCTCAGGATCCTGGCGGTCACCATGCCGATGCCGGAATCCCGTCCGCTTACCAGCCCGACAGTCGGCATGCCGACTGTCAAAGACTATTCCCACTCGTGGGTGTCCACGACACCCATAGAGTGGGAATAAAACCTGTGGCGAGCCACCAACCTGCTGTGTGGCGAGCGCAGCGAACCTCCAAGGGGCTTTGTAGCGCCCGCCCTGACGGCATTCTGCTGCTGGGGTCGGTATGCCGACCGCCGGTATCCCCAGCGCCAGTCTCCCAGCCCCAACCTTATGCATGTTGTGTAATTAATGAACTGCAGTTTTTATGTATTAATATATTTTAATAAATTGTTGCAGTATTAGCCTTGGAGTTTTTTGTTTTCTCATACGTCCTAGAGGATGCTGGGGAGTCCGTAAGGACCATGGGGTATAGACGGTTCCGCAGGAGCTTGGGCACACTATAAAGACTTAAACTGGGTGTGAACTGGCTCCTCCCTCTATGCCCCTCCTCCAGACCTCAGTTAGACTTTGTGCCCAGGAGTGATGGGTCACACACTAGGGGAGTTCTCCTGAGTTTCTCTAAAAGACTTTATGTTAGGTTTTTTATTTTCAGGTAGACCTGCTGGCTACAGGCTCCCTGCATCGTGGGAGTGAGGGAGAGAAGCAGACCTACTTCTTCTTAGTTCAAGGGCTCTGCTTCTCGGCTACTGGACACCATTAGCTCCAGAGGGTTCGATCACTTGGTGCGCCTAGCTGCTTGTTCCCGGAGCCGCGCCGTCAACCCCCACACAGAAGCCAGAAGAAAGAAGCCGGGTGAGTATTAGAAGAACAGAAGACTTCAGTGACTGCAGAAGACTTCAGTAACGGAGGTACAGCGGTCGCGCTGCGCTCCATGCTCCCACACACCAACGGCACTCACAGGGTGCAGGGCGCTGGGGGGGGGAGCGCCCTGGGAGGCAGGTTACTGTTGTTTTACTAAGACTGGCTTTGAAAGCGTGTCCCATTCCTCCGCCAGCATGTTAGAGCGCGCTACGCGCCTTTGATCCCCCGCCGGCGGCTTTCACGGGTGCAGGGCGCTGGGGGTGGGAACGCCCTGAGCAGCAAGTTACAATTTCTTTGTTGAGGGCAAAAAGTGTTTTATGTTGGCGCTGCCGGGGCTCCGCGTCCCGGACCCCTGCCACCGCGTGTTAGCGCACTGCCGCCTTTTCTCCCCCGCCGGCGGCTTCCGTGGGTGCAGGGCGCCGGGGGGTGCCCTGGGCAGCATATATAATATGTAGATATGAGCCCCCGGCGCCGCGCGCGATTCCGCCAGTCATAGCTCCCACACACCAACGTTCTACTTGGGCGCAGGGGGGCGCCCTGAACGGCAGTTTTCGATGGTATATAGTGTATTTACACTATATACGAGTACAGCCTGTATATTTTTGATAAGGGGCTAGAGCGCGCCGGGAAGGGGCGGAGCTTAGCCCTCATAGAGGAGTTAGCGCCATTTTCCTCAGATCCCCGCCAGGACTTGCTGTATAGTAAGATGGAGGGGGAGCACAGTGTTTTAATGCTATATGGGGGTCATATAGCATTATGTTTTGATAATGGACGCGTAATACTTAAATTCACTGTTTCCCTGTTTGTTTACCCACTATCGGTTAGTCGACATATGTCGGCAGGTGTGAGGGCTTTGTCACAAGCTGCTGTGGGGATAACTGTCGGCTTCGCCGGCGCATGGCGATACTTGATTCGGTAAATTAAGTATTAGCAAATTGGTGTTTGTGTGCCTAAAACAGTAAACACGATAGGGGAGATACAGTTGTTTGTGGATGCCCTGTCGGCATCAACGGTATTTCCTGGGTAAAGCGAAAAAAAAAAAAGAAAGGAAAATTATCAGGCTGTTATTGCCTTGTACCTGTATGTATGTGTATATATATATATATATATATATATATATATATATATTATAGGTATATGTGGGGGGAGTGTTATCAAAATTGTATTTGTATGCTTCCCTCAGACCCCTCGGGGTTCCAAGATTATTATTGGGGTTTTTTTTTGCCCGCAATCTATTCCTTGCTGTCGACATTTACTAAGTTTCTGTCGACCATAACGTTCCTGGTAGATCCACATCGGGGGCATGTCAGTACATGGTCATACACATTCACAACACATTACTGTCACTAGGGACCTGACAGGTCTGGACAATCCACTTGCGTATAGGTTATATCTATATGTGTATATATGTAGATATAGGTTTATATATGCATGGTTGGGATATATGTGTTTTATTGTGTATTACATGATGTATATCCATGAATGCTGAAATAATGGTATTCTTATCATGTGCTGGTCGCTCTGTTGATTAAGCTCTAGATTGGCCGTGACGAGTTGGTTTTCGATCCTCTCAAGGAGTCCGAATATTATTCTCTTCACAACGCGGAGAAAAATTATGACAGTCAACTCCTGGTCGACGCAGAGCCCGGTCACAAGGATCATACACAGGCAGCTAAGTGAAATTTTATTTCTGTACTTTGACCTTATTGGCACTGTATGCGCTTGAGGGAGTGTTGTATTCGGGTAGGCATCCGATAGAATGACCCTACCCAGAGTGGGTAGGCTTGCCTATGTTGATTCTACCTTATAACATTACAGCAGGCTGCCACGTGACAACAGGAGGTGTGACCGGAAAACATGCTGAGGATGTCTCCGGGAGATGCTGGAGGGAGGTATACAGCCGTTTGGTGTGGCCTCTGTTCAGTCAATCTCGGCGGATACCGCTGGTAAGTCCAACTTAGTGAGTTAGTCTCCTTCACAACGGTTGGTGACGCATTCTTTTGTGGGATGCAGTCATTTTCACCGGTTCGATACCGTTCTTTTTTCCTTTTCTGTGCAGACAGTGGAAGGTGAAAAGGTAAGAGTTCTGCAGCCTTGTTAGGTTCGCAGTAGTGGATGTCGTTTTCTGTTTCCTCCACATTCACCACTTGTCGCTGAGTCTATAGGGCTGGTCCCCACTCCGGTGGGCACTCGTTTACTAATTTTCAGTTGGTCCAGGAATAGACTAGGACCTGTGGGTTTTTTATAGAATCCAATGGGGAACATTCTGAGTTACGGTTGTTTCCCCTTGCTGTTTTTCTAATGGTTCTTGCCGTTCCACTCTGGAAGGGAAGATAGTACGCGACGCCATACAAAGGTGCGTCAAGATTAGGACATTGTCCGGTTGTCCCTGTACAAAGGTGCATATTGTTGTTTCTCCCTGACTGTTCTTCGACACAGGGATTGGCTGTTGTTTCCAACGACACAGAGGTCGGAGGCGGGTTTCAGAGTAAATAATGACCGGTTGAGGTTCGGTGTTTTTCCATGTGGAAAGAGGTCTGAAGATCCAGAGTTGGATCGGCTTTACTGTGACACTTCATCAATGTGTTCCGTTACTAAACAGTTTGGGTGCGGCCTGAGAGGCCTTTTTTGGTGAGCGGGTCTAATGCCAGAGTGGCTTTCAAGAGACCAGTTGGAAATGTGGTCCGGGTCTCACCTGCACATGCACCTGAATATAATCCTAACGGCCAGGACATCGCTCCTGAGGTGTCTGCTCGGTTCTCTCCTTCTAGAGGGATGAAGGTTCGTGTTCCGGGTGTAGATCCTGGTGTCCGTGCATACAGATCTCCGGGACGGGGGAGCAGTACTTGCAAGGGACGTGTTTCCAGGGATAAGGTCAGGTTAAAAAGCTTGTCTGCTATAAGCTTTCTTGAATTAAGGGTTAGTTTCGAAAAACGTATTCTTCATGTTCTGCCCGTGTTAGTTCTGCTAGACGACTTGTCAGCAGTGGCGTAGGTAAACCACTATGGCGGAACAAGGAGCAAAGCGGCAATCGCAGATGATGCACAGTTTTGCCGTTGGGTGAAAAGTCTGGTAAACGCTATATTAGCAGTCTTCGTTCCAGTGGTGAACGACGGAGAAATTGATTTCTTCTGCTGACGCGATCTCCATCCGGCAGAAATTCAGTCATCATTGAGAAGTTTTCACAGACGTGACAAGTCTTTGAGGAATGTCGCAATTGCATATGCTGGCGTCTCGCCTCAACGAGAGGCCTCAGGGATATTGTTCCAGGTCAAGGGACGCTCAAGCTATAACTGTGGACACCCTCGGGACACCGTGGGTGCTTTTAGTCGGTCTATGTGGCCTCTCCGCTTTCATTTTTTCTGAAAGTGATCAACGTGGGATGAAAAAAGGTTCAGGCTATCCTCTTAGATCCGGTCTAGACAAGGAGGGTTTGCTATCCAGTTTTTCATGACTTACTCATGGAAGATTCCTGCCCTCTTCATCTACGTGAGGATCTGTTACAAGATAAGGGCGTGTTTCAAGACTTACCGCGGCTGCGTCCGACGTCGTGGCGGTTGAATGCCATATTCTAAGCCGAAAGGGTGTTCCCGGTGACGTCATTTCCTCAATTCTTCAGGCTAAGAAAGAAGTAACTGCTAAGCTTTACCACCGTAGTTGGCGTAACTATGTGTTTTGATGTATATCCAGGAAGGCTCCTATGGAAGGCTTTCAGCTAGGTCGTTCTTATCCATATTTTACAAACTGGTGTGGATGCAAGCCTAAAGTTGGGCTCCATTTCTGTGCAGTGTGGCCTAATAATTTCTTTACAAAAATGTATCTCTTGGAAAGTGGTCATGCCCTTGGCTTTGACATCCGCAAGGCGGGTGTCGGAAGTGGTGGTTTTGTCTCACAAGAGCCTTGTTTGATCTTTCAGGTAGATAGAGAGGAATTGAGAACTCGGTTAGTAGTTCTGCCAAGAGTGGTTTCTGGCTTTAGCAGAAATCGGCCTATTTTGATGCCGGTGGTTACTTAGGCATTAGCTGATTCGAATTCTCTCGATGTAGCCAGGGATTTGAATATTTAGGTCGCCAATTTGGATCAGTTTGGAGAAACAGAGGCTCTGTTTGTCTGGTTTGTTCCCAGCAGGGTTTGGGTGACTGTGTTATGCAGTCTGTTACACGCTGGATCTGTGAGCATATTTGGCATGTTCGTTCTACGGCTGGATTGCCATCACCGAAGTCGGTGGAGGCCCGTTCTACTGGGAAGATGGGCTCTTCTTGGGCGGATGCCCGAGGAGTCTTGGCGGTTCAAGTTTGCCGAGTGGATACTTCGTCGGGTTCAAACATTTTGGCAAAATTCTACAAGTTTGATACCCTGGCTGATGAGGACCTCATGTTTGCTCAATCGGTGCTGCAGAGTCGTCCGCACTCTCCCGCCCGTTTTGGAGCTTTGGTATAATCCCTGTGGTCCTTACGGATTCCCCAGCATCCTCTAGGACGTATGAGAAATAGGATTTTAGTACCTACCGGTAAATCCTTTTCTCTTAGTCCGTAGAGGATGCTGGGCGCCCATCCCAGTGCGTACTGTGTCTGCAGTTATTGCTTTTTGGTTACACTTGAGTGTTGTTTCTTCTCTGTCAGATTGTTGCTGACGTTGTTCATGCCATGGCATGAGGTGTCTTATTATTGGTTGTGTTGGCACACAGGTTGTGTTACATATTCTCTCAGCATGCGGCTGTGTATTTTCCATGCCGCAGGCTGGTTTTCTATTGAATGCCACGTTCTGCGGTATGTTCGTGGTGTGAGCTGGTATGACACTCACCGTGTTTATAAATTCTTTCCTCGAAATGTCCATCTCTCCTGGGCACAGTTTTCTAACTGAGGTCTGGAGGGGGGCCATAGAGGGAGGAGCCAGTTCACACCCAGTTTAAGTCTTTATAGTGTGCCCAAGCTCCTGCGGATCCGTCTATACCCCATGGTCCTTACGGAGTCCCCAGCATCCTCTACGGACTAAGAGAAAAGGATTTACCGGTAGGTACTAAAATCCTATTTTTTTTTTGTGTGTGTTAATACAAGCACAGACGTCTGTTAGTCTTTCCTTTAATGCTATTAATGATTAGACGGCAATCCCTCAGTTGTCAACTGCTGTACTGATGCAGGTTAACCCCTGAATATAGTGCACCAGTCTGTCTTTTGGGATGCAATCGACTTTGTATTGTTAAACTTTTATAGAGTTCATCTATAGTAAAGTTTTAAAATCATCCTTTTTTTCCCCCAAACAACATTTTTCCTGCGTCATTTGACCAATACCTTTATACCTTGATGGTATTCAGTATGCCGGCTGTTAGGATCCAGGCGCTCAGTATACCGGCGCCGGAATCTCGACACCCGGCATACAGACAACTATTCTCCCTCTTGGGGGTCCACGACCCTCCTAGAGGGGGAATAAATAGCGCGTGCCACCGTTCCTGCAGCGTGGCGAGCGCAGCGAGCCCGCAAGGGGCTCATTTGCGCTCGCCCAGCTGTCGGTATGCCGGAAGTCGGGATCCCGGAGCCGGTATGCTGGCCGCTGGGATCCCGGACACCGGCATACCATACTACATTCTTTATACCTATACTTCACACAATGTATCATGGATTTTTAACAATTATCTAAATGGCACACTTTAACTATTTACCTGACAAGTAATTTGTACCAAAAAGTGCTCTGAAATTGTTCATATTTTTAATTGTTTAACAAAGTCAAGAACAAGTATATAAAAGCTAATTTAACTACTTTAGAATTTTTTTTTTATTCCTTAGGGGGTTTGAAAAACCACATTTATATGTGTCTAGCAGTCTCCTGTAACATTATTTCTACCAATGTACTGTAGCATGTTCCCATCACTCTTTTAGCCATAAAATCTCCTATAGCAGTTACAATAAGTCCCCCCTTTCCTGTAGCATTTCTACCACATGGTATTCTTCATGTCCTTTCCTGTAGCATTTCTACCACATGGTATTCTTCATGTCTTGTAAACATTAGCCACCCCACCTCTGTGTGTGTGTGTGTGTGTGTGTGTGTGTATGTATATGTATATATATATATATATATATATATATAATATAAAAAAAAACATTTTACACACTATATTGACACACGTGATTGGACACAGTTAGCAAATAGATCAACAAGATTTTATTGACGTTAGTACTTTGTAGGTCCACCACATGGCAGTGATTACTGCAGACACTTTTCTTGGCAAACTGTCCACAAGTTCCTGGACAACAGCAGACGGTATGTTTTGCCATTCCGCCGTTGTCTGTTGGGATGGAGAAACCTGTTTCTTAAATGGGAAGGTGCATTCTACCATATCAGTCATTGGCCCTTGGCATATCGCCTCAGCTGGTGTCTTATCCATAATTAATAAATGTTTGTGTTTCTTTGACCTGTTTCAGAAATATCTAAATAGGCATGTGACACAAGTTTCTAAAGTTGATGTTAATTTTCTAGTTGCAGAAGGCCCGTACAATGAAGTGGTGAAGCTCCAAACGATGCGATGCCTGTTTGAAGCCTATGAACATGTTCTCTCCCTGCTCGAGAATGTTTTCACTCCCATGTTTTGTCATAGTGATGAGGTAAATTCTTCTGCATAGTGGATAATTCAATTAGCCACTGTAAATTGGCATAGCTAATTGATTCCCAGGAGCTTTTTCAATTAGCCTTGATAACAGGCAGTATAATGGACCCATTTTTGCAGCTGCGAAAACACATGTATCAAGGAACTTATCCCAGGTTCTGTGTTTCTCGCATGAAAACGGGTCCGTTTTCGGGTGTAAAAAACTGTAATCGCTTGAATTTCCAGATAACATCATTGGGCAATAAATAACTGTATAATCCAGGTTTTTTTCACAAAAACTTTTCGTGATCAATTGAATTTCCCCCATAATGTGTCAACACAGATAACTATTTTTTTTTTTTTTTTTTTTTTAATTCTTTATTTTTCATTTTGTAAATTGAAACAGTTTCCATATAGCACAATACATATGTCCAAAAATAAAACGTAGACATTAGTCTCATAGCTTGGTGATTGTAGTTACAGGGATGACAACAGAGAAAAAGAAGAAAAAAGAGGTTAACAGACATATATATGTCATCCTACGTTACAGATAACTATTTTTAATGCATTATTGCTTGACTTACTGTATTGGAACAGAGAAATATAAAATAATCCCTTTAGATAGTTGGAAGGTTTTGTGTAAATGCTGCTTTCATTGTTCTACAGCAGGCATGGCAAATTCAAAATCCCAACTGGGCCGAATAATCAAGTTCTAGGTCTTGTGTGGGCCACAAGAAAGAGTCTTGTGTGCAATTTTTAAAGGTTTTTTAGAAAAACCAACAATAAATTACAATGTAAGAAATGTCAAGTATCGTGAAGAAAAAAATTTACTTTAATCCAGTGGTACAAGTAGGAAAAATTTCTTAGTGGTACTGTGTTCGTGCACCGAAGGCGTGCGTGCCAAAAAAATGGGTGTGTGATACACATATGGGGGCTAGATACAAATATGCGATCAGTAGTGCAGTGCCAGATACACATATGCCACCAATAGTGCCAGATACACATATGCCACCAATAGTGCCAGATACACATATGCCACCAATAGTGCCAGATACACATATGCCACCAATAGTGCCAGATACACATATGCCACCAATAGTGCCAGATACACATATGCCACCAATAGTGCCAGATACACATATGCCACCAATAGTGCCAGATACACATATGCCACCAATAGTGCCAGATACACATATGCCACCAATAGTGCCAGATACACATGCCACCAATAGTGCCAGATATACATATGCCCCCACAGTGACAGATAACATATGTCCCCAATTTGCTCACCGCCGCTGCTGCCCAGGATCTGCTGTTTGGCTTTGTGTGAAGGCAGGATAGCGCAGCGCACGCCTCTCCTGCTCCGCAGCCCGATTGGCTGCCTGTCTGCGAGCTCTGATTGGCTCACAAACCGGCGCCTGATTTAAGATACCCACGCCAGTAATAGTGCTAATCGATCAAGTGATGTAGCAGTCTTTCATATACACATGGCTTTTTGCAACAAAGTGATGCTTTAAAAATAATTGTTTTTTTAAAATCAAATCATTTTTTGATTTTTGTTTTCTATGCTTTTTGTTAGTATTTTAGGCAGTTGCTGGAAGGCGCAGAGTCTCCAACTCGCGGCTCAAAATTCAACAGGTATGTATGTGAACAAATGGAAAAAGAATAAAGTTGTGAATCCACTTAATTATCCTATGTTATCTCCATTTTTACAAAAAACCCAAGTTGCAATTTATTATTGGTATTACTTTTGATTGTTCAATATACTGCAGCAGGTGTTTTTTGAATATTTTTGTGCATTTACATTGATGCTTTTTGCCACTTCTCACACCGAGTGGTCTTCTGTTTGCCGGCGGCCGGGCTCTCGACGACCAGCATACCGGCGCCGGAATCCCGACCGCCAGCATACCGACATCTTTTCTCCCTCTTGGGGGTCCACGTCCCCCCTGGAGGGAGAATAGATAGCATGGCGCGCGTCCACCGTGCCCACAAGGGGCTCATTTGCGCTCGCCCAGCTGTCGGTATGCCGGCGGTCGGGATTCCGGTGCCGGTATGCTGGTCTCCGGGAGCCCGGCCGCCGACATACCATACTACACCCCTAACACCATAGCTCCTCATTTGTATAGAGCAAAACATCATAGTTTGGTAGAGTGCCTTATTTGCTTAGTTGTTGCAAAAAATGATTTTGGTGGTAAAGTGTGATCAGGAGTCACAAAGCTTTGCAGAGTTAATGTATACCAATCTTCATGTCATGAAATGACTCTTTGGCACATGATCACTTCCACAAAATGTGAAGCTAAAATGTACTGTATAGCCTTTTGTTGTTGAAATAATTACTTCAGTTGGGGCTATTTAAATCAGGGATGGCCAGCAGGTGGCACATAACATTACAAGCAGCGTTTCTGTTAATTTGTATTTCACCTCTATCTAGTGATGCTCAGTGTTTAGGAGATTAAACTGGCCAAACATGCCTGATATTTCAGCATATATAGCCCTAAAAACACAATGCAACGATCCTTTCAAAATTGATGTGATCATTCTCTGGTGGATAACGCAGTTGGAAAGTATCTACTGTTAATCTGTCTGTACAGTCATTTTCAGACTGCATTAATAGGCGGCACTAACATCTGCAACTTAACCACCCAACAAAAACTTGAACAATAATCCCGTATCTTGAATCTGATCAATTGGATTGGCCCTTCCAGTCACTCAGTGCAGGCTTACGAAAATTAAAATTGCATGTTCAGTAACAATATTCTAGTTAATATGCTGCATAGTGTTAAAATGTAAAGATACAGTAATATTTACCACTTGCTATTTCAGAAATGATAGATTCTGTAAAGGCATAGATTCCTTATATCACTGGTGGTCAACATAGAATTTTCACAAACAGCTGAAATCCAACAACAGACACTGCAGTATGAAGTGTTCATATAAGCCAAATAGTAGGTGAACCTATGGTTAGCTGGTTTAGTTTTTGAGATGAAATAACCTTTATCTTTCAATATTCCATGGCATCGCTTACAATGGGTTAGCTCCATTCCATATGAGTAAATGCAGATAGTTAAAGACCATGCCCACTGATATGTGCTTTAGCTCATCTTCTTCCCCAGTCTATTTCCCTCTCTCTTATGCTGACAGGTAGAGTTTCTCTTACGTCCTAGAGGATGCTGGGGTCATATTAGTACCATGGGGTATAGACTGGTCCACCAGGAGCCATGGGCACTTTAAGACTTTAATAGTGCGGGCTGGCTCCTTCCTTTATGCCCCTCCTACCAGACTCCGTTTAGAAAATGTGCTCAGAGGAGCCGGTCACAGCTAGGGGAGCTCCTAGAGCTTCTTTGGTTTATTTTTTTTTAAGACAATTTAGGCACAGGAAGGCTGCTGGCAACAGCCTCCCTGCTTCGTGGGACTTAGGGGGGGAGTAGTGTCCAACCCTCTGAGGTTAATGTCCGCTATCTCCGCTGACAGGACACAGAGCTCCTGAGGGTGATGATCGTTAGCCCCCGAGGCGACCGCTCACTTCCGCAGCATGCCGCCACCCCCTAACAGAGCCAGTAGATCGCGATTGTGAGTGTGTCTCCGGCGACCCGACAAGCGGGGAGCCGGTGTGTATGGCGGCTACAGGGTTAGGAGCGCAGTACTGACACCGCTCCGGAAGGCTCAGCGGTACAGATGCGGCGCTGTGAGGGGCGCCCTGGGCCAGCGCGATACCCTTTCAACTGGTCACTCCAGCTATCAGGGGCTTCGGTTACACTGCTAGCGCTATTTCCTCCGGCCAGTATAAATATTTGAAATGTGCGGAAAGACGCGCCATGTTCAGGGGGCGGAGCTTCTCCTCAGAGCGGACCCAGCAGCTCACCGGCGCCATTTTCTCCCTGCAGATCCACGCGCTGACAGGGAGCGCTGACCCTCCACGACTTCAGATATCCTGTGCGGTACCAGGGGGTGGTAGAAGGTGGGGAGAGGCTGTATATTAACTGTAGTTCTATTAAGGGTACACAGTTAGCGCCAGGCAGTTAATCTATAACTATCTACTGGGGCGCTGTGTTTGCTGGATCCAAGATCTGTGTTTCTCTGAAGGTACTTGGGGGGAAACTGTGTCTGACATTTTCCTGTGTGTCTGTGTATGCTGATTTCTCACATAACCATGTCCAGGGACTCTGTGTCTTGTGCTGCAGAATATGTATCTTCTCCAGAGGAATCCATTCCATGTACACAGGAATGTAATATTTTGTCTCAACCTTCTGAATCCGAGCCCCAGTGGGTGGCTTCTACTAAGGGAATGATATCCCAGATTTCTACTAGAATTGCGCATTATGAGACTGAATCACAGGTTTTAAAGCAATCTGTGGAGGTTTTGTCTGGTTCTTTCCCAACTGCCTCAAAATCCCCTGGTGTATGCTCAAAGAAGCGTGCGCTTGCTCAGATTATGCAAGTCGACACTGACTCTGACACAGCAGACAGTGATGCGGATATGCAGGGGGTTGAGGCTTCCCTGGCAAGAGGGGTGCAACTCATGATTGAGGCTATTAGGGATGTGTTACACATTACTGACAAACCACCTGAACAGGTAGAGGAGGCTTACTTTACAGACCATAAGAGCCTCCCTGTCCTTCCCTGTGTCTAAGGAATTAAACGCATTATTTGAAAAATCCTGGGAAAATCCAGAGAAAAAAATTCCAGATCCCAAAGAGGGTTCTGGTGGCTTTTCCTTTCCCTGGGGATGATAGGAAAAATGGGAAAACCCACCTATAGTAGACACTTCTGTATGTAGACTGTCTAAGAAGGTGGTTTTACCTGTCCCTGGGTCTACCGCTTTGAAAGAACCGGCAGACCGCAAGATTGAAACTACGCTAAAATCCATATACACTGCTTCAGGAGTGGCATTAAGGCCCACTATTGTCTGTGCATGGATTTCTTAAGCCATAGTAAAGTGGTCAGGCACGTTACTAGAGGACTTAGAGTCTATGGATAGAAGTGACATTGAATTGTTTTTCTCATACGTCCTAGAGGATGCTGGGGACTCCAAAAGGACCATGGGGTATAGACGGGATCCGCAGGAGACGTGGGCACTTTAAGACTTTGAATGGGTGTGAACTGGCTCCTCCCTCTATGCCCCTCCTCCAGACTCCAGTTAGATTCTGTGCCCAGAGAGACTGGTCACACACTAAGGAGCTCTACTGAGTTTCTCGGAAAAGACTTTGTTAGGTTTATTATTTTCAGGGAGCACTGCTGGCAACAGGCTCCCTGCATCGTGGGACTGAGGGGAGAGAAGCAGACCTACTTCTGTGAGTTTAAAGGCTCTGTTTCTTAGGCTACTGGACACCATTAGCTCCAGAGGGTCTGATCACTTGGTACGCCTAGCTGCTCGTTCCCGCAGCCGCGCCGTCACCCCCCTCACAGAGCCAGAAGAAAGAAGCCGGGTGAGTAATAGAAGAACAGAAGACTTCAGTGACAGCAGAAGACTTCAGTGTCGCTGCGGTCGCGCTACGCGCCATTGCTCCCACACACAAGCGGCAATACAAGGGCGCAGGGGGGGGGGGCACCCTGGGCAGCAATATACCTCATATATTAGCCTGGCAAAGAGGTATACAGTGCATAGGCACTGAATACAGACCCCCGCCAGTATAAAATTTTTAAAAAGTAGCGGGACTGAAGCGCCCCGATATGGGGGCGTGGCTTAGCCCTCACAACTCTATTCAGCGCTATTTTCTCCTCACAGAGACGCTGGCCCTGCCAAAGCACTGATGAACAGCTCACAGTGTAAAATGAGGGGGGAGGCACAGTTGTTTAGTGCAATATATGTACAAAAATAAAGCACTATATATAATGAGCGTGTGGTAAATGAGCTGGTAAACGTTTTCTGTGTTTTCCCTGTCAGATACTGGGATCTACCCCTTATAGTCAGTGTTTAGTACACGTGTGTTGGCATGTATGAGTGCTCTGCCACAAACGGCTATTGGAATCCCTATGTCCGCACTGCCTACTCCTAATGGTACTTGATTCATGAGATTAAGTGTCAGCATATCAGTAGTTGTATGCTTTTCCAAAAGAAAAAACTATATGGGAGACACAGACGTATGTGGGTGACCCTGTCGGCACCAACTAATCTGACTGGGTATAAATTAACATGATAATGTGATGCATTTCAAAAAGCTATACCTGTATGTATGTGTGTGTGTGTGTGTGTGTGTGTATATATATATATATATATATATATGTGTGTGTGTGTGTATATATATATATATATATATATATATATATATATATATATATAGTACGGTTGCTTTGATCTGTGGCTCGAGCACAGACGTAGTAATATTTGTGGGGGCGTAATATTAATAATATATATATTTCCCTCAGACCCCCTCGGGGTTGCAAAAATTTTAGTTTGCCCAGTTAATACTCCCTGTTGTGGATACGAATACTGTGTCTTATGTCGACCATAATGTTTCCTGATTAGATCCACAACATCGGCATTCAGTACATGTTTCATACACATTAAGAACGTATTAATGTCACTAGGGACCCTGCTGTTCCTGACAAATAAATATATATATATGAGATATGTATATATAGATATATGTGTGTATATGTGTATTTAAATGTGTATATTTATACAAAAAAATTATAATGAATGCTGAAGTAAACTTTTCCTTCTCATGTGCTGGTCGCTCTGTTGAATAACTCTAGGTCAGCCGTGACAAGATGGTTTCAAATCATCACTAGGAGTCCGAGTGTTTATTCTTTTCCCGCCGTGGATAGAATAAAGTGAGAGTCAACCCCTGTTCTGCACGGGGCCTTGTCACAAAGGATCGTTTACAGGAAGCTAAGTGATGTTTGATTATATGCTTTAATTATACTTGCATTGCATGCGCAGGGGGGAGTGCTTGTATTCAGAAATGGTCGGTTACTTTGTCATCTGATATAATTACCCTGGGGAGAGATGTGATACTCCATAAGTTGGGTCATATCTAGAACATTGCAACATACTGCCGTGCGACTACAAGGGATGGGACTCTTGGGTGCGCGGGCCACTTCCATGGCGGTCTCGGCTAGGAGGGCGTTGTGGATTCACCAAAGGGATGCAAATGCTGACTCCGAAAAGAGTGGAGTCTCTTCCCCATGAAGGTGATGCCTGGTTTGGTGATGGCCTTGTTAATATGCTCTTGGCAGGTGCCCACGGGTAAGTCTACCTTCTTGCCCTATGTTCCCTCACAACGGTTGGTGACGCGTTGATGTAGGATGCAGTCATTTCGACCGAATAGATAAGGATTCCCCTTTCTTTGCAGGTAAAGGAAGGTAAAAAAGGTAAGAGGTCAGCTGCCTTTTCAGGTTCACAGGAGCAGAAATCATCCATTGTTTTCTGCCACGTCCACCGCGGGACGTTGGGTCGATCTTGCGGGGGCCCATACCGGTGGGTCCACATCTAAAACTCTTCAGTCAGTCCTGGAAAGGACATGGACCAGTGAGTTAAGGATAGAGACCCTAGGGGGACATACGGGAGTTCCAGACGTTCCCCTCACCAATTTTTTCAAATCGACCTTACCGATTCCCCTCATGACAGGGAGGTAGTATATGACGCAATACAAGAGTTGTGTCAGGATCAGGTCATTGTCCTGCTGTTCCGGTCATAAAAAAAAAAGAGAAGAAGCTGTTGTTCAAGCTTTTTCGTGCTCCCGAGGCCGGACGGCTCGGTCAGACAGATCCCAATATTCCTTCTTAAACTCCATGAGGGAATCTCTAATGGCAGGGTTCTCCACTCTGAAAGTGGAGTGAGGAGGTCTAATTACGGTTTCTTCCGCATTAGGCTTACCTGAGGTTTGCGATTCAGGATTGTTGTTACCATTTCACCAGGGTGATGGCGGTATGAAGGGTTTCCTTCGATAGTAAGGAGTCATAATTATTCTGTACTGGATCGTTCTCCGAATTACGGAGAGATCAAGAAGCCAAATGGTGCAAAACATTGTTTCTCCTTGACAGTTCTTCAACAACAGGACTTGCCAGAATCCCTGTTGGTCCCAACGACGCAGTGATCGGCTTGGGCAATATTATTAGATGCAGTACTGAGGAGAGTTTATTTGCTTCTAAAAAAAAAAAAAAAAAGGGAAGCTCTAAGAATTCAGAGTCTGGCGGACCTGCAACGGTGTCAATCCGTCAATACATTCAGTTGCTGAAAAAGATGGTTGCGGCCTACGAGGCCATTCAGTGGGTAGGTTGCAGGCCTGAGTGTTTAGCTGGACCTGTTGGATAAGTGGTCCGGTTCCCACCTGGGATAATCATGGTTTCAAGACCTGTATCTCGCTCCTGTGGTAGCGGTGCAATTTTCACAGAGGACAAGTGTCATGTTAGGATACTTGTCGCCTCAATAACGGTCTAGAGTTAAGGGCCATTTATAACGGTTTTCTACAGACAAAAACCGGAGAAGAAATGGCAGTAGCCAGAAAGATTTTCCACTGGGCGACGGAAACATTTACGCACTCTATCAGCGATGTTCGTTCCAAGAGTGGACAACTGGGAAACAGACTTCCTCGGCGGACACGTTCTCCGTCCAGGAGGGTGGAGTTTTCATCAAACGGTTTTCACAGAAGTGACAAGTCTTTGGAGAATTCCGCAAATAGACAAGATGGCGTCTCGCCTCGACAAGAAACTTCAGAAATTTTGTTCCAGGTCGAGGGTCCCTCAAGCGATAGCGGTGGACGTCCTAGTGACACTGTGGGTGTTTAGGTCGGTCTATGTGTTCTCTCCAATTCCACTCTTTTCAAAAGATGTTAAGGATTATAAGAAGAACAAAGGTTCAGGTGATCCTCATTGTTCCAGACTGGTCAAGGAGGGCTGGTATCCGGATCTTCAGCAATTACTCATAGGAGATCGCTGACCTATTCCTCTGCGAGAGGATCTGTTATAGCAGGGGCCGTGTGTGTTCCAAGACTTACCGCGGTTTCCAATTGACGACTTGGAGATTAAACGTCGGATCCCAGCCCGAAAGGGTATTCCCAGTGAAGTCATCCCTACTCTTCTTCAGGCAGAAAAGAAGTAACGTCAAAACATTACCACCATATTTGGAGGAAATTATGTGTCTTGGTGTGAATCCGAGAAGGTTCCTACGGAAGAAATCCAGTTGGATCGTTTTCTCCATTCTTTTCTTACAAGATCGTGTGGATGCGATCTTGGGTTGGGCTCGATTAAGGTTCAGATTTCAGCCTTATCGGTTTTCTTCCAAAAAAAAAACAAACAATTGGCCTCCTTTCCAGAGTTTCAAACTTTCGTAAAAGGAGTCTTGCACATCCATCCTCCCTTTGTGCCTCTGTGGCACCATGGGATCTTTACGTGGTGTTGCAGTTCCTGCAATTTCTTTGGTTGAACTTTTTAGTATGGTTGAGTTGAAATTCCTCACTTGGAAAGTGGTCATGTGGTTGACCTTGGCATCCGCGAGGCGGGTGTCTGTGTTGGCGGTTTGGTCTCACAAGAGCCCTGTTTAATCTTCCATGAAGATAGAGCGGAGTTGAGAGCTCGGCAGCAATTTCTGCCAAAAGTGGTTTCATCGGTTTCACTTGAACCAACCTATTGTGGTGCCGGTGGCTACTGACGCCTGGGCGACATCGAAGTATCTCAATGTGGTCTGAATTTTGAAATTTTGTGTTGCCAGATTGGCTCAGATCAGGAAAACGGAGGATCTGTTTTTCCTATATGATCCCAACAAGATTGGGGTTCCTGCTTCCAAGCAGACTATTGCACACTGGATCTGTAATAAACTTAAGCTTGCTCGTTTTACGGCTGGATTGCCAGTACCGAAATCGGTGAAGGCCCATTCTACCAGAAAGGTGGGCTCATCCTGGACGGCTGCCCGAGTGGTCTCGGTTTTATAGCCTTGCAGAGCAGCTACTTGGTCGGGTTCAAACAATTTTGCAAATATTCTACAAGTTTGATACCCTGGCTGATGAGGACCTCTTGTTTGGACAATCGGTGCTGCAGAGTCATCCGCACTCTCCCGCCCGTTCTAGACCTTTGGTATAGACCCCATGGTCCTTTTGGAGTCCCCAGTATCCTCTAGGACGTATGAGAAAATAGGATTTTAATACCTACCGGTAAATCCTTTTCTCTTAGTCCGTAGAGGATGCTGGGCGCCCGTCCCAGTGCGTACTGTATCTGCAGTTATTGGTTATGGTTACACTCATGTTGTGTTTCTTTTCAGTCAGTCGGTTGCTGATGTTATTCATGCCATGGCATGCGGTATGCTATTATTGGTTGTGTTTACACACAGGTTGTGTTACATTTTCGGTCAGCATATTGCTGTATATTTTTCATGCTGTCGGCTGGTGTTCTATTGAATGCCACGTTCTGCGGCATGTTTGAGGTGTGAGCTGGTATGACGCTCACCGTGTTTAAACGATAAATTCTTTCCTCGAAATGTCCGTCTCCCTGGGCACAGTTCTATAACTGGTGTCTGGAAGAGGGGCATAGAGGGAGGAGCCAGTTCACACCCATTCAAAGTCTTAAAGTGCCCATGTCTCCTGTGGATCCTGTCTATACCCCATGATCCTTTTGGAGTCCCCAGCATCCTCTACGGACTAAGAGAAAAGGATTTACCGGTAGGTATTAAAATCCTATTTTACGTAACATACAGAATTCTGCGGGGTTCATGGTGGAGGCCATGAAGGACCTGTGTAATCTGACTGCAAGGACATCCTTTTCACGGTAAGGACAATACGTGTTTGGAATTCCCTGCCTGAGGTAGTTGTAATGGCGGACTCAGTGAACACCTTTAAGAATGGGTTAGATAAATTCCTAATGGATAAGGATATCCAGGGTTATGGTGCATAGTCACGCACTATAGATACTACAAAAAGAGGGATACAATGCAACGGCTGACATCAGCATCAGTCAAAACATTAGACCAAATAAACCTGCTCAGGACACCACAAATAGGTTGAACTAGATTGACAAATTGTCTTTTTTCAACCTCAGATACTATGTTACTGTGTTACTATGTCCATGGCTGTCTCAGCACGCAGGGGACTCTGGCTACGCCAATGGTCTGCGGACGCGGCTTCCAGGAGAAGTGTGGAGAACCTACCCTTCACAGGTCAGGCTTTATTTAGGGAAGCTTTGGATGCATGGATTTCCACGGCAACCGCTGGTAAGACCACCTTTCTTCCCTCAGCCTCTCAGTCGATGAGGAAACGTTTTCTACATCCTCTATGCAGTCCTTTCGGCCTGCAAAAGCTAAAAAGTCCAAGACTCCTTCCACCTTCTTCAGAGGCGGGCGAGCAAAATCCAAAAAACCGGCACCAGCAGGTTCCCAGAAACAGAAACCTGCCTCTGTGTCCTCAAAATCCTCAGCATGATGGTGGACCTCCCTGCCTGGAGAATGGGCAGGTGGGAGCGAGGCTCAGACGTTTCAGTCACGTCTGGGTGTCGTCCGGTCTGGATCCTTGGGTACAGGATATTGTGTCCCAGGGGTACAAACTGGAGTTTCAAGAGCTCCCGCCCCACAGGTTCTTCAAATCAGGCTTGCTGACAGAAAGGGCTATCCTTCAGAAAGCCATTCAAAAATTGGAAAGGTCAGTTCCACCTCATCTGGTAAACCAGGTTTACTATTCAAACCTATTTGTGGTGCCGAAACCGGATGGTTCGGTTAGGCCAATTTTGAACCTGAAGTCGCTAAACCCTTATCTGAGGGAATTCAAGTTCAAAATGGAGTCTCTGAGAGCGGTGATCTCAGGGCTTGAGGAGGGAGAGTTTCTGGTGTCCTTAGACATCAAGGATGCGTTTCTCCACATTCCGATTTGGCCGCCACACCAGGCTTATCTCAGATTTGCGCTGTTGGACTGTCACTATCCGTTCCAGGCACTGCCATTCGGCCTCTCCACAGCACCGAGGGTATTCACCAAGGTAATGGCAGAGATGATGATTCTCCTCCACAGACAGGGGGTGAATATAATTCCTTATCTGGACGATCTGCTGATAAAGGCATCTTCCAGGGAGAGGTTGTTGCAGTCCATTGCTCTCATGACTCGACTGCTCAGGGAACATGGATGGATCCTGAATCTTCCCAAGTCACATTTGGAGCCGACAAGGAGATTGTCTTTCCTGGGGATGATCCTCGACACAGAAGTGTAGAGGGTATTTCTACCGGTGGAGAAAGCGGTGGTGATCCAAACTGTGGTCCGGGATGTCTTGAAGCCTTCCCGGATATCGGTTCATCAGTGCATTCGCCTTCTGGGGAAGATGGTTGACTCCTACGCGGCTCTTCAGTACGTAAGATTTCATGCACGGTCCTTCCAACTGGATCTCCTAGACAAGTGGTCGGGGTCTCATCTGCACATGCACCAGAGGCAGGGGCGGATTGGGAACTAAAAGTGGCCCTGGAAAAATTTCATGAAGTGGCCTCATGTGGGTGGCACCAAATCAATGATAGGCGAAACCAACACCAAAGTAGGCGGGATTAGTACACATGGCCATAATTAGAGAGGTGTGATACGTGCCGTGTGTGTGGCAGTGATATGCACCATGCATATTACTGTTATCTGCCCCGCAACGCCCCGTCACCTCCCACTAATCCAACCTTGAAATGGCCGGCATTAGAGTGTGCCTGTGCACACAATGCACATCCCGTACGCACTCCTATGGTCGCTGGGGCAGCGAATGGGGAGGGGGTTGTGAGGGGAGAGAATACAGGAGAGGGTAGCCTGTGTGTGCAGGGCTGCCATCAAAAATTGTGGGGCCCGGGACTGACAAAATAGACAGGGCCCGTCTGTTGTCAGCCCAGGTAGCAATTCATACTTTGATTATGAATACTGTCTCAATACAAAGCTTTTTCAGTGAATGCATGATAACTAGGAATAATAGCAAGTCATGCTGTGATATAAAAAACTGGGCTCAATGGGGGTCATTCCGAGTTGATCGCTCGCTAGCAGTTTTTAGCAGCCCTGCAAACGCTATGCCACCGCCCACTGGGAGTGTATTTTAGCTTAGCAGAAGTGCGAACGGTTGTATCACAGAGCGCCTGCAAAAATGTTTGCGTAGTTTCAGAGTAGCTCAAAACCTACTCAGCGCTTGTGATCACTTCAGCCTATTCAGTTCCGGATTTGACATCACATACCTGCCCAGCGTTCGCCCAGCCACGCCTGCGTTTTCCCTGTCGCGCCTGCGTTTTTCGGAACACTCCCTGAAAACAGTCAGTTGACACCCAGAAACGCCCACTTCATGTCAATCACTCTGCGGCCACCAGTGTGACTGAAATGCATCGCTAGACCCTGTGCAAAAATGCATCGTTTGTTGTGCCCGTACGTCGCGCGTGCGCATTGCACTGCATACGCATGCGCAGAACTGCCGTTTTTTAGCCTGATTGCTTCGCTGCGAACAAATGCAGCTAGCTATCAACTCGGAATGACCACCAATGTCAGAACATGGGAGCCCTGGCCTGGGCTAGCAGTTTTACTATCCACGTGGACATCTATGGGGAATAGTAACCTGTGGTGAGCAGAGCAAGCCCGCGAGGGTACACGTTTTAATTTTCTGAACAAGTTTAATGATGGTTTGAAGCAGTTTAGCTATGCTAATCTAGGGGGTCCCATGTTCTGTACCTGAACCCAAACACTGTCCTACCACACAGCGTATTCAGTGACCGCACACTACTGTCATGTCAGCCAGTGCTAAGCATAGCCAAGAGTGAAAATTTCCTTTGCACCCCTTCTACAAAAAATCTAACATATCTCCATGTAAGCATAATGAAACGTGGCGCAACACATGGCACAATCGCATCGCTAACCTTTTGCCTTTTTTACCCAGATTGTGTACTTAATTCAATAACAGTGTGCTAAGTACTTGGGATTAGTATTTTTACTGACCCCTCCACACCCTACACTACATAAGGGATCCTTCTATACCCTCCACCACTACATTACTGACCCCTCTACACCCTACACTACATCACTGACCCCCCCTACACCCTACACTACACCACTGACCCCTCTATAACTTACACTACGTTACTGACCCCTCTACACCCTACACTACATTGCTGATCCTTCTACACCCTACACTACATTACTGACTCCTCTACACTACATCACTGACTCCTCTACACCCTAAACTACTGACCCCTCTATACCCTATGCTACTGACCTCTATACCCTATGGTACTGACCCCTCTATACCCTATGCTACTGACCCCTCTATACCCTACACTACTGACCACTCTATATCCTACTGACCCCTCTACACCCTACACTACTGACCCCTCTATACCCTACGCTACTGACCCCTCTATACCTACACTACTGACCACTCTACCCAATGCTACTGACCCGTCTATACCCAACGCTACCTACCCCTCTATACCCTACACTACCTACCCCTCTATACCCTACACTACATAAGGGATCCTTCTATACCCTCCACCACTACATTACTGACCCCTCTACACCCTACACTACATCACTGACCCCCCTACACTACATCACTGACCCCTCTATAACTTACACTACGTTACTGACCCCTCTACACCCTACACTACATTGCTGATCCTTCTACACCCTACACTACATTACTGACTCCTCTACACTACATCACTGACTCCTCTACACCCTAAACTACTGACCCCTCTATACCCTATGCTACTGACCCCTCTATACCCTACACTACTGACCCCTCTATACCCAATGCTACTGACCCGTCTATACCCAATGCTACTGACCCGTCTATACCCAACGCTACCTACCCCTCTATACCCTACACTACTAACCACTCTATACCCTACTGACCCCTCTATACCCAATGCTACTGACCCGTCTATACCCAATGCTACTTACCCCTCTATACCCTACACTACTAACCACTCTATACCCTACTGACCCCTCTATACCCTATGCTACTGACCCCTCTATACCCTACACTACTGACCACTCTATATCCTACTGACCCCTCTACACCCTACACTACTGACCCCTCTATACCCTACTGACCCCTCTACACCCTACACTACTGACCCCTCTATACCCTACGCTACTGACCCCTCTATACCTACACTACTGACCACTCTACCCAATGCTACTGACCCGTCTATACCCAACGCTACCTACCCCTCTATACCCTACACTACATAAGGGATCCTTCTATACCCTCCACCACTACATTACTGACCCCTCTACACCCTACACTACATCACTGACCCCCTACACTACATCACTGACCCCTCTATAACTTACACTACGTTACTGACCCCTCTACACCCTACACTACATTGCTGATCCTTCTACACCCTACACTACATTACTGACTCCTCTACACTACATCACTGACTCCTCTACACCCTAAACTACTGACCCCTCTATACCCTATGCTACTGACCCCTCTATACCCTACACTACTGACCCGTCTATACCCAATGCTACTGACCCGTCTATACCCAACGCTACCTACCCCTCTATACCCTACACTACTAACCACTCTATACCCTACTGACCCCTCTATACCCAATGCTACTGACCCGTCTATACCCAATGCTACTTACCCCTCTATACCCTACACTACTAACCACTCTATACCCTACTGACCCCTCCATACCCTACACTCCTGACCCCTCTATACCCTACTGACCACTCTATACACTACACTACAGCTGCCACTAGTACTGCCCATCAAAAACATTGATAAGTTATTGCGATAGTGTGCTCCAAAGCAGGTGTTATAGTAAAGTACCACCTCTGTTGGGGATCATTGCATCCATCATGTAACCCCACCACCAGCACCTATCCCCATTATATCTCAGACCACACGTAACCATTCAGGCATGGTGGAATTTGTGGCTGTAAAGCAGAGGTACAACAAGCTCCAGCATTCCTGGACTTGTGTGGTGCAACTATGTTAATATCACAATGCTTACATAGGGCAAAGGCTCATTGCAACAGTACATCACACAATGTCACCTGCAATAGGGTTGTCACTATATGCACCCAATACTACAGAAATGTAAAAAAATGCCCCCGTTGTGTCTGTACCCCCACACATGGCAGCGGGGACTCACCGTGCTGCTGTACAGATGATGGAACTTGTAAGTAAGCATCGCTGTCTGTTGCATGTAGCTGCAGTGAGTTCCTCCTGTACAGCGTTCTTTTAGTGCTGCTCCAATTCAGTGTGGAAGCAGCCAGCAGGAACGAGGATCTCCCGCCGAACCGCTTTCAACTTACACTGAAGTCAGAACGCTGCGGCGGTTGATGGAAACACTCTGGACGCCGAGGTGCAGAGCTCCTCACCCTCTCTTACTCTGCTCATCCCAGAGTACTGGGTAGGAGCCTGAGAGAGGTCAGGCATGAGGTGCCCCATTGAGAGACTGAGCAGTATTAAAGCCATGGGGGTATATGCAATTGCGGTCGAATTCCCGAAATTGTCGAATTTCGGGAATTTTTCGCCCAAAAAAAAAAATCGTCAATGC
The DNA here is from genome assembly GCF_028390025.1 of Pseudophryne corroboree. NCBI lineage: Eukaryota > Metazoa > Chordata > Amphibia > Anura > Myobatrachidae > Pseudophryne > Pseudophryne corroboree. Next base: position 448,715,870 of record NC_086447.1, read on the forward strand.
AATTCAGTGCTTTCCGTCCAAAAAACGGACTTTCAAAATTCGACTTTTGTCAAATTCGACTTTTCTGCAATGATACAAGTGCTGCTATTCGACCAAAGTGTATTCAATTGAAGTTTGGAAATTCGACAACAGTGCTTTTAGACAGTAAATTCGACATTTTCAATCCGCCACACTTTGGTGGGTGAAACTAATAAAAAAAAATGTAAAACATGTTTTTTTTTTGTGTTTTTTTTTATTGATAATAGCATATCTATTTATATTAGAAGGGATTAGGTACTTGGTTTGTCTTTTTTGGAGGCACAAGTATTATTTATATATTTTTAAAATTAATTATTTTCTCTGACGTCCTAGTGGATGCTGGGAACTCCGTAAGGACCATGGGGAATAGCGGCTCCGCAGGAGACTGGGCACAAAAGTAAAGCTTTAGGACTACCTGGTGTGCACTGGCTCCTCCCCCTATGACCCTCCTCCAAGCCTCAGTTAGATTTTTGTGCCCGGCCGAGAAGGGTGCACACTAGGGGCTCTCCTGAGCTTCTTAGTGAAAGTTTAGTTTTAGGTTTTTTATTTTCAGTGAGACCTGCTGGCAACAGGCTCACTGCATCGAGGGACTAAGGGGAGAAGAAGCGAACCTGCCTGCTTGCAGCCAGCTTGGGCTTCTTAGGCTACTGGGCACCATTAGCTCCAGAGGGACCGAACACAGGCCCAGCCTCGGAGTCCGGTCCCAGAGCCGCGCCGCCGGCCCCCTTACAGAGCCAGAAGCAAGAAGAGGTCCGGAAAAATCGGCGGCAGAAGACATCAGTCTTCAACAAGGTAGCGCACAGCACTGCAGCTGTGCGCCATTGTTACTCAGGCACACTTCACACTTCGGTCACTGAGGGTGCAGGGCGCTAGGGGGGGGGGGCGCCCTGAGCAGCAATGTAAACACCTTGGCTGGCGAAAATACACCACATATAACCCCCAGGGCTATATGGATGTATTTTAACCCCTGCCAGAACTCACCAAAAAGCGGGAGAAAAGGCTGCCGAGAAGGGGGCGGAGCCTATCTCCTCAGCACACGGGCGCCATTTTCCATCACAGCTCCGCTGGAAGGACGTCTCCCTGACTCTCCCCTGCAGTCCTGCACTACAGAAAAGGGTAAAAAAGAGAGGGGGGCACTAATTTGGCGCAGTTCTAATAATAACAGCAGCTATAAAGGGAAAAGCACGTTTTATAGTGGTATTCCTGTCTATATATAGCGCTCTGGTGTGTGCTGGCATACTCTCCCTCTGTCTCCCCAAAGGGCTAGTGGGGTCCTGTCCTCTATCAGAGCATTCCCTGTGTGTGTGCGGTGTGTCGGTACGATTGTGTCGACATGTTTGAGGAGGAAAATGAGATGGAGGCGGAGCAATTGCCTATTATAGAGTTGTCACCCCCTAGGGAGTCGACACCTGAGTGGCTGAGCTTATGGAAGGAATTGCGTGACAGTGTCAGTTCTTTACGAAAGACAGTTGACGACATGAGACAGCCGGCTACTCAGCTTGTGCCTGTCCAGGGGTCTCAAACGCCATCAGGGGCTTTAAAACGCCCGTTACCTCAAATGGCAGACACAGACACGTATACTGACTCCAGTGTCGATGATGAGGAGACAAACGTGACTTCCAGTAGGGCCACACGTTACATGATTGAAGCAATGAAAAATGTATTGCATATCTCTGATAATACAAGTACCACTAAAAAGGGTATTATGTTTGGTGAGAAAAAACTGCCTGTAGTTTTTCCTGTATCCGAGGAATTAAATGAAGTGTGTGATGAGGCGTGGGTTTCCCCCGATAAAAAACTGATAATTCCTAAAAGGTTATTGGCATCATACCCTTTCCCGCCAGAGGATAGGGCACGTTGGGAAACACCCCCTAGGGTGGATAAAGCGCTCACACGCTTGTCTAAACAGGTAGCACTACCCTCTGCTGATACGGCCGCCCTAAAGGAACCTGCCGATAGAAAGCAGGAGAATATCCTAAAATGTATATACACTCACACGGGTGTTATACTGCGACCTGCAATCGCCTCAGCCTGGATGTGCAGTGCGGGCGTGGCGTGGTCGGATTCCCTGACTGAAAATATTGATACCCTAGATATGGACAGTATATTACTGACTATAGAGCATTTGAAAGATGCATTTTTATATATGCGTGATGCACAGAGGGATATTTGCCGACTGGCATCAAGAGTTAGCGCGCTGTCCATTTCTGCAAGAAGAGGTTTATGGACGCGGCAGTGGTCAGGTGATGCGGATTCTAAAAGGCACATGGAAGTATTGCCTTATAAGGGGGAGGAGTTATTTGGGGTAGGTCTATCAGACCTGGTAGCCACGGCAACTGCTGGAAAATCCAAAGGCTGCAGCAAACAGCCAGTTCCCAGGAACAAAAGCCCTCTCCCGCCTCCGCAAAGTCCTCAGCATGACGCTGGGGCTTTACAAGCGGACTCAGGCACGGTGGGGGCCCGTCTCAGGAAGTTCAGTGCGCAGTGGGCCCACTCGCAAGTGGACCCCTGGATCCTTCAGGTGGTATCTCAGGGGTACAAATTGGAATTTGAGACGTCTCCCCCTCGCCGTTTCCTAAAGTCTGCTTTACCGACGTCTCCCTCAGACAGGGAGGCAGTATTGCAAGCCATTCACAAGCTGTATTCCCAGCAGGTGATAATCAAGGTACCCCTCCTGCAACAGGGAAAGGGGTACTATTCCACACTATTTGTGGTACCGAAGCCGGACGGCTCGGTGAGACCAATTTTAAATCTAAAATCCTTGAACACTTACATACAAAGGTTCAAATTCAAGATGGAGTCACTCAGAGCAGTGATTGCAAACCTGGAAGAAGGGGACTATATGGTCTCTCTGGACATCAAAGATGCTTACCTACATGTCCCAATTTACCCTTCTCACCAAGGGTACCTCAGGTTTGTGGTACAGAACTGTCACTATCAGTTTCAGACGCTGCCGTTTGGATTGTCCACGGCACCCCGGGTCTTTACCAAGGTAATGGCCGAAATGATGATACTCCTTCGAAAGAAGGGAGTTTTAGTTATCCCTTACTTGGACGATCTCCTGATAAGGGCAAGATCCAGGGAACAGTTGGAAGTCGGGGTAGCACTATCTCAGATAGTGCTGCGGCAGCACGGTTGGATTCTCAATATTCCAAAATCGCAGCTGATCCCGACGACACGCCTTCTATTCCTAGGGATGATCCTGGACACAGTCCAGAAAAAGGTGTTTCTCCCGGAGGAGAAAGCCAGGGAGTTATCCGAGCTAGTCAGAAATCTCCTAAAACCAGGCCAAGTCTCAGTGCATCAATGCACAAGGGTCCTGGGAAAGATGGTGGCTTCTTACGAAGCAATCCCATTCGGCAGATTCCACGCAAGAACCTTCCAGTGGGATCTGCTAGACAAATGGTCCGGGTCGCATCTTCAGATGCATCAGCGGATAATCTTGTCACCAAGGACAAGGGTGTATCTCCTGTGGTGGTTGCAGAGTGCTCATCTTCTAGAGGGCCGCAGATTCGGCATTCAGGACTGGGTCCTGGTGACCACGGATGCCAGCCTGAGAGGCTGGAGAGCAGTCACACAGGGAAGAAATTTCCAGGGCTTGTGGTCAAGCCTGGAGACATCACTTCACATAAATATCCTGGAGCTAAGGGCCATCTACAATGCTCTAAGCCTAGCAAGACCTCTGCTTCAAGGTCAGCCGGTGCTGATCCAGTCAGACAACATCACGGCAGTCGCCCACGTAAACAGACAGGGCGGCACAAGAAGCAGGAGGGCAATGGCAGAAGCTGCAAGGATTCTTCGCTGGGCGGAAAATCATGTGATAGCACTGTCAGCAGTGTTCATTCCGGGAGTGGACAACTGGGAAGCAGACTTCCTCAGCAGACACGACCTCCACCCGGGAGAGTGGGGACTTCACCCAGAAGTCTTCCACATGATTGTGAACCGTTGGGAAAAACCAAAGGTGGACATGATGGCGTCCCGCCTCAACAAAAAACTAGACAGGTATTGCGCCAGGTTAAGGGACCCTCAGGCAATAGCTGTGGACGCTCTGGTAACACCGTGGGTGTACCAGTCAGTGTATGTGTTCCCTCCTCTGCCTCTCATACCCAAGGTACTGAGAATCATAAGAAGGAGAGGAGTAAGGACTATACTCGTGGCTCCGGATTGGCCAAGAAGGACTTGGTACCCGGAACTTCAAGAGATGCTCACAGAGGAACCGTGGCCTCTACCTCTAAGAAGGGATCTGCTCCAGCAGGGACCATGTCTGTTCCAAGACTTACCGCGGCTGCGTTTGACGGCATGGCGGTTGAACGCCGGATCCTGAAGGAAAAAGGCATTCCGGATGAAGTCATCCCTGCCCTGATCAAAGCCAGGAAGGATGTAACCGCACAACATTATCACCGTATTTGGCGTAAATATGTTGCGTGGTGCGAGGCCAGGAAGGCCCCTACAGAGGAATTTCAACTGGGTCGTTTCCTGCATTTCCTGCAAACAGGACTGTCTATGGGCCTAAAATTAGGGTCCATTAAGGTTCAAATTTCGGCCCTGTCGATTTTCTTCCAGAAAGAACTGGCTTCAGTTCCTAAAGTTCAGACGTTTGTCAAGGGGGTACTGCATATACAACCTCCTTTTGTGCCTCCAGTGGCACCTTGGGATCTCAATGTAGTTTTGGGGTTCCTAAAATCACATTGGTTTGAACCACTCACCACTGTGGACTTAAAATATCTCACATGGAAAGTGGTAATGCTGTTGGCCCTGGCTTCAGCCAGGCGTGTCTCAGAATTGGCGGCTTTATCCTATAAAAGCCCTTACCTAATTTTTCATACGGACAGGGCAGAATTGAGGACTCGTCCTCAATTTCTCCCTAAGGTGGTTTCAGCGTTTCACCTGAACCAGCCTATTGTGGTACCTGCGGCTACTAGGGACTTGGAGGACTCCAAGTTGCTGGACGTAGTCAGGGCCCTGAAAATATATGTTTCCAGGACGTCTGGAGTCAGGAAATCTGACTCGCTGTTTATCCTGTATGCACCCAACAAGCTGGGTGCTCCTGCTTCTAAGCAGACTATTGCTCGTTGGATTTGTAGTACAATTCAGCTTGCACATTCTGTGGCAGGCCTGCCACAGCCAAAATCTGTGAAAGCCCATTCCACAAGGAAGGTGGGCTCATCTTGGGCGGCTGCCCGAGGGGTCTCGGCGTTACAACTTTGCCGAGCAGCTACTTGGTCAGGGGCAAACACGTTTGCTAAATTCTACAAATTTGATACCCTGGCTGAGGAGGACCTGGAGTTCTCTCATTTGGTGCTGCAGAGTCATCCGCACTCTCCCGCCCGTTTGGGAGCTTTGGTATAATACCCATGGTCCTTACGGAGTTCCCAGCATCCACTAGGACGTCAGAGAAAATAAGAATTTACTTACCGATAATTCTATTTCTCGTAGTCCATAGTGGATGCTGGGCGCCCATCCCAAGTGCGGATTGTCTGCAATACTTGTACATAGTTATTGTTACAAAAATCGGGTTATTATTGTTGTGAGCCATCTTTCCAGAGGCTCCTCTGTTATCATGCTGTTAACTGGGTTCAGATCACAGGTTATACGGTGTGATTGGTGTGGCTGGTATGAGTCTTACCCGGGATTCAAAATCCTTCCTTATTGTGTACGCTCGTCCGGGCACAGTATCCTAACTGAGGCTTGGAGGAGGGTCATAAGGGGAGGAGCCAGTGCACACCAGGTAGTCCTAAAGCTTTACTTTTGTGCCCAGTCTCCTGCGGAGCCGCTATTCCCCATGGTCCTTACGGAGTTCCCAGCATCCACTACGGACTACGAGAAATAGAATTATCGGTAAGTAAATTCTTATTTTTTTTTAGATGGAATGGTAAAATTCAGAAAAATAATGGTGTGGGGTCCCCCCTCCAAAGCATAACCAGCCTCGGGCTCTTCGAGCTGGTCCTGGTTCTAAAAATGCGGGGGGAAATTGACAGGGGATCCCCCGTATTTTTAAAACCAGCACCGGGCTCTGCGCCTGGTGCTGGTGCAAAAAATACGGGGGATAAAAAGAGTAGGGGTCCCCCGTATTTTTTACACCAGCATCGGGCTCCGCTAGCTGGACAGATAATGCCATAGCCGGGGGTCACTTTTATACAGTGCCTTGCGGCCGTGGCATTAAATATCCAACTAGTCACCCCTGGCCGGGGTACCCTGGGGGAGTGGGGACCCCTTCAATCAAGGGGTCCCCCCCCAGCCACCCAAGGGTCAGGGGTGAAGCCCGAGGCTGTCCCCCCCCCCCCCCCCCCCATCCAAGGGCTGCAGATGGGAGGCTGATAGCCTTGAGTTAAATGACAGAATATTGTTTTTTCCAATAGTACTACAAGTCCCAGCAAGCCTCCCCCGCAAGCTGGTATTTAGAGAACCACAAGTACCAACATGCGGAGGAAAACCGGGCCCGCTGGTACCTGTAGTACTACTGGGGAAAAAATACCCAAATAAAAACAGGAGACACACACCGTGACAAGTACAACTTTATTACACACTGCCGACACACACATACTTACCTATGTCGACACGAAGCAGTCGGTCCTCTTCTCCAAGTAGAATCCACGGGTACCTGAAAATAAAAGATAATTATACTCACCTGATCCATGGTCCAGAGATAAATCCACGTACTTGTCAAAAAAAGAAAACGAACACCCGACCAGCGAACTGAAAGGGGTCCCATGTTGACACATGGGACCCCTTTCCCCGAATGCAGAGAGACCCCCCCCGTGACTGCTGTCACTGAAAGGTCTCGTAAGCCAATCAGCGAGCGCAACGTCCTTGCACTCTGCTGACTGGCTCTGTGCGCGTCTGAGCTGTCAGCGCATCGCACAGCTCCCTCCATTATATTCAATGGTGGGAACTTTGCGGTTAGCGGTGGGGTCACCCGCCGGTCAGCGACTGACCGCGGGTAACCCCACCGCTGACGGCAAAGTTCCCACCATTGAAAGTAATGGAGGCAGCTGTGCGATGCGCTGTCTGAGCTTAGACGCGCACAGCCAATCAGGTGAGCGCCACGGAGTAGCGCTTCCTGATTGGCTGAAGGGACCTCAGTGACAGGAGTCACGTGATGTCCCGGCATTCGGGGAAAGGGGTCTCATGTGTCAACATGGGACCCCTTTCAGTCCGGTGGTTCGGGTGTTCGTGTTTTTTTTTTGCCAAGTACGAGGATTATCTCAGGACGTGGATTTATCTCTGGACACTGGCAGGTGAGTATAATTTTTTTCACAGGTACCCTCGGATCGTCGGAGACTGTGGCAGTCGGCGTGTCAACATAGGTATGTATGTGTGTCGGCAGTGTGTAATAAAGTTGTACTTGTCACGGTGTGTGTCTCCTGTTTTTATTTGGGTATTTTTTTTCCAGTAGTACTACAGGTACCAGCGGGCCCGTTTTTCTCCCGCATGCTGGTACTTGTGGTTCTCCAAGTACCAGCTTGCGGGGGAGGCTGGCTGGGACTTGTAGTACTACTGGAAAAAACAATATTCTTTCAATTTTGACAAGGCTATCAGCCCCCCATCCGCAGCCCTTGGATGGGGGGGACAGCCTCGGGCTTCACCCCTGGCCCTTGGGTGGCTGGGGGTGGGACCCCTTGATTGAAGGGGTCCCCACTCCCCCAGGGTACCCCGGCCAGGGGTGACTAGTTGGATATTTAATGCCACGGCCGCAGGGCACTGTATAAAAGTGACCCCCGGCTGTGGCATTATCTGTCCAGCTAGTGGAGCCCGATGCTGGTGTAAAAAATACGGGGGACCCCCTACTCTTTTTGTCCCCCGTATTTTTTGCACCAGCACCAGGCGCAGAGCCCGGTGCTGGTTTTAAAAATACGGGGGATCCCCTGTCCATTTTTCCCCCGCATTTTTAGAACCAGGACCAGCTCGAAGAGCCAGAGGCTGGTTATGCTTTGGAGGGGGGACCCCACGCCATTTTTTTTCCAGGTTTTTCCCCGTTTTTTTAAATCGCTGCAAAATCCGGCAAATCGGCCGTTTTTCGCCCGCGGGACTGTCTAATCCGTTTTTCATTGAATATGGTGAATTCCGGAAGCCACCTGCCGGAATTCACCTGTCAAATTGTGTCGAATTAAAAAATGGCGATAATTTGCCGCGATTCGCCGCTAATTGCATATACCCCATGGTCTCTACTGGTACTGATCGGACCAGGCAGCTGGAGCTGCAGACAGGAAGAGGTGTAGGCTGCCTTTAAAATAACAAGCACAACCGCAACACTGAACAGATCCCCGGCCCAGCACCGACCGTGAGCCATTCGCAGCTCACTGACCGGCAACTAATCAAGGCGGCCACTTGGATTGGCTGCGGGTCCGTGAGATTTGAATTACGGTCGGCTCCAAATTTGAAATGATCCTGCTGACTGATGGTCTGCTGGGGGGCTCAATCTCTGTCCGGGCCCGGGACAGAAGTCCCCGCAACCCCTCTTGATGGCAGCCGCGTGTGTGTGTGTGTGTGGCGGGGGGGGGGGGGGGCAAGGGGTTTGGTCGTCAGTGTCGCAAATGGGGGGAGGAGGTTCTGAGGGGAGAGATAAAGGAGAGCGTAGCCCTTGTGTGTGTGTGGACGGGGGGGTCGTGGGTGCCGCGAATGAAGGGGAGGGGGGGTTTGGAGCTCTGAGGGGAGAGAAACAGAAGAGGGTAGCCTGTGGGGGAGGGGGGTCGCAGGTGCTGTGAATGGGGGGAGGGGTGGGATGGTGCTCTGAGGAGAGAGATACAGGAAACGGGGGCCTGTGGGGGGAGGGGGGGGCGCGGTTGCCACACAAGGGGGAGGGGTGGTTTGGGGCTCTGAGGGGAGAGAAACTGAAGAGGGTAGCATGTGAGGGGGGGGGGTTTGCGGGTGCTGCAAATGGGGGGAGGGGTGGGTTTGGGACTCTGAGTGGAGAGAAACAGGAGAGGGTAGCCTGTGTGGGGGGGAAGGGGGGTTTGCGGGTGCCGCAAATGTGGGGAGGGGTGAGTTTAGGGCTCTGAGGGGAGAGAAACAGAAGAGGGTATCCTGTGGGGGGAGGGGAGGGGGTCGTGGGTGCCGCGAATGGGGGGAGGGGTTAGTTTTTAGGGCTCTAAGGGGAGAGAAACAGAAGAGGGTAGCCTGTGGGGGGGGCGCGGGTGCCGCGAATGGGGGGAGGAGATGGGGTTGGGGCTCTGAGAGGAGAGAAACAGAAGAGGATAGCCTGTGGGGGGGTCGCAGGTGCTGTGACTGGGGGGGAGGTTTGGAGCTGTGAGGGGAACATGTGGGAGGGTTGTCGCGGAGCTTTTGCTGCAGTGGGAGGAGGGAGGAAAGAGAGAAGAGCACTGAGAGCAGGAAAGGAGAATCGAGGGTGGAGGGGGAGGAAACAAGAGGTCCTGGACGGGAGTGACAGGAAAAAGAGAGGGCGGCCACTCACTGCATGGCCATGTGTCCTTTTCTGTTGCACTGTTCTGGGTGGGTGCCGGCTGGGGACTGTAGGAGCTCTGTCTCCAGTGTCTCACGGCTTCAGAGGCACAGAGCTCCTCCAAGCTGCTGTCTGGAATTATAGCGAGTGTGTTTCATGAGCCACTGGGGGCGGGGCCACACGCTGTATTCGGCCCCGGGCTGCAGCCGGCCTCCCGGGGAACTTCCCGGTGACTTTAAGGGCCAATCCGGACCTGACCAGAGGATACGTCTGTCGCCAAAAGCCAGGCTTTCACTCCTCTGGTGGCTACAATTGCCTCACCTTCTAGAGGGCCGCAGGTTCGGGATTCAGAACTGGATCCTTCTAACCACGGATGCAAGTCTCAAAGGTTGGGGCGCAGTCACCCAAGGGGAAACCTTCCAAGGAAGTTGGTCAAGTCTGGAATCCATTCTTCCAATCAACATTCTGGAACTAAGGGCCGTGTACAATGGTCTTCTACAAGCGGCACATCTTCTACAAGATCGGGCCATTTAGGTGCAGTCGGACAATGTAACGACGGTGGCGTACATAAATCGACAGGGCGGAACGAAGAGCAGAGCTGCATTGTCAGAGGTAAAAAGAATCCTCCTCTGGACAGAAAGGTACGCGTTGGCGCTGTCGGCAATCTTCATTTCTGATACAGGCTAGGAAAGGAGTAACGTCTAAACATTACCATCGCATTTGGAAAAAGTATGCATCTTGGTGTGAATCCAAGAAGTTTCCTACGGTGGAGTTTCAACTGGGATGGTTTCTCCTCTTCCTGCAAGCAGGTGTGGATATGGGCCTGAGTTTGAAATCCATAAAGGTCCAGATTTCGGCCTCCCTTTGTGCTGCCTACGGCACCCTGGGATCTTAATGTGGTGTTACAGTTCCTCCAATCGGATTGGTTCGAGCCTCTACAGGAGGTTGAGGTCAAGTTTCTCACGTGGAAGGCTGTCACTTTGTTGGTCTTAGCTTCTGCTAGACGTGTGTGGGATTTGGGGGCTTGATTTGCCTGGTTTGCCTTGTATGTGTGAGCTGGTGTGAATCTCGCCACTATCTGTGTAAAGTCCTTCTCTTGAAGTTGTCCGTCTCCTCGAGCACAGTTTCTAGTTTTTTTTTGTCTATTTTTTTTTTGGTAGAAGGGGCATAGAGGGAGGAGCCAGCCCACACTATTAAAGTCTTAAAGTGGCCATGGCTCCTAGTGGACCCGTCTATACCCCATGGTACTAATATGGACCCCAGCATCCTCTACAGACTACGAGAAAAGGATTTACCGGTAGGTAATTAAAATCCTATTTAATATTATTTTTTTTGTGCTCGTGCGCACCAGCTTACCTTTTTTCTACAGTGCTGGGGATGCACCAAGCTGCATTAAAGCCCAGTATTGCAATAACGTCTATATCCAGAGACCTCTGGTAAGGCAAATGGACAAATATCTGCTGTGGAGTATATAGCATTATGCAAAGTGATATTTATTTTCTATGTGGACACCATTTGATGTTTCAGTCAGAACTAGGGAATCTTCTGTAGACACCATGATTCAGAAAGCTTCAGGTGTAATCTAATGTTTTGCGTAGAAGTTTTTTTCAACCACTCTCCTCTAATAGGGATAAAAACTTTATTATCTTGGAAGACCAAATAGACTGAAGGACACTTTGTCCCGTATGCTGCAGCTGTGGATAGTTCGTTAGAACAGCAGATTTAAAACATCTGTCTTTACTTTTCTGCTATTCTACGCAGCAGTTCCTTAATGCAGACATGTCCAAACTGTGACCCTCCAGCTGTTGAGAAACTACACATCCCAGCATGCCCTGACACAGCTTTAGCATTCTCTGACAGCAAAACTGTGTCAGGGCATGCTGGGATATGTAGTTTAACAACAGCTGGAGGGCCGCAGTTTGGACATGCCTGCCTTAATGTGTTAATGAGCTTCTTGTGGTGCAGCAAGTTATATGTGTGGAACAGAGACTTACTGAAGTGCATTTTTACTTTACTTTTGATGTGTGTGGAGCATCCCAGGAAACTTTATGGAGTCCATTCTTGGGAAGTCTTCTACTGGGTGTGCTTGCAAGCATTTGGGGGGGTGTACCACCTTGTCAACAATGCGTTTTATTTCAGTTGGGCTTCCTCAGTGCTATTTTCTTTATTTACTTATAATTCTATTCTAAACTATTCCTTGACAAAGAGCCCACAGGTGCTTATCACAGTATTCTCGATCACAGGAGATTCAAATATTTGATCAACACCAAACCATTTTGTATGGAATCTGTTAACAGTGTGCTTACGTCTGTCAGTGATTTGGATTTTTTCAAGTCCATGGATTTTCAAAATGCTTTCAATTGTACTCACCATATTGACAAGGAGCAATGGGTATTCATTCCACTGATGTTATAAGTTATATAAAGCAATGTTACTGGAAGTTCACAGTGTGTGGTGAATCAAATAAATGTTTATAAAAATCAAGGAATACTTCTGTGCAAACGATTTGATTCCTTATTCACCAAATAGTAGTGTAGGTAAAATAATTTGCATATATGAAACCAGGGGCAGCTTAAGAGAGGAGGGGCCCGTGTGCAGGGTTGTATTAACCCATGGATGGGCCCCTAGGCTATTAGGTATTTCAGGCCCCCTCCAGCACTTCATTCTTTGATCCCTCTTAAGCTGATGTGTCTGAGCAGAGTTTATGCCATCATATACAATTTCAGTATTCACATGAACACCGATACCCAGTTGAAATGAAGTCTGCTGACCTTTCTTCTCACAGCGCAATCGTTCTTCCTTTTTTTTTTCTCTTTTGAGTAGCACTAGTGCACTATTGATCCGCTGCCTCCCCGCCCCCCCCCCTCCGTTGTCTCAAAACATTCCTCAACTGGATAATACGTCCATGCCCATTTGCAGTATCCATGCAGGCCCCCTCCTATCTATCGGGCAGTACAGGCGAGTAGACTCTGACACCGTGCCGGATACTACAGCACGTGCAGTTCTCTGGGAACATGGTGAGGATGGCATGCCCCCTGTGTTTCATGCATGTACATACCTCGCAGGTTTCCCACCCATGTTGTATTAGGTAAGTTTTATTTGTTTAGAGACCGGGAAGTTATTTGAAGATGGTGGAGTAGAGGAGGAGCTCAGTTCTGTACAGTCGGGGTTATGGTTTTTTCTCTGACGTCCTAGTGGATGCTGGGTACTCCGTAAGGACCATGGGGTATAGACGGGCTCCGCAGGAGACTGGGCACTCTTAAAAGAAAGATTAGGTACTATATCTGGTGCACTGGCTCCTCCCTCTATGCCCCTCCTCCAGACCTCAGTTAGTATCTGTGCCCGGCCAGAGCTGGATGCACCCGAGGGGCTCTCCTGAGCTTCCTAGAAAAGAAAGTATTTGTTAGGTTTTTTATTTTCAGTGAGATCTGCTGGAAACAGACTCACTGCTACGTGGGACTGAGGGGAGAGAAGTGAACCTACCTGCTTGCAGCTAGCTTGGGCTTCTAAGGCTACTGGACACCATTAGCTCCAGAGGGATCGAACACAGGCTCGGTCGTCCGGTCCCGGAGCCGCGCCGCCGTCCCCCTTGCAGAGCCAGAAGAACGAAGAGAAGTTGAAAATCGGCGGCTGAAGACTCCGGTCTTCATTAAGGTAGCGCACAGCACTGCAGCTGTGCGCCATTGCTCCCTTAGCACACCACACACTCCGGTCACTGATGGGTGCAGGGCGCTGGGGGGGGGGCGCCCTGGGCAGCAATTAGATTACCTTACTTGGCGAAAAGCACATAATACAGTCTGATAAACTGTATATGTGCATTAACCCCCGCCATTAAAGTACATAAAAGGACAGAAGCCCGCCGCTGAGGGGGCCGGGCCTTCTTCCTCAGCACACCGGCGCCATTTTCTCTTCACAGCTCAGCTGGAGGATAGCTCCCCAGGCTCTCCCCTGCAGTATCCTGGTACACAAAGGGTAAAAAAGAGAGGGGGGGCACATAAATTTAGGCGCAAAACTGTGTATATAAGCTGCTATAGGGGAAAAATCACTCAGTATAGTGTACATCCCTGTATTATATAGCGCTGTGGTGTGTGCTGGCCTACTCTCTCTCTGTCTCTCCAAAGGGCCTGGTGGGGGAACTGTCTTCAAATAGAGCATCCCCTGTGTGTGTGGTGTGTCGGTATGCGTGTGTCGACATGTCTGAGGTAAAAGGCTCCTCTAAGGAGGTGATAGAGCGGATAAGTGTGTGGGAGGGTGTCTCCGTCAACAACGCCAACACCTGTTTGGATATGTGTAAGTGCTGAGGTAAAATTATTGCACAAAAGGTTAGGGAACAGAAAGGAAATCTTCCCTGGTCTGCCCCTATGTCACAGAGTCCTTCAGAGTCTCTCTATGTTCACTATCCAAAATAAGTATCGACACGGAGTTTAACTCCACTGTCGACTACGATAATGCAAAGTTACAGCCAAGAGGGCTAAAAGATATTCAATATATGATTATTGGAATAAAAGATGATTTGCATATCACTGATGACTCATCTGTCCCTGACACGAGAGTACACATGTTAAGGGGAAGAATGCTGAGGTAAATTTCCCTCCTCTCATGAGGAAAAAGAGCAGGAATCTCCAGAAAAGAGACGGCAGCTTCCCACAAGAGAATTCTCAGGCTGTATCCTTTCCCCACTAGGGCCAGGATGTGTTGAGAATCTTCCCCTTGGGTGTCCTGTTTGCACTAGCTATTCTCAGGGATCCTGCAGATAGTGTGCACATTCTAGTATACTACCCAGACCGGCGATTGTGTCGGCATGGGTTTATAGCGCTGTAGCAGCGTGGACAGGTACCTTATCAGCAGAGATTGAGACCCTAGTATGCATATAAATATTTTAAGATGCTGTCTTAAGTGATAGATATATAATTAAAAAGCATGCCCAAAGGGACATGAGTATACTGGGTCCTAGAGACAAAAGCTATGTCGATTTCTGCTTGACGTGTCCTGTAGAATATACATTGGACAGATGATGCCGACTTAAGAGGCATATGGAAGGCTGAGGATTGTGTGGAGAAAGGTTCTCGGGCCTGGTCTCCACAGCTATAGCTGGTAATTCTGATATTTTGCCTTATATTCCTGCACAGCCTAGGAAAGCACGACATTATTAAATGCAGCTTTTCGAATAAAGAAACAAGAAAGTCTGAGTTGCGTCCTTTCTTGTCAGAGCCGGGGGCAGAGGAAAGAAGCTGTACAACACAGCTAGTCCCCAGGAACAGAAGTCCTCCCCGGCCTCTACAAAAATCCACCGCATGTCGCTGGGGCTCCACAGGCGGAGCTAGGCCCGGTGGGGACACGCCTTCGTGGGTTCAGCCACAGGTGGGTTCACTCCCTGTTAGATCCCTGGGCAATAGAAATTGTATCGCAGGGATACAGGCTGGACTGTGAGAAGATGCCCCCTCACCGAGGACCCGGCGGGCTTCCCCTTAAGAGAGGGAGCCAGTGTTAACTGCAATTCGTAAATTGTATCTTCAACAGGTGGTGGTCAAGGGTCCCCTCCTTCAACAAGAGGGTGTTATTATTCGACCATGTTATAATCCCGAAACCAGACGGTTCGGTTAGACCCATATTGAATTAAAATCCCTGAACATGTACCTGAAAAGGTTCAGGTTCAAGATGGAATCGCGAAGAGCGGTCATTGCAAGCCTGAAATGAATCGGGACATAAGGGATGCATACCTTCGTGTCCCCATTTATCCACCTCATCAGGCGTACCTCAGAATTGCGGTACGGGATTGTCATTACCAATTTCACCAAGGTAATGGCGGATATGATGGTGCTCCTGCGGAAGCAAGGTGTCACTATTATCACATACTTGGATGATCTCCTCATAAAAGCGAGATCAAGAGAGCAGTTGCTGGACAGCGTATCACCTTCTCTGGAAGTGAAACGGCAACACGACTGGATTCTATATATTCCGAAGTCGCAGTTGGTTCCTACAGCTCATCTGCCTCGCCTAGGCATGATCCTAGACACAGACCAGAAGAGGGTTTATCTCCCGATAGAGAGAGCTCAGGAACTCATGACACTGGTCAGGAATCTATTGAAAACCAAAACAGGTGTCAGTGCTTCACTGCACTCGAGTCCTGGGAAGGATGATGGCATCATACGAGGCCATCCCCTTCGGCTGGTTCCATGCAAGGACAATGGAACTTACTGGACAAGTGGTCCGGATCACATCTTCAGATGCATCGGTTAATCACCCTATCCCCCAGGGCCAGGGTGTCTCTACTGTGGTGGCTGCGGAGTGCTCACCTTCTCGAGGGCCGCAGATTCTGCATTCAGGACTGGGTCCTGGTGACCACGGATGCAAGCCTCCGAGGGTGGGGGGGCAGTTACACAGGGAAGAAAATTCCAAGGTTTGTGGTCAAGCCAACAGACTTGCCTTCACATCAATATCCTGGAACTAAGGGCCATATACAACGCCCTAAGTCAAGCGGAGTTCCTGCTTCGCGACCAACCGGTTCTGATCCAGTCAGACCGCAGGGGCTCATGTAAACCGCCAGGGCGGCACAAGGAGCAGGGTGGCGAGGGTAGAAGCCACCAGAGTTCTTCGCTGGGCGGAGAATCAAGTAAGCGCACTGTCAGCAGTGTTCATTCCGGGAGTGGACACGACCTCCACCCGGGAAAGTGGTGACTTCATCAGAAAGTCTTCACGCAGTTTTGCAAATTGATGGAAACTGCCTCAGATGGACTACATGGCGTCCCACCTCAATAAAAAGATAAAAAAGGTTTTACGCTGGGTCAAGGGACTCTGAGGCGATAGCTGTGGTCGCACTAGTAACACCGTGGGTGTTCCAGTCGGTCTATATATTCCCTCCTCTTCCTCTCAGACCCAAGGGCTGAGAATTGTAATAAACGGAGGAGTGTGAACAATATTCTTTGCTCCGGATTGGCCAAGAAGGACTCGGTACCCGGAACTGCAAGAGGTGCTCTCAGAGGACCCATGGCCTCTGCCTCTCAGTCAGGACATGTTGCAACAGGGACCCTGTCTGATCCAAGACTTACCGCGGCTGCGTTGGATGGCATGGCGGTTGAACGCCGGATCCTAGCGGAAAAGGGCATTCCGGATGCAGTTATACCTACGCTGATAAAGGCTAGGAAAGACGTGACAGCAAGACTTTTTCACTGTATATGGCGAAAATAGGTTGCTTGGTGTGTGGCCGGGAAGGCCCTACAGAGGAATTCCAGGGGGGTCGATTCCTGCACTTCCTACAGTCAGGAGTGACTATGGGCCTAAAATTAGGATCCATAAAGGCCAAGATTTCGGCCCTATCCCTTTTTTCTCTCAAAGAGAACTGGCTTCACTGCCTGAAGTTCGGACGTTGTTACAGGGGTGCTGCATATTCAGCCCCTTTTGTGCCTCCAGTGGCACCTTGGGATCTTAACGTGTGTTGGATTCCTAAAATCCCACTGGTTTGAGCCACTTAAGACCGTGGAGCTAAAATATCTCACGTGGAAAGTGGTCATGCTTTTGGCCTTAGCTTGGACTAGGCGTGTGTCAGAATTGGCGGCTTTGTCATGTAAAAGCCCATATCTGATCTTCCATATGGAAAGGGCAGAATGGAGGACTCGTCCCCAATTTCTCCCTAAGGTGGTATCATCGTTTCATTTGAACCAACCTATTGTGGTGCCTGCGGCTACTAGGGACTTGGAGGATTCCAAGTTGCTGGACGTAGTCCGGGCCCTGAAACTTTATGTTTCCAGGACGGCTAGAGTCAGAAAAACTGACTCGCTATTTATCCTGCATGCACCCAACAAGCTGGGTGCTCCTGCTTCAAAGCAGACTATTGCTCGCTGGATCTGTAGCACGATTCAGCTTGCACATTCTGCGGCTGGACTGCCGCATCCTAAATCAGTAAAAGCCCATTCCACGAGGAAGGTGGGCTCTTCTTGGGCGGCTGCCCGAGGGGTCTCGGCTTTACAACTTTGCCGAGCTGCTACTTGGTCGGGTTCAAACACTATTGCAAAATTATACAAGTTTGATACCCTGGCTGAGGAGGACCTTGAGTTTGCTCATTCGGTGCTGCAGATTCATCCGCACTCTCCCGCCCGTTTGGGAGCTTTGGTATAATCCCCATGGTCCTTACGGAGTACCCAGCATCCACTAGGACGTCAGAGAAAATAAGAATTTACTCACCGGTAATTCTATTTCTCGTAGTCCGTAGTGGATGCTGGGAGCCCGTCCCAAGTGCGGACTCTCTGCAATACATGTATATAGTTATTGCTTAACTAAAGGGTTATTGTGTGAGCCATCTGTTGAGAGAGGCTCAGTTATTGTTCATACTGTTAACTGGGTATAGTTATCACGAGTTGTACGGTGTGATTGGTGTGGCTGGTATGAGTCTTACCCTGGATTCCAAATCCTTTCCTAGTAATGTCAGCTCTTCCGGGCACAGTTTCCCTAACTGAGGTCTGGAGGAGGGGCATAGAGGGAGGAGCCAGTGCACACCAGATATAGTACCTAATCTTTCTTTTAAGAGTGCCCAGTCTCCTGCGGAGCCCGTCTATACCCCATGGTCCTTACGAAGTACCCAGCATCCACTACGGACTACGAGAAATAGAATTACCGGTGAGTAAATTCTTATTTTTTTTTAACTACTGTCTTTTACTATCTTAAATAGAACTAAGCCATTTTAAGAGCTGAAATGTGTATCTAAAAGTTCAGGAATTATTTGGGATGCTCCAATTTTAAGTCATGGGAAATATTTATAACATTGATTGTGAATTGTATTTCTATGTACTTGTTGCAGAAATAGCCTGTGTTTGGATGATATACGGTGAGTTATAAGATGGCATGTTGACATTTCTTCATTTTGTAGTTATGTGGTTGCATTCTTGTGGTACATCGCTTGCGTGATTGTCATTGTCTTCAAGGGAAATTGTGTTCTATTTTTCACCCTCATTGGTACACGTACACATTATGCACAGTAGCCAGAGATATAGCTTCTGTGTTAAATGATCTGTCAGACACACACCAACATTTATTAACTTAGATCATAGTGAAACCATATTTTTCTCTGAGCCTTTAAAGTGGGTATCAGTTGGTTTCTTGTCCTGTCAATTTATACGTATGTCCTGAAGAAGCTGCAGCTGACCACTAGCAGCATGACCTATCAAACCATGAAACAGTGGAACAATGTGTACTGATTGACAGCCAATAATAACCTCTCAAATGTTATTTTTTTTTTTTAATGTTTTAAGACTTGGGGGTCTATGTACCAGATTTGAAAGATTTCCATGGCTCCTAATAAATGGTTAAATCAAAGTGACTGAGGTGCTAATACTTAAAACCTGACCGTTAGGGATCTTTGAGGACCAAGTTTGAGAACCACTGTACTAAGCCATGGAGACAGATAAAGTACCAGCCAATCCACTCCTATATACCGTGGGCAGATGTATTAAGCCTGGAGAAGTGATAAAGCATTGATAAGTGCAAGGTGATAATGCACCAGCCAATCAGCTCCAATATGTAAATTGACAGTTAGGAGCTGGCTGGCTGGTGTGTTAACACCTTGCACTTATCACTGCTTTATCACTTCACCAGGCTTAATACATCTGACCCCATGTTACAGTCTGTGTTTGAAAAATGGCAGTTAGTAGCTGATTGGCTGGCGCTTTATCTCTCTCCAAGGCTTAGTAAATAGACCCCAGAAGCAATAATCAACAATAATACTGAAATAATTTAAATACTATAGGGCAGCAAGCAACATAATAAGGCCACGATGAGGAAAAACAATTGCATTTCTAGGTGCACAATTCAGTAACTATCTTAAATTAAATATTAACAAACTTATCCATCAACTCATTGATGGGCAATAACTGCAAAAGGCACAAAACAGCACAATAGCTGACAGAATTTTATATATATAAAGTATTCTCCGCTTTTTAGCAATTTCAGAATGCATGCTTTTTTTTTTTATTATCATAACTTTATTCTGTATACATTAACATTTTGAAACACGTTTCCTTTAGAGATTTTTATTAAAGCCACTCAAGTACTACCCCAGTAGAGCTTACAGTCTTGTTTCATTATCATAGGTACACATACTGTATGTACTGTACATCAACTTGGCCAGTTTAGTCCGAAGCCAATAAAATCACCAGTTTTTGTTTTAACCCTCAATTAAAGCAAACTCACACAAATGCTTAGAGAACATACTGTACATCTTTGCACTGTAGACTCACAATGAGTGCCATCAGATACTAGCGGCGGGATGTAATGGAGTCTGAGATCACTGGTGTAGTGGGATGCCAACGATCTCTGACGTTTTTTTAAAAGAACAGTCACTTCCAGGTGATTGCCCCTTTAAAAAAAGTCAGAGATCGGCTGGCATCTCACACTTCCGGCGATCTCGGACTCCATTATATCCCTCCGTATGTGGCCGGTGTCTTTCCTTTAAAGAGCGGAACATTTTTTCTTCATACAACAAAGGGTGAAAACAGAATATCTGTTTCCTTTTATATAGCAATATACTGCCTTTACATGTTGTATTAAAGTAAGAGAAACAAATGTGATGTTATTAATTATGGTATTATTTTTGAAAGCATGTGGATGCCTAGTTAATGGTTTGGTTACGGTCACTGTTGTAAAGGCAGTATTCCTGGCTTTTATGTCAGTACACTGATAGCATGACCAGTAAACTGATGCTGTGCCTGAGAATGCTGACATGTTGTCTCACCCATCTTTAACATGGCTGCTTGGCTTACCCTGATGTCCTTTTTAACAATGGAATTGCAATGTTGAAAATGTTCATATTTGTTCAGCTGTTTAATAGATAAAGGATCTTGCCTGCTTACCCTTTTTGATACTAACTGCCAGCCTTTCCGATACCTGATGTTATATCTGTCATCAATAGTATTTTACATCAATTAATGTAATACATGTTGAGATTTATGGGAGTTATTTTCAAATCAGTACTGTAAACAATATTTGATATAGGTAATGTTGTATACATGGTCATCATGTACCTTCAGCTATGAGAATTTTCCAGATCGCTTCAAAGAACAAATATAAATTGGGTGAGGTGACTTTGGTGTGATATCACACAGAATGTTATAAAGTGTCATGCTCTATAATTAAAGCACTGATTTTTATGTGTGTGTGTGTGTGTGTGTGTGTGTGTGTGTGTGTGTGTGTGTGTGTGTGTGTGTGTGTGTGTGTGTGTACGTACAGTGGGGCAAAGAAGTATTTGGACAGCCACCAATTGTGCAAGTTGACCCAAATTTCCTTTTAATAGAATATGATGGCAGATAAGAACCACTTGGCCCGTCTAGTCTGCCCATTAACCCACCAGTATGTTTTTGGATTGTGAGAGGAAACCCACGCAAACATGGGGGGAGAAAATAGAAACTCCACACAGTTAGGACCGTGGTGGGAATTGAACCCATGACCTCAGTGCTGCAAGGCAGTAATGCTAACCATTTCACCATCGCTGCCCTAAGATAAGAGCCTGGTTACGATTTATAGCATTGCACCAGTTCGGCATGCAGCTAGGTAAACTGATGTAATCAGAAAAACAACATGTTAATACAGGTTGAGTATCCCATATCTAAATATTCTGAAATACGGAATATTCCGAAATACGGACTTTTTTGCGTGAGAGTGAGATAGTGAAACCTTTGTTTTTTGATGGCTCAGTGTACACAAACTTTGTTTCTCTAACGTCCTAGTGGATACTGGGAACTCCGTAAGGACCATGGGGAATAGCGGGCTCCGAAGGAGGCTGGGCACTCTAGAAAGATTTATGACTACCTGGTGTGCACTGGCTCCTCCCACTATGACCCTCCTCCAAGCCTCAGTTAGATCTTGTGCCCGGCCGAGGTTGGATGCACACTAGGGGCTCTCCTGAGCCCTTAGAAAGAAAGTATAGATTTAGGTTTTTTATTTTCAGTGAGACCTGCTGGCAACAGGCTCACTGCAGCGAGGGACTAAGGGGAGAAGAAGCGAACTCGCCTGCTTGCAGCCGGATTGGGCTTCTTAGGCTACTGGACACCATTAGTTCCAGAGGGATCGACCGCAGGCCCAGTCCTTGGTGTTCGGTCCCGGAGCCGCGCCGCCGTCCCCCTTACAGAGCCAGAAGCAAGAAGAGGTCCGGAAAAACGGCGGCAGAAGACATCAGTCTTCACCAAGGTAGCGCACAGCACTGCAGCTGTGCGCCATTGCTCCTCATGCACACCACACACTCCGGTCACTGAGGGTGCAGGGCGCTGGGGGGGGGCGCCCTGAGCAGCAATATAAACACCTTGGCTGGCAAAAATACATCACATATAACCCCCAGGGCTATATGGATGTATATTAACCCCTGCCAGATTCCATAAAAATGCGGGAGAAAAGGCCGCGAAAAAGGGGCGGAGCCTATCTCCTCAGCACACTGGCGCCATTTTTCCCTCACAGCTCCGTTGGAGGGAAGCTCCCTGGCTCTCCCCTGCAGTCTACACTACAGAACAGGGTTAAAACAGAGAGGGGGGGCACTAAATTTAGGCGCAGTATAAATTATATAAAAGCAGCTATAGGGGACATAACTCAGTTAGTCCCTGCATTATATAGCGCTCTGGTGTGTGCTGGCATACTCTCACTCTGTCCCCCCAAAGGGCTTTTGTGGGTCCTGTCCTCATTGGAGCATTCCTTGTGTGTGTGCGGTGTGTCGGTACGGCTGTGTCGACATGTTTGATGAGGAGACTTATGTGGAGGCGGAGCAGATGCCGATAAATGAGATGTCGCCCCTGTGGGCCGACACCAGAGTGGATGGATAGGTGGAAGGTATTAACCGACAGTGTCAACTCCTTACATAAAAGGCTGGCGTAACAGCTATGGGACAGCCGGCTTCTCAGCCCGCGCCTGCCCAGACGACTCAAAGGCCATCAACGCTCCCTCAGATGGCAGACACAGATGTCGACACGGAGTCTGACTCCAGTGTCGACGAGGTTGAGACATATACACAATCCACTAGGAACATCCGTTACATGATCCCGGCAATATAAAATGTGTTACAC
This sequence comes from Pseudophryne corroboree, assembly GCF_028390025.1. Taxonomy (NCBI): domain Eukaryota; kingdom Metazoa; phylum Chordata; class Amphibia; order Anura; family Myobatrachidae; genus Pseudophryne; species Pseudophryne corroboree. The sequence continues at coordinate 448,738,325 of NC_086447.1, forward strand.
ATTTCTGACATTAACCCAAGTACCACTAAAAACAAAGGGTTTTATGTGTGGGGAGAAAAAGCAGGCAGTGTTTTGTTCCCCCATCAAATGAGTGAATGAACTGGTAATTTCTAACAAGTTACTGATGGCGTTCCCTTTCCCGCCAGAGGATAAGTTACGCTGGGAGATATCCCCTAGGGTGGATAAGGCGCTCACACGGTTGTCAAGGTGGCACTGCCGTCTTAGGATACGGCCACTTTGAAGGTACCTGCTGATAAATAGCAGGAGGCTATCCTGAAGTCTGTAATTACACACTCAGGTACTAGACTGAGACCTGCAGACTGCTGCAGCATGGTCTGTACCCCTTTCAAACAGGGATACTATTTTGCGAACATAAGACGTCGTCTTATATATGGGATGCACAGAGGAATATTTTGCCGGCTGGCATCCTGAATTATTGCAATGTCCATTCTGTCAGGAGGGTATTGGAGACCCGACACTGGACAGGTGATGCTGACTTTAAAAGGCACATAGAGCCTTATAAGGGTGAGGAATTGGTTGGGGATGGTCTCTGGGACCTCGTATCCACAGCAACAGCTGGGATGAAAATATTTTACCTCAGGTTTCCTCACAGCCTAAGAAACGCACTGTATTATCAGGTACAGTCCTTTCGGCTTCAAAAAAGCAGGCGGGTCAAACGAGGGAAGAGGGAAAAAGCTGCACCAGCAGCCAGTTCCCAGAATCAAAATTCTTCCCCTGCTTCCTCTGAGTCCACCGCATGACGCGGGGGCTCCACAGGCGTAGCCAGGTACGGTGGGGAGCCGCCTCAAAAATTTCAGCGATCAGTGGGCTCGCTCACAGGTGGATCCCTGGATCTTCAAGTAGTATCTCAGGGGTACAAGCTGGAAGTCGAGGCGTCTCCCCCCCGCCGTTTACTCAAATCTGCCTTGCCGACAACTCCCTCAGGCAGGGAGGCTGTGCTAGAGGCAATTCACAAGCTGTATTCCCAGCAGGTGATAGTCAAGGTGCCCCTACTTCAACAAGGACGGGGTTACTATTCCACACTGTTTGTGGTACCGAAACCAGCCGGTTCGGTGAGACCCATTTTAAAATGGAAATCCTTGAACACTTACATAACAAAGTTCAAGATGGAATCGCTCAGGGCGGTTATTGCAAGCCTGGACGAGGGGGATTACATGGTATCCCTGGACATCAAGGATGCTTACCTGCATGTCCCTATTTACCTTCCTCACCAGGAGTACCTCAGATTGTGGTACAGGATTGCCATTACCAATTCCAGACACTACCGTTTGGACTGTCCACGGCACCGAGGGTGTTTACCAAGGTAATGGCAGAAATGATGATACTCCTTCAAAAAAAAGGGAGTTTTTATTTATCCCATACTTGGACGATCTCCTTATAAAGGCAAGGTCCAGGGAGCAGTTACTGGTCGGAGTAGCACTATCTCAGGAGGTGCTACAACAGCATGGCTGGATTCTGAACATTCCAAAGTCACAGCTGGTTCCTTCCACTCGCTTACTGTTCCTGGGGATGATTTTGGACACAGAACAGAAAAAAGGGTTTCTCCCGCAGGAGAAAGCCAAGGAGCTGTCATCTCTAGTCAGAGACCTCCTAAAACCAAAAAGGGTATCGGTGCATCGTTGCACACGAGTCCTGGGAAAAATGGTGGCTTCATACGAAGCAATTCCATTCGGCAGGTTCCATGCGAGGACCTTCCAGTGAGACCTCTTAGATAAGTGGTCGGGATCGCATCTTCAAATGCATCAAATGATAACCCTGTCTCCAAGGACCAGGGTGTCTCTACTGTGGTGGATGCAGGGTGCTCATCTTCTAGAGGGCCGCAGTTTCGGCATACAGGACTGGGTCCTGGTGACCACGGATGCCAGCCTTCAAGGCTGGGGAGCAGTCACACAGGGAAGAAACTTCCAGGGCCTATGGTCAAGTCAGGAGACTTCCCTACATATAAATTCTGGAACTGAGGGCCATTTACAATGCCCTAAGTCAGGCAAGACCCCTGCTTCAAAACCAGCCGGTACTGATACAGTCAGACAACATCACGGCAGTCGCCCATGTGACCCGACAGGGCGGCACAAGAAGCAGGATGGCAATGGCAGAAGCCACAAGGATTCTCCGATGGGCGGAAAATCACGTACTAGCACTGTCAGCAGTGTTCATTCCGGGAGTGGACAACTGGGAAGCAGACTTCCTCAGCAGACACGACCTACACCCGGGAGAGTGGGGACTTCATCCAGAAGTCTTCCTGCTGTTGGTAAACCGTTGGGAAAGGCCACAGGTGGACATGATGGCGTCCCGTCTCAACAAAAAGCTAAAGAGATATTGCGCCAGGTCAAGGGACCCACAGGCGATAGCTGTGGACGCTGTAGTGACACCGTGGGTGTACCAGTCGGTTTATGTGTTCCCTACTCTGCCTCTCATACCAAAGGTACTGAGAATAATAAGATGGCGAGGAGTAAGAACGATACTCGTGGTTCCGGATTGGCCAAGAAGGGCTTGGTACCCGGAACTTCAGGAAATGATATCAGAGGACCCATGGCCTCTGCCGCTCAGACAGGACCTGCTTCAGCAGGGGCCCTGTCTGTTCCAAGACTTACCGCGGCTGCGTTTGACGGCATGGCGATTGAGCGCCGGATCCTGAAGGAAAAGGGTATTCCGGAAGAAGTCATTCCTGCGCTTATTAAAGCCAGGAAAGATGTTACGGCAAAGCATTATCACCGCATGTGGCGGAAATATGTTGCATGGTGCGAGGCCAAAAAGGCCCCAACAGAGGAATTTCCACTAGGTCGATTTCTACAGTACATTTCCTGCAAGCAGGAGTGAATATGGGCCTAAGTCTAGGCTCCATTAAAGTACAGATCTCGGCTCTGTCGATTTTCTTTCAAAAAGAATTAGCTTCAGTACCTGAAGTTCAGACATTGTGAAAGGAGTGCTGCATATTCAGCCCCCGTTTGTGCCCCCTGTGGCACCTTGGGATCTCAACGTGGTGTTGAGTTTTCTTAAAATCACATTGGTTTGAGCCACTAAAAACCGTGGGTCTAAAATATCTCACGTGGAAAGTGGTCATGTTATTGGCCTTGGCTTCAGCCAGGCGAGTGTCAGAATTGGCGGCTTTATCATGTAAAAGCCCTTGTCTGATTTTCCATATGGATAGGGCAGAATTGAGGACTCGTCCCCAATTTCTTCCTAAGGTTGTGTCAGCGTTTCACCTGAACCAGCCTATTGTGGTGCCGGCGGCTACTAGTGAATTGGAGGACTCCAAGTTGCTAGACGTTGTCAGGGCCCGGAAAATATATGTTTCCAGGACGGCTGGAGTCAGAAACTCTGACTCGCTGTTTATCCTGTATGCACCCAACAAGCTGGGTGCTCCTGCTTCTAAGCAGTCTATTGCTCGCTGGATTTGTAGTACAATTCAGCTTGCACATTCTGTGGCAGGCATACCACAGCCAAAATCTGTAAATGCCCATTCCACAAGGAAGGTGGGCTCATCTTGGGCGGCTGCCCGAGGGGTCTCGGCTTTACAACTTTGCCGAGCAGCTACTTGGTCAGGGGCAAACACGTTTGCAAAATTTTACAAATTTGATACCCTGGCTGAGGAGGACCTGGAGTTCTCTCATTCGGTGCTACAGAGTCATCCGCACTCTCCCGCCCGTTTGGGAGCTTTGGTATAATCCCCATGGTCCTTACGGAGTTCCCAGCATCCACTAGGACGTTAGAGAAAATAAGAATTTACTCACCGGTAATTCTATTTCTCGTAGTCCGTAGTGGATGCTGGGCGCCCATCCCAAGTGCGGATTGTCTGCAATACTTGTAAATAGTTATTGTTAACTAAAGGGTTATTGTTGAGCCATCTGTTGAGAGGCTCAGTTGTTTTTCATACTGTCAAACTGGATATAGTATCACGAGTTGTACGGTGTGATTGGTGTGGCTGGTAAGAGTCTTACCCGGGATTCTAAATCCTTCCTTATTATGTCTGCTCGTCCGGGCACAGTGTCCTAACTGAGGCTTGGAGGAGGGTCATAGTGGGAGGAGCCAGTGCACACCAGGTAGTCATAAATCTTTCTAGAGTGCCCAGCCTCCTTCGGAGCCCGCTATTCCCCATGGTCCTTACGGAGTTCCCAGCATCCACTACGGACTACGAGAAATAGAATTACCGGTGAGTAAATTCTTATTTTAATACACACGGTTATTAAAAATATTGTATTAAATGACCTTCAGGCTATGTGTATAAGATGTATATGAAACATAAATGAATTGTGTGAATGTAGACACACTTTGTTCAATGCATAAAGTTACAAAAAATATTGGCTAAAATTACATTCCGGCTGTGTGTATAAGGTGTATATAAAACATAAATGCATTTTGTGCTTAGATTTAGGTCCCATCACCATGATATCTCATTATGGTATGCAATTATTCCAAAATACGGAAAAATCCCATATCCAAAATACCTCTGGTCCCAAGCATTTTGGATAAGGGATACTCAACCTGTACTGTCAAACAACATAAACAGTATGCAGTGGTGGCAGTAGCTCAAATGAGACTGGCTTTAGCCCAGCGTGCCCCTTTTCTCCAGCAGCTTTCTCATGGTGGTAGAAGCTACTGCACCTGTAGAATGTAATATATAATATTGATTACCATTCAGAAGCACCATTAGTGCCCTAAAGATGAAAATACTAATTCATTTAGAACAGCTCTAGAAGCAATACATACAATAGATCTAGCGATTGTCACTATAGTAGTTTGTGTGTGCTACTTATTAATATGCTAATTAGTGATCATGATTTCATATCATTAATCAAATTTTCCTGTATGTTGTAATACTTTCGTGCAGCAATTGTAGTAACGATCAAAACTAAAATATATCATCTTGGGTTCACTAAGGGCAAATACAATACCAGCTTCTATTAACATTCTGTCTGGCATTACCTCAATGAAGCGTGTCCCCCTGATTGCTCCAATGGTCCTGTACAGTGATTCTTTTCTAAATAAGGCAGGCCTTTTCCAGACTAATAGCAGTGTTGTCTTGAGAATTCACGGACTATGGTCATTGATAACACCACTGCCTTTGTGTATGCAGCTAGCAGTAGTAAGAGAGAGGAGTGTGGCGCTAGACTATAAGAACCTTCAGGAGAAATACCTGAGCCTTTGCTTGATTCCCACCATGGCTCTAACTGTGTGCAGTTTGTATATTCCCCCCGTGACTGTGTAGATTTTCTCCGTGTGCTCCTGTTTCCTCCCACAGTCCAAAAATATACTGGTAGCTTAATTGGTTACCAACAAAATTAACCCTAATGTGTAAGTGCGTGTGTGTACATTGGCAGACTAAATGGGCCAAGTGGTTCTTATCTGCCGTCGAATTCTGTTTCTATGTTACACTTAGTGCTTAATTAATCCTTGAGTGCTCTATTTTTTTACAATGAAAAAGTAATGTTAATCTTAGTAGTAGTGTCTTATTTTCCCAATTTAGCAACTGCAATCTCATCTTAATGATAAAACCTTTTGGTTTTCATGTTTCTAAGTTATTAATTAATGATTTGCTTTAATCAGTGTTACACATCTGACATATAATAATGTTTATTCACTTTATTTCAGGACCACACAAAAAAGAGGAGGAGAATCCTCGGGTATTGGGAAAATTGGCAGCAGGCTTAAAGGCGTGTTTAAAAGCACAACTATGGAGGGAGCCATGTTGCCTAATTATGGGTTAGCAGAGGGAGACGATAATGCAGTAAGTAGACTTTTATAGCTCTGTGTCCTAAAACATTTGAATGCTAATAGACAGTTTGTTGTAATTGCAATAGGTGTGCACAAATGTCATCTGGCTTGCCCTACAGCAAAACATTTTTTTATTTATTTTGCAATTATAAATTAATAAGATTAACACATACTACTAATACCCTTTTCAGACATACGACGCGGGAATTTCCCTGCTCAAACCCGGGATTTTCTCTTCAACAAAAACCCAGGTTTTTGTTCATGTCCCCCTTTCACACTACTCCACGGACCTGGGAAATTCCCAGGTTGGCCCCTTTCAGACATAAGCTGGTTTTTCCAGTTTTGAAGGCAGTGTCATCATTTTAAGGGGATGGTTCAGGACCTCGTCATCCTTCCAATGAGACATGATTAACAGAATGGCAGTCTCTTCATTGGCACACTTCTCTGCACAGCTCTGTGTTCCTCTCATGTGTGGCTTCTGTTCACTGGCACACTTCTCTGCACAGCTCTGTGTTCCTCTCATGTGTGGCGTCTGTTCACTGGCATACTTCTCTGCACAGCTCTGTGTTCCTCTCATGTGTGGCGTCTGTTCACTAGCACACTTCTCTGCACAGCTCTGTGTTCCTCTCATGTGTGGCGTCTGTTCACTGGCACACTTCTCTGCACAGCTCTGTGTTCCTCTCATGTGTGGCATCTGTTCACTGGCACACTTCTCTGCACAGCTCTGTGTTCCTCTCATGTGTGGCGTCTGTTCACTAGCACACTTCTCTGCACAGCTCTGTGTTCCTCTCATGTGTGGCGTCTGTTCACTGGCATACTTCTCTGCACAGCTCTGTGTTCCTCTCATGTGTGGCGTCTGTTCGTCTGTTCACTAGCACACTTCTCTGCACAGCTCTGTGTTCCTCTCATGTGTGGCGTCTGTTCACTGGCATACTTCTCTGCACAGCTCTGTGTTCCTCTCATGTGTGGCGTCTGTTCACTGGCACACTTCTCTGCACAGCTCTATGTTCCTCTCATGTGTGGCGTCTGTTCACTGGCACACTTCTCTGCACAGCTGTGTGTTCCTCTCATGTGTGGCGTCTGTTCACTGGCACACTTCTCTGCACAGCTCTGTGTTCCTCTCATGTGTGGCGTCTGTTCACTGGCACACTTCTCTGCACAGCTCTGTGTTGCTCTCATGTGTGGCGTCTGTTCACTGGCACACTTCTCTGCACAGCTCTGTGTTCCTCTCATGTGTGGAGTCTGTTCACTGGCACACTTCTCTGCACAGCTCTGTGTTCCTCTCATGTGTGGAGTCTGTTCACTGGCACACTTCTCTGCACAGCTCTGTGTTCCTCTCATGTGTGACGTCTGTTCAGTGGCACACTTCTCTGCACAGCTCTGTGTTCCTCTCATGTGTGGCGTCTGTTCACTGGCACACTTCTCTGCACAGCTCTGTTTCTTTTTCATCCACTAGGGGTCACTGGAGTACTCTTGGGATATGGACGGCTTCCGTAGGAAACAGCACTGAATATTTAAATTTAGAACACTCCACCCCTCCATATCCCCGAGTACCTCAGTGTTTTTTCTGTGCTCGACGTAGTAACAGCTCTGTGGCTGAGTCCACAATTACTTTGATTTATTTATTTTGAATATTTTTTCTATTTTATATACTTCCCTTTCCCCCTTCCAAAAGGCAGGGTCAGGGATAGTGCAAGCTGCTGATAGCAGCAGTGGCGTGTCGGTCCTCACTGAATGAGCACCCTCACAGCCACACAGAGATCTCCTGCACACAGGCTGGCCGGCGCTTACTGAGAAGCCCCGTCGGAGCCTCACCACAAGGGAGTGCAGGTATGTGTGCGGGGCGGACAGCTCCCGCTGCCGCCCCGAGGTGTGGGGACATTGATTTACACTGGGTTCCCTCTACTGACCCGCCGCCGCTGCTCCGGCCGCCGCTTCTCATAGCCCGCCCGCTGCTCCGGCCGCCGCTTGTCATAGCTCGCCCGCTGCTCCGGCCGCCGCTGGTCATAGCCCGCCCGCTGCTCCGGCCGCCGCTTCTCAGAGCGCTGCTCACACCGCCGCTGACAAGCCACCGCTGCTCTGGTAATCATAGCGCGTCACAGCGCGCTCCCCGTCCCGCTTCCAGGTCCCGCTGGCGGCCCCACGAGCCCACTGCCCGGGCCGCACTGCATCCGCAACGGAGCAGACGCGGGGGGGTGGGGGAGAAGGTACAGCAGCAACATCAGCAGTATGTTATAAAGGCTGTAGGCTGTTTTATATTGGCAGGGATGGTTACACAGGCTGTTTATAATATCAGTATGAATACTGCACTGTGATTATAAGTTAAGCATGGCAGCCATTTTAACCATGCTTCCTGTGTCTTCCTCTGTGATTCCAGAACGTTCCAGTACTACATCTCTACTCCACCGGAGGCGCAGGGGTGTTAGTGGGAATTTGGGATCACATTTCATAGTACTGGCCACGTGTACTGCACTTGGCCAGATATATATATATATATATATATATATAGACGCACCTTACTACTATTTTACTGAGTCGTGCAAGTGTCTGTTTTTTGTGTATTGTATTGTCTGTCGCCATAATGAGTAAGGCACCAGCAAAAACTAAAAAGCATAATTGCAAAGTCTGTAGCAGTGTGTTACCGGATGGATCTACCACATGTACAGTATGTTTTGTGGATTCGGTTCAGAATACAATTTCTGCTCCAGTTTTACAACCAATTTCCTCACCGAACCCTCCTTGGGAAATGTTAGCAAATGTACTGGCTGGGTTGCAATCAGAATTGACCGCCGCTCGACAGGAGCGGGAAACGGCAAGATCTGAGTCTAGGGTGAGACCGCCAGAACTACCGGAGGCGTCTCAGCCTTGCGTAAGGTCCAAATCCATTTTGGGTAAACGGGATAAATTTCATATGTCTTATGATTTTCCAGTTTCTGCTATTTTGCATTCTGACGATTCCATGCCAGATCTCACGGAACAAGATGAGGGTGAGGAGGGCGAAGTGGAGTCAGATGGTGAGGATTTTAACAGTTCCGGCATTGATGATCTCATCAGAGCGGTGCGTCAGTCTCTGAAGTTTACTGAAACTGAGGAGCCTCTCACAAATGATCAGGTCGTATTTACTAAACGACAAAAAACTCCAATAAGTTTTCCTGTCTCGGAATCTCTTAATCAGATGTTAGTAGAAACACGACAGAATCCAGATAAACGGTTTTCTATACCTCGCAGATTTAAGTCTAGTTACCCGTTTCCAGACTCGGTAACATGTACATGGGAGAATCCACCAATAGTGGATTTGTCAGTGTCGAAGCTTACCAAGAAATTAACCATACCAGTGCCAGCAGCTACTACGCTTAAAGACCCTTCAGATCGCAAGATAAAAACTATGCTAAAGTCCATGTATGTAGCAACAGGAGTGATGCTGAGACCTGGATTGGTTGGCATCTGGGTCACTAAGGTGCTCATAATATGGATTACAGAACTCAAATCTGCTTTACATGACGAAAACCTGATACTTCTTGCAAATCAAATGGGTGTGGCTGTAGAGCAGGGCTGGCCAAACCGGTCCTCGAGATCTACCAACAGTTCATGTTTTCCAGGCCTCCTGGAGATCTGTAGAATTGTCAGTTAGGAATGAATGCAGCACATCTTAATTAGTAATGACTACACCTGTGCACCAGCTAGGTGGTCTGGAAAATGTGAACTGTTGGTAGATCTCGAGGACTGGTTTGGCCAGCCCTGCTGTAGAGTATCTCTGTACAGCATCTACTGACGTCTGTCAGCTCACTTCTCGTATTTCATCGTCGCTAGTTACGGCACGAAGAGCACTCTGGCTGCGTGCTTATCATGCGGAGGCAGAGGTCAAACGAGGTATAGAGGCGTTGCCTTACGATGGCAAGAAGTTGTTAGGTCCTGAATTGGACGCATGGATTGCTGAGGCTACGGGAGGAAAGTCTGTTTTCTTACCATTGCCTCCACCGGTATCAAGAAGGAGGTACGCTGGACCTTCGTTCAAATCCTTTAGACCTCAGTCCTTTCGAGGACATGGCAGAGGAACAGCCACGCCTGCTAGACGTGGACGTGGTTTCCAACAAACCAACACAAGTCGCCAGGACGCTAAGGTTACCGACAAACCAGTGGCATGACGGGCTACCAGCCCATCTCGCTTCTCCGATTGTGGGAGCACGCCTTCAGACGTTCCATTTGGCGTGGTTCCACACATCCGCGGATGGGTGGATCCGCAATTTAGTGTTAAATGGTTACAAAATAGAGTTCGACTGTCTTCCGCCTCTGCGGTTTTTCAAGACAGGATTGCCTCTGTCGGACGACAAGAGGGCGGTTCTGCAAATTGCCATTCAGTCCCTACTGGATTCAGCAGTTTTGATTCCGGTCCCTGTACATCAACAGGGTCAGGGTTATTATTCCAGTCTGTTTGTGGTACCGAAGCCGGATGGCTCAGTCAGACCAATATTGAACTTAAAGGGTCTCAATCAGTACGTAACTTACTACAGATTCAAGATGGAGTCTCTGCGTTCCGTGATTGCGGGTTTAGAGCCAAAGGAATTTATGATTGCGCTAGATCTCAAGGATGCGTACTTACACATTCCAATTTGGCAGCCTCATCCGAAATTCTTGCGGTTTGCAATACGCCAGAACCATTACCAGTTTCAGGCTCTACCGTTTGGCCTGTCGTCGCCTCGGGTATTCACCAAAGTGATGTCTGTGATGATAGCTCATCTCAGATCCCTGGGAGTGACAATAGTTCCGTATTTAGACGATCTGCTCATCAAAGCTCCGTCTCAACAGATGCTTCTCCAACATGCGCTGCAAACGTACGAGGTACTGGTTCACCACGGTTGGATTGTCAACTTCAAGAAATCACATCTAATTCCGTCTCAACGCCTTCAATTCCTAGGTATGATTCTCGATATGGTCAATCAAAGAATTTACCTACCACATCAGAAAGTACAAATTCTATGCCATCTAGTACAATTAGTGCTCAAGCCACGCACAGTGTCTGTACACTTGTGCATTCGCCTCTAAGGCACAATGGTGGCAGCTTTCGAAGCGCTTCAGTTCGGAAGATTTCACTCGCGTCCATTTCAACTGAATGTGCTCGCCCAGTGGTCGGGCTCGCATCTGCAGATTCACCACAGGGTGAGGTTGTCGCCAAGGGCAAGAGTGTCTCTGCTCTGGTGGCTCAAGGAACACAATTTAACCGCAGGGAGACTGTTCGGATGCTGGAATTGGATAATTCTAACGACGGACGCCAGTCTCAGAGGTTGGGGAGCAGTAATTCAAAATTGTCAGCTCCAGGGTCTCTGGGCGGATCACGAAAGATTGCTGTCTATAAATGTCCTGGAACTCCGCGCAATTTACAATGCGCTACGGCAAGCAGTGCACATGATTCGCTCTCAGCCTGTCCAAGTGCAGTCAGACAATGCGACGGCGGTCGCATACATCAACAAACAAGGAGGAACGAGAAGCCGCATGGCAATGCGAGAAGTAGCTCGAATCCTCAATTGGGCGGAATGCCACCAGGTGATATTGTCGGCCGTGTTCATTCCGGGAGTGGACAACTGGGAAGCGGATTATCTCAGTCGTCGGGATTTTCATCCAGGAGAATGGGCATTAAATCCAGAAGTGTTTCACATGTTGGTTCAGCGATGGGGTTATCCTCAGGTGGACCTGATGGCGTCTCGACCAAAAGCTTCAGTATGTGTCCAGAACAAGAGATCCAAAGGCAGTGGCGGTGGATGCTCTCACTGTCGCGTGGCCGTACAGTCTTGTGTATCTGTTTCCACCGTTTCCGTTGCTCCCTCTGGTGCTAAAACGGATCAAAAGAGAGTCTGTCACAGTCATACTAGTGGCGCCTCATTGGCCTCGGAGAGCTTGGTTCTCGGATCTCCAAGGACTACTCGCAGACGATCCTTGGCCGCTCTCACTACGTCCAGACCTGTTACAACAGGGTCCGTTCCTTTACCCCGATTTAGCGCGGCTGCGTTTGACGGGGTGGCTGTTGAGACCGCCCTCTTAAGAAGAGAGGGCATTCCAGAATCGGTTATACCAACCATGTTACGAGCTAGGAAGCCGGTTACGGCAGCTCATTATTACAGAATATGGCGTGCCTATATAGGTTGGTGTGAAGCTCGGAAGTTTCCGACATCATTTTTCAAGTTATCCCGCCTTTTGTTATTTCTACAAACGGGGTTGGATGGAGGACTGCGTTTATCTACACTAAAGGTGCAGGTATCTGCTTTGTCAATTTACTTTCAAAGACGATTGGCTCTTTTGCCGTCTATACGCACTTTTCTCCAAGGTGTCCTCAGAGTACAGCCTCCATTCATTCCACCTACAGCGCCATGGGACTTGAATCTGGTTTTAGATTTCTTACAGTCTTCATATTTTGAACCCTTACAGCAAGTGGATATAAAGTTTCTCACTTGGAAAACAATTTTTCTTCTAGCCTTAGCTTCGGCAAGGCGTGTTTCAGATTTGGGTGCCTTGTCATGCAAGTCACCGTATTTGGTGTTTCATGATGACAGAGCGGAACTTCGGACGAATCCCGCTTTCTTACCAAAGGTAGTGTCATCTTTTCACATCAATCAACCAATAGTAGTTCCTGTGTTGACAGCACATTCTGGAACTCTGGATGTGGTACGCGCATTACGCGTTTATGTATCCCGAACGTCTTCAGTTCGTAAGACGGATACGTTGTTTGTTCTCTATGATGCTGCCAAGATGGGTTGGCCAGCGTCTAAACAAACCTTATCTAGATGGATAAAACTGACCATACGTCAGGCTTACCTTCATGCTAGGTTACAGCCGCCTACATCAGTAACCGCTCATTCCACACGTTCTGTGGGAACTTCATGGGCAGCTGGTCGGGGAGCTTCTACGACGCAGCTTTGCCGTGCGGCTACATGGTCTTCAGTGCACACGTTTGTGCGCTTTTACAAGTTTGATACGTTTGCGGCATCAGCATCTAGCTTTGGCCGCCTAGTGTTACAGGTGCCAAACAGCTCTCCCGCCCACGGGGGAAGCTTTGGTACGTCCCAAGAGTACTCCAGTGACCCCTAGTGGATGAAAAAGAAAATAGGATTTTGGTACTTACCAGGTAAATCCTTTTCTTTGAATCCATAGGGGGCACTGGACGCCCACCCAGAGCAGTTTTACCTAGTTTGTGGTAAGTTCAGGGGATCTTATGGTAACACACTCTCACCGACTTGTTCAAATTATCAAGTGCTGGTTATGGTGTCAACTGTTTAGTTGTCAGTAACGTTATGTGTCAACTTTGTTGTTGTCCGTTATGTTATATGTAATACTCCATTGTCAACCTCTCTATAGTTCCTGTTCGGCTCAGTAAAAAACACTGAGGTACTCTGGGATATGGAGGGGTGGAGTGTTCTAAATTTAAATATTCAGTGCTGTTTCCTACGGAAGCCGTCCATATCCCAAGAGTACTCCAGTGCCCCCTATGGATTCAAAGAAAAGGATTTACCTGGTAAGTACCAAAATCCTATTGTTCCTCTCATGTGTGGCGTCTGTTCACTGGCACACTTTTCTGCACAGCTCTGTGTTCCTCTCATGTGTGGCTTCTGTTCACTGGCACACTTCTCTGCACAGCTCTGTGTTCCTCTCATGTGTGGCGTCTGTTCACTGGCACACTTCTCTGCACAGCTCTGTGTTCCTCTCATGTGTGGAGTCTGTTCACTGGCACACTTCTCTGCACAGCTCTGTGTTCCTCTCATGTGTGGCGTCTGTTCACTGGCACACTTCTCTGCACAGCTCTGTGTTCCTCTCATGTGTGGCGTCTGTTCACTGGCACACTTCTCTGCACAGCTCTGTGTTCCTCTCATGTGTGGCGTCTGTTCACTGGCACACTTCTCTGCACAGCTCTGTGTTCCTCTCATGTGTGGCGTTTGTTCACTGGCACACTTCTCTGCACAGCTCTGTGTTCCTCTCGTGTGGCGTTTGTTCACTGGCACACTTCTCTGCACAGCTCTGTGTTCCTCTCGTGTGGCGTCTGTTCACTGGCACACTTCTCTGCACAGCTCTGTGTTCCTTTCATGTGTGGCGTCTGTTCACTGGCACACTTCTCTGCACAGCTCTGTTCCTCTCATGTGTGGCTTCTGTTCACTGGCACACTTCTCTGCACAGCTGTGTGTTCCTCTCATGTGTGGCGTCTTTTCACTGGCACACTTCTCTGCACAGCTGTGTGTTCCTCTCATGTGTGGCGTCTGTTCACTGGCACACTTCTCTGCACAGCTCTGTGTTCCTCTCATGTGTGGCGTCTGTTCACTGGCACACTTCTCTGCACAGCTCTGTGTTCCTCTCATGTGTGGCGTTTGTTCACTGGCACACTTCTCTGCACAGCTCTGTGTTCCTCTCATGTGTGGCGTTTGTTCACTGGCACACTTCTCTGCACAGCTCTGTGTTCCTCTCGTGTGGCTTCTGTTCACTGGCACACTTCTCTGCACAGCTCTGTGTTCCTCTCATGTGTGGCGTCTGTTCACTGGCACACTTCTCTGCACAGCTCTGTTCCTCTCATGTGTGGCTTCTGTTCACTGGCACACTTCTCTGCACAGCTGTGTGTTCCTCTCATGTGTGGCGTCTTTTCACTGGCACACTTCTCTGCACAGCTGTGTGTTCCTCTCATGTGTGGCGTCTGTTCACTGGCACACTTCTCTGCACAGCTCTGTGTTCCTCTCATGTGTGGCGTCTGTTCACTGGCACACTTCTCAGCACAGCTCTGTGTTCCTCTCATGTGTGGCGTCTGTTCACTGGCACACTTCTCTGCACAGCTCTGTGTTCCTCTCATGTGTGGCGTTTGTTCACTGGCACACTTCTCTGCACAGCTCTGTGTTCCTCTCATGTGTGGCGTCTGTTCACTGGCACACTTCTCTGCACAGCTCTGTTCCTCTCATGTGTGGCTTCTGTTCACTGGCACACTTCTCTGCACAGCTCTGTGTTCCTCTCATGTGTGGCGTCTTTTCACTGGCACACTTCTCTGCACAGCTCTGTGTTCCTCTCATGTGTGGCGTCTGTTCACTGGCTCACTTCTCTGCACAGCTCTGTGTTCCTTTCATGTGTGGCGTCTGTTCACTGGCACACTTCTCTGCACAGCTCTGTGTTCCTCTCATGTGTGGCTTCTGTTCACTGGCACACTTCTCTGCACAGCTCTGTGTTCCTCTCATGTGTGGCGTCTGTTCACTGGCACACTTCTCTGCACAGCTCTGTGTTCCTCTCATGTGTGGCGTCTGTTCACTGGCACACTTCTCTGCACAGCTCTGTGTTCCTCTCATGTGTGGCGTCTGTTCACTGGCACACTTCTCTGCACAGCTCTGTGTTGCTCTCATGTGTGGCGTCTGTTCACTGGCACACTTCTCTGCACAGCTCTGTGTTCCTCTCATGTGTGGCTTCTGTTCACTGGCACACTTCTCTGCACAGCTCTGTGTTCCTCTCATGTGTGGCGTCTGTTCACTGGCACACTTCTCTGCACAGCTGTGTGTTCCTCTCATGTGTGGCGTCTGTTCACTGGCACACTTCTCTGCACAGCTGTGTGTTCCTCTCATGTGTGGCGTCTGTTCACTGGCACACTTCTCTGCCCAGCTCTGTGTTCCTCTCATGTGTGGCGTCTGTTCACTGGCACACTTCTCTGCACAGCTCTGTGTTCCTCTCATGTGTGGCTTCTGTTCACTGGCACACTTCTCTGCACAGCTCTGTGTTCCTCTCATGTGTGGCGTCTGTTCACTGGCACACTTCTCTGCACAGCTCTGTGTTCCTCTCATGTGTGGCGTCTGTTCACTGGCACACTTCTCTGCACAGCTGTGTGTTGCTCTCATGTGTGGCGTCTGTTCACTGGCACACTTCTCTGCACAGCTCTGTGTTCCTCTCATGTGTGGCTTCTTTTCACTGGCACACTTCTCTGCACAGCTCTGTGTTCCTCTCATGTGTGGCGTCTGTTCACTGGCACACTTCTCTGCACAGCTCTGTGTTCCTCTCATGTGTGGCGTCTGTTCACTGGCACACTTCTCTGCACAGCTCTGTGTTCCTCTCATGTGTGGCGTCTGTTCACTGGCACACTTCTCTGCACAGCTCTGTGTTCCTCTCATGTGTGGCTTCTGTTCACTGGCACACTTCTCTGCACAGCTCTGTGTTCCTCTCATGTGTGGCGTCTGTTCACTTGCACACTTCTCTGCACAGCTCTGTGTTGCTCTCATGTGTGGCGTCTGTTCACTGGCACACTTCTCTGCACAGCTCTGTGTTCCTCTCATGTGTGGCTTCTGTTCACTGGCACACTTCTCTGCACAGCTCTGTGTTCCTCTCATGTGTGGCGTCTGTTCACTGGCACACTTCTCTGCACAGCTGTGTGTTCCTCTCATGTGTGGCGTCTGTTCACTGGCACACTTCTCTGCACAGCTGTGTGTTCCTCTCATGTGTGGCGTCTGTTCACTGGCACACTTCTCTGCACAGCTCTGTGTTCCTCTCATGTGTGGCGTCTGTTCACTGGCACACTTCTCTGCACAGCTCTGTGTTCCTCTCATGTGTGGCGTCTGTTCACTGGCACACTTCTCTGCACAGCTCTGTGTTCCTCTCATGTGTGGCGTCTGTTCACTGGCACACTTCTCTGCACAGCTCTGTTCCTCTCATGTGTGGCGTCTGTTCACTGGCACACTTCTCTGCACAGCTCTGTGTTCCTCTCGTGTGGCGTCTGTTCACTGGCACACTTCTCTGCACAGCTCTGTGTTCCTTTCATGTGTGGCGTCTGTTCACTGGCACACTTCTCTGCACAGCTCTCTGTTCCTCTCATGTGTGGCTTCTGTTCACTGGCACACTTCTCTGCACAGCTCTGTGTTCCTCTCATGTGTGGCGTCTGTTCACTGGCACACTTCTCTGCACAGCTCTGTTCCTCTCATGTGTGGCTTCTGTTCACTGGCACACTTCTCTTCACAGCTATGTGTTCCACTCATGTGTGGCGTCTTTTCACTGGCACACTTCTCTGCACAGCTGTGTGTTCCTCTCATGTGTGGCGTCTGTTCACTGGCACACTTCTCTGCACAGCTCTGTGTTCCTCTCATGTGTGGCGTCTGTTCACTGGCACACTTCTCTGCACAGCTCTGTGTTCCTCTCATGTGTGGCTTCTGTTCACTGGCACACTTCTCTGCACAGCTCTGTTTCTTTTTCATCCACTAGGGGTCACTGGAGTACTCTTGGGATATGGACGGCTTCCGTAGGAAACAGCACTGAATATTTAAATTTAGAACACTCCACCCCTCCATATCCCCGAGTACCTCAGTGTTTTTTCTGTGCTCGACGTAGTAACAGCTCTGTGGCTGAGTCCACAATTACTTTGATTTATTTATTTATTTATTTTGAATATTTTTTCTATTTTATATACTTCCCTTTCCCCCTTCCAAAAGGCAGGGTCAGGGATAGTGCAAGCTGCTGATAGCAGCAGTGGCGTGTCGGTCCTCACTGAATGAGCACCCTCACAGCCACACAGAGATCTCCTGCACACAGGCTGGCCGGCGCTTACTGAGAAGCCCCGTCGGAGCCTCACCACAAGGGAGTGCAGGTATGTGTGCGGGGCGGACAGCTCCCGCTGCCGCCCCGAGGTGTGGGGACATTGATTTACACTGGGTTCCCTCTACTGACCCGCCGCCGCTGCTCCGGCTGCCGCTTCTCATAGCCCGCCCGCTGCTCCGGCCGCCGCTTGTCATAGCTCGCCCGCTGCTCCGGCCGCCGCTGGTCATAGCCCGCCCGCTGCTCCAGCCGCCGCTTCTCAGAGCGCTGCTCACACCGCCGCTGACAAGCCACCGCTGCTCTGGTAATCATAGCGCGTCACAGCGCGCTCCCCGTCCCGCTTCCAGGTCCCGCTGGCGGCCCCACGAGCCCGCTGCCCGGGCCGCACTGCATCCGCAACGGAGCAGACGCGGGGGGGTGGGGGAGAAGGTACAGCAGCAACATCAGCAGTATGTTATAAAGGCTGTAGGCTGTTTTATATTGGCAGGGATGGTTACACAGGCTGTTTATAATATCAGTATGAATACTGCACTGTGATTATAAGTTAAGCATGGCAGCCATTTTAACCATGCTTCCTGTGTCTTCCTCTGTGATTCCAGAACGTTCCAGTACTACATCTCTGCTCCACCGGAGGCGCAGGGGTGTTAGTGGGAATTTGGGATCACATTTCATAGTACTGGCCACGTGTACTGCACTTGGCCAGAGATATATATATATATATATATATATATATAGACACACCTTACTACTATTTTACTGAGTCGTGCAAGTGTCTGTTTTTTGTGTATTGTATTGTCTGTCGCCATAATGAGTAAGGCACCAGCAAAAACTAAAAAGCATAATTGCAAAGTCTGTAGCAGTGTGTTACCGGATGGATCTACCACATGTACAGTATGTTTTGTGGATTCGGTTCAGAATACAATTTCTGCTCCAGTTTTACAACCAATTTCCTCACCGAACCCTCCTTGGGAAATGTTAGCAAATGTACTGGCTGGGTTGCAATCAGAATTGACCGCCGCTCGTCAGGAGCGGGAAACGGCAAGATCTGAGTCTAGGGTGAGACCGCCAGAACTACCGGAGGCGTCTCAGCCTTGCGTAAGGTCCAAATCCATTTTGGGTAAACGGGATAAATTTCATATGTCTTATGATTTTCCAGTTTCTGCTATTTTGCATTCTGACGATTCCATGCCAGATCTCACGGAACAAGATGAGGGTGAGGAGGGCGAAGTGGAGTCAGATGGTGAGGATTTTAACAGTTCCGGCATTGATGATCTCATCAGAGCGGTGCGTCAGTCTCTGAAGTTTACTGAAACTGAGGAGCCTCTCACAAATGATCAGGTCGTATTTACTAAACGACAAAAAACTCCAATAAGTTTTCCTGTCTCGGAATCTCTTAATCAGATGTTAGTAGAAACACGACAGAATCCAGATAAACGGTTTTCTATACCTCGCAGATTTAAGTCTAGTTACCCGTTTCCAGACTCGGTAACATGTACATGGGAGAATCCACCAATAGTGGATTTGTCAGTGTCGAAGCTTACCAAGAAATTAACCATACCAGTGCCAGCAGCTACTACGCTTAAAGACCCTTCAGATCGCAAGATAAAAACTATGCTAAAGTCCATGTATGTAGCAACAGGAGTGATGCTGAGACCTGGATTGGTTGGCATCTGGGTCACTAAGGTGCTCATAATATGGATTACAGAACTCAAATCTGCTTTACATGACGAAAACCTGATACTTCTTGCAAATCAAATGGGTGTGGCTGTAGAGCAGGGCTGGCCAAACCGGTCCTCGAGATCTACCAACAGTTCATGTTTTCCAGGCCTCCTGGAGATCTGTAGAATTGTCAGTTAGGAATGAATGCAGCACATCTTAATTAGTAATGACTACACCTGTGCACCAGCTAGGTGGTCTGGAAAATGTGAACTGTTGGTAGATCTCGAGGACTGGTTTGGCCAGCCCTGCTGTAGAGTATCTCTGTACAGCATCTACTGACGTCTGTCAGCTCACTTCTCGTATTTCATCGTCGCTAGTTACGGCACGAAGAGCACTCTGGCTGCGTGCTTATCATGCGGAGGCAGAGGTCAAACGAGGTATAGAGGCGTTGCCTTACGATGGCAAGAAGTTGTTAGGTCCTGAATTGGACGCATGGATTGCTGAGGCTACGGGAGGAAAGTCTGTTTTCTTACCATTGCCTCCACCGGTATCAAGAAGGAGGTACGCTGGACCTTCGTTCAAATCCTTTAGACCTCAGTCCTTTCGAGGACGTGGCAGAGGAACAGCCACGCCTGCTAGACGTGGACGTGGTTTCCAACAAACCAACACAAGTCGCCAGGACGCTAAGGTTACCGACAAACCAGTGGCATGACGGGCTACCAGCCCATCTCGCTTCTCCGATTGTGGGAGCACGCCTTCAGACGTTCCATTTGGCGTGGTTCCACACATCCGCGGATGGGTGGATCCGCAATTTAGTGTTAAAAGGTTACAAAATAGAGTTCGACTGTCTTCCGCCTCTGCGGTTTTTCAAGACAGGATTGCCTCTGTCGGACGACAAGAGGGCGGTTCTGCAAATTGCCATTCAGTCCCTACTGGATTCAGCAGTTTTGATTCCGGTCCCTGTACATCAACAGGGTCAGGGTTATTATTCCAGTCTGTTTGTGGTACCGAAGCCGGATGGCTCAGTCAGACCAATATTGAACTTAAAGGGTCTCAATCAGTACGTAACTTACTACAGATTCAAGATGGAGTCTCTGCGTTCCGTGATTGCGGGTTTAGAGCCAAAGGAATTTATGATTGCGCTAGATCTCAAGGATGCGTACTTACACATTCCAATTTGGCAGCCTCATCAGAAATTCTTGCGGTTTGCAATACGCCAGAACCATTACCAGTTTCAGGCTCTACCGTTTGGCCTGTCGTCGCCTCGGGTATTCACCAAAGTGATGTCTGTGATGATAGCTCATCTCAGATCCCTGGGAGTGACAATAGTTCCGTATTTAGACGATCTGCTCATCAAAGCTCCGTCTCAACAGATGCTTCTCCAACATGCGCTGCAAACGTACGAGGTACTGGTTCACCACGGTTGGATTGTCAACTTCAAGAAATCACATCTAATTCCGTCTCAACGCCTTCAATTCCTAGGTATGATTCTCGATATGGTCAATCAAAGAATTTACCTACCACATCAGAAAGTACAAATTCTATGCCATCTAGTACAATTAGTGCTCAAGCCACGCACAGTGTCTGTACACTTGTGCATTCGCCTCTAAGGCACAATGGTGGCAGCTTTCGAAACGCTTCAGTTCGGAAGATTTCACTCGCGTCCATTTCAACTGAATGTGCTCGCCCAGTGGTCGGGCTCGCATCTGCAGATTCACCACAGGGTGAGGTTGTCGCCAAGGGCAAGAGTGTCTCTGCTCTGGTGGCTCAAGGAACACAATTTAACCGCAGGGAGACTGTTCGGATGCTGGAATTGGATAATTCTAACGACGGACGCCAGTCTCAGAGGTTGGGGAGCAGTAATTCAAAATTGTCAGCTCCAGGGTCTTTGGGCGGATCACGAAAGATTGCTGTCTATAAATGTCCTGGAACTCCGCGCAATTTACAATGCGCTACGGCAAGCAGTGCACATGATTCGCTCTCAGCCTGTCCAAGTGCAGTCAGACAATGCGACGGCGGTCGCATACATCAACAAACAAGGAGGAACGAGAAGCCGCATGGCAATGCGAGAAGTAGCTCGAATCCTCAATTGGGCGGAATGCCACCAGGTGATATTGTCGGCCGTGTTCATTCCGGGAGTGGACAACTGGGAAGCGGATTATCTCAGTCGTCGGGATTTTCATCCAGGAGAATGGGCATTAAATCCAGAAGTGTTTCACATGTTGGTTCAGCGATGGGGTTATCCTCAGGTGGACCTGATGGCGTCTCGACCAAAAGCTTCAGTATGTGTCCAGAACAAGAGATCCAAAGGCAGTGGCGGTGGATGCTCTCACTGTCGCGTGGCCGTACAGTCTTGTGTATCTGTTTCCACCGTTTCCGTTGCTCCCTCTGGTGCTAAAACGGATCAAAAGAGAGTCTGTCACAGTCATACGAGTGGCGCCTCATTGGCCTCGGAGAGCTTGGTTCTCGGATCTCCAAGGACTACTCGCAGACGATCCTTGGCCGCTCTCACTACGTCCAGACCTGTTACAACAGGGTCCGTTCCTTTACCCCGATTTAGCGCGGCTGCGTTTGATGGGGTGGCTGTTGAGACCGCCCTCTTAAGAAGAGAGGGCATTCCAGAATCGGTTATACCAACCATGTTACGAGCTAGGAAGCCGGTTACGGCAGCTCATTATTACAGAATATGGCGTGCCTATATAGGTTGGTGTGAAGCTCGGAAGTTTCCGACATCATTTTTCAAGTTATCCCGCCTTTTGTTATTTCTACAAACGGGGTTGGATGGAGGACTGCGTTTATCTACACTAAAGGTGCAGGTATCTGCTTTGTCAATTTACTTTCAAAGACGATTGGCTCTATTGCCGTCTATACGCACTTTTCTCCAAGGTGTCCTCAGAGTACAGCCTCCATTCATTCCACCTACAGCGCCATGGGACTTGAATCTGGTTTTAGATTTCTTACAGTCTTCATATTTTGAACCCTTACAGCAAGTGGATATAAAGTTTCTCACTTGGAAAACAATTTTTCTTCTAGCCTTAGCTTCGGCAAGGCGTGTTTCAGATTTGGGTGCCTTGTCATGCAAGTCACCGTATTTGGTGTTTCATGATGACAGAGCGGAACTTCGGACGAATCCCGCTTTCTTACCAAAGGTAGTGTCATCTTTTCACATCAATCAACCAATAGTAGTTCCTGTGTTGACAGCACATTCTGGAACTCTGGATGTGGTACGCGCATTACGCGTTTATGTATCCCGAACGTCTTCAGTTCGTAAGACGGATACGTTGTTTGTTCTCTATGATGCTGCCAAGATGGGTTGGCCAGCGTCTAAACAAACCTTATCCAGATGGATAAAACTGACCATACGTCAGGCTTACCTTCATGCTAGGTTACAGCCGCCTACATCAGTAACCGCTCATTCCACACGTTCTGTGGGAACTTCATGGGCAGCTGGTCGGGGAGCTTCTACGACGCAGCTTTGCCGTGCGGCTACATGGTCTTCAGTGCACACGTTTGTGCGCTTTTACAAGTTTGATACGTTTGCGGCATCAGCATCTAGCTTTGGCCGCCTAGTGTTACAGGTGCCAAACCGCTCTCCCGCCCACGGGGGAAGCTTTGGTACGTCCCAAGAGTACTCCAGTGACCCCTAGTGGATGAAAAAGAAAATAGGATTTTGGTACTTACCAGGTAAATCCTTTTCTTTGAATCCATAGGGGGCACTGGACGCCCACCCAGAGCAGTTTTACCTAGTTTGTGGTAAGTTCAGGGGATCTTATGGTAACACACTCTCACCGACTTGTTCAAATTATCAAGTGCTGGTTATGGTGTCAACTGTTTAGTTGTCAGTAACGTTATGTGTCAACTTTGTTGTTGTCCGTTATGTTATATGTAATACTCCATTGTCAACCTCTCTATAGTTCCTGTTCGGCTCAGTAAAAAACACTGAGGCACTCTGGGATATGGAGGGGTGGAGTGTTCTAAATTTAAATATTCAGTGCTGTTTCCTACGGAAGCCGTCCATATCCCAAGAGTACTCCAGTGCCCCCTATGGATTCAAAGAAAAGGATTTACCTGGTAAGTACCAAAATCCTATTGTTCCTCTCATGTGTGGCGTCTGTTCACTGGCACACTTCTCTGCACAGCTCTGTGTTCCTCTCATGTGTGGCTTCTGTTCACTGGCACACTTCTCTGCACACCTCTGTGTTCCTCTCATGTGTGGCGTCTGTTCACTGGCACACTTCTCTGCACAGCTCTGTGTTCCTCTCATGTGTGGCGTCTGTTCACTGGCACACTTCTCTGCACAGCTCTGTGTTCCTCTCATGTGTGGCGTCTGTTCACTGGCACACTTCTCTGCACAGCTCTGTGTTCCTCTCATGTGTGGCGTCTGTTCACTGGCACACTTCTCTGCACAGCTCTGTGTTCCTCTCATGTGTGGCGTTTGTTCACTGGCACACTTCTCTGCACAGCTCTGTGTTCCTCTCGTGTGGCGTCTGTTCACTGGCACACTTCTCTGCACAGCTCTGTGTTCCTTTCATGTGTGGCGTCTGTTCACTGGCACACTTCTCTGCACAGCTCTGTTCCTCTCATGTGTGGCTTCTGTTCACTGGCACACTTCTCTGCACAGCTGTGTGTTCCTCTCATGTGTGGCGTCTTTTCACTGGCACACTTCTCTGCACAGCTGTGTGTTCCTCTCATGTGTGGCGTCTGTTCACTGGCACACTTCTCTGCACAGCTCTGTGTTCCTCATGTGTGGCGTCTGTTCACTGGCACACTTCTCTGCACAGCTCTGTGTTCCTCTCATGTGTGGCGTTTGTTCACTGGCACACTTCTCTGCACAGCTCTGTGTTCCTCTCATGTGTGGCGTCTGTTCACTGGCACACTTCTCTGCACAGCTCTGTGTTCCTCTCATGTGTGGCGTCTGTTCACTGGCACACTTCTCTGCACAGCTCTGTGTTCCTCTCATGTGTGGCGTTTGTTCACTGGCACACTTCTCTGCACAGCTCTGTGTTCCTCATGTGTGGCGTTTGTTCACTGGCACACTTCTCTGCACAGCTCTGTGTTCCTCTCATGTGTGGCGTCTGTTCACTGGCACACTTCTCTGCACAGCTCTGTGTTCCTTTCATGTGTGGCGTCTGTTCACTGGCACACTTCTCTGCACAGCTCTGTTCCTCTCATGTGTGGCTTCTGTTCACTGGCACACTTCTCTGCACAGCTCTGTGTTCCTCTCATGTGTGGCGTTTGTTCACTGGCACACTTCTCTGCACAGCTCTGTGTTCCTCTCATGTGTGGCGTTTGTTCACTGGCACACTTCTCTGCACAGCTCTGTGTTCCTCTCGTGTGGCGTCTGTTCACTGGCACACTTCTCTGCACAGCTCTGTGTTCCTTTCATGTGTGGCGTCTGTTCACTGGCACACTTCTCTGCACAGCTCTGTTCCTCTCATGTGTGGCTTCTGTTCACTGGCACACTTCTCTGCACAGCTGTGTGTTCCTCTCATGTGTGGCGTCTTTTCACTGGCACACTTCTCTGCACAGCTGTGTGTTCCTCTCATGTGTGGCGTCTGTTCACTGGCACACTTCTCTGCACAGCTCTGTGTTCCTCTCATGTGTGGCGTCTGTTCACTGGCACACTTCTCTGCACAGCTCTGTGTTCCTCTCATGTGTGGCGTCTGTTCACTGGCACACTTCTCTGCACAGCTCTGTGTTCCTCTCATGTGTGGCGTCTGTTCACTGGCACACTTCTCTGCACAGCTCTGTGTTCCTCTCATGTGTGGCGTCTGTTCACTGGCACACTTCTCTGCACAGCTGTGTGTTCCTCTCATGTGTGGCGTCTGTTCACTGGCACACTTCTCTGCACAGCTCTGTGTTCCTCTCATGTGTGGCGTCTGTTCACTGGCACACTTCTCTGCACAGCTCTGTGTTCCTCTCATGTGTGGCGTTTGTTCACTGGCACACTTCTCTGCACAGCTCTGTGTTCCTCTCGTGTGGCGTCTGTTCACTGGCACACTTCTCTGCACAGCTCTGTGTTCCTTTCATGTGTGGCGTCTGTTCACTGGCACACTTCTCTGCACAGCTCTGTTCCTCTCATGTGTGGCTTCTGTTCACTGGCACACTTCTCTGCACAGCTGTGTGTTCCTCTCATGTGTGGCGTTTTTTCACTGGCACACTTCTCTGCACAGCTGTGTGTTCCTCTCATGTGTGGCGTCTGTTCACTGGCACACTTCTCTGCACAGCTCTGTGTTCCTCTCATGTGTGGCGTCTGTTCACTGGCACACTTCTCTGCACAGCTCTGTGTTCCTCTCATGTGTGGCGTTTGTTCACTGGCACACTTCTCTGCACAGCTCTGTGTTCCTCTCATGTGTGGCGTTTGTTCACTGGCACACTTCTCTGCACAGCTCTGTGTTCCTCTCGTGTGGCTTCTGTTCACTGGCACACTTCTCTGCACAGCTCTGTGTTCCTCTCATGTGTGGCGTCTGTTCACTGGCACACTTCTCTGCACAGCTCTGTTCCTCTCATGTGTGGCTTCTGTTCACTGGCACACTTCTCTGCACAGCTGTGTGTTCCTCTCATGTGTGGCGTCTTTTCACTGGCACACTTCTCTGCACAGCTGTGTGTTCCTCTCATGTGTGGCTTCTGTTCACTGGCACACTTCTCTGCACAGCTCTGTGTTCCTCTCATGTGTGGCGTCTGTTCACTGGCACACTTCTCTGCACAGCTCTGTGTTGCTCTCATGTGTGGCGTTTGTTCACTGGCACACTTCTCTGCACAGCTCTGTGTTCCTCTCATGTGTGGCGTCTGTTCACTGGCACACTTCTCTGCACAGCTCTGTGTTCCTCTCATGTGTGGCGTCTGTTCACTGGCACACTTCTCTGCACAGCTCTGTGTTCCTCTCATGTGTGGCTTCTGTTCACTGGCACACTTCTCTGCACAGCTCTGTGTTCCTCTCATGTGTGGCGTCTGTTCACTGGCACACTTCTCTGCACAGCTCTGTGTTCCTCTCATGTGTGGCGTCTGTTCACTGGCACACTTCTCTGCACAGCTCTGTGTTCCTCTCATGTGTGGCGTCTGTTCACTGGCACACTTCTCTGCACAGCTCTGTGTTGCTCTCATGTGTGGCGTCTGTTCACTGGCACACTTCTCTGCACAGCTCTGTGTTCCTCTCATGTGTGGCGTCTGTTCACTGGCACACTTCTCTGCACAGCTGTGTGTTCCTCTCATGTGTGGCGTCTGCTCACTGGCACACTTCTCTGCACAGCTCTGTGTTCCTCTCGTGTGGCGTCTGTTCACTGGCACACTTCTCTGCACAGCTCTGTGTTCCTCTCATGTGTGGCGTCTGTTCACTGGCACACTTCTCTGCACAGCTCTGTTGCACAGCTCTGTGTTCCTCTCATGTGTGGCGTCTGTTCACTGGCACACTTCTCTGCACAGCTGTGTGTTCCTCTCATGTGTGGCGTCTGTTCACTGGCACACTTCTCTGCACAGCTCTGTGTTCCTCTCATGTGTGGCGTCTGTTCACTGGCACACTTCTCTGCACAGCTCTGTGTTCCTCTCATGTGTGGCTTCTGTTCACTGGCACACTTCTCTGCACAGCTCTGTGTTCCTCTCATGTGTGGCGTCTGTTCACTGGCACACTTCTCTGCACAGCTCTGTTCCTCTCATGTGTGGCGTCTGTTCACTGGCACACTTCTCTGCACAGCTCTGTGTTCCTCTCGTGTGGCGTCTGTTCACTGGCACACTTCTCTGCACAGCTCTGTGTTCCTTTCATGTGTGGCGTCTGTTCACTGGCACACTTCTCTGCACAGCTCTCTGTTCCTCTCATGTGTGGCTTCTGTTCACTGGCACACTTCTCTGCACAGCTCTGTGTTCCTCTCATGTGTGGCGTCTGTTCACTGGCACACTTCTCTGCACAGCTCTGTTCCTCTCATGTGTGGCTTCTGTTCACTGGCACACTTCTCTGCACAGCTGTGTGTTCCTCTCATGTGTGGCGTCTTTTCACTGGCACACTTCTCTGCATAGCTGTGTGTTCCTCTCATGTGTGGCGTCTGTTCACTGGCACACTTCTCTGCACAGCTCTGTGTTCCTCTCATGTGTGGCGTCTGTTCACTGGCACACTTCTCTGCACAGCTCTGTGTTCCTCTCATGTGTGGCGTCTGTTCACTGGCACACTTCTCTGCACAGCTCTGTGTTCCTCATGTGTGGCGTTTGTTCACTGGCACACTTCTCTGCACAGCTCTGTGTTCCTCTCATGTGTGGCGTTTGTTCACTGGCACACTTCTCTGCACAGCTCTGTGTTCCTCATGTGTGGCGTCTGTTCACTGGCACACTTCTCTGCACAGCTCTGTGTTCCTCTCATGTGTGGCTTCTGTTCACTGGCACACTTCTCTGCACAGCTCTGTGTTCCTCTCATGTGTGGCGTCTGTTCACTGGCACACTTCTCTGCACAGCTCTGTTCCTCTCATGTGTGGCTTCTGTTCACTGGCACACTTCTCTGCACAGCTCTGTGTTCCTCTCATGTGTGGCGTCTGTTCACTGGCACACTTCTCTGCACAGCTCTGTGTTGCTCTCATGTGTGGCGTCTGTTCACTGGCACACTTCTCTGCACAGCTCTGTGTTCCTCTCATGTGTGGCTTCTGTTCACTGGCACACTTCTCTGCACAGCTCTGTGTTCCTCTCATGTGTGGCGTCTGTTCACTGGCACACTTCTCTGCACAGCTCTGTGTTCCTCTCATGTGTGGCGTCTGTTCACTGGCACACTTCTCTGCACAGCTGTGTGTTCCTCTCATGTGTGGCGTCTGTTCACTGGCACACTTCTCTGCACAGCTGTGTGTTCCTCTCATGTGTGGCGTCTGTTCACTGGCACACTTCTCTGCACAGCTGTGTGTTCCTCTCATGTGTGGCGTCTGTTCACTGGCACACTTCTCTGCACAGCTCTGTGTTCCTCTCATGTGTGGCTACTGTTCACTGGCACACTTCTCTGCACAGCTCTGTGTTCCTCTCATGTGTGGCGTCTGTTCACTGGCACACTTTTCTGCACAGCTGTGTGTTCCTCTCATGTGTGGCGTCTGTTCACTGGCACACTTCTCTGCACAGCTGTGTGTTCCTCTCATGTGTGGCGTCTGTTCACTGGCACACTTCTCTGCACAGCTGTGTGTTCCTCTCATGTGTGGCGTCTGTTCACTGGCACACTTCTCTGCACAGCTCTGTGTTCCTCTCATGTGTGGCGTCTGTTCACTGGCACACTTCTCTGCACAGCTCTGTTCCTCTCATGTGTGGCTTCTGTTCACTGGCACACTTCTCTGCACAGCTGTGTGTTCCTCTCATGTGTGGCGTCTTTTCACTGGCACACTTCTCTGCATAGCTGTGTGTTCCTCTCATGTGTGGCGTCTGTTCACTGGCACACTTCTCTGCACAGCTCTGTGTTCCTCTCATGTGTGGCGTCTGTTCACTGGCACACTTCTCTGCACAGCTCTGTGTTCCTCTCATGTGTGGCGTCTGTTCACTGGCACACTTCTCTGCACAGCTCTGTGTTCCTCATGTGTGGCGTTTGTTCACTGGCACACTTCTCTGCACAGCTCTGCGTTCCTCTCATGTGTGGCGTTTGTTCACTG
The DNA here is from genome assembly GCF_028390025.1 of Pseudophryne corroboree. NCBI lineage: Eukaryota > Metazoa > Chordata > Amphibia > Anura > Myobatrachidae > Pseudophryne > Pseudophryne corroboree. The sequence goes on from NC_086447.1 coordinate 448,766,845, forward strand.
GCACACTTCTCTGCACAGCTCTGTGTTCCTCATGTGTGGCGTCTGTTCACTGGCACACTTCTCTGCACAGCTCTGTGTTCCTCTCATGTGTGGCTTCTGTTCACTGGCACACTTCTCTGCACAGCTCTGTGTTCCTCTCATGTGTGGCGTCTGTTCACTGGCACACTTCTCTGCACAGCTCTGTTCCTCTCATGTGTGGCTTCTGTTCTCTGGCACACTTCTCTGCACAGCTCTGTGTTCCTCTCATGTGTGGCGTCTGTTCACTGGCACACTTCTCTGCACAGCTCTGTGTTGCTCTCATGTGTGGCGTCTGTTCACTGGCACACTTCTCTGCACAGCTCTGTGTTCCTCTCGTGTGGCTTCTGTTCACTGGCACACTTCTCTGCACAGCTCTGTGTTCCTCTCATGTGTGGCGTCTGTTCACTGGCACACTTCTCTGCACAGCTCTGTGTTCCTCTCATGTGTGGCGTCTGTTCACTGGCACACTTCTCTGCACAGCTGTGTGTTCCTCTCATGTGTGGCGTCTGTTCACTGGCACACTTCTCTGCACAGCTCTGTGTTCCTCTCATGTGTGGCTACTGTTCACTGGCACACTTCTCTGCACAGCTCTGTGTTCCTCTCATGTGTGGCGTCTGTTCACTGGCACACTTTTCTGCACAGCTGTGTGTTCCTCTCATGTGTGGCGTCTGTTCACTGGCACACTTCTCTGCACAGCTCTGTGTTCCTCTCATGTGTGGCGTCTGTTCACTGGCACACTTCTCTGCACAGCTCTGTGTTCCTCTCATGTGTGGCGTCTGTTCACTGGCACACTTCTCGGCACAGCTCTGTGTTCCTTTCATGTGTGGCGTCTGTTCACTGGCACACTTCTCTGCACAGCTCTGTGTTCCTCTCATGTGTGGCTTCTGTTCACTGGCACACTTCTCTGCACAGCTCTGTGTTCCTCTCATGTGTGGCGTCTGTTCACTGGCACACTTCTCTGCACAGCTCTGTGTTCCTCTCATGTGTGGCGTCTGTTCACTGGCACACTTCTCTGCACAGCTCTGTGTTGCTCTCATGTGTGGCGTCTGTTCACTGGCACACTTCTCTGCACAGCTCTGTGTTGCTCTCATGTGTGGCGTCTGTTCACTGGCACACTTCTCTGCACAGCTGTGTGTTCCTCTCATGTGTGGCGTCTGTTCACTGGCACACTTCTCTGCACAGCTGTGTGTTCCTCTCATGTGTGGCGTCTGTTCACTGGCACACTTCTCTGCACAGCTCTGTGTTCCTCTCATGTGTGGCTACTGTTCACTGGCACACTTCTCGGCACAGCTCTGTGTTCCTTTCATGTGTGGCGTCTGTTCACTGGCACACTTCTCTGCACAGCTCTGTGTTCCTCTCATGTGTGGCTTCTGTTCACTGGCACACTTCTCTGCACAGCTCTGTGTTCCTCTCATGTGTGGCGTCTGTTCACTGGCACACTTCTCTGCACAGCTCTGTGTTCCTCTCATGTGTTGCGTCTGTTCACTGGCACACTTCTCTGCACAGCTCTGTGTTCCTCTCATGTGTGGCTTCTGTTCACTGGCACACTTCTCTGCACAGCTCTGTGTTCCTCTCATGTGTGGCGTCTGTTCACTGGCACACTTCTCTGCACAGCTCTGTGTTGCTCTCATGTGTGGCGTCTGTTCACTGGCACACTTCTCTGCACAGCTCTGTGTTCCTCTCATGTGTGGCTTCTGTTCACTGGCACACTTCTCTGCACAGCTCTGTGTTCCTCTCATGTGTGGCGTCTGTTCACTGGCACACTTCTCTGCACAGCTCTGTGTTCCTCTCATGTGTGGCGTCTGTTCACTGGCACACTTCTCTGCACAGCTCTGTGTTCCTCTCATGTGTGGCGTCTGTTCACTGGCACACTTCTCTGCACAGCTGTGTGTTCCTCTCAAGTGTGGCGTCTGTACACTGGCACACTTCTCTGCACAGCTCTGTGTTCCTCTCATGTGTGGCGTCTGTTCACTGGCACACTTCTCTGCACAGCTCTGTGTTCCTCTCATGTGTGGCTACTGTTCACTGGCACACTTCTCGGCACAGCTCTGTGTTCCTCTCATGTGTGGCGTTTGTTCACTGGCACACTTCTCTGCACAGCTCTGTGTTCCTCTCATGTGTGGCGTCTTTTCACTGGCACACTTCTCTGCACAGCTCTGTGTTCCTCTCATGTGTGGCTACTGTTCACTGGCACACTTCTCTGCACAGCTCTGTGTTCCTCTCATGTGTGGCTTCTGTTCACTGGCACACTTCTCTGCACAGCTCTGTGTTCCTCTCATGTGTGGCGTCTGTTCACTGGCACACTTCTCTGCACAGCTCTGTGTTCCTCTCATGTGTGGAGTCTGTTCACTGGCACACCTCTCTGCACAGCTCTGTATTCGGGATGCGGTCAATTTACCTACAATCAAAATTCTGCCGGTCAAAATATCGACAAACATTGTCCAACGGTCAAAATATCGATATTTAAAATACAGTCAAGATCAAAATACAGATATTTAAAATGTTGAAAGGTCAGAAAGTCGGCATGAGTTTTTCATGATTTTTAATTGAAACCGAATTGTTCATGCTTTACTCTCCCAGTGGACCTGGAGGGGGAATATAATAGTGTGCAGAGTGCAGCAAGGCACCGTGCCTGAAGCATGTTGAGCACAGCGAGCCATGCGAAGGGACGCGGTACACTTGTATGGTGTCCATGTCGATCTATGTTGACATACACACCAAAAAAACATTGAAAAACTTGTGACGACTTTTTGACCTGTCGACATTTTAAATGTCTGTTTCTGCAGCTGGGTACACTGTGTTCCATAGGGAATACATCGGGGTGTAGAGATGGATCTTGATCCAGAGGCACCAACTGGCTAAAGCTTTAGACTGTCCAAGGATGCATTGTGGGGCCTCCTCTATAACCCAGCCTCCAGGCACTGTGAGCTCAGTTTTAGAGTTGGTGCCTGCATGAAGCAGGTCACTTAACAGGGGGATTGCGCTAAGCAGCCCTGAAAAAGCTTTTTAGAAGACTTCAAGGGTTGCAGCACTTCATACTGTATGTCAGTGTGACATACTGTACTGCGGCTCCATCACCTCCCCAGCGGTGTCACATACTCCCGCTGGCTCTGTTCCCGGGTACTTGCGGCGAAGGCGCTCCGGTTCCTAGGCACACCACCGCAGACGTTCTCCTGGATCGCATGGCTGCTACTAAGGGAGGAGGTAAGAGGGTCTCCCAGGCGGGACCCGCCATTAAATCGCGTTCCGGTCGCGGTCTTAGGAGACAGAGCAGGGACCCCACTATATCCACCAGGACATGAGAGCACAGGTCGGATAGTAAAATATCCTGTTTAATAAGGCTCCACAGTACCCGGTGGTGAGGACCAGCATAGTGGATAAGGCGCTTGACCTGTAGCCCCTCCCCCAGCTCCGTCTGCCGTCTACTGCTTGTGTTCCCACCCTGGAGCTGCCTCACACTCTCCCTTACTCCCTGACTGAGACTTTGGGCGCCATCTTTTCACAGTAGTTGCGACTGGTCTCCGGGACTGCAGGGCAAGGTCTCCTTCTGTAAATCCGCCTGTACATCAGCGCTGTGATTTTACAGACACTTAAGTATTCTACATGTCAGTTTAAGACAGTGTTAGTTAAGAACAAGTGTACCTCTACCAGAATGTATTGTACAAGTATTCTGATCATACATCCAGTCTTGGACCGCGCACTGTTTTTTTTATATATATATATATATATATATATATATCTATCAGTGACGTGTGGTGGGGTGAGGCAGAGCATTTCCTGTCATACTAACGTTTGTGCCAGAGTCTTGACTGTATAAAGTATATGAAAAATACAAAGAATATGTTTGAAATATCTTCTTTGCATTATTCTAATCATTTTTATAGCCAAAATTCTGGAGTAAAAAGTCTATGGCAGGTGAGGCAGTGCCTCACCTGTGTATCCTTTCCACACATCTCTAATCAAAACTCCCCAAATTTCCAGGAGTTTATAATGCTGCACCTCTGTATAATGCCTTGATGTACTCTTTGGGTCATATATTGTGTATAAATGTAGCTCTGGTGCTAGCCAGTGCCTCCCGAGCCATTTAGCTCACTGCACGTCTTCCACGTCTTCGCCAGGAAAGAAATTCTCCCTGTCTAAAAATATGCTAGCTCGTTATCCTCTCCCTGCAGAGTTGTATAACAAGTGGGAAAATTCACCGCCGGTGGATTCCGATGTCACCCGTCTTGTGGTGTCATCTACTCTGCCTGTCACCTCACTGAAGGAACCGACAGATAAACGTGTGGAGGGATGCCTGAAGTCTATTTACTCCCTTACAGGTGCTGTACATAGACCCACTATAGCAGCCTCCTGGGCCGCAAAAGGAATTGCAGCATTCGTTCAGGCAAAAGAGGAAGAGCCGCCTCAGGATATATCTGACACTGCCAGACAATATCTGTCTCATATTACCACTGCCTCCCAATACATTCAGGAGGCATCCTCTGAGGCAGGTGTAATGGCGGCTAAGGCGTCGACTACGTTTATCCTAGCTCGCTGAATTCTGTGGTTGAGGTCATGGAAGGTGGACCTGGACTCCAAACAGACCTTGGGGGTACTTCCTTTGTTTGGGGAAAATCTGAATAAGATTGTGACTGACTTAGCGGCTGCTAAGACTGCATTTCTCCCGAACACTAATCCTTCTGCACAGATGGCAAGTACCACTTTTCATTCCTTTCGACCTCAAGGGAAAGCAAAAGGTCAGGCATACCAGAGACAAGCCTGTGCTCCCAAAACCAGTAAGCCCAAAGCAAAACAATCCTGGGCCGCCCGTCAGTCTGCTTCCAAACAAGACAAGCCTGCTGCATGACGGGGCGGGCCTCTCCCTGGGGGATCCCAGGGTGTGAGGCCGACTTCTGCAGTTCACCCAGTTCTGGTTAAAGACCACTTCAGACGCATGGGTGCGAGAAGTCGTCTCTCATGGGTATGCAGTCTCTTTCAAGAGACGTCCCCCCTTGCCAGTTTCTGCACAACGGTTATTCCTTCGGATCTGTTGAAGGCGCAAGCTCTACACCTGGTTGTGTGTTCTCTCTTGGATACAGGAGTGGTAGTGCCGGTACCCCTGTCCCAGAGAGGCGGGGGATACTACTCGACCCTGTTTCTAGTCCCGAAACCCAGTGGGTCTTTCCGACCTATACTCAACCTCAAATCACTGAACAAATTTGTGAGAGTGTACAAGTTCCATATGGAGACGCTGCACTCGTTTGTACTGGTCATGAAACCCCGGAGATTATATGGTATCCCGGATATACAAGATGCTTATCTGCATATACCTATATACCTATTGCCATATCGCATCAGCAATATCTGCGGTTTGCTATTGGCAACCTTCACTGTTCCAGACTCTGCCGTTTGGACTGGCCACGGCCCTTCGGATCTTCACCAAGGTTATGGCCAGGGAATCAAGATCCTGCCATATCTGGATGACTTGCTGATCCTGGCGAACGCCCAAGATGTCCTCCTCATCAACTGACGGTACGCTTCCGACAAGCCCGCGGGTGGCTAGTCAACTGGAAGAAGTCCTCGCTGGTCCCTGCTCGGAGCATGGTGCACCTGGGGGCACTGCTGGATACACAGCCAAAGACCTGTTTCTGTCTCCAGAGAAAGTCCTGAAACTTCAGGACAGGATCAGATACTTCCTCTCTTGACCAAGAGGGTCGATACACTCGGCGATGCAAGTACTAGGCCTCATGGTGTCGACTTTCGACATAGTATGGTATGCTCAATTTCATTCCCGCCCTCTGCAGAGGTTAATCCTTCACAAGTGCGACGGCCTGCCTCATCGGATCAGGTCTCAAATGATCTCCTTGACTCCGGAGGTTCGTCTGTCACTGAGCTGGTGGCTGCAGGACCAACAGTTGAGCAGGGACCGTTCCCTCTGGGTCCTACTGACTACGGACGCCAGTCTGCTTGGTTGGGGCACGGTGCTAGAGCAACATTCACTCCAGGGTCGAAGGATCAAGAAGGAATCTCTCCTCCCAATATACATTCTGGAATTGCGGGCAGTGTTCAATGCTCTGACTCTTGCCCTGCCTCTGATACAGAACAGGCCAGCTCAAGTACAATCAGACAACGCCACCATGGTGGCATACATAAATCATCACAACGGCACTCAAAGCTGCATGGCAATGATGGAAGTGTCAAAAATCCTTCGTTGGGCAGAACGCCAACTGCCAGCAATATCGGCAGTGTTTATTCCGGGAGTCCTCAACTGGGAAGCGGATTTCCTCAGTCGTCAGGACGTGCATTCCGGAGTGTGGAGTCTTCATCAGGAAGTCTTTCAACTCCTAGTGGACAAGTGGGGTCTACCAGATGTAGACCTGATTGCGTCTCAACACAATCACAAAGTTCCCGTCTTCGGATCAAGAACAAGGGATCCTCAACCAGCGTTCGTGGACGCACTGGCAATTCCATGGAACTTTCGGCTGCCGTACGTGTTCCCTCCAGTGTCACTTCTACCCAGGGTACTACGGAAGTTCAAGCAAGAAGGAGGAATACTACTACTAGTCGCTCCAGCGTGGCCCAGACGGCATTGGTTGTCAGACCTGCAGGGTCTATCGATAGAGCGTCCTCTTCTACTTCCTCAATGCTCAAACCTCCTCGTTCAGGGCCCTTGTGTCTACCCGTACCTGGCCAGGCTGGTTTTGACGGTGTGGCTCTTGAACCTTCACTCCTGAGGGCCAATGGATTCTCCAAGGCGGTTATCCAAACTATGCTTAAGGCCCGCAAACCGGCTCCTGCACGGATTTATTATAGGGTCTGGAATTCTTACTTCACCTGGTGTGCTGCTAAGAATTCCGATGCTTCCAAGTTTAGTACTTCCAGACTTCTGGCTTTTTGCATAAGGCCTGGATTTAGGAATTCGTCTGGCCTCCCTCAAGGTTCACATATCTGCCTTGTCGGTGTGGTTTCAGAGAAAAATTGCATGTATACCTGACATTCATACATTCACTCAGGGCGTACTGCGGATTCAGCCTCCCTATGTCTCACCTGTGGCTCCATGGGATTTGTCTGTTGTGTTGAATACCCTGCAAGAGTCTCCATTTGAACCTCTTGAGTCAGTGGACCTTAAATGGCTCACAGCCAAGGTCCTGTTTCTTCTGGCTATTGCCTCTGCTAGAGGGGTGTCGGACTTAGGCGCGTTGTCCTGTCGTCCACCCTTTTTAATATTTCATTGTAACCGGGCAGTTCTTAGAATTCACCCTGGTTATTTACCTAAGGTGGTGTCATCTTTTCACCTTAATCAAGAGATTGTGGTTCCAGCCTACATTTCTTCTGAGTTGTCCTCCAAAGAACGGTCTTTGGATGTGGTACGGGCTGTCCGTATATATGTGGAGAGGACTGCCTCTATCAGGAGGTCAGATACCCTCTTTGTACTGTTTGGTTTTCACAAACGTGGCTGGCCTGCGAATAAGCACCTTGGCCAGATGGATTAGAATGGTGATTGCACAAGCTTATGCGTAGGCTGGACTCCCAGCTCCTGCTGCTATTAAAGCCCACTCGGTCTGTTTGATCCTCTTGGGCGGCCCATCGTGGCGTGTCCGTAGAACAGTTGTGCAAGGCGGCTCCATAGTCCTCGTTAACACGTTTATTAGGTTCTATGTCTTTGATACTTCCGCCTCCCAGGATGCTTCCTTTGGATGCCAGGTTCTCATACCTGCTAAGGTGCGTCACCTCCCTTGAGGAACAGCTTTAGGACATCCCTGATGAATTTCCTGTTGAACACAGTGTACCCCACTGAGAAAAGGAGATTTATGGTAGACTTACCATGGTTAAATCTCTTTCTGCGAGGTACACTGGGTTTCACAGGGCGCCCACCCTGACGCCTTTAGCTTCTTTGGGTTTGTATGGCATTAGCCGCTAGTCCTATCTCCTGTCGTGAGAACGTGGTTTTATTTGACTAACATCTGCCTTCTCTTTTACCTGCTTCTGCATTGGACTGGCTAACAAAACTGAGCTCACAGTGCCTGGAGGCGGGGTTATAGAGGAGGCCCCGCAATGCATCCTGGGACAGTCTAAAGCTTTAACCTGTTGGTGCCTCTGGATCAAGATCCATCTCTACACACCAATGTATTCCCTGTGGAACCCAGTGTACATCGCAGAAACAGATTTAACTATGGTAAGTCTACCATAAATTTCCTTATTTTGGGGGTAATTCCAAGTTGATCGCAGCAGGATTTTTGATAGCAATTGGGCAAAACCATGTGCACTGCAGGGGGGGCAGATATAACATTTGCAGAGAGAGTTAGATTTGGGTGGGTTATTTTATTTCTGTGCAGGGTAAATACTGGCTGCTTTATTTTTACACTGCAAATTAGATTGCAGATTGAACACACCCCACCCAAATCTAACTCTTTCTGCACATGTTATATCTGCCTCCCCTGCAGTGCACATGGTTTTGCCCAATTGCTAACAAAAATCCTGCTGCGATCAACTTGGAATTACCCCCTTTGACCTTGTCTGTATTTTGTCCGAATGGATGTTTATTATAGGTATTTCATACTAAACCCCTGTGTTCCTCTCATGTGTGGCGTCTCTTCACTGGCACTCTGGCGCTGGCACACTTCCCTGCACAGTTCTGTGTTCCTCTCATGTGTGGCGTCTGTCCCTCTTCGGCTGCCGCTGATGTCATCAGAGGCATCAGGTGGACCTTCCTGGCCAATTAAAACTGTTTACATGCGGCCAAAGAGCAAATTCCCGGGTCGCGTCATTCAGACTTGCCAACCCTGTAAGAAAGACCCGGTAAAAACCTAGGTCAATTGCAGGGTTGACCTCCCGGGAACACATACCCGAGTTGGGGCCTTTCAGGCATACCAAAATCCTGGGTTGATGTGCGCTCATTTGCAAAATCCTGGGATTTTGGAGGATGTCTGAAAGGGGTATAAGTGAAACAGCTAGCGTATAATTATTACAACATAATAACGCTGCAGTCTTCGTGGCATAGTTTGAATGGAACTTGGTTATTTTTTTTACCTTCCGTTATCTTGTGTATATTATCTACCCATCATAACACAAAAGCTTTCTCACACTTTCCTATCATTATAAAACCAGCCTTATTTTGTTCACAAGAATGAATATTTTTTTAACTTTCATCCAATTAGCCCTGATAAACTGGCACAGTGCCGTTTTCATGCGAAAATGTGGCTGCAGCCAGCGAAAACACAGGATTCCCTGAACCTGTGTGTTTTTCTGAGAAAATTTTTTTTTTTTAACGACCAAGCTAATTAGATAGCCTGTAAATAAAATAAAAATAGTGGTGAAGCATTTGTTGCAGCTGCTATATATACAAAAAAGCACAGAGGTCATCCGTAGACGATGCAGTTGATTGATCAGTTCTTTAGAGCGTTTAGTACAGTGGTTCTCAACCTCGGTCCTCAAGTACCCCCAACAGTTCATGTTTTCCAGGTCACCGAGCAGTTGAACAGGTGTATTCATTACTCACTGACATATTTTAAAAACCCAAAGGTGGAGCAAATTAGTTCACTTGCAATCCTGTGAGGAGACCTGGAAAACATGAACTATTGGGGGTACTTGAGGACAGAGGTTGAGAACCACTGATTTAGTACTACCGCTGTTCTTCTGCAGAGATTGCCTTGTTGTCAAGGTATGTACAATGCCTTGCTGCACTGATCAGATGCTGAGAATACTTGTGGAAACACCCAAACCAATGGGATGCGGTCAAGATCCCGGCGGACGGAATCCCGGCGGTCAAAATACAGACACCGGAATCCCGACCGGCACAATCCCGACATATTTTTTCTCCGTGGGTGTCCACGACACCCATAGAGGGAGAATAAAATAGTGTGCCGAGCGTAGCGAGTGCAGCGAGCCCTCAAGGGGCTGCGTTCCGCTCGCCACCCCTGTCGGGATTGTGTTGGTCGGGATTCCAGTGTCGGTATTTCGACCGCCGGAATCCCGTCCAGCGGAATTTCGTGCTGATTCCAAACCAATGTACTATACTGTGTTCAAATTAAATGGACATTTAAATGTGATAGGGTTTATTTAATTACATTTGCTAGGGTGAAAGTCTGTAGTTCTTCTGTTTTAGAGGCCACTGATCATTACATGTATTCCTGTAGATTGAAGAAGGCATTATGGTGTTAGAAGATGATTCTCCTCTGGAGGTACACACTGCAACTACACCCAACACTCCTCGCAATCTCTCTGCATGGAAAATCAGCATTCCATATGTTGATTTCTTTGAAGATGCTTACCTTGAAAAGAAAGATCGAAAGGAGAGAATTCCTGTTTTTTGTATAGATGTTGAGAGGAATGATCGAAAAGCAGGTAAAAAGTCTCATAGCATCTCTGTTATTTCCTAGCATCTTAGTTAATCTAGTTTGCATGCTGGATATACAAACTTGTAGTTTTCAATGGTGGCATGCGACAGCAAATGGAAAGAAGCTTTATGTATAAACATGTAATGTGTGTACAATGTTTATTATTATTATTATTATAGTTGGACATGAAGCTGAACATTGGTCTGTCTACAGAAAATACATCGAATTTTATGTTCTGGAGTCAAAGCTAACTGAATTCCATGGTATGTTTTGTTCTTAAAACTCCTGTTAATACTGTGCGTAGTTGTAAATTGGTTTGCATTTTTTTTATGACATTTCAACTCACTATTAAGACCTGGTATCACACAACACTTGCATTTTACAGATAATAAGTCACGTAGGCAGGGAAAGCTTGAAATCAAGAAGTTTAATTACTAAGCGACAATTGGTAAAACCTACAACTTCCATGGGTGGAATACATAGGAAGAGAACTCAGCGCATTTTTACCTGTTGTTGTCGATGTTGTTGTTATTGTTGTTGTTTTGTATTTCTAACTATATAACATCACTTTTAATTTTAAGGTACCTTTCCGGATGCCCAGCTTCCATCGAAAAGAATCATAGGACCTAAAAACTATGAATTTTTAACATCAAAAAGGGAAGAATTTGAGGAATATTTACAGGTACCACAGCTGAAAGTTTTTTTTATATATATATATATATATATATATATATATATATATATATAGCAGACTAGAGGTGGTGCGGCACTCCAATAATTTGTAACACCAGATTAATTAAATACAACGTTTCAATGCCCATTTAATAAACTGGCATTTTCGTCAGGTATAACAGAAACAATGCAACCATCTTACCTTAAGTAGAAGGTATCACCCATTGTGGCGCGAATGCCGCCGCGGGACTGCACACCCGGTGGCCGCGCATAGATGGCACTCAGAGGCTTAAACGTATACACACACACGGGCAAAAAAGTATTTGGACAGCCACCGATTGTGCAAGTTGACCCACTTAAAAAGATGAGAGAGGTCTGTAATTTCCATCATCTTTTTGCCTCACAGTATGTGTGTGTGTGTGTGTGTGTGTGTGTGTGTGTGTGTGTGTGTGTGTGTGTGTGTGTGTGTGTGTGTGTGTGTGATAATGTGGTGATAGGTGAAGTAACACAACATTCAAGGAATCCATATCCTCCTTTTTGCAGGCATGGCTGCTAGACAGTCACCATGTATATGTGCATAATATTACATTTCTTGCTTGTTCGAAAAGGAAATCACATTCTGCATTAAAGGCTTATGCCATCTGTTAAAGTAGATATTTTCACAATTACCCGCACTTGCTTCCACTTACCTGTGTTATGAGACTCCCTGTGGGGCCCACGCTGCGCTGTTGGGTCTGTTGCCCAGAGAAAGGATCACCAAAACTCAAGTAATAGGAAGTACAGCAGTGGAGACTAAATTTCCCTAAAAATGTGGAACCAGTTTAAGCTATTAAGCAAGTGCTAAAATATTTTATTACCCGAGTAAGGTACGAGATAAGTCACTATGAACCGCACTCTTTATAAAGGCACATATTTGGTGTAACCTCTCCAGTATTTGCATTGCAAATGTTTTCATGTCTGTTTTGCAAACAAAAAAACAAAACATTTTTGATAACTTTATTTTTGTTCTCACATTGCAGAGACTGTTACAGCACCCAGAGCTAAGTAACAGCCAATTGTTAGCAGATTTCTTATCCCCTAACAGCTTGGAGACTCAGTTTCATGACAAGATACTCCCAGACGTGAATCTAGGTAGGTGCCGTGTGCAGTATTGTAGATATTTCTGGGACAAAATCTAAATACAATAAAGTCAATAGCTTGAGATAACTGGAATTTAGACTTCTTGAGAAAATGTAGTACCTCTCCAGTAAAGGAAATATGTGACTAATTCAGTGAAACAATGCAAGTCGCCATCTGCATTTTAAAAGAAATTTTGAAAAAACCTGCTGTACATTTTTGTAGATTGGGAATTATTGATTTGCAGAAAACAACTGTCATGTTTGCAATTTGATACACCAGTGCTAAAACCCAATTTCTCTAACGTCCTAGTGGAAGCTGGGGACTCCGTAAGGACCATGGGGAATAGCGGGCTCCGCAGGAGACTGGGCACTCTAAAGAAAGATTCAGTACTATCTGGTGTGCACTGGCTCCTCCCTCTATGCCCCTCCTCCAGACCTCAGTTAGAATCTGTGCCCGGCCGAGCTGGGTGCTCCTAGTGGGCTCTCCTGAGCTTGCTAGAAAAGAAAGTATTTTGTTAGGTTTTTTGTTTTCAGAGAGCTTCTGCTGGCAACAGACTCTCTGCTACGAGGGACTGAGGGGAGAGAAGCAAACCTACTCACGGCAGCTAGGTAGCGCTTCTTAGGCTACTGGACACCATTAGCTCCAGAGGGATCGAACACAGGTACCTAACCTTGATCGTCCGTTCCCGGAGCCGCGCCGCCGTCCCCCTCGCAGAGCCAGAAGAACAGAAGCAGCAGAAGCATGAAGACATCGAAATCGGCGGTTGAAGACTCCTGTCTTCACTTAAGGTAGCGCACAGCACTGCAGCTGTGCGCCATTGCTCCCACAGCACACCGCACACTCCGGTCACTGTAGGGTGCAGGGCGCAGGGGGGGGCGCCCTGGGCAGCAATTAAGTACCTTTTTTGGCAAAAAGAGGCATATATACAGTCTGGGACTGTATAAATGCCAGAGCCCCCGCCATTTTTTATACATTAAGGCGGGACAGAAGCCCGCCGCTGAGGGGGCGGGGCCTTCTTCCTCAGCACACCAGCGCCATTTTCTCTTCACAGCTCCGCTGGAAGGACGCTCCCCAGGCTCTCCCCTGCAGTATTCAGGTGCTTTAGAGGGTAAAAAAGAGAGGGGGGGCACATAAATTTAGGCGCAGTATATGTGTGTGTATATATATATATATATATATATATATATATATATATATATATATATATATATATTAACAGCAGCTACAGGGTAAACACTAAGGTACTGTGTAATCCCTGGGTTATATAGCACTAGGGTGTGTGCTTGCATACTCTCTCTCTGTCTCCCCAAAAGCCTTTTGTGGGGTCCTGTCCTCAGTCAGAGCATTCCCTGTGTGTGTGCCTGTGTCGACATGTTTGATGAGGAAGGATACGTGGAGGCAGAACAAGTGCAGCTGAGTGTGGTGTCGCCGCCGACGGTGCCGACACCTGATTGGATGGATATGTGGAAGGTGTTAAATGATAATGTAAACTCCTTGCATAACAGATTGGATAAGACTGTAACCGGGGGACAGGCAGGGTCTCAACCCATGCCTGCTCCTGCAGCGCAGAGGCCGTCAGGGTCCCAAAAGCGCACACTATCCCAGATAGTTGACACAGATGTCGACACGGAATCTGACTCCAGTGTCGATGACGATGAGGCAAAGTTGCAGCCTAAAATGACTAAAGCCATCCGCTACATGATTGTAGCTATGAAGGATGTATTACACATTTCTGAGGAAAATCCTGTCCCTGACAAGAGGATTTATATGTATGGGGAGAAAAAGCATGAAGTGACTTTTCCCCCTTCCCATGAATTTAATGAATTATGTGAAAAAGCGTGGGATTCCCCTGACAGGAAGGTGATAGTTTCCAAGAGATTACTCATGGTGTATCCTTTCACGCCAACGGATAGGTTACGCTGGGAATCCTCCCCTAGGGTAGACAAGGCGTTGACACGCTTGTCTAAGAAGGTGGCCCTGCCGTCTCCGGATACGGCCGCCCTAAAGGATCCTGCAGATAGAAAGCAGAAAGCTATCCTGAAGTCAGTTTATACACATTCTGGCACACTGCTGAGACCAGCAATTGCTTCGGCCTGGATGTGTAGTGCGGTAGCTGCATGGACGGATTCTCTGTCTGAGGAGTTAGATACCCTGGACAGGGACTCTGTTCTACTGACCCTGGCACATATCAAGGACGCTGTCCTATATATGCGGGATGCCCAGAGGGACATTTGCCTGCTGGGCTCTAGAGTTAACGCTATGTCCATTTCTGCCAGAAGGGTCCTGTGGACTCGGCAATGGACAGGGGATACCGACTCTAAAAAACACATGGAGGTTTTACCTTATAACAGTGAGGAATTGTTTGGGGACGGTCTCTCGGACTTAGTTTCCACAGTTACGGCTGGGAAGTCAAATTTCTTGCCTTATGTCCCTCCACAACCTAAGAAAGCACCGTATTACAAAATGCAGTCCTTTCGTTCTCAGAGGAGCAAGAAGGTCAGAGGTGCGTCCTTTCTTGCCAGGAAAAAAGCTGCACCACGCAGCTAGTTCCCAGGAACAAAAGTCTTCCCCCGCTTCCACTAAGTCCACCGCATGACGCTGGGGCTCCACTGGCGGAGCCAGGAGCAGTGGGGGCGCGTCTCCGACATTTCAGCCACCAGTGGGTTCGCTCACAGGTGGATCCTTGGGCTATACAAATTGTGTCTCAGGGATACAAACTGGAATTCGAGGTGATGCCCCCTCACCGTTACCTAATATCGACCCTACTAGCTTCCCCCATGGAAAGGGAGATAGTGGTGGAGGCAATTCACAAACTTTTTCTCCAGAAAGTGGTGGTAGAGGTCCCCCCCCCTTCAACGGGGAAGGGGCTACTATTCCACTGTTTGTGGTACCGAAACCGGACGGTTCGGTCAGACCCATTTTAAATTTAAAATCCCTGAACTTTTATCTGAAGAAATTCAAGTTCAAAATGGAATCGCTCAGAGCGGTCATTGCAAGCCTGGAGGAAGGGGATTTTATGGTGTCGCTGGACATCAAGGATGCTTACTTGCATGTCCCCATTTATCCGCCTCATCAGGAGTACCTCAGGTTTGTGGTACGGGACTGTCATTACCAATTCCAGACGTTGCCGTTCGGCCTGTCCACGGCACCGAGAGTTTTTACCAAAGTGATGGCGGAGATGATGGTGCTCCTTCGGAAGCAAGGGGTTACAATTATCCCATACTTGGACGATCTCATAAAGGCGAGGTCCAGGGAGCAGTTGCTGATCAGTGTAGCACACTCTCAGGAAGTGTTGCGTCAGCACGGCTGGATTCCAAAGTCGCAGCTGATTCCTGCGACGCGTCTGCCCTTCCTGGGCATGATTCTGGACACAGACCAGAAGAAGGTGTTTCTCCCGGAGGAGAAAGCTCAGGAGCTTGTGACTCTGGTCAGGGACCTCCTGAAGCCAAAACAGGTGTCGGTGCATCACTGCACACGAGTCCTGGGAAAGATGGTGGGTTCTTACGAAGCCATTCCCTTCGGCAGGTTCCATGCGAGGATCTTTCAGTGGGATCTGCTGGACAAGTGGTCCGGATCGCATCTTCAGATGCATCGGATGATCACCCTGTCCCCCAGGGCCAGGGTGTCTCTTCTGTGGTGGCTACAAGGTGCTCACCTCCTCGAGGGCCGCAGATTCGGCATACAGGACTGGGTCCTGGTGACCACGGATGCAAGCCTCCGAGGGTGGGGGGCAGTCACTCAAGGAAGAAACTTCCAAGGGTTGTGGTCAAGTCAGGAGACTTGTCTGCACATCAATATACTGGAGCTAAGGGCCATATACAACGCCCTGAGTCAAGCGGAGCCTCTGCTTCGAAACCAACCAGTGCTGATTCAGTCAGACAACATCACGGCAGTGGCCCATGTGAACCGCCAGGGCGGCACAAGAAGCAGGGTGGCAATGGCAGAAGCCACCAGGATTCTTCGGTGGGCGGAGAATCACGTGCTGGCACTGTCAGCAGTGTTCATTCCGGGAGTGGACAACTGGGAAGCAGACTTCCTCAGCAGACACGACCTCCACCCGGGAGAGTGGGGACTTCATCAGGAAGTCTTCACGCAGATTGCAAATCGATGGGAACTGCCACAGGTAGACATGATGGCGTCCCGTCTCAACAAAAAGCTAAAAAGATATTGCGCCAGGTCATGGGACCCTCAGGCGATAGCTGTGGACGCACTAGTAACACCGTGGGTGTTCCAGTCGGTTTATGTGTTTCCTCCTCTTCCTCTCATACCAAAGGTGCTGAGAATTGTAAGAAAAAGAGGAGTGAGAACAATACTCATTGTTCCGGATTGGCCAAGAAGGACTTGGTACCCGGAATTGCAAGAACAAGGGCCCTGTCTGTTCCAAGACTTACCGCGGCTGCGTTTGACGGCATGGCGGTTGAACACCGAATCCTAGCAGAAAAGGGCATTCCGGAAGCAGTCATTCCTACGCTGATAAAGGCTAGGAAGGACGTGACAGCAAAACATTATCACCGTATATGGCGAAAATATGTTGCTTGGTGTGAGGCCAGGAAGGCCCCTACAGAGGAATTCCAACTGGGTCGATTCCTGCACTTCCTACAGTCGGGTGTGACTTTGGGCCTGAAATTAGGGTCCATAAAGGTCCAGATTTCGGGCCTATCCATTTTCTTTCAAAAAGAACTGGCTTCACTGCCTGAGGTTCAGACGTTTGTTAAGGGAGTGCTGCATATTCAGCCTCCTTTTGTGCCACCAGTGGCACCTTGGGATCTTAACGTGGTGTTGAGTTTCCTGAAATCCCACTGGTTTGAGCCACTTAAGACGGTGGAACTAAAGTATCTCACGTGGAAAGTGGTCATGCTGTTGGCCTTAGCCTCGGCTAGGCGTGTGTCAGAATTAGCGGCTTTGTCATATAAAAGCACCTATCTGGTTTTCCATATGGACAGAGCAGAATTGCGAACTCGTCCGCAGTTTCTGCCAAAGGTGGTGTCAGCTTTTCATCTGAACCAACCTATTGTGGTGCCTGCGGCTACTCGTGACTTGGAGGATTCCAAGTTGCTTGATGTAGTCAGGGCTTTGAAGATCTATGTTGCCAGGACAGCTGGAGTCAGGAAAACTGACTCGCTGTTTATTCTGTATGCATCCAACAAGCTGGGTGCTCCTGCTTCAAAGCAAACCATTGCTCGCTGGATCTGTAACACGATTCAGCAGGCTCATTCTGCGGCTGGATTGCCGCATCCAAAATCAGTGAAAGCCCATTCCACAAGGAAGGTGGGCTCTTCTTGGGCGGCTGCCCGAGGGGTCTCGGGATTACAGCTTTGCCGAGCTGCTACTTGGTCGGGTTCAAACACTTTTGCAAAGTTCTACAAGTTTGATACCCTGGCTGAGGAGGACCTGGTGTTTGCCCATTCGGTGCTGCAGAGTCATCCGCACTCTCCCGCCCGTTTGGGAGCTTTGGTATAATCCCCATGGTCCTTACGGAGTCCCCAGCATCCACTAGGACGTTAGAGAAAATAAGAATTTACTCACCGGTAATTCTATTTCTCGTAGTCCGTAGTGGATGCTGGGCGCCCTTCCCTAGTGCGGATTTTCTGCAATACGTGTATATAGTTATTGCTTAATAAAGGGTTATGTTATGTTGGCATCCATTGGTTGATGCTCTGTTGTTTGTTGATACTGTTAACTGGGTAAGTTTATCACAAGTTATACGGTTTGATTGGTGTGGCTGGTATGAGTCTTACTCTGGATTCCAAAATCCTTTCCTTGTAATGTCAGCTCTTCCGGGCACAGTTTCCTTAACTGAGGTCTGGAGGAGGGGCATAGAGGGAGGAGCCAGTGCACACCAGATAGTACTGAATCTTTCTTTAGAGTGCCCAGTCTCCTGCGGAGCCCGCTATTCCACATGGTCCTTACGGAGTCCCCAGCATCCACTACGGACTACGAGAAATAGAATTACCGGTGAGTAAATTCTTATTATTTGTGTACTCACTGAAAACGTGACTTTATTCCAAAGTCATTACATCCTTAGTTATTATAAATAAATGCACAGCACTCACCCAGCGACTACTTGACCAATAAAATGGCATGAAATTACTCAAATAGACCACTTATTTTAAAAATATACACACAGACCTCCAGTGGGCAGGGCATCTGGAATGGACACTTTTTAAACCAGCTCTCAACAGAAGTTCCTAGAATCGGCCTTAATCTTCCACAATTTTGCCACATTTGGACACACCAACTACCTCATTAGGTGACTTATGCTGGGTACACACTGGCAGATATATTGGCCGATCAATTGATCGGCCAGTATATCGTTAACTGATCAACGGGTGTGTACAAACGATATGTCTGTGAACGACGTCGTTCACAGACATATCGCGTCGGCCCTGCAGCACTGCCGATGACCAATATATCTGCAGTGTGTATGGCCTACCCGCGATAGGTCGGCCTTTCTACCCATCATTAGGTGGGCGGGGTTATGTAAATACATGACTCAGCCAGGTCGTAGTGTTGCGAGGTATACTGCTTGCAGGGAGCGGAACGCTCTTGCTGCTGTCAGGGAGGCTGCTGCTGGCCGGGTTACCTGTAGGATGCCTTGGTCACCACTCCAAGTACTGTTGAGAGACAAGCTGGAGTCCTCTTCCAGTTCCTTCGGTGCCGTAGGTCCCCTTCAGGTCCGCCGATCACGCAGTTCCCTTCCAGGTCCGCAGTCACCACAGTCCACTTCCAGGTCCGCCAATACCGCACCACCGCTGGGGCGGCAGTTCCCCTTTGGGTCCGCCTGGTCGGCAGTTCCCTTTAAGGTCCGCCTGGTTCACAGTTCCCCTTCAGGTCTGCAGCTCCCTTTAGGAGATTCGCCAGGTACATAGTCCCCTTCCTGGTCTACAGGTGCAGCAGTCCTTTTCTATGTCTTCAGTTCCCCTTGAGGTCCACAGAAGGTCTGCAGCTCCTTTTCAGGTCAACATGCAACGCAGTTCCCTTACAGCATGGGTGCATGAGCACAGTGAGGGACGGTGGGGGTGCATATGCAGGGTGAGATGGCAGTGAGGGTGTCTGAGCACTGTGAGGCAAGCAGTATCGATGCAAGAGTACAGTGAGGGGACAGTATGGGTGCGTGAGCAAAGTGAATGGGTAGTGTCGGGATCGCCGGCATACCAAATGCCAGTAACATGTATAACACCCAATGGGACAATGTGGGTGTATGTGCAGAGTGAGGATGCAGTTTGGGGGTATGAGCACAAGGTTATGGCTAAATTGTATAAGGCTAAAGGACCTCTAATGTCACTACCACGTGATCCATGACAAGAGGGGGAGGAGCAAGGTCGCAACATGGGACCCTAAATTTACCCTCACGGGTTCACTTTGCTCGCCACGCTTCAGGCTCGGTGGCTCATTTCACTTGCTACCAGGTTACTAAAGGGAATAGTTGGTGACGTGGATAGTGAAAGTGCTTTCCCACCGACCTTGCTCCTACCCCTGATGTCAGAGGCCTTTTAACCGACTAGGATCTAGTGTATGCACACAAGGGGTAGTGGGGGAAGTGTTGTGCTATGAGCTGAGCACAGTGTGGTTATTCCAGGATATATCGTTATAGTTGCCTGGATGTGGAGGTATGTTTAGTCGGGCGGGGAAGGCAATCCGCCACAGTCACCCACACTGAAAGCTCATTTTTCAAAGTGACAGGGAGCGGGGAAAGGGGGGGTGGGGGGCGGCGGTTGTGACCACCAGGGCCAGGGGTGTGCGGCCACTGGTGAGGTGAGCCGGGATGGGGGTCACGCAGGTGCTGCTGCTGTGTGACCATTGGTGGAGGTGAGGGTGGTGGTGCGGGCTCTGTGACCATCAGGAGCCCTGGCCAGCAAGAGACATGGCCAGTGTGTATTTATTAGGACAAAATACACACATACATAAAATCATACACATTCAACTTGAAGCAACAATCCGTGATGCAGTGTCAAGTGTAGTAACTGGATTGTTGTAAAAAAAAAAAACTATATATATTAGCTTGTATCAAATAACTCTCAGCCTGCTCAATTGCAAGCATAATAAGATAAAGAAATAAATCTGGATGTATCGAGTGTGTAATATATACACCTGGTAGATAGATAAATTGTATCAGTGTGTAGTAGCATAGATCTCAGGTCAAATGTATGCACCTGTGTACATATACAAATGACTGACATTGGGAGCCTCTACTAGCGGGAGCCTTGATCTGCGTGAGCCCGACCAGCAAGAGCAGTCACCTGTGGGTGCCTTAGCCAGCATATGCCCTGAGGGGTTTTATGGAGTCTGTTCCGCTCACTAGTTATATTTTATTTATATATTGTCACCTCAGAAACAGTAAGGATTGCAGGAGACCGAGGGATTTAGACAGTCGGAGATGGAAGGAGTGAGAGAGAGAGACAGTGGGAAACAGATGGAGCAAGACAGTGGGAGATGAAGGGAGTGAGAAACAGTGGGAGACGGAGGGAGTAAGAGAAAGTGGGAGACTGAGGGAGCGAGACAGAGAGACAGTGGGAGATGGAAGGAGTGAGAGAGAGACAGTGGGAAACAGATGGAGCAAGACAGTGGGAGATGGAGGGAGTGAGAAACAGTGGGAGACGGAGGGAGTGAGAGAAAGTAGGAGACCGAGGGAGCGAGAGAGAGACGATGGGAGATGGAAGGAGCGCGAGAGAGACGGTGGGAGACGGATGGTACGAGAGAGATACAGTGGGAGAGAAATGGAGAATTAAAAAGGCCTCTTTCCTTTACCTGTGTACTCTTTAGAAACCCAGCCCATTATGTAAATTGCAGGAATATTTGGCTCATTTCACGACAACAATCTGCCAGTGTGTACAGAGGAAAGATTAATTGGCCAATGTCCTCTGCAACAGATATATCTGCAGATGGCAGTGGTGATTGGTCAGTGTGTACCATCTACAGATAGGTCTGCAGATATATCTGCCAGTATGTACCCAGCTTTAGATGGAGAGGATTCTCTGGATGTCTTTTCTGGACCGGGACATTTCCACTGGATTCCGGACACTTTTGGTGGTGGCTTGTATGACCGCAAATTGAGAGGGCGAGTTGTTCATTTTCTTTGTTTTCTCTCTCTCGCTCGCTCTCTCTCTCTCCCTCTCCCTTCCTCTCTCCTGGGATGTCCTGCTCCCATGGCAAGAGGTAGGTGGGTTGGTGCTTTCTCCACAATTTGGGACGGAGAACAGCCAAGCTATTTGATGTCAGATCTTACTTTGCATTTTCCTAAACTAGGTATTTCTTTTTCATCCACTAGGGGTCACTGGAGTACTCTTGGGATATGGACGGCCTCTATAGGAACAGGGCACTGAATATTTAAATTTAGAACACTCCACCCCTCCATATCCCAGAGTACCTCAGTGTTTTTTCTGTGCTCAAGTAGCAACAAGGTCTGTGGCTTAGTCCACAATTATTTTGAATATTTTTTATTTTTTAAGTTAATATTTTTTCTTTTTCATACACATCCCTTTCCCCCTTCCAAAAGGCAGGGTCAGGGATAGTGCAAGCTGCTACAAGCAACTTTTGCGTGTCGATCCTCAATAAATGAGCACCCTCACAGCCATACAGACATCCTGCAGACAGGCTGGCCGGCGCTTACAGAGAAGCCCCGTCGGAGCCTCATCACAGGAGTCCAGGTATGTTGATCGGGGCGGTCAGCTCACGCTGCCGCCCCGCTGTGTGGGGACAATGTTTTCTTTCATAGACAGCCGCTGGCGCATGGCCGCTTGCATCCCTATACAGCCCGGCCGCTGCCGCTGCTCCGGCCGCTGCTCAGAGCGCTTCAGGACGCGCTCCCCGCTGTCTGTTTCCAGCGCGTCCCGCTACCCGGCTCCCGCTGGCGGCCCCACACTAACGCTGCCCGCCCCGCATACTGCCTCCGCAACGGAGCATACAGGGTGGGTGGGGGGGGGCATTACAGGCTGCAAGCAGAGGGTACAATCACGGCACGAGGGGGGACAAACAGCAGCAGCAACAGTATGCTGGGCTGCAGGGATGATTTACACAGGATTTGTAGACAGGGTTATATATCAGTTTAAAGACTTGAAACCTGTACTGTGACTATAATTTTAAGCATGGCAGCCATTTTAACCATGCTTCCTGTGTCTTCCTGCTGTGATTCCAGAACGTTCCAGTACTACATCTCTACTCCACCGGAGGCGCAGGGGTGTTAGTGGGACTTTGGGATCACATTTCATAGTACTGGCCACGTGTACTTGGCCAGATATATATATATATATAGAGACACCTTAGTACTATTTTACTGAGTCGTGCAAGTGTCTGTTTTTTGTGTATTGTATTGTCTGTCTCAATAATGAGTAAGGCACCAGCAAAAATTAAAAAGCATCACTACAAAGTCTGTAGCAGTGTGTTACCGGACGGATCTACCACATGTACAGTATGTTTTGTGGATTCAGTTCCGAATACAATTTCTGCTCCGGTTTTAAAGCCAGTTTCCTCCCCGGACCCTCCATGGGAAATGCTAGCCAATGTACTGGCTGGGTTGCAATCAGAATTGACCGCCGCTCGACAAGAGCGGGAAACGGCAAGATCTGAGTCTAGGGTGAGACCGCCAGAACTACCGGAGGCGTCTCAGCCTTGCGAAAGTTCCAAATCCATTTTGCGTAGACTGGATAAATTTCATATGTCTTATGATTTACCAGTTTCTGCTATGTTGCATTCTGACGATTCCATGCCAGACCTCACGGCACAAGATGAGGGTGAGGAGGGCGAAGTGGAGTCAGATAGTGAGGATTTTAACAGCTCAGGCATTGATAATCTCATCAGAGTGGTGCGTCAGTCTCTGAAGTTTACAGAAACTGAGGAGCCTCTGACAAATGATCAGGTCGTATTTACTAAACGACCGAGAACTCCAATGTGTTTTCCTGTTTCGGAGTCTCTTAATAAGATGTTAGTAGAAACACGACAGACTCCAGATAAACGGTTTTCTATACCTCGCAGATTTAAGTCTAGTTACCCGTTTCCAGACTCTGTGACATGTACATGGGAGAATCCACCAATAGTTGATTCGTCAGTGTCGAAACTTACAAAGAAATTAACCATACCAGTGCCAGCTGCTACTATGCTTAAAGACCCTTCAAATCGCAAAATAGAAACTATGCTAAAGTCCATGTATGTAGCAGCAGGAGTGCTGCTGAGACCTGGCTTGGTTGGCGTCTGGGTCACTAAGGCGCTCATAGTATGGATAACAGAACTCAAGTGTGCCCTACATGACGAACACCTTATACTTCTTGCTGATCAAATGTGTGAGGCTGCGGAGTATCTATGTACAGCTTCTACTGACGTCTGTCAGCTCACTTCTCGCCTTTCATCGTCGCTAGTTACAGCATGACGAGCACTCTGGCTGCGTTCTTGGCAAGCGGAGGCAGAGGTCAAAAGAGGTATAGAGGCGTTACCTTACGGTGGCGAGAAGTTGTTTGGTCCTGAATTGGACAAATGGATTTCTGAGGCCACGGGAGGAAAGTCGGTTTTCTTACCATTGCCTCCACCGGTACCAAGACGGAGGTACTCTGGGTCTGCGTTCAAATCCTTTAGACCTCAGGCCTTTCGCGGACGTGGCAGAGGAACAGCCACGCCTGGTAGACGTGGTCGTGGACGTGGTTTCCAACAAACCAACACAAGTCGTCAGGACGCTAAGGTCACCGACGGGCTACCAGCCCATCTCGGTTCTCCGATTGTGGGAGCACGCCTTCAGACGTTCCATTTGGCGTGGTTCCAGACATCCGCGGATGGGTGGATCCGCAATTTAGTGTTAAGAGGTTACAAAATAGAGTTCGACTGTCTTCCGCCACTGCGGTTTTTCAAGACAGGACTGCCTCTGTCGGACGACAAGAGGGCGGTTCTGCAGATTGCCATTCAGTCCCTACTGGATTCAGCAGTTTTGATTCCGGTCCCTGTACACCAACAGGGTCAGGGTTATTATTCCAGTCTGTTTGTGGTACCGAAGCCGGATGGCTCAGTCAGGCCAATATTGAACTTAAAGGGTCTCAATCGGTACGTAACTTACTACAGATTCAAGATGGAATCTCTGCGCTCAGTGATTGCAGGTTTAGAGCCAAAGGAATTCATGATTGCGCTAGATCTCAAGGATGCGTACTTTCACATTCCGATTTGGCAGCCTCATCAGAGATTCTTGCGGTTTGCAATACGCCAAAACCATTACCAGTTTCAGGCTCTACCGTTTGGCCTATCGTCAGCGCCTCGGGTATTCACCAAAGTGATGTCTGTGATGATAGCTCATCTCAGATCCCTGGGAGTGACAATAGTTCCGTATTTAGACGATCTGCTCATCAAAGCCCCGTCTCAACAGATGCTTCTCCAACATGCGCTGCTAACGTACAATGTACTGGTTCACCACGGTTGGATTGTCAACTTCAAGAAATCACATCTCATTCCGTCTCAACGCCTTCAATTCCTAGGTATGATTCTCGATACGGTAAATCAAAGAATTTACCTACCACAACAGAAAGTACAGATTATTCGCCATCTGGTACAATTAGTGCTCAAGCCACGCACAGTCTCGGTACATTTGTGCATTCGCCTCTTAGGAACAATGGTGGCGGCTTTCGAATCGCTTCAGTTCGGAAGATTTCACTCACGTCCATTTCAACTGGATGTGCTCGCATAGTGGTCGGGCTCGCATCTGCAGATTCACCACAGGGTGAGGTTGTCGGCAAGGGTGTCTCTACTCTGCTGGCTCAAGGTACACAATTTAACCGCAGGGAAACTGTACGGCGGCTGGAATTGGATAATTCTAACGACGGACGCGAGTCTCAGAGGTTGGGGAGCTGTAGTTCAAAATTGTCAGCTCCAGGGTCTCTGGGCGGATCACGAAAGATTGCTGTCTATAAATGTCCTGGAACTCAGCGCAATTTACAATGCACTACGACAAGCAGTACACATGCTTCGCTCTCAGACTGTTCAAGTGCAGTCAGACAACGCAACGGCAGTCGCATACATCAACAAACAAGGAGGAACGAGAAGCCGCATGGCAATGCGGGAAGTAGCTCGAATCCTCAATTGGGCAGAATACCACCAGGTGATATTGTCGGCAGTGTTCATTCCGGGAGTGGACAATTGAGAGGCAGATTATCTCAGCCGTCGGGATTTTCATCCAGGAGAATGGGCATTAAATCCAGAAGTGTTTCACATGTTGGTTCAGCGGTGGGGTTACCCTCAAGTGGACCTAATGGCGTCTCGCCACAATCGGCAAACGCTCCAGTATGTGTCCAGAACGAGAGATCCAAAGGCAGTGGCGGTGGATGCTCTCACCGTTGCGTGGCCGTACAGCCTCGTGTACCTGTTTCCACCGTTTCCGCTGCTCCCTCTGTTGCTAAAACGGATCAAAAGAGAGTCTGTCACAGTCATACTAGTGGCGCCTCATTGGCCTCGGAGAGCTTGGTTCTCGGATCTCCACGGACTACTCGCAGACGATCCTTGGCCGCTCCCACTACGTCCAGACTTGTTACAACAGGGTCCATTCCTTTACCCCGATTTAGCGCGGCTGCGTTTGGCTGTTGAGACCGCCCTCTTAAGAAGAGAGGGCATTCCAGAATCGGTTATACCAACCATGTTACGAGCTAGGAAGCCAGTTACGGCAGCTCATTATTACAGAATTTGGCGTGCCTATACAGGTTGGTGTGAAACTCGGAAGTTTCCGACATCATCTTTCAAGTTATCCCGTCTTTTGTTATTTCTACAAACGGGGTTAGATGGAGGACTGCGTTTATCTACACTAAAGGTGCAGGTATCTGCTTTGTCAATTTACTTTCAAAGAAGATTGGCTCTATTGCCGTCTATACACACCTTTCTGCAAGGTGTCCTCAGAGTACAGCCTCCATTCATTCCACCTACAGCGCCATGGGACTTGAATCTGGTTTTAGATTTCTTACAGTCTTCATATTTCGAACCCTTACAGCAAGTGGATATAAAGTTTCTCACTTGGAAAACAATTTTTCTTCTAGCCTTAGCTTCAGCAAGGCGTGTTTCAGATTTGGGTGCCTTGTCATGCAAGCCACCGTATTTGGTGTTTCATGATCACAGAGCGGAACTTCGGACGAATCCCGCTTTCTTACCAAAGGTAGTGTCATCTTTTCACATCAATCAACCAATAGTAGTTCCTGTGTTAACAGCAAATTCTGGAACTCTGGATGTGGTACGCGCATTACGCGTTTATGTATCCCGAACGTCTACAGTTCGTAAGACGGATACGTTGTTTGTTCTCTATGATGCTGCCAAGATGGGTTGGCCAGCTTCTAAGCAGACCTTATCCAGATGGATAAAACTGACCATACGTCAGGCTTACCTTCATGCTAGGTTACAGCCGCCTACATCAGTAACAGCTCATTCCACACGTTCTGTGGGAACTTCATGGGCAGCTGGTCGTGGAGCTTCTACGACGCAGCTTTGCCGTGCGGCTACATGGTCTTCCGTGCACACGTTTGTGCGCTTTTACAAGTTTGATACGTTTGCGGCATCAGCATCTAGCTTTGGCCGCCTAGTGTTACAGGTGCCAAACAGCTCTCCCGCCCACGGGGGAAGCTTTGGTACGTCCCAAGAGTACTCCAGTGACCCCTAGTGGATGAAAAAGAAAATAGGATTTTGGTACTTACCAGGTAAATCTTTTTCTTTGAATCCATAGGGGGCACTGGACGCCCACCCAGAGCAGTTTTACCTGGTTTGTGGTAAGTTCAGGGGATCTTATGGTAACACACTCTCACCGACTGGTTCAAATTATCAAGTGCTGGTTATGGTGTCAACTGTTTAGTTGTCAGTAACGTTATGTGTCAACTTCATTGTTGTCCGTTATGTTATATGTAATACTCCATTGTCAACCTCTCTATAGCTCCTGTTCGGCTCAGTAAAAAACACTGAGGTACTCTGGGATATGGAGGGGTGGAGTGTTCTAAATTTAAATATTCAGTGCCCTGTTCCTATGGAGGCCGTCCATATCCCAAGAGTACTCCAGTGCCCCCTATGGATTCAAAGAAAAGGATTTACCTGGTAAGTACCAAAATCCTATTTTCAATTGGCTCAAGAGATATTAAGTTAACAGCTTTCGCCGATGAAGTGGACCAGAGACAATTTTACATAACTTGGGGTCCATATACAGATGTCCATATACAGATATCTATCCTCCTTGTGGTGTGTAGTGCGAGAAACTAATTGCATTACATTTGCCTGCGCTTTGTCGCGGTGTGTTGAGTCGCAGTGTAATGAGTTGAGTCTCCGCCGGGTGCAATGCTGGTGTTCATCCACCAGGTGTCGCTTTTGAAAACCACCATTGCTCATGTGTGAAGTCTCCATTGTAAAGGCAAACGATGCTTGTAGTTTAAGAATAACTTTTTTTTTTAATGATCTCTACATTAATTAGAAATGTGAACACATAAATGATTTGCTCAGAGTCTCCAACGCACACAAAGAAAAGCACAGTTCAGAGTTCTACACAGCTGTCTAAAAGGAAAAAAAAAAGTAATTACAATCAATGATAGAGATGGGACACACAGCAGTATAACATTTTTTCACAATGAGCGACATCACTATGTCATTGCAGGTGTCAGTCGTCTGTGTTCATGGCTCTTTTGGCATAGTGGTGTCTCCGATGGTTACCTTGCCCGTGAGCTAGGGTTCGATTCCTGCCAAGGACACACTTGTAATGTATATCTGTGTAAAAAGTAGCATCCACAGTTAGACATGCACACAGATATACATTCAAAATTAGTAAAAAGCCGTAGATACTACTTTTTACACAGATATATATATACAAGTATGGCTTTTCAAATTACGAACAACATATTTTTATGAGACTGAATTTACTCTATTCTTCCTGGGCCTTCCCATTGCTTTAATAGACAGCCTCCCCCAATCCCACCCCTGTGAGACTTGCGATTTGACGGACTGGGTGTTCTGCTTAGTAAATGACAGCATGAGCAATTAATTTACATACAGTAGTGTACTGGCTATGTTGTGTTTTACTAAGCAGCACAGCCAGTCTGTGAAATCACAAGTCTCACAGTGGGGGAGGCTGCCTATTAAAGCAATGCAGAGTCCTGGGAAGAAATACAGTAAACACAGTCTCATAAAGATAACACTATCGTAATTTGAAAAGCTATACTTGTATATCTGTGTAAAAAGTAGTATTCATAGTCTTTTTTCTAATTATGGGTGTATATCTGTGTGCATGTCTGAGTCTGTATACAAAGCACAACAGAACTTGTTTTGGGAAAATTAGAAGAAAACTGTGGATGCCTCTTTTTACACAGATATAATGCTACTTTTTACATAGATATACAATACAAGTGTGTCTTTTAAAAATTACAAGTGTTATATTTATGAGACTGAGTTTACTGTACTTCTTCCCGGTCCTCATTGCTTTAAAAGGGCAGCCTCCCCCACGACTAATCCCACCCCTTGTGAGACTGGGTGTACTGCTTAGTAAATGACAAACACAACGCGGCCAGTAGACTACTGTATGTAAATGAATGACTCATGCTGGCTTTGGGGGAAGGGAACACAGAAGGGAAGTTCATTTATAAAGGCCAGTACTCACTGGCCGATGTGGGAGAGATGTGTGCTGAGCGAACCGCTCAGCACACATCTCTCCCGCCGCTCAGCACAGCGCGATGTGTGCTGAGCAAGCGGGGGGAGACCGCTCATTTCACCCAACGGGTGAAATGAGCGACCTGCTAGATTGGCCTGCATGCAGGCTAATCTAGCACCAGCGATTGTCAGATTGCTTAGATTTTAAGCAGCGATCGCTCCGTGAGTACCCCCCTTAAGGCATGTTAGCATTGTGAATGCACCGAGAGATCGTTAGGTGGGGAGAAGATAAAGCAGCTTTGTCACTGTTTTTTGCTCTGTCCATTGTATAGACCGTTCTGGCTTCAGGTCAAGCATTATGTGGAAGACCACTTGATTGATTATCTCACCTTCAATGCGGGATGGGCAATGTTTGACTTTCACCATCTACTGCTCGGATAATAAAGGGGGTAGCCGATTACTCCTACCATTAGCGCAGCTGTCCACTAAGCAGTTCTACAGGAATGTATTTCGACATCTCCCCCATCATTGTCCTTGTTTTAGGTCCAAGCTTTTTTATTTGTTCCGTATGGACTTGGTAGAGGTAACCCTGCAAAAGTACTCTAAGGTGGAACGATTTTTTAGTATTTTGGAGACATGTCTAAACACTGTCTATTGAGATTGTTTTTATTATGCATGATTGACAGTACAGGTGATGTAATGGTTAACATTATGCCTCACAGCACTAAGGTCATAGGTTCAATTCCCACCATGGCCCTAACTGTGTAGAGTTTGTATATTCTCCTCGTACTTGCATGGGTTTCCTCCGGGTACTCCTGTTTACTCCCACAATCCAAAGATATACTGGAAGGATAATTGGCTCCCAACAAAATAAACCCTAGCGTGAATGTGTGTGCATGTACTTGTAAGAAAATATAGACTAAACTCCACTGGGGCAGGGACTCATGTGAATGGACAATTATTCTCTGCAAAGTGCTGCAGAATATGTGTGCGCTATATAAATAACTGGTAATAATAAATAAATGATAATGATCCGCCTTTTGCTTGACTTGAGTACCGCTTGAGGGGGGAGTGTGTGGAATGCACTCACAATCTTGTTTACAGTTCTCTTCGAACCATTCTTCCACTAACTACTTTGTACAACTACACACTTCTGCTCTGCTCTGTATTTTACTCTGCCTGTATTTTACTGAATTAAATATGAAATACTTCTACTAATATACAAAGCATTTTTGGACAGCTGTAACGAAATCCATCTCTTCCCTTTCCTCAAAATATCTCCTAACTTGACCCCTCTTTTCTGCCTAAAGTCTTTGGGGGTGATTCAGACTTGATTGTAGCTGTGCTAAATTTAGCACAGCTACAATCAGGAACACAGACATGCGGGTTGACGCACAGGGGTAGCCCGCCCCGCATGTCGGTCCCTGCCCCGTCACTGAAGTACAAAAGCATCGCACAAAGGTGATGCTTTTGTACTTCAGGAGTAGCTCCCGGCCAGCGCAGCTTTTGCCTGCTGGCCGGGAGCTACTCGTCGCTGCCCGGCTCGCAGCAGCTGCTGTGGCCAGTCCCCCCCTCCTCCCCCCCCCCGGCACTGTCCGGCCACGCCTACGTTGGTTGGCCGGACTGCGCCCATAAAACAGCGGCCAAAACGCCGCCGTGCCGCCCAGCGACCGCCTCTGCCTATCAATCAGGCAGAGGCGATCGCTAGGCAACGAGGGCTGTCAGCCATGCGCCGGCGCACTGCGGCACCAGAGCATGCGTAGTTCTGACCTGATTACTTGCTCATAATATCGACTACAGGACGTTAGAGGTCTGCGTCCACTCTGTTGAGTTCCCTTCCTTGTACAACAATACTTTCTCCTTACCGGCAGACCTTCAAGAGTTCTCTGAAATGTGTCCTCTTTCCAAATTCCCGAGTCATCCTTTAAACCTTTTCTACCAGATTTTTCTACCAGATTAACACTACACTACACAGTTGACACAAATTTACCCTGTTGCCCCTGACTGGATCTCACAACCCCACTGAGCTGTTTGTTCTCACCGGTGCACAATAAATAGCACTACCTATTTGTGAACAGAACTTTCTTACTGCTTTGTGTGTGAATTAGCTTGTGACCTAAAAGAAGCATAATGGTAATACATTCGCTGCTCCAGGAGCCTGTCTTAAGGTACTGCAGCCAAAACATTGTGACATTTCTAGATAATTTTCCATTTCTGTACTTTGTTATGGAAACACTCCCAAAATGGAATAACCGCTTCTATCCAACATAGTAGACATGCACACAGGATCCCTGGGTAATGTGCCAGCACACACTATATATAGTAGTTAACTGCTGTTAAGGTTACTATTATACTGTATTATGAATATATGTCTTTGTGTTCTAATTTTCAGGTAAAATGATCAAGTCTGTACCAGGCAAGCTAATTAAAGAGGTAATTTAATATTTAGCTTTTTAACCTTTCAGACTTATTTTGTGTTCCTAAGCTACAGTATAATGTGTCCCTGATTACAGAAAGGACAACATCTAGAGCTTTTCATCATGAATTTCATCAACTCATGTGAATCCCCAAAACCTAAACCAAGCAGACCTGAGTTGACTATTCTCAGTCCCACGTCAGAGAACGACAAAAAGGTGTGAAGAAAGATTCCAGTGTAGCATCTCTTTCTTGTCCTGTTTATTTATATGTGATATTTTGAATGCCTGTTTGTGTCTTGTTTTGAATTCAGCTTTTTAACGATATGTACAAGAACAATGCCAACCGTTCAGAGTATATAGAGAGAAAGCATAACCAGAACTACTTCATGGAAGTGCTGACGGTAGAGGGTGTTTATGACTATCTTATGTTTATAGGTAAGTAATAGCTCTTATCTGTTGGATTTCAGCGGTATAGGTGTCTTGCAGGAATAGTGTAGTAGGGGTATATTTACAAAGTAAACCCGCTGTAGGTTTCGGCTCAATATTTAAAGTGGCACTAATATTAAGTGTAAAGCACTCTCCTGTTTCACACTTTAATATTTGTGGCGCTTTAAATTTACAGCTTAAACCCTCTGAGAAGCAGTGTATTGCTTTGTAAATATGAACCGTAGTATTTACTAGTTATTTGTAGATCATACATGAGCTAAAAGGTAGAGTAAGTTCATACACTATATCTTGGACCTATTCTTACATTGTCAGGCAGTAATCCTGCCCCCGGTCCCTTTAACCAATCCAGGTTGATTCACTGCCTTTTCGCATGAATTAGCCTGAATCTTGTTCTTGCCTTTAACATTGCTTTCAGTGGTGGTGAGTTGTTTTACCCATCCATGAACTGCCAGAAAGAAGGGGCTTAGCCCCCTTAAAACCTTAATGCTACAATTTCTTGCATGGTAGAGTTATTTAAGTCTCATGCCAAAAGTATCTTCCAGGACTTGGGTGTCTGCTCCAAGCAGGATGTAGCCAGCGCTCTTTTAGCTTGGTTGTGTTGTTTTGCTCCATGGGACTTCTAATGAGTCCTGTTGTTCTACATTAAAGGTGTCCAATGTTGCTGCCCTCCATTTACCATGGCTCTTCACTTGTTACTGCAGAGGTCAAGAGATTGAAGGCAACTCCATGCAGCAGCCCATCATAAATCTATTTCCTTATTGTACTATCAAGGGAGAATGTTACATAAAATTATCTATAAATAAGTTTTAAAAATACTTTGTATATGTTTAATGGGCCTCCATTTTATACAGAAAGCAGTGCCTGTAGCATGGGTACATTTTTTTTTTCTGTTGTGTTTTTTTTAACGTGGATACATTCCCCAGCAATAGAAGTAGTTAATGCAGGGTTAGAGAAAGAGGGACTCAGCCACACATTGCATATCCCCCAGGTAATAGCCAACTTCATCATGACAAAATGCACAGATGTGTCCTCATACATCTTTGCTCCGAGCGCTACAAGTGGCGTTACACATAACGCATGAGTGCCATGTGACTCTAGTGCTGAGCATCATGTTTTTGCATTTTTTTTGTGAAAATGCATCTGTCGCAAAGTAATGCGATAGGACGCAGGAGCAGCTTCTGCTGATAAACATGATATTCAGTATGCCTATATTCTGTGTGTGACTGCGACTGTATTTCATACAAATTGCTATGCGTAACATGGCTTATCTGATGCAGATACAGCCACAATTACACACACAATATGGGCATGCTGCATTTCATTTTAATCAGCAGGAACTGCTCCTGCATTACTTTGCGACTAAGACACATTTTCACAGGGAAAAAAAAACGCAAAAAATTTCCTCGCACTTGTCGCGCCCCGACATGGCGCGACAAGAAGGGCTGTTTAGCGTGACGGCAGCAAGGATGTAAGAGGACACAACTGTAGATATTAAAGCAACTGTGAATTTGTGTAAAACAGGTTATCCATGTGACAACAGTATTTTGTTTGGGAACCTCAGAAAGGTGTTAAATGACAGAGGGGGGAGGTGTTAAATCTTGGAGAGAGTTAAAGTACCTGCTAATCCGCTCCTAGCTGTCCTTTTTATAACACAACCTGTAACATAACATTTAGGGGCTGATTGGCTGGTACTTTAGCTCTCTCCACTTTATCTATCTCCAAGATTTGTCCCCTAGCTTTACACCCTCTCACTGAAGCATCGGCTCTGATACTGAACACGGATCGGAGCCGGGGCTTCAGATATACTTACCCCTTTCACACTGCCGGATGGTCACAGGTCGCCATTCACACCACAGGACGATTGGAGATGATGTCCTCTCCGAGCGCTCCTGAGCCTGCCATTCAGCAGCCTTTTAGGCATGTCTGGGTCATGTATGACACGGGTCTGCCTTTCAAACTTCAGCCAACCCAGGTTGAACCCAGGAATAAGCCCTGGTCGTGACCCGGGATGCATGACCTATGTCGACCCTTTCACACCGAGCCAGGACACTGGGCTTGCCTCAGAGATAACCTGGGTTCTCAGTTCAGTGTGAAAGTCTTCCAGATGGGATAAAGTGTCCATGGACATAGGCACGTCACACTTCTGTCTTCTATGGAGAATGGCAAAAAAAAAAAAAACATTTTGACAATAGCCCACACAAAATCTTACAGATTACTCGACTCATACTTTATATTCTATAGATTGATGAGACCAAGAATTCAATCATAGGCTCGCTTTTGGTGCAAAACTAACAAGGTGCATCACTATTGCAAGACTACTATCACTACTGCTATGCTATTAGGATGGTTCTCTGCTGAACTGGAAATTTTTTGAAAGTAGGGGGAAAATGTATGCGACATGATCTGGACATATTCTGAAAGACAACCTGCTGCAGTCTGCCCAATACTGTACCTAGCACTTGTGAGAGTCAGTTGCCCAATTCGTACAGCAGAAGTCACATTGGAATGGATATCATTCCTATTTAAAATCTGTGAAAGGGTATCAAAACTGCTG
The DNA here is from genome assembly GCF_028390025.1 of Pseudophryne corroboree. NCBI lineage: Eukaryota > Metazoa > Chordata > Amphibia > Anura > Myobatrachidae > Pseudophryne > Pseudophryne corroboree. The sequence continues at coordinate 448,800,957 of NC_086447.1, forward strand.
TTCACTTAATGTCCCCATCCAGTCTGATTGAGCTTCAGCAGTATTACAGAGAAGCAATGAAACTTGAGAGTGTTCAGATACACAAAGCTGGCTGAGACTAAACCAAATTGTCTCTTAGTTACAATAAGGGGGCTATCCAATTAGCAGCAATAAAGGTTTTTTTCCCACAATATTTTTTTAATTTTATCACAGGTTTTTTGTTTTTTTTTTTGTTTTTTCGTTTTTTTTTATCACCGACATCCAATTACATTGTACGAAGAAAAAAAAAAGTTTTTCTCGTGAAAATACATAGGGTCCGTGAAAACCCGCTATGTATTTTCGCAGCACTTATCGCTTAAAAAATGGTCACTTTGCTGGAGTTTGGCTTCGCCTGCCTCAGGCAGGCAAAACCAATCCCTGGTAAGGGTTGGCTATCGGGGCTAAAAGGTTAGCCCCTGGCAAAACAATTAGCTGCGGTAAATTACCATGGCTAATTGGATACCCCCTAGAACAAGAAGGAGTTGAATATTTTTGTAATCCATTATAGACTTTTTTTCTTTTTTATCTGCGAGTTAGAATTTTGCTTTCCTTTGCCGTCACAGAACACTTTGGGTAAATCTGTAGTAATGAGTAAATCCATTTGGTTTCATGATCTAAAAAAAATACAAGATGCAGAATGCAGTAGACAATTACCTAATATAGCTATTGTATTGGTCACACTCATGTGACAACTTTAAAGCTTGGTACACACTGGAGCGATGTCCGTACGATACCATTTCGGAACGACATATCGCTTGCATCGCTCAGTATGTATGGGGGATTGCGCACTCCCGCGGTCGCTAGCAACAGCCGCATGATTTAATGTGCTGCACATCAAATTAAGCAATATCACTAGTGTACTGTAGTATGCTAATGAAGGATGGAACATGATGCTCTGTCCTTCATTAAAGTCATTCCAGTGTGTTTATACAACCTGGGATCCAGTGTTACAATGTCAGAACGAATGCCCGTCACTCCAGTGTAGACACAGCTTTACTGTGCCTAGTTAGGTGGCATACAGATGTAGCATTCTAAAGTTGTGTAGTTACATTTAAAACCGTGCTATTTATAGCTGTGTTTACTAGTCATTGTTAAAAAAAAAAACAGATATTATTTCATCATACTAGCAGGTGTGCTGTAAATATAGGAATATTACTAAACTCTTCTTCTTATGAATTACGGGCAGGACGTTGTGTTTTCCACATTCCTGATTGGTTTCATCACCTGTTAATGGGAGGACGAATCCTTTTCAAAAATACGCTTGAGACCTACACGGACCATTACCTGCAGTGTAAAATGGAACAACTTAGTCAAGAACATCGACTTGTTTCATTAATTACACTTCTTAGAGGTATGTACATAGCTATAGTGCTGATTGTTGCTGCAGTTGACCAAAATTGTATGTACAGTATGTATGGCTATTGTGTATGTATTATTGGCTAAGTAAGTCTAGATATGTTATTTTTTTGTTTTTGTTTTTATTTTATTTTTGCCACCACTTGGTTGTGAACTGCTACATGCTGTGCTGTTTGTTTTATGTTGTGTAGGACAGCAGTGTAGTACAGGTTGAGTATCCCTTATCCAAAATGCTTGGGACCAGAGGTATTTTGGATATGGGATTTTTCCGTATTTTGGAATAATTGCATACCATAATGAGATATCATGGTGATGGGACCTAAATCTAAGCACAGAATGCATTTATGTTACATATACACCTTATACACACAGCCTGAAGGTAATTTTACCCAATATTTTTTATAACTTTGTGCATTAAACAAAGTGTGTCTACATTCACACAATTAATTTATGTTTCATATACACCTTATACACACAGCCTGAAGGTCATTTAATACAATATTTTTAATAACTTTGTGTATTAAACAAAGTTTGTGTACATTGAGCCATCAAAAACAAAGGTTTCAGTATCTCACTCTCACTCAAAAAAGTCCGTATTTCGGAATATTTGGATATGGGATACTCAACCTGTATTATGAGTAATCCACTGTTTCTGGTTGCCTTATTCATGGGGCTGTTTATGGTCATGGTGGAGACCCCAAGTGTAGCATGTCTATAATAGTTACTCATTTTTAATGCTGCCATAATAAATAGTGGATAGTTTTATTACTAGCCAAAAGGTTACGGTTAGTAGTGGAAGCATATAATTTTGTGTTGAACTCAGGATGATAATAGATCTATTTTTATGTTGAATCCCTATCACTCCTTCAAGGGTGTCTGTGGCAGACTCAGTATGGAAGACCTCATAAACAATCTGGTGCAGAGATTCATTCTATCTGTAGACCATGAACACAGCCACTAATGCTGGAGGCCTGTATAGTTTTGTCCAGTGACAGGATAGGCAATGCATATTAGGAGGCCCAGATATTACTCGCTCCTAAGAGGTGTGGGGAGTAGCACTGCTCACTCTCTAGCTCTGGGAAAACAGCAGTTATTCTTCACTCTTTGGTGGGAAGCTCAGACAGTATCCAGACCCATGGAGTACATTCATGCATTCCTTTCTATTCTCATTGGGTAATTTTTTTCTGGTATAGAGAGTTTCGATCTCCACACAAAAGTAACATGGCTCTCACCAAAGGTACATTATTTACATTGTGCTAAGACCAGCTAGGACTGCTTTGAGCAGTACCACAATAGCTAATGTGTTTTTAGATGTATTTTAGTATTGTGCTAGAGACATGGCTGCTTTCTGTGCTGACCACCATAGCAAATTGTTTTAATTTTATAATTATGCTGTAGCATAGTTTAAATCTAAATTATGTGTGTTACTGGCCCTTATAACTACAGTACTTTAACCATCTCCAAAAAATTATTACCAGCTTTATCTGGATGAACAATCCCAATTAAATAATGACTTTATGTAGACACCTAGGGCAAATAAAAGGCATGGATATGAAGTGTTATCTTTCATCAATACTAAATCAAAAGGCAGCCTGGCATATAGAAACCCAAAACAAACAGTGGATTAAGATATAACGGCACAGAGTGAAACCACCTATATTTGCTTTCAGAAATCATTGTCTTCGTTTCCAGTCACCATTATCACCAGTCATAAACAGTCAAAATTGTCTCAAGAGAACAGAAAGAACGTCATTAGAATCTGGAGGATTAATGGAAACTTTCTGCCATTTTCTCTCTCATCCTATCTGGGGTACACTGGATAAACATGGGGTGCAGTGGGTGCTGTTCCAGGAGCAGGCACAATTTCAAAATAAACTTCTTTGTGGGCTGCCTCCTCAACCTGTACATCCCATAGGGTCAGGGATTTTGCCCAATGAATTGGCACCACTTTATTTGAGCTGTACGTTTTGTTTTTTTCGCCACTAGCCTGCATGGATGCTGCAGCTCTGCAATGAACTCGGCTGGTGGGGGACAGGAGAGGGCATTTGCTTCAACCCGTCTGTCACACCTGTTGCCTATTCTCCTGGGCTCTCAGTGGTAGGTCACCCAGTTAAAGATTGGTAGGTAACCAGGGACCTACAAGCATCCTTTGTGTTTGCCGTGACTGCAAACTCCTGGACCAGCATTGGAACCACTCCTCTGACCTGTCTCTCACAACGATTGAGACTGGGTTGTGGCAGTCTTTCCCATGGATGCCTGGCCTGCTCCTCAGGAAGCTTGACAGCTGGAACATGTCTTGACAGTTACTTTACTCAATTGTCCCCCCTGGACCGAGATTTAGACCACCAAGTAGGAGGAGCTCTCCTCACCTAGTATGGCAGCTCCTCTCTGCCTTGAGCTGGTTGCAATAAGTGCACCGTTTTTAGGCTATACCGTAACAATCGCCCTACCTGCAGGGCTGCATTTTCCAATTTTGTGGGTGATCCCTTGTGTGACTCCTGCTACTAACACTCTGTTGTTTATATATTCTTACATGTCCTTTACACTGCCTGTCTTTGTGTTGCAGGTTTAAAGTGTCTTGTTGCAGCAGGGCACTAAACTTTTAGCATACAATTTAAAAAAAATATATATATATTTATTCTTGTATCTATCAATCTATCTGTCCACTTTCACTCGGGGTTGATTGCAATCTACGCCTTGTTCTCTTTGTGTTTGATTTGTCTTCTTTCATTATGTCTGAAGAGAATTCTTGCTCCAGGTCCAGGCTGCGGGTGAACAGTCTGTGTCGTACTACACATGTTCCCAATGTCAGATGTAATTGCCCCATAGCTCTTCTCAACCAGGTAGCTATTGTGCCATGGAGCACCAAGCTTCACGGCTGTCTGGAGACGTGACAGTTGAGATGGAGGAACCTTCCTGTGTGTTGGTGTGCTCCATCACAGACCTTGGTTAAGAGAGGTCAGACCATCAGCGGCCGGTGAGTGACCAGCTCTTCCTGTCCCCTTCCCCTGTATCCTCCTGTAGCAGCCCTTCCTCCATGTACCATCTTCCCTCACATGGCCTTTCTGTTTCTACATGTGGACATTTCCCAGGCAGAGAGTTGGGCTCCCTCCTAGGTTAGTTCGTGACAACCAACTTTGGCCTCGTCTCTGCATCACCACACCTTCCTTGCAAGTGTCACAGAGTTTCTGGAGGAATCAGATTTAGATCTCTCTGAAGTGGAGGACGGTGAGGTTGGCGGGGGCTCAGATCCTAAGGATCCAGTTACATGGGTGGGGTGTTCCTTCATCCGCCAGTGGTTTTGGCAATTCACCAGGCTTTGGGTGTCCAGGATCCTGTGGAGCATGATGTTCACAGAGATTTCAAAAGAGAGAAAAAGGAATCAATTTTCTACCAGCAGCATTCTTTCCCATTCTACAAACAGAAATATAATTTTTCTTGTAGATTATAGCATAAATACTTTATTGATAAACCTTATAAAAAAAAATATATATATTTTTTTCTTTTTATCCAATACCCATATGTCATATGTGTTTATTTGATATTATCACATATGATGTATTATATGTCCTCCTAATGTATGGAGTCATGCAAAGTGAAGTATAAAAATTGATAGAGATAGAATAAAGTATAGAAAGTACATTAAAAAAAACTTTATTTGGTGTGAAAAAATAAAAGTGATTTAAAAGAAAATGCTTGTGCGCTGTCTTTATTCTGTATGATGATTTTTACCTGTAATGTTTTTCAAATTATTATTCGGCTTATAAATAACAGCTACATTATTTCTAGCAGTGATGTCTGATGGTGGCAACAAATGTAACAATGTTATATCTAATATTTATGGATTCCTATTTCAGTAGTTAGAAGCTGTTACATTTGTTGCTTTCCTGTAGCTAAATAGAGATGTTTATAACAGCATTACAGTGTTCAGTATGCTTGTCATTTTCATGTAATATGATTGGGTATATGCCTGATTTACAAATACTGAATAAATCCGGCATATTAATACAATTAGTAAATATGCTAGATAATATGCTGAATAATAACTGCTTTATTTAAAATACAGATAATGCCTGGAGCTGTGCAAACTTATATGCCTATTGTCCTTATATATAGAGCAGAATAAATTCCGGCTATATTGAAACGTCCTACTGTATCAAGTGTTTTCTACTGCGTATTCCTACATATTCCCCATGCTCATATAATGTTAAATGACATGGGTATATATTCTGGTACCTATTTCTAATTTGTTATTAACATTAGAGCTGTAATATTTGTTCACCAGTGTTTTAATTGGTTATATGGCTACCCGATCCATGTGGCTGTATTCCTTAGCAAAACTATATGGTACCTTAATTTCCTCTCATTCAATCATAGAACTATACGTGAGAATTATAAATATTTCACATATAGCTAGATGGATATGATGTAGTTTTATAGAATCACTGTACTGCAAGAGGACCTTTAGTTATAGGTTATATAATTATATAGGACTCATGGCATAGCACACAAAGATTTAACTCCTGGTTGATACCTCTGTATAATCAGTATTAATCTCATTTGCTACACTATTGCCATCACATTAATTCATTGTTATAGCTAAACACTCAGGATTACATGTTTCTAATTGTAACAGTTCTGACAGCGTACAGCGATGCCTATGCGCATTTCACTTCTATTAAGCTTTGTAATGCGGAGATGATGCTGCAATTGCGCATGATGGGTGTCAACATAGTCCCCTACTTGGACGATCTTCTCCTAAAAGATGTGTCCAGGGAACGTCTGCTACACAACATCATTCTGACAACTCGCCTTCTCACGGATCATGGGTGGATCCTGAATTTCCAGAAATCTCACCTGGAGCCGACCCAGCGTCTTCAGTTCTTGGGAATGATACTGGATACGGTTTCTCAAAAGGTGTTTCTCCCAATGGACAAGGCCTTGGCTATCCAGGCTATGGTCCGCTCGGTACTCAGTCCTCGCAGGGTGTCTATCCATTTTTGCATCAGGTTACTGGGCAGGATGGTGGCTGCTTATGAGGCAATCCAATATGGCAGGTTTCATGCCCAGCCTTTTCAATTGAATCTGCTGGACAAGTGGTCAGGTTCTCACCTGCATATGCATCAGGAAGTGACCCCGGATTTCTCTATTATGGTGGCTTCAACTTCCTCACTTACTAGAGGGCAGATGTTTCAATATCCTCCTTTAGATTCTACTAACAACGGATGCCAGCCTCCGGGGTTGGGGAGCGGTGACCCAAAGGGCCCAGTTCCAAGGGTTGTGGTCAGTTCAGAAATCAACTTTACTGATTAAACATTCTGGAACCAGGGCAGTTTACAATGCTCTTCTACAAGCCTCCCATCTCCGGAAGGGTCAGGCTATCCAGGTTCAATCGGACAAAGCCACGGCGGTGGCGTACATAAACTGTCAAGGAGGAACAAGAAACAGACCGGCAATGCGAGAGGTCAAAAATCCTCCTCTGGGCGGAGGCCAATGCAAGGGCCATCTCAGCCATATTAATTCCAGGAGTGGACAACTGGGAAAGCGGACTTTCTCAGCAGGCACGACCTCCATCCAGGGCAATGGGACCTGCATCCCCAGGTGTTTCAGCAGTTGATCCGCCGGTGGGGCTGTCCACAGACAGATTTGATGGCTTCTCGTCTCAACAAGAAGCTCTGCCATTACTGCTTCAGAACAAGGGATCCACAGGCCGTAGCAGTGGATGCCCTGACGACACCGTGGACGTACCTGTTCCCTCCTCTACCGCTAATCCAGAGGGTGCTAAAAAGGCTAAGAAGGGAAATCGTTCTGGCAATTCTCATTGCCCCGGATTGGCCTAGACGGGCGTGGTACTCGGACCTCCGGGCCTTGGCGCTGGAGGATCCCTGACATCTGACGCTCCAAGACGATCTTCTTCAGCAAGGTCCGTTCGTCTATCCAGACTTGCAGCAGCTACGTTTGACTGCTTGGAGGTTGAGAGGGAGATTCTAGCAAGAAAAGGTCTTCCCTCCCGGGTTATTTGCACTGTGGTCCAGGCCAGAAAGATGGTAACGTGGAAACATTATCATTGTATCTGGAAAATGTGTTTGCTGGTGTGAAAGTAGAAAGGTTCCTCCTGTGGAATTTAGAATTTGTCGTTTTCTACTTTTTCTGCAAGTGGGAGTGGATATGGGCCTACGCTTAGGCTCCATCAAAGTCCAGATTTCGGAGCTCTCTATTTTCTTCCAGAAACAGCTTGCTACGTTGCCTGAAGAACAGACTTTCCTGAAGGGTGTTCTTCATATCCAACGCCCTTTGTACCTTCCACGGCTCCGTGGGACCTCAATGTGGTTCTGTCATTTCTCCAGTTGGATTGGTTTGAACCCTTACATAGGGTGGAGTTGAAATTTCTCACCTGGAAGACGGTGATGTTATTGGCATTGGTGTCAGCCAGGCGTATCCCTAAATTAGGGGCCTTGTCGTGATTTTTCATGAAGACAGGGCGGAACTTAGGACTCGTCCTCAGTTTTTGCTGAAGGTGGTGTCAGCTTTTCATGTGAACCAGGCTATTGTGGTTCCAGTGTTGTCTGACGGTTCTGTGGGCCCTGAGTCCTTGGATGTGGTCAGGGCTCTGAAGATTTATGTCAAAAGGACGGCACGTCATCGGAAATCTGACTCGCTGTTTGTCCTTTATGATGCCTCCAAGATTGGTCGACCAGCTTCTAAGCAATCTATTGCTCATTGGCTCAGGTTGACCATTCAACATGCCTATACTTCGGCGGCTCTGCCCTTCCCGACGTCTATTCAGGCCCACTCAACGAGGTCAGTGGGGTCCTCCTGGGTAGCTTCCCGGTGTGTCTTGGCCCTACCATTGTGCCAAGTTGCAACTCTGTCTGGTTCGTACACGTTTGTTAAATTCTATAGGTTCGATACCTTGGCCAAGGATGACCTTCAGTTTGGTCAGGCGGTTTTGCAGGGGTCTCAGCACTGTCCCACCCATTTGGGAGCTTTGGGACTTCCCCATGGTACTAAAGTACAAGACCCCAGACTACGGACGTAAGAGAAAATAGGAATTTAATACCTACCGGTAATTCCTTTTCTCTTACGTCCTAGAGGATGCTGGGGACTCCGTAAGGACCATGGGGATAGACGGGCTCCGCAGGAGACATGGGCACTTTAAGAAAGACTTTAGGTATTGGTGTGCACTGGCCCCTCCCTCTATGCCCCTCCTCCAGACCTCAGTTTACTACTGTGCCCAGAGGAGACTGGGTGCATTACAGGGAGCTCTCCTGAGTTTCCTGAAAGAAAGTATTTTGTTAGGTTTTTTATTTTCAGGGAGCCTGCTGGCAACAGACTCCCTGCATCGTGGGACTGAGGAGAGAGAAGCAGACCAACTTCTGTGAGTTTCAAGGCTCTGCTTCTTAGGCTACCATTAGCTCCAGAGGGATCGGTACGCAGGTCTTACCCTCGCCGTCCGTCCCTGAGCCGCGCCGCCGTCCTCCTCGCAGAGCCGGAAGATAGAAGCCGGGTGAGTATGAGAAGTAAGAAGACTTCAGAGGCGGCAGAAGACTTCAGATCTTCACTGAGGTAACGCACAGCAGTAAAGCTGTGCTCCATTGCTCCCACACAGCACACACAAACGGCAGTCACTGTAAGGGTGCAGTGCGCAGGGGGGGCGCCCTAGGCGGGCGCCCTGGGCAGCAATAAACCTCGTTTTCTGGCAAAAGTGTATATATATATATACAGCTGGGCACTGTATATCTAAAGAGCCCCAGCCTGGTTTTTTACATATTTGAGCGGGACAGAAGCCCGCCGCTGAGGGGGTGGGGCTTCTTCCTCAGCACTCACCAGTGCCATTTTCTCCACAGCACAGCGCTGAGAGGAAGCTCCCCGGACTCTCCCCTGCTTATCCACGGTGAAAGAGGGTTTTAAAGAAGGGGGGGGGGGGGGCACATATTTGGCGCAATATACAGATTACAGCGCTATCTAGGTAAACATATTGTGTTTTTTCCTGGGTCATATAGCGCTGGGTGTGTGCTGGCATACTCTCTCTCTGGGCGGGATGTACTAATGTACATCGCCATCCTGCGCCACGATGCTGATCGCATATGTACTAACATATGCGATCAGTATTGCGGAGGACAGCTCTTCCGATAAGAGCTGACCTCCGCGTTGTGCAGCGGCAGCCTGACTTCCGGGATTCGGCCCGGGAGTCAGTCTGCGCATGCGCGGGGTGACGGGGGCGGCCGCAGGGCATGCTGGGAGGGATCCCTCACACAGCGCCGCGGAGAGAAGCCCATTGGCTTCTATGGACTATCGCCAGCTAAAGCTAGTACATCAGGAAAATGCGGTAAACAGGGAGTTTACCGCATTTTCCGCTTAGTACATCCGGCTCTCTGTCTCTCCAAAGGGCCTTGTGGGGGAACTGTCTTCAGATAAGAGGATTCCCTGAGTGTGTGGTGTGTCGGTACGCGTGTGTCGACATGTCTGAGGTAGAAGGCTTTCCGGGGGAGGAGGAGGAGAAAATGAATGTGGTGTCTCCGTCGACAACGCCGACACCTGACTGGATGGATATGTGGAATGTTTTAAGTGCTAATGTAAATTTATTGCACAAAAGATTAGACAAAGCGGAAGCTAGGGAACAGCCAGGGAATCAACCCATGTCTGTTGCTATGTCGCAGGGACCTTCGGGGTCTCAAAAGCGCCCACTATCCCAAATAGTAGACACAGATACCTACACGGATTCTGACTCCAGTGTCGACTACAATGATGCAAAGTTACAGCCAAAATTGGCTAAATGTATTCGATATATGATTATTGCAATAAAAGATGTTTTGCATATCACAGAGGAACCCACTGTCCCTGACACGAGGGTACACATGTATAAGGAAAAGAAACCTGAAGTAACTTTTCCTCCCTCAAATCGGCCCTGCCAGCTTCTCCCTCAGAAAGGGAGTTAGTGTTAAATGCAATTCACAAATTGTATCTTCAACAGGTGGTGGTTAAGGTTCACCTACTGCAACAAGGGAGGGGATATTACTCAACCCTGTTTGTAGTCCTGAAACCGGACGGTTCGGTCAGACCCATTTTAAATTTAAAATCCCTGAACCTATACTTGAAAAGGTTCAAGTTCAAGATGGAATCACTCAGAGCGGTCATCGCCAGCCTGGAAGGGGGGGATTTTATGGTATCCCTAGACATAAAGGATGCATACCTTCATGTTCCAATATATCCACCTCATCAGGCGTACCTGAGATTTGCGGTACAGGATTGTCATTTTCAATTTCAGACGTTGCCGTTTGGGCTTTCCACGGCCCCGAGGATTTTCACCAAGGTAATGGCGGAAATGATGGTGCTCCTGCGCAAGCAGGGGGTCACAATTATCCCGTACTTGGACGATCTCCTCATAAAAGCGAGATCAAGAGAGCAGTTGCTGAGCAGCGTGTCACTTTCACTGAGAGTGTTACAGCAACACGGCTGGATTCTCAATATCCCGAAGTCGCAGCTGGTTCCTACGACTCGTCTGAGCTTCTTGGGCATGATTCTGGATACGGACCAGAAAAGGGTTTATCTTCCAACGGAAAAGGCTCAAGAACTCATGACTCTGGTCAGGAACCTATTGAAACCAAAACAGGTGTCAGTGCATCACTGCACTCGAGTCCTGGGAAAGATGGTGGCATCTTACGAGGCCATTCCGTTCGGCAGGTTCCATGCGAGGACCTTCCAATGGGACCTACTGGACAAGTGGTCCGGGTCACATCTACAGATTCAGCGGTTGATCACACTGCCCCCCAGGGCCAGGGTATCTCTCCTGTGGTGGCTGCAGAGTGCTCACCTTCTAGAGGGCCGCAGGTTCAGCATTCAGGACTGGGTTCTGGTGACCACGGACGCGAGCCTCCGAGGTTGGGGAGCAGTCACACAAGGAAGAAACTTCCAGGGTCTTTGGTCAAGTCAAGAAACTTGTCTTCACATCAACGTCCATATACAACGCCCTTCGTCAAGAGGAGACCTTGCTTCGCGACTTACCAGTTCTGATCCAGTCAGACAACATCACCGCAGTGGCTCATGTAAACCGCCAGGGCGGCACAAGGAGCAGAGTGGCAATGGCGGAAGCCACCAGGATTCTTCGCTGGGCGGAAAATCATGTAAGCGCACTGCCAGCAGTGTTCATTCCGGGAGTGGACAACTGGGAAGCAGACTTCCTCAGCAGACACGACCTGCATCCAGGAGAGTGGGGACTTCATCAGGAAGTCTTCGCACAGATTGCAAGTCAGTGGGGACTGCCCCAGATAGACATGATGGCGTCCCGCCTCAACAAAAAGCTGCAGAGGTATTGCGCCAGGTCAAGAGACCCTTAGGCGGTAGCTGTGGACGCCCTAGTGACACCGTGGGTGTTCCAGTCGGTCTATGTGTTTCCTCCTCTTCCTCTCATCCCAAAGGTGTTGAGAATAATAAGAAAAAGAGGAGTACAGACAATTCTCATTGTTCCAGATTGGCCACGAAGGGCCTGGTATCCGGATCTGCAGGAGATGCTCACAGAAGATACGTGGCCTCTTCCTCTAAGACAGGACCTGTTACAACAGGGGCCCTGTCTGTTCCAAGACTTACCGCGGCTGCGTTTGACGGCATGGCGGTTGAACGCCGGATCCTAGCGGAAAAGGGCATTCCTGATGAGGTCATTCCTACTCTGATAAAGGCTAGGAAGGACGTGACAGCTAAACATTATCACCGTATATGGCGAAAATATGTTTCTTGGTGTGAGGCCAGGAATGCTTCTACGGAAGAATTCCATCTGGGCCGTTTCCTTCACTTCCTACAGACTGGAGTGAATTTGGGCCTAAAATTAGACTCCATTAAGGTTCAGATTTCGGCCTTATCCATTTTCTTTCAGAAAGAATTGGCTTCTCTCCCAGAAGTACAGACTTTTGTGAAGGGAGTGCTGCATATTCAGCCTCCTTTTGTACCTCCGGTGGCACCTTGGGACCTTAACGTGGTGTTGAGTTTCCTCAAGTCGCACTGGTTTGAACCACTTAAAACGGTGGAGTTAAAATATCTCACTTGGAAAGTGGTCATGTTGTTAGCCTTGGCTTCGGCTAGGCGAGTGTCGGAATTGGCGGCTTTGTCTCATAAAAGCCCCTATCTAGTTTTCCATATGGATAGAGCGGAATTGCGGACCCGTCCTCAATTTTCGCCTAAAGTGGTGTCATCTTTTCATTAGAACCATCCTATTGTGGTGCCTGTGGCTACACGAGACTTGGAGGATTCCGAGTTACTTGATGTGGTCAGGGCTTTGAAAATTTACGTGACCAGAACGGCTAGAGTCAGAAAAACAGAAGCACTGGTTGTCCTGTATGCAGCCAACAAGGTTGGCGCTCCTGCTTCAAAGCAGACTATTGCTCGCTGGATCTGTAACACGATTCAGCAGGCACATGCGACGGCTGGATTGCCGTTAGCAGAATCGGTCAAGGCCCATTCCACTAGGAAGGTGGGCTCATCTTGGGCAGCTGCCCGAGGGGTCTCGGCACTACAGCTGTGCCAAGCTTCTACTTGGTCGGGTTCAAATACCTTTGCAAAGTTCTGTAAGTTTGATACCCTGGCTGAGGAGGACCTCCTGTTTGCTCAATCGGTGCTGCAGAGTCATCCGCACTCTCCCGCCCGTTTGGGAGCTTTGGTATAATCCCCATGGTCCTTACGGAGTCCCCAGCATCCTCTAGGACGTAAGAGAAAATAAGATTTTAAACCTACCGGTAAATCTTTTTCTCGTAGTCCGTAGAGAATGCTGGGCGCCCGTCCCAAGTGCGGACTACTTCTGCAAGACTTGTATATAGTTTTGCTTACATAAGGGTTCTGTTATAGTTTTCATCGGTCTCCGACTGATGCTATGTTGTTTTTTCATACTGTTAACTGGTTAGTTTATCACAAGTTATACGGTGTGAATGGTGTGGGCTGGTATGAATCTTGACCTTGGTTTAACAAAAATCCTTTCCTCGTACTGTCCGTCTCCTCTGGGCACAGTTTCTCTAACTGAGGTCTGGAGGAGGGGCATAGAGGGAGGAGCCAGTGCACACCCATACCTAAAGTCTTTCTTAAAGTGCCAATGTCTCCTGCGGAGCCTGTCTATCCCCATGGTCCTTACGGAGTCCCCAGCATCCTCTACGGACTACGAGAAAAAGATTTACCAGTAGGTTTAAAATCTTATTTTCTCCTAGTCCGTAGTGGATACTGGGCGTCTGCCTCAGGGGGTCATTCTGACCTGATCGTACGCTGCCATTCTTCGTAGCCCAGCGATCAGGTCAGAAGTGCGCCAGCGCCGCAGTGCGCTGGCGTATGGCTGACAGCCGTCGTTGTCTAGCATTTGCCTCTGCCTGATTGACAGGCTGGGCGGGAGGGGGCAGCACGGCGGCATTTGGACGCCGTTTTGTGTACGCGGTCCAACCAACGCAGGTATGGCCGGACCGTGCAGAGGGTGGGCCGTAGTGGCTGCGTGATGTCACACAGCAGCTGCAACCCAGGCAGTGACGAGTAGCTCCCGGCCAGGATGCAAAAGCTATTCCGGCCGGGAGCTACTCCTGAAGTGCAAAAGCATTGCCGCTGTGCGATGCTTTTGTACTTCTGCCGGGGGAGGGTGGGCCTGACATGCGGGGCGGACTAGCCCTGTGCTGGGCGTCCCTCCCCGCATGTCAGTGTGCCTGATCGTGGCCCTGCAAAATTTAGCAGTGCTACGATCAGGTCTGAATTAGGCCCTCGGTGCTTCGTTCCTGCTTCCCTGTTTAAGTATTGATTTTGACCAACGTTGCAGGCCCATTTTGTTGTTGGGATAGCCATGCTATCCAGGTTTGATTGGTGTTGCTATCCTCTGTTCTGGTTAGCGCCCTCCTTTCGTTCATGGTTGTGTGTTGGCTTGTTGCCTCACCGCTATTGTATTGTTCTTCTCTCATGTTATGTCCGTCTCTTCGGGCACAGTTTTGTAGTCTTGTAGGATGGACATAGAGGGGAGGAGCCAGGACACACATACACACACTTAAGTTTTAAAGTGCCAGGCTCCAGTGGACCCGATCTATACCCCATGGTACTAAAGTACAAGACCCCAGTATCTACTACGGACTAGGAGAAAAGTAATTACTGATAGGGACTCAATTCCTATTTTTTTGTGTTGTCTCTTTTTTTCTTTTTTCCAGTACCAGTGCCTATACACATCATTTTAATTTAATAGCGTTTGTTTTATCAAAAATCCAAGCAGTCAAAGCTGATTGAGCAGCTGAACAATACGTTAATAAGCAAGGAACACCTTTATTTTCTGTTCTAGATTTGCTCCCATTAGCACTTACCTCTGCCTGTAGGCATAGTGCAGTGGAGCGGATCACACCACCCCTCCAAATGTCCCCCAGGGGCACTTGGAATGCTGAGATCGGCAGTAGTGCTCAGTTCTTCTTTTTGCGTTTGGATATTTAACTTTTTTGTCTGGCGCATGCACTCTGTAATGTTCACATAATTGGCAGTGATGACGGTGCTCAGAGACTGTTACAGCACTGCTCTAGTCCAGCAGTATGAAGTCAGTCCTGCACTTGTGCATAACTGATTTCCAATTTAAAAAACCAGGAACACAGTGGCAGGGCATAGTTGTGTGGGATGCAACCGTGTCAGGGAAAGCCTATCTGGCTGTTGTCACATCCCATGAGACTGCCAGTTAAGTGGTTAAAGGTCCTCTTTAATCAGCTGGTGGAGAAGTATCACCATGACTGAAATGCCCAGGCAGGAGATTCAGAGTTTGCATTCTAGAGATTTGTAGTGGATGACAGGAGGTATGACTATCCAGTCAAATGCTGCAGCCACTCTACACCTTCCTTTATAGTACAAAGTCAATCCTCAAGGACCCCCAACAGTTCCTGTTTTCCAACCACCTGTGGATCTTTTAAAATTTATTAGCAATTAATATACCTGTGTACAGCTATGAGATCTAGAAAACATGAGCTGTCAGAGGTGCCTGAGGGCCAAGTTCAGCCACCATGGTTTTATAGCATAATAGATCAATAAGACCGGTTCAGTCAGCAAACATTTACTGCTTTCTACAGACTGCGCTGAAATTAGATATGATGTCAGTTTTGTTCATGAAATGGTGTGGGTACTAAATAGAAGCCCCAACAAAAGTAAGTTAGAGGGTGAACCACATACAGGACAATTGTTTCACCATGTTAAAAAAGGATAGATATTTTTGTATATTTATTATAATATATTATAATGTAACATATTGTACTCAACAATTATTTATGAGTGACAAGTTTTATTGTTTTTCTCTTTCCAGATGCTGTATTTTGTGAAAGCACTGAACCGCGTTCTGCAGTGACCAAACAGAAACGGGCAAAGCAGACCTTTGATGAAATGATGAGTTACATTCCAGGTTTGTCTTGTTATATATAATATTTATTGTATGAGATTGGTAGCATATGAATTGGAGCATATTTATCAAAAGTATTTCTGCTTGTATGTTAATAAACAGCATCAAGAAGTTAAAAACATTTTTTTTCTCTGCATTCACTGAGAACAGAACTTGTCAAGCAGAACAATTTGAGATATTTGTGTCAACAATAGTATACAATATAATATTAGTATGTTTAACATATAGAATGATTCCTTACTGTCCCTCTCGCTTACTGTGTCTGCAGATAGAGGACTATTAGCAGTACCAAGAATCTCCCTTAATTCATACTAGAGTCAGCACTCAGCTTTGCGACTCCGACTCTTTGGAACGCGCTTCACCTCACAGTTCGAGAAACTCCTACTCTAGATTCCTTCAAAAGCAGACTCAAGGCTTACCTGTTTACTCACACATTCCACTAATGTCCCTTTGTTCCTAAAAAAAAAATACAACCCAAATGCTTAGTTACAGTATCTTCTTCTGTCTTTTACAAATGTAAAGCGTTTTGAGTCATATTCTTATCTAATAATAGTTATTATTTTTACATAGTAAGGATGAAAAAAGACACAGGTTCAAATGGTATGCGGTTAGCATACCGATCGTCGGGATCCTGGCAGTCGCAATACAAACGCCAGGATCCCGACGGGGGAACGATACCGCCGCCGGTATGCCGGCGAGGTAGGTGATTCTCCCTCTATGGGTGTACATAGAAGGAGAATAGAACCTTTGGTGAGCGTAGCTTTGTTGCGCTCACCCCATCCTCCCGCCGGCTTTCCACTGCTCGATATGCAGAAGTCGGGATAGTGACATTCGGTATCCTGGGCGGCGGGTTAACATACCAAACCTGTTCAAGTGGGTCCTTTTACATATTTTTATTGTATTGTTAAGATTTGCCAATTTAAGCCTCGCAGGAGGGAAATGGTGATAGATCTTGGTAAATTCCCTTGCTCAATGACACCCTTATAGTCTTCTAATACTTAGAAATCTATAGTATAAGCATCCTACATTCTGTGTAGTAATTTTGCACTAGGGAAGATCTCAGTGGCTACTATAAAGACATATAGTGCTGCCCCGCCACCCTTCAGTCACAGCATGCACTGCCTGGATGAACAGCACTGAATCTTGCCAGTGCTGGCAAGATTCAGTCCTGTTCATCCAGGCAGTGCATGCTGTGACTGCAGGGTAGAGGGCACTGTTGGTGCCACTTGTCAATAATCTGTTTTACTTTCATTTTTTACTTTCATATTGAGCCCAGCATCTCCTGACCGCCCCCGTCTCCTACCCTGACCCCTTCTGTCACTAATACCTATACAACATTCATGAACTCAACTAGAGATTTCTTTGTTATTCAGTCACACTGTCCTTTATTACATTTCAAGATGCTGACATAACTGGGATTCGAACACATTGCCTGTAGCATTGCAGTCAGACAATCTATTCATTTAACTATCTGCCCTTACATAGAAAGGTATATAATTCTGAGCTAGAGAATTCTAACTATTACTTTGAGAAAAAATTATCAGCATTGCGGCTGAGCAGATCTGTGTAGTGTGTGGGTGTAAGGGATTGGATGTTTGGGTGCACACTACATAGATCTGCTCAATTGCCATGCTGATTATTTTTTTCTACAAAGTGCCAGTAACTTCATATAGTGTTCATAGTTTTTATGCAGGATCATATAGCTCAATGAGTAGGGTGCTTGATTAGAATTCCACAAGTTATAGGTTTGAATCTTGGTTATGGCAGTATATTGAAATGTGTTATTTAATAAAGGTATTGTAACTGAATAACAACAAGCTCTCAAATTAGGTGCATGAATGTGGTATAAAGAGGATTTGTATCCAAATCCATTTTCTTGCAGTGACCTATAAATGTGTGTGTATAATAGCATGGGCTTCATCTGGGATCAATCTTGTCAAGCCCCTTCCCCACGAGACATGCTTCTTATGTCCCTATCGGGAAAAAAGGTGGTGGTGGGGGGGGGACAAATTCTCTCTCTGGCACAGGGCACCAAAAAGTCTAGTTACGGCTCTGTATGGCAGTATGGTATCTGTACAGTTATGGCAGCAAGGGACCATTGTAAACAAATACAATTTAATATTAAAGAGTGGTGGATGTTTAGTAAAAACCTGAATTTCTCTGACGTCCTAAGTGGATGCTGGGACTCCGTAAGGACCATGGGGAATAGCGGCTCCGCAGGAGACTGGGCACAACTATAAAGAAAGCTTTAGGTCTAACTGGTGTGCACTGGCTCCTCCCACTATGACCCTCCTCCAGACTCCAGTTAGAATCTTGTGCCCGGCTGAGCTGGATGCACACTAGGGGCTCTCCTGAGCTCTTAGAAAGAAAGTATATTTTAGGTTTTTTATTTTACAGTGAGATCTGCTGGCAACAGACTCACTGCAGCGAGGGACTAAGGGGAGAAGAAGCGAACCTACCTAACTGGTGGTAGCTTGGGCTTCTTAGGCTACTGGACACCATTAGCTCCAGAGGGATCGACCACAGGACCCGACCTCGATGTTCGGTCCCGGAGCCGCGCCGCCGGCCCCCTTACAGAGCCAGAAGCAAGAAGTGTTCCGGAAAATCGGCGGCAGAAGACTTCTGTCTTCAACAAGGTAGCGCACAGCACTGCAGCTGTGCGCCATTGCTCCTCATGCACACCTCACACTCCGGTCACTGATGGGTGCAGGGCGCTGGGGGGGGGCGCCCTGAGGGCAATATAATACACCTTGGCTGGCAAATCTACACCATATATAGTCAGGAAGGCTATATAGGTGTAAAAATACCCCTGCCAGAATTCCAGAAAAAGCGGGAGAAGTCCGCCGGAAAAGGGGCGGGGCTATCTCCCTCAGCACACTGGCGCCATTTTTCCCTCACAGCTCCGCTGGAAGGACGCTCCCTGGCTCTCCCCTGCAGTGTCAAGCTACATAAGGGTAAAAAAGAGAGGGGGGGCACTAAATTTAGGCGCAGTATATATAATATAAGCAGCTATAAGGGAAAAAAACACTCATTTATAGTGGGATCCCTGTGTTATATAGCGCTCTGGTGTGTGCTGGCATACTCTCTCTCTGTCTCCCCAAAGGGCTTTGTGGGGTCCTGTCCTCTGTCAGAGCATTCCCTGTGTGTATGCGGTGTGTCGGTACGGCTGTGTCGACATGTTTGATGAGGAGGCTTATGTGGAGGCGGAGCAAATGCCGATAAATGTGATGTCACCCCCTGCGGGGTCGACACCTGAGTGGATGGTTCTGTGGAAGGAATTACGCGACAGTGTCGACTCCTTGCATAAAAGGTTTGACGACATACCAAATATGGGACAGCCGGCTTCTCAGCCTGTGCCTGCCCAGGCGTCTCAAAAGCCATCAGGGGCTCTAAAACGCCCGCTACCTCAGATGGCAGACACAGATGTCGACACGGATACTGACTCCAGTGTCGACGACGATGAGACTAATGTATCTTCCAATAGGGCCACACGTTATATGATTGAGGCAATGAAAAATGTGTTGCATATTTCTGATGTTACCCCGGGTACCACAAAAAAGGGTATTATGTTTGGAGAGAAAAAACTACCAGTTGTTTTTCCTCCATCTGAGGAATTAAATGAAGTGTGTGAAGAAGCGTGGGCTTCCCCCGATAAGAAACTGGTAATTTCGAAGAGGTTACTAATGGCGTACCCTTTCCCGCCAGAGGATAGGTCACGTTGGGAAACATCCCCTAGGGTGGATAAAGCGCTCACACGCTTGTCAAAGAAGGTGGCACTACCGTCTCCGGATACGGCCGCCCTGAAGGAATCTGCTGATAGAAAGCAGGAGGCTATCTTGAAGTCTATATATACACACACAGGTGTTATACTGAGACCAGCTATTGCTTCAGCATGGATGTGCAGTGCTGCAGCTGCGTGGTCAGATTCCCTGTCGGAAAATATTGATACCCTAGACAGGGACACTATATTGCTAACCGTAGAGCATATTAAAGACGCACTCTTATACATGAGGGATGCACAGAGGGATATTTGCCGGCTGGCATCTAAAATAAGTGCAATGTCCATTTCTGCCAGGAGAGGGTTATGGACTCGGCAGTGGACAGGAGATGCAGATTCTAAAAGGCACATGGAAGTTTTGCCTTATAAGGGTGAGGAGTTGTTCGGGGATGGTCTCTCGGACCTCGTTTCCACAGCAACAGCTGGGAAGTCTACATTTTTACCCCATGTTCCCTCACAGCCAAAGAAAGCACCGTATTATCAGGTACAGTCCTTTCGGCCCAATAAGCGCAAGCGGGTTAAAGGCGCGTCCTTTCTGCCCAGAGGCAGAGGTAGAGGGAAAAAGCTGCAGCATACAGCCAGTTCCCAGGAGCAAAAGTCCTCCCCCGCTTCCTCTAAGTCCACAGCATGACGCTGGGGCTCCACAGGCGGAGCCAGGTACTGTGGGGGCCCGTCTCAAAAATTTCAGCGATCAGTGGGCTCGCTCACGGGTGGATCCCTGGATCTTTCAAGTAGTATCTCAGGGGTACAAGCTGGAATTCGAGACGTCTCCCCCCCCCCCGCCGTTTCCTCAAGTCTGCCTTGCCAACAAATCCCTCAGGCAGGGAGGCAGTGTTAGAGGCAATTCACAAGCTGTATTCCCAGCAGGTGATAGTAAAGGTGCCCCTACTTCAACAAGGACGGGGTTACTATTCCACAATGTTTGTGGTACCGAAACCGGACGGTTCGGTGAGACCCATTTTAAAATTGAAATCCTTGAACACATATATAAAAAAATTCAAGTTCAAGATGGAATCGCTCAGGGCGGTTATTGCAAGCCTGGACGAGGGGGATTACATGGTATCACTGGACATCAAGGATGCTTACCTGCATGTCCCCATTTACCATCCTCACCAGGAGTACCTCAGATTTGTGGTACAGGATTGTCATTACCAATTCCAGACGTTGCCGTTTGGTCTATCCACGGCTCCGAGGGTATTTACCAAGGTAATGGCCGAAATGATGATACTCCTTCGAAAAAAGGGAGTTATAATTATCCCGTACTTGGACGATCTCCTGATAAAGGCGAGGTCCAGGGAGCAGTTGTTGGTCGGGGTAGCACTATCTCGGGAGGTGCTACAACAGCACGGCTGGATTCTAAATATTCCAAAGTCACAGCTGGTCCCTACGACACGTCTACTGTTCCTGGGGATGGTTCTGGACACAGAACAGAAAAAAGTGTTTCTCCCGGAGGAGAAGGCCAAGGAGCTGTCATCTCTAGTCAGAGGCCTCCTAAAACCAAAACATAACTGCACGTGGATCCTGGGAAAGATGTTAGCTTCCTACGAAGCAATTCCATTCGGCAGGTTCCATGCAAGAACCTTTCAGTGGGACCTGTTGGACAAGTGGTCCGGATCGCATCTTCAGATGCATCGGCTGATAACCCTGTCTCCGAGGACCAGGGTGTCTCTGCTGTGGTGGCTGCAAAGTGCTCATCTTCAAGAGGGCCGCAGATTCGGCATACAGGACTGGGTCCTGGTGACCACGGATGCCAGCCTTCGGGGCTGGGGGGCAGTCACACAGGGAAGAAACTTCCAAGGACTATGGTCAAGTCAGGAGACTTCCCTACACATAAATATTCTGGAACTGAGGGCCATTTACAATGCCCTAAGTCAGGCAAAACCCCTGCTTCAAAACCAGCTGGTACTGATCCAGTCAGACAACATCACGGCAGTCGCCCATGTAAACCGACAGGGCGGCACAAGAAGCAGGACGGCGATGGCTGAAGCCACAAGGATTCTCCGATGGGCGGAAAATCACGTGTTAGCACTGTCAGCAGTGTTCATTCCGGGAGTGGACAACTGGGAAGCAGACTTCCTCAGCAGACACGACCTCCACCAGGGAGAGTGGGGACTTCATCCGGAAGTCTTCCAACTGATTGTAAACCGTTGGGAAAGGCCACAGGTGGACATGATGGCGTCCCGCCTAAACAAAAAGCTAGAAAGATATTGCGCCAGGTCGAGAGACCCTCAGGCGATAGCTGTGGACGCTCTAGTGACACCGTGGGTGTACCGGTCGGTTTATGTGTTCCCTCCTCTTTCTCTCATACCAAAGGTACTGAGGATAATAAGGAGAAGAGGAGTAAGAACTATACTCATTGTTCCGGATTGGCAAAGAAGAGCTTGGTACCCGGAACTTCAAGAAATGATCTCAGAGGGCCCATGGCCTCTACCGCTCAGACAGGACCTGCTGCAGCAGGGGCCCTGTCTGTTCCAAGACTTACCGCGGCTGCTTTTGAACACCGGATCCTGAAGGAAAAGGGCATTCCGGAGGAAGTCATTCCTACGCTGATTAAAGCTAGGAAAGAAGTTACCGCAAACCATTATCACCGCATTTGGCGAAAATATGTTGCATGGTGTGAGGCCAGGAAGGCCCCAATGGAGGAATTTCAGCTGGGCCGTTTTCTGCACTTCCTACAGTCAGGGGTGACTATGGGCCTCAAATTGGGTTCCATTAAGGTCCAGATTTCGGCTCTATCGATTTTCTTCCAGAGAGAACTGGCTTCACTACCTGAAGTTCAGACTTTTGTTAAGGGAGTGCTGCATATTCAGCCCCCTTTTGTGCCTCCAGTGGCACCTTGGGATCTCAACGTGGTGTTGGATTTCCTAAAGTCACATTGGTTTGAGCCACTAAAAACCGTGGAATTGAAATATCTCACGTGGAAAGTGGTCATGTTGTTGGCCTTGGCTTCGGCCAGGCGTGTATCAGAATTGGCGGCTTTGTCATGTAAAAGCCCTTATCTGATTTTCCATATGGATAGGGCAGAATTGAGGACTCGTCCCCAGTTTCTCCCTAAAGTGGTATCAACTTTTCATCTGAACCAACCTATCGTGGTGCCTGCGGCTACTAAAGACTTGGAGGCTTCCAAGTTGTTGGACGTAGTCAGGGCCCTGAAAATCTATGTTTCCAGGACAGCTGGAGTCAGAAAGACTGACTCGCTATTTATCCTGTATGCGCCCAACAAGTTGGGTGCACCTGCTTCAAAGCAGACTATTGCTCGCTGGATCTGTAGTACGATTCAGCTTGCACATTCTGCTGCTGGACTGCCGCATCCTAAATCAGTGAAAGCCCATTCCACAAGGAAGGTGGGCTCTTCTTGGGCGGCTGCCCGAGGGGTCTCGGCTTTACAACTTTGCCGAGCAGCTACTTGGTCGGGGTCGAACACATTTGCTAAATTCTACAAGTTTGACACCCTGGCTGAGGAGGACCTAGAGTTTGCCCATTCGGTGCTGCAGAGTCATCCGCACTCTCCCGCCCGTTTGGGAGCTTTGGTATAATCCCCATGGTCCTTACGGAGTCCCAGCATCCACTTAGGACGTCAGAGAAAATAAGATTTTACTCACCGGTAAATCTATTTCTCGTAGTCCGTAGTGGATGCTGGGCGCCCATCCCAAGTGCGGATTGTCTGCAATACTTGTATATAGTAATTGTTTAACTAAAGGGTTATTGTTGAGCCATCTGTTGAGAGGCTCAGTTGTTGTCATACTGTTAACTGGGTATTGTATCACGAGTTATACGGTGTGATTGGTGTGGCTGGTATGAGTCTTACCTGGGATTCAAAATCCTTCCTTATTGTGTCAGCTCTTCCGGGCACAGTATCCTAACTGGAGTCTGGAGGAGGGTCATAGTGGGAGGAGCCAGTACACACCAGTTAGACCTAAAGCTTTCTTTATAGTTGTGCCCAGTCTCCTGCGGAGCCGCTATTCCCCATGGTCCTTACGGAGTCCCAGCATCCACTACGGACTACGAGAAATAGATTTACCGGTGAGTAAAATCTTATTTTCCTTGTGTTGTATAATGTCTCCAGTAGTTTCAGCAGCTGATTGTTTGAGATTTATTTTACCAGTTTCTGAAATTCCAAGCAGACAACATACAATGTGAAAGGAAAACAAATGCATGCAGATTACATAATGTATTTTTACAGCTGCAGTCATTTTCTATATTGGATGCTACGGATCTAAAAATTCCACACAATGCTGTCTTGAAAAATTGAGACTTTGTAGCCTTTGTTCTCAATGTTTTTTATTTTAACTAATATTTTTGTCTTGTTTCGTGACCTCATAGATTTAATAGGGAAATGTATTGGAGATGAAGCAAAGTATGAAGGTATTCGATTATTGTTTGATTGTCTGCAGCAGCCTGTGCTTAACAAACAGGTAATTATATATATATATATATGGTCATAGTTTTACTTTTTTGTCTTTAACGATTTTCGTTTAAATTACATTGAAAAGAATTCCCTCTTTCAGCTGACTTTAATTTAATATGTAGCGTTTTACATATACTTAGCAACCATTGTAAGAGGATATTAAACATACACAAGGAAATCAGAAAGACATAATCGTAAGGTATTTTTATAACATAGGTGCCAATATGATAAAAGTTTTTCCAAGTACATGTCGCTGCTTGACAGTGCTATAGGCAGATCACAGGCAGTAATATAGGAAAATCTTCTCCCACAACAACCTGACGTGTTCTCTAATTTTTCTTTTTATCAATGCTCATCTTTACTAATTATTACTCTGCAGCCTAATAGAACAATTTGGAAGGTGAGATTTGCTATTTTTCATACAGCTAAATTGTACTAAACATTTTGACAATAAAACTTACAGGAACCAATATTTGAAACCTGGGAAGTACATGGGAGGGGTATGGTATAACATGTCGACATTCAGAATGTCACTGACATAATGTCAACATTGAATGTCGACTTTGTGAATGTTGACAGATTGGCGACAATGCTGTTTTATTCTAACCCTGACCTACTTGCAGCAACCTTGAGCCTAGCCCTGTAGACATTCTGCTTATCGAAATTATGGTCTCAACGTCTTGAATGTTGACATGCACACTGCATCCCCATGGGAGTTACAGTTGGTAACTTGTATATCGTTTTCTTTCATTATACTGAGATACAACGCAAAGCTGGGTACAGTGTGTCATAGACCACAGCAGCAATGTTTAGTCACAGCAGCGAATGATATAATACATAACTGGCTGCTAGAAAATTACCCATTGGCACAAGGTGCAGTCAGACATATACAAGCCAGTAAGTAAGTCCTCTTACGCCTAATAATATTTTTAGATAACTTTTACTACCACAACAGATCTGGAATTTAGTATAAATAGTTAATGGCGTTAAAATAAGTGAGACAGTCATTGTATAATTCCAGTGTTTGTGTCAAGCACTACATGGAAATGGCACAAGGCTGGACAATGTAAGACATTTATGAATGAAACCAGTGACCTACGCACTTTGAGAAGACATATAATATGTAAACTTTCTTGCATTGCCTTCTATACACAATACTAACACAATGCAATGAAAAATAATGTGTACAGAAAGAATTGTGAAATCTTAAAGAACTATTAAATTAGCCCCATATTTCATACAGGATCCGGTCTGAAGATCGACACTGTCTAGGTTGACAGTGTTTATGTCGACAGACACTAGGTCGACAGGGTTTGAAGGTCTACATGTGCTAGGTCGACCGGTCAAAAGGTCGACATGAGTTTTTCACTTTTTTTTTCTTTTTTTGAACTTTTTCATATTTAACGATCCACATGGACCACGATTGGAACGGTAATCTGTGCCGCGCAAAGCGGTAGCGGAGCGAGGCACCTTGCCCAAATGCGAGGGGACACGGTGCACTAATTGGGGTTCCCGGTCACTCTACGAAGAAAGACGCAAAAAAAAAAACCTCATGCCGACCTTTTGACCTGTCAACCTAGCACATGTCGACCTAGAAACCCTGTCAACCTAGTGACTGTCGACCTATAGTGGTCGACCTAAACATTGTCGCCCTAGACACTGTCGATTTGATGATCCACATCCATTTAATACAAGTGATGGTTACTATCTGTTACTATCTGTCATTTTGTTTTTAAATAGGTAGTGGTTAAAATGTCCTTATAATACCTTAATAACCGAAGGTGTGTCATATGACTGTGACTAGAACCATTTTTACAATGTTCCCGATCAGTGAGAATACTTTGATTTTTCTCTACCCATGTAGGTGTTATGTAGTGCAATGTATGGAGATAATGGTAACAATAGGTGATAAAACCTACCTCAAAATTCCAGTTACTTTTAAACACCATTAATTTCTCTAACGTCCTAGTGGATGCTGGGGACTCCGTAAGGACCATGGGAATAGACGGGCTCCGCAGGAGACATGGGCACTTTAAGAAAGAATTTAGATTCTGGTGTGCTCTGGCTCCTCCCTCTATGTCCCTCCTCCAGACCTCAGTTTGAATCTGTGCCCGGACGAGCTGGGTGCTGTTCAGTGAGCTCTCCTGAGCTTGCTATAAGAAAGTATTTTGTTAGGTTTTTTATTTTCAGGGAGCTCTGCTGGCAACAGACTCCCTGCATCGTGGGACAGAGGGGAGAGAAGCAGCCCTACTCTCTGAAGATAGGTCCTGCTTCTTAGGCTACTGGACACCATTAGCTCCAGAGGGATCGTACACAGGATCTCACCCTCGTCGTCCGATCCCAGAGCCGAGCCGCCGTCCCCCTCGCAGAGCCGGAAGACAGAAGCCGGGTGAGTATGAGAAGCAAGAAGACTTCGAAATCGGCGGCAGAAGACTCCCTTCTTCACATGAGGTAACGCACAGCACTGCAGCTGTGCGCCATTGCTCCATACACACCTCACATACTCCGGTCACTGTAAGGGTGCAGCGGGGGGGGGGGGGACCTCTGTTGGCAAAAGTAAACATATATACAGTTGGGCACTGTATATATGTATGAGCCCCCGCCAAAAAGATATGTATTTTAGCGGGACAGAAGCCCGCCGTCGAGGGGGTGGGGCTTCTCCCTCAGCACTCACCAGCGCCATTTTTTCTCCACAGCTCCGCTGAGAAGAAGCTCCCCAGGCTCTCCCCTGCAGATCACGGTAGAAAAAGGGTAAAAAGAGAGGGGGGGGGGCCACATAATTAGGCGCTAAAAACACAAATACAGCAGCTACTGGGTTAACATTAAGTTACTGTGTTATTCCTGGGTTATATAGCGCTGGGGTGTGTGCTGGCATACTCTCTCTCTGTCTCACCAAAGGGCCTTGTGGGGGAACTGTCTTCAAAAAGGGCATTCCCTGTGTGTGTGGTGTGTCGGTACGCTTGTGTCGACATGTCTGATGAGGAAGGCTATGTGGAAGCAGAGCGGGAGCAAATGAATGTGGTGTCTCTGCCGATGGCACCGACACCTGATTGGATGGATATGTGGAAGGTTTTAAATGATAATGTTAATTCCTTACATAAAAGGTTGGAAAAAGCTGAAGCCTCAGGACAGTCAGGGTCCCAACCCATGCCTGATCCTATGTCGCAGAGGCCGACAGGGTCTCAGAAGCGCCCACTATCCCAAATTATTGACACGGATACCGACATGGATTCTGACTCCAGTGTCGATTACGATGATGCAAGGTTACAGACAAAATTGGCTAAATCCATCCGTTATATGATTGTAGCAATTAAGGATGTGTTGCACATCACAGAGGAAACCCCAGTCCCTGACAAGAGGGTTCATATGTATGGGGAAAAGAAGCAGGAGGTAACCTTTAACCCCTCACACGAGCTAAATGAGTTATGTGAAAAGGCTTGGGAATCTCCAGATAAAAAACTGCAGATTTCCAAAAGGATTCTTATGGCGTATCCTTTCCCGCCAACGGACAGGTTACGCTGGGAATCCTCCCCTAGGGTGGACAAAGCTTTGACACGCTTATCCAAGAAGGTAGCCCTGCCGTCACAGGATACGGCTACCCTCAAAGATGCTGCGGATAGAAAACAGGAGGGTACCCTGAAGTCCATTTATACACATTCAGGTACCTTACTGAGGCCGGCAATCGCGTCGGCTTGGGTGTGTAGTGCTGTAGCAGCATGGACGGATACCTTATCTGAGGAACTTGATACCTTAGACAAGGATACTATATTAATGACCCTGGGGCATATTAAAGACGCTGTCCTTTATATGAGAGATGCTCAGAGAGACATTAGCCTACTAGGTTCTAGAATAAATGCTATGTTGATTTCTGCCAGAAGGGTCCTGTGGACTCTGCAATGGACAGGTGATGCCGACTCAAAAAGGCACATGGAGGTTTTACCTTACAAGGGTGAGGAATTGTTTGGGGAGGGTCTCTCGGACCTGGTCTCCACAGCTACGGCTGGAAAGTAAAAATTTTTGCCATATGTTTCCTCACAGCCTAAGAAAGCACCGTATTACCAAATGCAGTCCTTTCGATCACAGAAAAACAAGAGAGTCCGAGGTGCGTCCTTTCTTGCCAGGGGCAGGGGCAGAGGAAAGAAGCTGCACAACACAGCTAGTTCCCAGGAACAGAAGTCCTCCCCGGCTTCCACTAAAT
Source organism: Pseudophryne corroboree (assembly GCF_028390025.1). NCBI lineage: Eukaryota > Metazoa > Chordata > Amphibia > Anura > Myobatrachidae > Pseudophryne > Pseudophryne corroboree. The sequence goes on from NC_086447.1 coordinate 448,829,089, forward strand.
CCACCGCATGACGCTGGGGCTCCACAGGCGGAGCTAGGCCCGGTGGGGGCGCGTCTCCGAAATTTCAGCCACGAGTGGGTTCACTCCCAGTTGGATCCCTGGGCAATAGATATTGTGTCTCAGGGATACAAGTTGGAATTCGAAGAGATGCCCCCTCACCGATACCTCAAATCGGCCCTCCCAGCTTCCCCCTTAGAGAGGGAAATAGTGTTAACTGCAATTCACAAATTGTATCTTCAACAGGTGGTGGTCAAGGTTCCCCTCCTTCAACACGGAAAGGGTTATTATTCAACCATGTTTGTGGTACCGAAACCGGACGGTTCGGTCAGACCCATATTGAATTTAAAATCCCTGAACATGTACCTGAAAAGGTTCCGGTTCAAGATGGAATCGCTGAGAGCGGTCATTGCAAGCCTGGAAGGGGGGGATTTTATGGTGTCTCTGGACATAAAGGATGCATACCTTCATGTCCCCATTTATCCACCTCATCAGGCGTACCTCAGATTTGTGGTACAGCATTGTCATTACCAATTTCAGACGTTGCCGTTTGGTCTCTCCACGGCTCCGAGAATATTTAGCAAGGTAATGGCGGAAATGATGGTGCTCCTGCGGAAGCAGGGGGTCACAATTATCCCATACTTGGACGATCTCCTCATAAAAGCGAGGTCAAGAGAGCAGTTGCTGATCAGCGTAGCACGTTCTCTGGAAGTGTTACGGCGACACGGCTGGATTCTAAATATTCCAAAGTCGCAGTTGGTTCCTACGACTCCGTCTGCCTTTCCTGGGCATGATTCTGGACACAGACCAGAAAAGGGTTTATCTCCTGATAGAGAAAGCTCAGGAACTCATGACACTGGTCAGGGGCCTATTAAAACCAAAACAGGTGTCAGTGCATCACTGCACTCGAGTCCTGGGAAAGATGGTGACATCATACGAGGCCATTCCCTTCGGCAGGTTCCATGCGAGGACCTTTCAATGGGACTTACTGGACAAATGGTCCGGATTACATCTTCAGATGCATCGGTTAATCACCCTATCCCCCAGGGCCAGGGTATCTCTCCTGTGGTGGCTGCGGAGTGCTCACCTTCTCGAGGGCCGCAGATTTGGCATTCAGGACTGGGTCCTGGTGACCACGGATGCAAGCCTCCAAGGGTGGGGAGCAGTCACACAGGGAAGAAATTTCCAAGGTCTGTGGTCAAGTCAGGAGACTTGCCTTCACATCAACATCCTGGAACTAAGGGCCATATACAACGCCCTACGTCAAGCAGAGACCCTGCTTCGCGGTAAACTGGTTCTGATTCAGTCAGACAACATCACCGCTGTGGCTCATGTAAACCGACAAGGCGGCACAAGGAGCAGGGTGGCGATGGTGGATGCCACCAGAATTCTTCGCTGGGCGGAGAATCACGTCAGTGCACTGTCAGCAGTGTTCATCCCGGGAGTGGACAACTGGGAAGCAGACTTCCTCAGTAGGCACGACCTCCACCCGGGGGAGTGGGGACTTCATCAAGAAGTCTTCGCACAGATTGCAAGTCGGTGGGAACTGCCACAGGTGGACATGATGGCATCCCGCCTCAACAAAAAACTACAGAGGTATTGCGCCAGGTCAAGGGACCCTCAGGCGATAGCTGTAGACGCCCTGGTAACACCGTGGGTGTTCGAGTCGGTCTATGTATTCCCTCCTCTTCCTCTCATACCAAAGGTGTTGAGATTCGTAAGAAAAAGAGGAGTGAGAACAATACTCATTGTTCTGGATTGGCCAAGAAGGACTTGGTATCCAGATCTGCAAGAAATGCTCACGGAGGACCCGTGGCCTCTTCCTCTAAGACAGGACTTGTTGCAACAAGGGCCTTGTCTGTTCCAAGACTTACCACGGCTGCGTTTGACGGCATGGCGGTTGAACGCCGTATCCTAGCGGAAAAAGGCATTCCGGATGAGGTCATACCTACGCTGATAAAGGCTCGGAAGGACGTGACGGCTCAACATTATCACCGTATTTGGCGAAAATATGTTGCTTGGTGTGAGGCCAGGAATGCCCCTACGGAGGAATTCCAGCTGGGCCGTTTCCTTCACTTCCTACAGTCAGGAGTGACTTTGGGCCTAAAATTGGGTTCCATTAAGGTCCAGATTTCGGCCCTATCCATTTTCTTTCAAAAAGAGCTGGCTTCTCTACCTGAAGTTCAGACGTTTGTGAAGGGAGTGCTGCATATTCAGCCCCTTTTTGTGCCCCCGGTGGCGCCTTGGGATCTTAACATGGTGTTGAGTTTCCTGAAATCCCACTGGTTTGAACCACTCAAAACGGTGGAATTGAAATATCTCACGTGGAAGGTGGTCATGCTACTGGCCTTGGCTTCGGCTAGGCGTGTGTCAGAATTGGCGGCTTTGTCACATAAAAGCCCCTATCTGGTTTTCCATGCGGATAGAGCAGAGTTGCGGACCCGTCCACAATTCCTGCAAAAAGTGGTTTCATCTTTTCATATAAACCAACCTATTGTGGTGCCTGTGGCTACTACTGACTTGGAGGATTCCGAGTTGCTTGATGTGGTAAGGGCTTTGAAGGTTTATGTAGCCAGAACGGCTAGGGTCAGGAAAACAGAATCTTTGTTTATCCTGTATGCTTCCAACAAGCTTGGTGCTCCTGCTTCAATGCAAAGTAAGGGGAAAGGAAAAGGATCTGTCTTTGGTGCACAAAAATTAAAATATAACTTTTAATTGTTTCCGTTAAAATTGGATTTGACACTATATTGTAGCGTATTCTACTGAGTAACTAATATGCGAAATATTAAAACCACAAATAACAAATATGTGAAAGTATAACAACACTGTGAATTACAGAAGAAGAAAATCAAATAAACATAGATTTAAAAAAGCTGAGCGTCTGTTTGGTGTCTGTTCTGTTAAATCCCTGTTTTAGTATATATCAGTATTATTTCATATTTGTATTCCACATAGATACAATTGTGTTCAAATAACAACCTCAATGTTTAGAAGAATGTTTTTAGCACTTCAATGTTTGAAAAAATGTTTCTGGCACAGAGCCCGGATTCTATGACTAGAACATATGTTGCAATCTTAAAGGATGTGATACATTGTTCCTGTGTTCTTTAATTTGTTATGAATCACTTAGATTTCCAAAATCAGTCACACATAGGTTTATGTGGCGTCACTCTCATTAATCTATAGGACCGTTGTAAACATATAGTATACCTTTTAGTTATAATATCAAGTCCCCATATAAATTTTACTGATATGCAGATCTCAGTATAATAGTATGATATCTCATTACACAAATTATCAGATTATTAGTCGTCTTATTTAGGATGTCACACTCCAGTGTTAGTTCACCTCTCACTTATAGTGTCAGGTGTCTATCTCGTACCATAGGATCTCATATTCAATTCCCCCTTATTATTGTACACAGTTATCTTATTATTGGTATTTTATGATATCACCACTCACTTATAGTGTCCGGTGTGCGTTATGTGCTTTGAATATCGCAATCCAGTGTCAGTACACCTCTCATTTATAATGTCAGGTATCTGACTCGTACCATAGGGTCTCACATTAAATTCCCAATTATGGCACACAGTTATCTATTATTGGTGTACCATAATATCACCTCTCACATATAGTGTCAGGCGCATTATATACCGGGGAGTGACCCCGTGGTACTTCTCATATATGAGATTATATACTGGTTCGCCTCTCACTTATAGTGTCAGGCGAATTATATATTGGGGGGGGGGGGGGGTGATCCTGTGGTACTTCTCATGTATGGAGTTATATATTGGTTCACCTCTCACTTGTAGTGTCAGGTGTTCAATTCTGCCTAGAGTTGGTTATTCATGAGTGTCAAACTTTATATCGCTAGAGATTTGCTTTAATGATGATTTAGCAAATTTATAATAATCAAAAAAGGGGATGGATGTAGTGTATAAATAGCGCTTGATTGTTTACAACAAATATGAGATGATCTTATATAGAGGGAGTTCACAACATAATAAGTGTGTATAGATAAATGTTAGACTGCGGTCAGGTATACGACAGGCACTCTGCGGCTAGGCTATATTCAGCCGGCTGCTGTGATCTATTATAACTGATCAAGTTATTCACTCTTCACCCGAATGTGTGACTCCGGGTGACATCACTATCCACATTAATAAAAGTGCCGTGATTATCAGTGGTCCTCTAATTAGGGTCTGGTCAAGTAACCATGTGATCACATAATGAGAGCCAATTACCTGTACAGATCCTTTAAACGGAATATTGTGTGTTATCAATATATGCACATTAATGTCTAACAATTCTCTTAAAGCGAGTCTGTACTTCAGTAATGACTAACATTTGTATCTATAAGCGGTCTTTATTATGCTCCAACTGGTATATTGTTTCACATCCCGCATGTAGATTGCCTATCCCAGCTCGTATCTATACTGCATATATTATGTAGTCTCGCTCACACGGGAGTGGATCTAATGTCCGACTCTCTGTCACTTCATAATTACCAGTATCGATCGCAGTGTTCTAAGACCTAGCTGTACATTCTTCTATGCTGAACACATTTAATCACAGTATTGTGAGACCTAGCTGTATATTCTTCTAAGCGGTCTTTGTTATGCTCCAGCTGGAGCATAACAAAGACCGCTTAGAAGAATATACAGCTAGGTCTCACAATACTGTGATTAAATGTGTTCAGCATAGAAGAATGTACAGCTAGGTCTTAGAACACTGCGATCGATACTGGTAATTATGAAGTGACAGAGAGTCGGACATTAGATCCACTCCCGTGTGAGCGAGACTACATAATATATGCAGTATAGATACGAGCTGGGATAGGCAATCTACATGCGGGATGTGAAACAATATACCAGTTGGAGCATAATAAAGACCGCTTATAGATACAAATGTTAGTCATTACTGAAGTACAGACTCACTTTAAGAGAATTGTTAGACATTAATGTGCATATATTGATAACACACAATATTCCGTTTAAAGGATCTGTACAGGTAATTGGCTCTCATTATGTGATCACATGGTTACTTGACCAGACCCTAATTAGAGGACCACTGATAATCACGGCACTTTTATTAATGTGGATAGTGATGTCACCCGGAGTCACACATTCGGGTGAAGAGTGAATAACTTGATCAGTTACAATAGATCACAGCAGCCGGCTGAATATAGCCTAGCCGCAGAGTGCCTGTCGTATACGTGACCGCAGTCTAACATTTATCTATACACACTTATTATGTTGTGAACTCCCTCTATATAAGATCATCACATATTTGTTGTAAACAATCAAGCGCTATTTATACACTACATCCATCCCCTTTTTTGATTATTATAAATTTGCTAAATCATCATTAAAGCAAATCTCTAGCGATATAAAGTTTGATACTCATGAATAACCAACTCTAGGCAGAATTGAACACCTGACACAACAAGTGAGAGGTGAACCAATATATAACTCCATACATGAGAAGTACCACAGGATCACCCCCCCCCCCCCCCCCCCCAATATATAATACGCCTGACACTATAAGTGAGAGGCGAACCAGTATATAATCTCATATATGAGAAGTACCACGGGGTCACTCCCCGGTATATAATGCGCCTGACACTATATGTGAGAGGTGATATTATGGTACACCAATAATAGATAACTGTGTGCCATAATTGGGAATTTAATGTGAGACCCTATGGTACGAGTCAGATACCTGACATTATAAATGAGAGGTGTACTGACACTGGATTGCGATATTCAAAGCACATAACGCACACCGGACACTATAAGTGAGAGGTGATATCATAAAATACCAATAATAAGATAACTGTGTACAATAATAAGGGGGAATTGAATATGAGATCCTATGGTACGAGATAGACACCTGACACTATAAGTGAGAGGTGAACTAACACTGGAGTGTGACATCCTAAATAAGACGACTAATAATCTGATAATTTGTGTAATGAGATATCATACTATTATACTGAGATCTGCATATCAGTAAAATTTATATGGGGACTTGATATTATAACTAAAAGGTATATTATATGTTTACAACGGTCCTATAGATTAATGAGAGTGACGCCACATAAACCTATGTGTGACTGATTTTGGAAATCTAAGTGATTCGTAACAAATTAAAGAACACAGGAACAATGTATCACATCCTTTAAGATTGCAACATATGTTCTAGTCATAGAATCCGGGCTCTGTGCCAGAAACATTTTTTCAAACATTGAAGTGCTAGAAACATTCTTCTAAACATTGAGGTTGTTATTTGAACACAATTGTATCTATGTGGAATACAAATATGAAATAATACTGATATATACTAAAACAGGGATTTAACAGAACAGACACCAAACAGACGCTCAGCTTTTTTAAATCTATGTTTATTTGATTTTCTTCTTCTGTAATTCACAGTGTTGTTATACTTTCACATATTTGTTATTTGTGGTTTTAATATTTCGCATATTAGCTACTCAGTAGAATAAGCTACAATATAGTGTCAAATCCAATTTTAACGGAAACAATTAAAAGTTATATTTTTATTTTTGTGCACCAAAGACAGATCCTTTTCCTTTCCCCGTACTTTGCATTTACAATATGATCTGTGGTAGCACCCCCTTGAAAATATGAGCAATTGATGAGATACATAAATTAGGGGCTTCTTTCATAATTTCTTTTCCTGTGCAACTGACTTTCCTTCTCCCCTCCCCCTCCCACCCTTCCCTCCATTTTTTCCTTTTTTGCTCCTGCTTCAAAGCAGACTATTGCTCGCTGGATCTGTAACACGATTCAGCAGGCTCATTCTGCGGCTGGATTGCCGCTGCCAAAATCAGTTAAGGCCCATTCCTCTAGGAAGGTGGGCTCTTCTTGGGCGGCTGCCCGAGGGATCTCGGCATTACAGCTGTGCCGAGCGGCTACTTGGTCAGGTTCAAACACTTTTGCAAAGTTCTACAAGTTTGATACCCTGGCTGAGGAGGACCTTGTGTTTGCTCATTCGGTGCTGCAGAGTCATCCGCACTCTCCCGCCCGTTTGGGAGCTTTGGTATAATCCCCATGGTCCTTACGGAGTCCCCAGCATCCACTAGGACGTTAGAGAAAATAAGATTTTACTTACCGGTAAATCTATATCTCGTAGTCCGTAGTGGATGCTGGGCGCCCGTCCCAAGTGCGGACTTCTTCTGCAATACTTGTATATAGTTATTGCTGCAATAAGGGCTATGTTATTGTTGCATCAGGGTTGCACTGATGCTCTGTTGTTGTTCATACTGTTGACTGGGTAAGTTTATCACAAGTTATATACGGTGTGATTGGTGTGGCTGGTATGAATCTTGCCCTGGATTTCCAAAATCCTTTCCTTGTACTGTCAGCTCTTCCGGGCACAGTTTCTCTAACTGAGGTCTGGAGGAGGGACATAGAGGGAGGAGCCAGAGCACACCAGAATCTAAATTCTTTCTTAAAGTGCCCATGTCTCCTGCGGAGCCCGTCTATTCCCATGGTCCTTACGGAGTCCCCAGCATCCACTACGGACTACGAGAAATAGATTTACCGGTAAGTAAAATCTTATTTTACCTTTAAATGGCTCACTTGTAATAAGTACAGGGGTACAAAACATGCATTTGTGTAATAGGTTTATAGGGTAAGAAGAGGTAAATTTTGAGGTAGTGGAGTAGGAGAATGAAAAGAGTGTTAATACTTCATCTTCACTTGTGGGATCAAATGAAGAGAAAGTGCCAGAGGGTTCAGGAAGGAAATTGAGCAGGTCACTGGCTGAGTTAGAGAATACCATTTCATCTCAGATTTTATCAATCTTATCCTTGAAGTAGGAAGCAAGTTCTTGTGCACTGATAGTAGCTAGTGGGGGAGGTGAGGGAAGGTAAAGAAGTGATTTAAATGTATTAAAAAGTCGCTTGGGGTTGGTGGCATGATGAGAGATTGGAAATATGTTTGTTTGGCAGTGTCCAGGGCCTGACGATAGGAGTGGTAGGTGGACTTATATGTGAAAAAAGTCACTTGGATTCTGATATTTCCGCCACTGACGTTCTACTTTACGTGACAGTTTTTGTATGTGTCTTGTTGATTTAGAGTGCCATGGTTGGCATCTAAGCCTACATGGAGTATGATTGGTGGCTGGAACCACTTCATCAAGGGAACTCTCTAGGGTCTGGTGCAGGTGGGATACACCAGTGTCAGGTGTGATAAATGTAGAGATTGGTGAGAAGAGTTGTTGCACAGAAGTGGAAAGTATTTCTGCGGGTTAGGAGGCTTGCATGGTTTTAGTGTCATAGAATTTAGAGTAATAGAAGAGATTGTGGAGGTGATCAGGTTGTGATCAGAGAGTGGGAAAGGAGTGTTAATGAATTCAGAAACTGAGCAGAGCCTGGTGAGCACAAGATCAAGGCAGTGGCCCTCCTGGTGAGTAGAGGAGTCGGACCATAGGGTGAGGCCAAGAGAGGAGGTTAGAGAGAGGAGTTTCGAGGCATGAACAGATTGTGGACTGTGAAGAGCTATATTGAAATCGCCCATAATAATGGTGGAGATGTCAGAGGATAAGAAGTGTGGGAGCCAGGCAGAGAAATCTTCTAGAAATTGTTGTTTGGGTTGCCCAGGAGGGCGATAGATAGCTGCAACATGCAGAGAGAAGGGGGTGAAAATCCTGATAGAGTGAACTTCAAATGATGTGAATGCGAGTGATGGAACCTGAGGTAGAACAGTGTATGTGAAAAATTGGGACAGTAAGATTCTAACCCCACCACCTTTACTATTATTCTGCCTGGATGTATGTGTGAAGTGGAAACCACCGTGTGAGAGTGCTGCAGGGGAGGCCGTGTCTGATTGTGTGAGCCATGTTTCTGTTATAGTCAGCAGATTAAAGATGTGAGATATGAAGAGGTCATGGATGGATGTTAATTTGTTACAAACAGAGCGTGCATTCAATAAGGCACATATTAGTGACTTGGGGGGGGATGGGAGACACGTGATATTTATGAGGTTAGATGGACTTCTATGTTGTTTTGAGATAGCTGAGTGTGAGAGGGACAGGTGGTTGGGGCCTTGATTTGGTGATATGTCAACAGCTAATAATACCAGAAGAGTGAGATAAATATTGGTGGATGTTTGCAAGTGTTTATTCTGGTGGCCAATTATGGTTGTCAAAGTACTTGCAGAGAAGTAAGTACTGTATAAAGCTCATGAGTGGTTAGGGGAGGGGAGGGGAGACTAGAATCTGTAATGTGCACAGAGGGGTGAGTTTTAGCGTGAGTTTAGAATGTGTTAAATTTGGTGAGAATTGCATGAATTGAAATAAGAAACAGTAGTTTGATGAACATGCTGTGGTCATTTGTGAGATAACATACCTCCCAACATGACCCTCTCCAGGAGTGACAGAATGCTCTGCTCCTGGACTTCCCTCTTACTGCTTATTGCCGGCACCTGTGCTGAAACACCTTTCTTATCCATTAACCTGTTCAACAGTGGTGCTGGCAATCATAAATGAAGAGAAAAATCCAGAAGCAGAGCATTGTGTCCCTCCTGGAGAGGGTTATGTTGGGAGGTATGAGCTAATTTTGGATTAAGTGGTGTAGGAATAAGTTGTTTTAGTAAGTTACCTTTCCTTGTTGGTGCTCAGTGTTTGTTCAACTGTTTTTTTAACTGTTCGGATAACACCCTTCTTAATTCCACACTTATTAAATTCCATGCACGCTACCCCTAGAAAGCTGACCCCTTGACTGAATCTAAAGAAATACTGTTTCTGATTAAGAACAGGCCTACCTCTGAACATTTGATCACCTGATTGAAATGCTAATTGATCAAAGAACATAGATTGCACTGAGTGGGTACACAGGCAAAAACTACTCTATCCACAATAAATTCAACCCCATACATAGGAAATGACAAGAAACACATCACATACATTCAAACAGATGATGTTGATTGCAAGCAGCATGTGTGTTAATCTGAGCCTTGTAATGTAATAGCAATGATTTCACATACATTCAAACAGATGAAAGCTACTATTCCTATCAGTTTACCTGGATCTGTTATGGGCCCTACACACTTGCCGATGTGTATGAACGATCTGAACGATCTCATTCAGTAATGAACGATAAATTGTTCATATCACTCAGTGTGTATGCACCAACAATGAACAATGCGCGTCCCCGCGGTCATTCATCATTGGTTTTCCCTCGTTTAGCATAGCAAGCCAGTTTGGACGATGGTCGTTAATTTTTGAAAACAAACATCGTCCAAATCGGAAACATCGCCAAGTGTGTAGGGCACATTAGTGGAGGCTAGCAGAGAAGACTCTAGCACTGGGGGTAATTCTGAGTTGATCGCAGCAGGATCTTTGTTAGCAGTTGGGCAAAACCATGTGCACTGCAGGGGAGGCACATATAACATGTGCAGAGAGAGAGAGATTTGGGTGGGGTGAGTTCAATCTGCAATCTAAATTGCAGTGTAAAAATAAAGCAGCCAGTATTTACCCTGCACAGAAACAATATAACCCACCCAAATCTAACACTCTGCAAATGTTATATCTGCCCCCCCCCCCCCCCCCCCCTTGCAGTGCACATGGTTTTGCCCAACTGCTATAAAATTTCCGGCTGCGATCAACTTGGAATTACCCCCACTGTGCATTCCCATGTTAGCAAAAATGTTACAGTTACAAAGTACCTCTTGTGTGCATTCACTAAAGGCAGACATTGTGTTGACTAAATCAATATTCATGGGAACTGTCCTATCCATCAGTGCTGCATTATTATGACTATATTGGTTCTGCTCATCCTCTGCCCTACATATGCAGACAAGTGCTCTTTAAAGTGGTATTCCACTTCAAGTATGATTCTTACCAAACTCCCTCTCTGTCCTGCAATAGTATATCAGTGGAGGCTCCTCCAGTCAGCAACCAAGTTTCAGTTGCAGCTGTGATGAGCACGGTGCAGCACTAGTGCATGTTAGTGCTCGGCACCTGTGCAGTACAGTATATGGTCTATGCAGTCTGTAGTGGAGGAACATCAGCGTTCTTTTAAAGACAACAAATTTAACTCTACTTTCTACGACTCCAACTTGTATAGAATATGCATTATGTACTGCAAAGGATTATCTTTCGGTAATCTACCCCATGTTGCATAAAAGAAAATACATTTTACAGTTCTGACACAATTGTTTTCAGCAACATATTCTTAATCCTACAGAAAATAATAGAGGCGCTCATGAAATCCACACACCATATTTTCACAGGTTCAGTAACAACCAAAAAATCAAATGAATTTATAAAAAGTATATGTATTTATTATTCACAATAATCTGATAAAAATACCATTTAATAAAGACAATTCATAGGTAATGTAACTCGTAACTTTCTGATTTGCCACATACATAAGTTTAAAAACACATGAATTATCTAGGCTATTACTATTGTTGTGTGTAACGTTAAAATTTCACTGAACTGGATAATTGAAAGTTCAAAATGTAACAATGTGTTACAGTCCTTTGGAAACACTGTTGCCACAGCTGCTGAATGTGATTCCTGAATAGGACACAGTTGTACGTTTTAAGGGGTGAGCTTCAATGAAGATTAACGGCATAAATTGATTGTGTATAAAGGAAATTACCTCTCCATATGGGCTGGTGAACCCGAGCGTCCCCGGGTGAGTCCAGAATTTGCCCAATAGGTTGTGGAGCTGGAGGGTACGTGGCGTGTTTAGATGTGTCAACCAGCCGCTGGGTTATGCTCAATTGACCTGCTGATGATCACCCGGTATGTGCCGTGCAGACAAGTAAATAGTGTGTTATTAATTTACATTGCATAATGATATCTATGTTGCCTTTTCAGCTGTCTTACGTTCTGCTAGATATTGTTATGCTGGAGGTATTCCCAGAGCTGAGCAAGGTACGGTACATATTTGTGCAGTGACGTTTCCCTGTGTTAAATATAAAGTTTAGTACACTCAAAGATAACCACATACCATGAATGAAGTGGCATACTGGTGTTGTACATTATTAAAATAGGGAATACAGAATAATGCAACGTATTTGAGAATTCCATTATATTGGAAACTCAGATGCTGGATACCTGATACTGCATTAATTTCCTTGCATATGTTTTTATTCCGTGCATGCATCAGCTTGGCATAGTGCATATATTTGTGTGTCACCTTTCCACTAAACTCTGCTGGCATCATACAAGTCACATATAGAACATGTTCCTGTTTTTGTTACAGACAACACCAGTATTTTAAAGCATTTGTTGTCATGCCATGATAATTACTGCAACCCCTCCTAGCTAGCTTGACTTCAATGTTTCCTTGCTTCATATGTTTTTAAGCCTTTTAAAATAGTAAGTTTGCACAAGCACATTATGAATGAGGATCTACTTAAATAGTTTATTCCTGTAGACAATCATATCTAAATACATGCTAAATTACTAGCTGTAGACCCCACTCTCCAGTCTCCAGCTGAAAATGATATATATATAAAGATCCCATTGCATATAGACCGACAGCTGTTTCATCCAGCACAGGGTGGTTTTCTTCAGGGGCTCTTTTCTTCACCACTCTGTGCTGGTTGAAACAGCTGTCGGTCTATATGCAACGGTATCTTTATGAAGATTAAATCATAATTTTCTCCGGCAGGGTCCACAGGATAACAATGGGATATGACGGAGCGAGAGCGGATTTGCACCAATCCGTTAAAGCTTTCCGGCCTCCCAGCATGCAACGGGCCTGTCCATGTATCCCCGGCCCCTGGCTCAGGCAAATCCGTTTTTTGTTTGGTGCGGCAGGAGCCGGACCATGGTCAGAGGGCTGCTGGATTGTTAGCAGCCACAAGCTTTCTTGTTTTATTTTTATAGTCTTACTGTTTTTTGAGTGATCTTTCTTAACAGCATCTTATACGCATATTGGAAAGAGTCGCTCCAACAACTCTCTGCAGGGTCGCAACAACACTTACCCACGAGTACAATGCTGTTTCGGCGGGCATCTGTGTCGGATATACTAGCAGGTCCATCAGACGTTACCAGGCTGTGGCCGGAGCACGGGGAGAAGGTAAGGCATCGGTTCCGCATAGCACATGGAATACGGACACAGCCGCACTGTTTTGGGAGGAGACTACCAAACAGTAGCTGACGCGCTGCCACCGCGGGTGCTCCAGCGCTAGGCCTTAGGGATCAGAGGCTCCAGGAATAGTATGAGGCCGCGATCCCTAGGGTTGATGTCAGCAGTGGGGAGTCAGACGCTCTCCTGGTCACCTCTCCCCCTGGTTCATGACCAGTTTCCGCCGAGTCTCCCGCCATGAACTGTTTCCTCGCTTTTGTCTCAGAAGCTACCAGCTACACTGGGAGACGAGGGGACCCAGTTGCAGCATAGGCGGCTGTGTGACTGGTGCATCTTTGTTCACTATAGCATCATGGAGTGGCAGTGAACACTAGTAGCGTCTGGATCCACTCAGCGTTCGCTAACGTATTGATCGATCCTGGAAGCGGGGTAAGTCTCCCTGTATCCCACTCGACGGAGTACGGGCTATACAGCACTAAATCTCTATCTACTGTTTTGAGTATGAATAGTTAGATAAGTTCCTATTGCACATGAGTCTGTATACCATTACTGTTGTTTCTGTCGCATTGCGTCTGAATACGGTACATATGTTAAACATGATTCAGTAAATGTGTTCTCCTACATACTTAAAATATTTAATGTAGTTGACGACGTGCTCATATTCCTTAATATACTAATGTATAACATGTGACTGACTGCTAGTATGATGCTGACTTTGCTACAGGTTTGTCAGTTTGTTTTGCAGATCCTCAATGCTGGTGCATGAGGAGGATCAAATGGATATAATTTTAAAGCGAAAAGGTAAAGTGATACAGTCACAAAATTGTGTAGTGCTGATTATTTATCATGTAATAAAGTGACAATGGTGAGGACACTCATACCATGTTTGAAGCTGTATTATCCTCTAATTATCTGGTTCAGGATGGCTTGTATGCATAATGTTTAGCTCAGCAAGGCAGATGCAGGAACAAATGTATCCACCTGGGGCTATATTTACACAAGCTTATCCAGGAAGTTAGATGGATAATCCCCCAAAATCCTGTACCAGGGATAGGGTTACAAGCCCTTACATACAGCAGCAGCTTCTCAGAATCAGTGGTAAGTAAATCTTCACTCTCGCAGACTACATGTTTGTTTATATTCATCAGTAGATGAAAGCCCTATTATTCTACTTCATCATATGAAAAAGAGCTAGGTCTCAGCTCTCGAATATACCTGAGTTAATTGAAAGCAATAAAGCCATCTTATCCTTAGAGGATACAGTAAAGCCTGTGTTAAAAACCAAGGCACCTATGTTTGAGTTACAAGAAAATCATGGAAGAGGTTGCGTTACGCCCAATAAAAAGTTAGAATGCCTAAGAAATGGAATTCCTATGATCTGCTTCCAGCTGGGGATTGTTTAAAAAAAAAAGGGGAGATGGCTCCTAAAGTAGATAAGGAAAATCTACAATAGCTGTGCTTTCAATTTTCCTGTCTAGGGCTGTCATAAGGCCAAGCCTTGGCTTCGGCTTAAATGGCAAAGGCAGTGGTTGCCTGGTCTGATGCAATGGAAGGAGATTTTTTCAAGAACAGGAATCTCATATGACTCGTATAAAAGACTGCAGTGTTCCTGGAAGCATTGGATATAGGCAAAATATTTACTCCAGGGCATCAGCCCTAACTATACCTGCTCATAGAGCAGTTTAGCTGGGTACGTGGAAGATCTACAGCCACACCACACTGGATATGCCCAATCTCGCCAGATCTTGGAAGCTATGCAGTGTGGGGCCTGGTGAGAAATACCAGATGCTGTAGATGGAATCATTGTCTTGTTCTAAAAATATTCCTTTTTGGTAAGAATTGACAGATATTCCGGAGTCAGAACCAGACTCCAAGAAAGTCAGGTTCCTTCCACATACAGTTCACGCGTTGATATGACACTATCGATAGAAGCCTGTCATAGGCTGAATACCACGTCAGTGTGATTTCAAATTAGGAAACCGTTGAGCTACCAGAAGATCTACAGTGTGGGACTGGTTAGTACTTGGATGACTTACCATACGTAGGATATCGGGGAATACCAGGTGCTGTAGAAAAATTAAAACCATCAGCGGATGGTGTGGGCTCCGCCTGGGAGATCCCAGGTTGGGGGGCCGACTTCATCAGGTCACACAGACCTGGCATGGTATCCCTAGTTATGTTTCGCCTTCAAAACAGCCTATCTCCGCTATAGACGAAGGCCTGACTTTGCAAGAAGCAGGTCAGAAAATTGCTTTGGTCAGGAATAGTCATTCCAGTTCTTCTGGCAAACAAGGACACGTTTTTACTTCAACCTGGCTTAATGGGAAGACAAATGAGTTATTTCGGCTCATGCTAAATCCGAAAAATGCTGAGCAAATACATTTGGAAACAAGGAATCATTATGTTCCTTATGTGTGGCATGGAGCCCGGGTTTTTTTTTATGGATCCCTGGAGATACAGGAGGCTTACCTACATGTTCCTATACGTTTGTCCATCAGTGTTAGCCAAGGTTCGGCTATCCCTCCAGAAAAGCATATTTAGGCCTTACCCTTTGGGTTAGCCACAGTCCCTGGAGTATTTACTAGAAATATGGGAGTAACAGCACCTTATCTCTGCCAGCAGGGGTTAAGTTTTTTTCCCATATCTAGGATCTTTTAATCCTGGCACAGTCACAGAGATTGCTCTTGGCAACAGCAATAACGAGTTTGCAGGGGCAAGTGACTCATAACTTGGGGAAAATCGTCTCCAGTTTCGTCACATCAGATGACTCACTTGGGAGCTGTACTGGATCACGTCTGCAGAGAGTAATTATTTACTTCGCAACAATAAATCCAAGGTTCACGACAGGATTCAAGTATCACCACACAGTCAAACGGTATCCAATCACACAGCAATGCGGGGGTGGGTTTGTTGGTATCTATATCGACGGGAGGAAGTATGCACAATTCCACTCTAGGTCTCTGCATCGTCTGATTCTTACCTAGTAGAATCTACAACCACGCCACACTGGATATGACCAGACTTCATTGGATCATGTAAGATTAGCAGTGTGGGCCTGGTTGGTACCGAGAGAGACCAGCTGGGGAGATACAAGGTGTGGTAAGTAATAATGGATTGCATCAGATAATAAAAACCAACTATGGTACTTACGATAAAAGTAAGAAGGTCATTAGCCTGGTGGCTACAGACATCCCAGCGGGACAATCCTTTTGATATCAGATTAAGACAATTCTGACACTAGGATTAGTGTCAGGGAGATTGTGTTCCCAAAGTGCTGTCTACCAATAAAGCTTGAAACCTCGGGCCATATACAGGGCACCGGTGTAGGCACGGGACAGTCTTCATGTGAAAACCAGTCCAGTTCCGCTCGGACAAGACAACGGCACTGGAGTACCTCTACATTGGGAAGTAACTCTCAGCCGAAAAGGAGATGAAGAAGGTAAGTCACATACCTAAGAGGATGGATTTCATCATCTAAACCTTGTCTGCTGTTTTCAGTCCGAGAATCATAAACGGGTAAATGGACTTTTTCAAGTCGATACACCATTCAGAGGAGTGAATGGGCTCTACACCCAGAGATCTTCCGGACTCTAGAAAACAAGTGGTGCGTGCAAGAGATGTATCTCAGAACGTCTTGGTTGAACAACAAAGTACTCACATATGGGTCAAGAACAAAGGATCCCAGGGCGATCGTTGTGGATGCCTTATCGGTGAGACAGGACCTTCATCTGGCAGATGGGTTTTCCTCTAAATACCCTATTACCCAGGGTGGTGAGTAAATTTAAACAGGAGGAATAGCAGAGAATGGCAATAGATGCTCTACTTTCTGCTTCCTCAACGCCCAGACCTACTAATGCAGGGTACTGGTTATCACAGACATGTGAGTCGGCTGTCTTTGACAGCGTGACCATTGAAACCTTTATCCTCGGGTCAAGAGGATACTTTCAGACAGTTCAGAGCAAGGACACCTTTCTAAGCTCGCATATATCACCAAATATGGCAAGCCTATATTCTTTAGTACAGTGAAAGAAAACCTACAGCCACACCACACTTGATATGCCCAATCTCACCAGATCTGGGAAGCTATGCAGTGTTGGGCCTGGTGAGTACTTGGATGGGGAACATCTGCAAACACCAGCTACTGTAGGTGAATGGCCCCAATAATTTTTTTCAGAGTTCCAGGGTCATAGCATTCCTTCTGACAGGAATGAATGGCTTCCTTGAGAGAAGCAAGGGTCGGTATTGACTGTAAAGTTCCAAAAGTAAATAACCAACTTACAGGATGTGCGTATCTTTTTTTCCAGGGTATGCTGCGCATCAACCTTTGGTTGTTGTTCCTACAGTGCCGTGGGACTTGGTTTGTCCTGAAAATCCTTCAAGTTGCCCCATTTGAACCACTTAATAATATGGATTACAAATGGTTGACAACTAAATTGTCTTTTCTACTGACTGAGTCGTCCGTTAGAAGAATATCAGACTTAGGGATTGTCATATTGTTCCCCAGTTCTGATTATTTATCCAGAGAAAGTAGTTTGCAGAACTAGATTTGGGTATCTTCCTAAGGTGATGACTAACTTCCACCTTAACAAAAGGAAATATTGTCCCGGCCTTTTAGAGTCTGGACCTTTTTCTGCGGGAGAGGCATCGCTGGACGTTATCCGTGCTTTAAGGATCTACGTAGATGGTACCGGTGTCATCAGAGAAGAATATTCTCTTTTCATTCTCTATGGATTTCATACGAGAGGATGACCTGCTGGTAGGCAGACACTGGCAAGATGACTTCATATGACGGAGCATATTTTCAAGCTAATCTCCCTAGTCCAGCTAATGTTCACTCTACTCATAAGGTAGGTCCTTCATGGGCAGCACAATGTGGTGCTTAAACAGAACAGGTATGTAAGGCAGCCATATGGTCTTCCGTTTACACAATCATTAAGACATTATGCTTTGGATACCTTTGCCTCTCACGATGCTGAATTTGGGCGAAGGATTCTCCTGAGCTTCAGGAGCGTCCCCACCGCTAAATTGCTTTGGGAAATCCCATTGTTATCCTGTGGATAACCTGTGGACCCTGCCGGAGAAATATACGTTATGGTAAGAACTTAATGTTGATAACGGTATTTCTCCTAAGTACACATGTTCCACAGGGATCCCACCCTGACTCACCTGATTTGAGAATCATTTTTTTTACTCACTAACCTCTTCCTTCTTGTACGGAAGGGTGTGCATGTGTGTTCTTCTCGCCTGATTAGGGTTCTACATAATTCTCCTACCTTGAGCTTTGGAATACAACTGATTTGCCTGAGCCAGGGGGGCGGGGATATATGGACGGGCCCGTTGCATGCTGGGAGGCCGGAAAGCTTTGACTGGTGCAAATCCGCTGTCGCTCCATCATATCCCATTGTTATCCTGTGGAACCTGTGGACTTAGGAGAAATACCGTTATCATCGGTAAGTTCTTACCATAACAAATATTTTCATCTCCAAAAGTGAGTGCTGGTATCTCTGTCTTCATCACCTGGAGTGTTAATATTAACCCTATTTTGACCTTGCACCACCATTTATTTTGTTTGTTTGAGATATATATATATATATATATATATATATATATATAAAAATATCCGGATGATAGACAGTGTCTATTTAGACAGTTAATAGATAGACACTATATGTTAGACAGACATTTGGTCGACATGAAAAAGATAGACAGTACAACATGTCGACAGGGTCAAAAGGTTGACATGAAAATGGTCGACATAAAAAAGGTTGATACCGTTTTTTTAAATTTTACATGTATTTGGACTTTTTCGTACCTTCTCTAGCCATGTTGGCATAGAGTTGGTTATAACCCGAGCCCGAAGCGTGGTGAGCCCTGCGAGGGGATGCCATTCTACAATTGGGGGTCCCTGATGACAAAATTATCCACATAAACCCCAGAAATGAAAAAAAAAAGTCTACCTTTTTTTATGTCTACGATTTTCATGTCGACCTTTTGACCCTGTTGACCTTTTGACTGTCTAACATGTGGTATCTATCTATTGACTGTCTAACTAGACACTGTCTATATGTTATACCACACCCGCTTGGGCCATGAAGCACTGTTTGTGGACTATTCTGAAAGACGTTCAGATGGACTGATGAATCAAAATTTGAAATCTTTTTGTGTTCACGCAGAGTCTTTGTAAATCACTGAGTAGGCGAAAAGATGATTCCTTTGTGTGTGGTGTTTATGTTCTAAGTGGCGGCTTGCAAAAGCTACCACTTCCCAGAGTTTTTAAGCTAACAACTTTAAATCCCCCCATTTATTGAAGTGGAAGATAAGTATACATAATTGTCAGCAGCATACACAGCAAGAACAATGCAGTTACAGTATAAATGGTACATAACAAGGTACACTGTGGGTAGCTAAAAAAAAATAAAATAAAATACATTTTGTTTTGATATTTTTGGGAAACATCTGATACTGAGTGCAGGATGTTAAATATTATAACCCCGGAGGGGAGCATAAAAAGATGGGGGGTGGAGGTCAGTGAGCCCAGCGCCGTTACAGACAATAACATACAAAATAAGTAAGGGCTGTTATTAGACGAAGAGATGATATGTTGTGAAAGATTCAGGAATTAGAACTATTTGTTTCCAGGGATCTGTCTTTGAAAATAGTGGTACCAGGGACCCCAGACATCATGGAACTGATTTGCCCTATCGTGGAGCAAGGCAGTGATATAGTCCATGGAGGCGCAATATACCAAATCTTATTAATGCAGGGCCTGCATAGAGGGGCATAGGCTATTTCCAGTGCACAGCGAGGAGCAATTTGGTTGCATTAAATATCTGACCACAAAGTTTATTCAAAGATTTAGAGGCCTCTGTGAGTGACTTACATAGTAAAATAAAGGATCGTTAGGAAGAGAGGCTCATAACCCTACTACCAAGTGAAAGGACTTCATTCCAATAAGTAACAATCAAAGGGCAGTTCCAGCAGGTGTGTATGAAAGTGCCTTTGTGTCCACACAGTCTCCAGCAGTGATCTGGAGATTATGGAAAGATATAGTGTAATTTTTCTGGGACCAAATGTACCAGCGAGTATAATTATGTAAAAGGGGAACAAAATTAGCTTAATATAACTGGTCATAAGTCTGTGTGATTTGAACACTCAAGTATCTCATAGATTTTGGATGCCAAATATACTCAACGTTAAGCTCTAAAAGCTGCAATGTCAGCTTTTAGAAGATCAGCTCCAGGAGGGAGTAGATACAGGTTGAGTATCCCATATCCAAATATTCAGAAATACGGAATATTCCGAAATACGGACTTTTTTGAGTGAGAGTGAGATAGTGAAACCTTTGTTTTTTGATGGCTCAATGTACACAAACTTTGTTTAATACTCAGTTATTAAAAATATTGTATTAAATGACCTTCAGGCTGTGTGTATAAGGTATATATGAAACATAAATGAATTGTGTGAATGTACACGCACTTTGTTTAATGCACAAAGTTATAAAAAATATTGGCTAAAATTACCTTCAGGCTGGGTGTATAAGGTGTATATGTGACATAAATGCATTCTGTGCTTAGACTTAGGTCCCATCACCATAATATCTCATTATGGCATGCAATTATTCCAAAATACGGAAAAATCCGATATCCAAAATTCCTCTGGTCCCAAGCATTTTGGATAAGGGATGCTCAACCTGTATAGAGGGTTCAAGGTGTTGGGAGAGCTAAGAAAAAAACATACAAATAATAATGAGTAGTGAGAGTTAGAGGCGATGGTACTCATACATAGGGTCCCACTGTGTGTGTGTGTGTGTGTGTGTGTGTGTGTGTGTGTGGTGGTGGTGGTGAGAGGGAGGTATCAGAAACTGAGTGGACCAGATACCAACCACCCGGAATGTGTACCAGTAAAACATAATAATGAGACAAGTGCCTTACCTGCATTATGAAACTTATGAAAAATATAGAAATATCCATTCCAATAAGTAGACAGAAAACTATGAGAATAGGAGTATATTTAAAAAAAGAAAATAGGTAGAGACCGAATCTCCACCACATTTAACATAAGTATGCCAGAAAGGCCTAGGAACGTAGGGGTAGATGTATTAATCTAGAGAAGGCATAAGGAAGTGATAATCCAGTGATAAGTGCAAAGTGATAAACGCACAAGCCAATCAGCTCCAATATGCAAATTACAGCTAGGAGCTGACTGGCTGGTACGTTTATCACCTTGCACTTATTTTATCACTTCCTTATGCCTTCTCCAGGTTAATAAATCTGCCCCTATGTTCCAGCAAACAACTAATAACTTTCATCAGCCGGATCAAAGGTGAGAAACCCTGGGTCTCTGGCACAATAGCCTCTGAAGTCCATACAGACTGTGAACCGTACAAAACCTCAAAGTATAGCCAGTGTGATAAAGTTGGAGACCTGCCAAGCACTTGGGAAGGAGAACCAGCACCAGCTTCAAAGAGATTAAGGGGTATATGCAATTAGCGGCGAATCGCGGCAATTTTTCGGGCGTTTTTTAATTCGACACAATTCGACCGTCTAATTTCGGCAAGTGGGTGCCGAAATTGACCATATTCAATAAAAAACGGATTCGACAGTCCCGCTGACGAAAAACGGCCGATTTGACGGATTTTGTTCCGATTTTTAAAAAAACGTGAAAAAACCCGAAAAAAAATTGCGTGGGGTCCCCCCTCCAAAGCATAACCAGCCTCGGGCTCTTCGAGCTGGTCCTGGTTCTAAAAATCCGGGGGGGAAATGGACAGGGGATCCCCCGTATTTTTAAAACCAGCACCGGGCTCTGCGCCTGGTGCTGGTGCAAAAAATACGGGGGACAAAAAGAGTAGGGGTCCCCCGTATTTTTTACACCAGCATCGGGCTCCACTAGCTGGACAGATTATGCCACAGCCGGGGGTCACTTTTATACAGCGCCCTGCGGCCGTGGCATTAAATATCCAACTAGTCACCCCTGGCCCGGGTACCCTGGGGGAGTGGGGACCCCTTCAATCAAGGGGTCGTCCCCCCCAGCCACCCAAGGGTCAGGGGTGAAGCCCGAGGCTGTCCCCCCCCATCCAAGGGCTGCGGATTGGGGGCTGATAGCCTTGAGAAAATTACAAGAATATTGTTTTTTCCTGTAGTACTACAAGTCCCAGCAAGCCTCCCCCGCAAGCTGGTACTTGGAGAACCACAAGTACCAGCATGTGGGAGAAAAACGGGCCCGCTGGTACCTGTAGTACTACTGGGGAAAAAATACCCAAATAAAAACAGGAGACACACACCTTGAGAGTAAAACTTTATTTCACACCTGCCGACACACACATACTTACCTATGTTGACCCGCCGACTGCCACGTCTCCTGATCCGACGATCCGGGGTACCTGTGAATAAAATTATACTCACCTCAATCCAGTGTCCAGATATAAATCCTCGTACTTGGCAAAAAAAATAAACGAACACCCGGACCAGCGGACTGAAAGGGGTCCCATGTTTACACATGGGACCCCTTTCCCCGAATGCCGGGACCCCACGTGACTGCTGTCACAGAGGTCCCTTCAGCCAATCAGGAAGCGCTACTTCGTTGCACTCACCTGATTGGCTGTATGCGCGTGTGAGCTCAGACAGCGCATCGCACAGCTCCCTCCATTACTTTCAATGGTGGGAACTTTGCCGTCAGCGGTGGGGTTACTCGCGGTCAGCCGCTGACCGCGGGTGACCTCACCGCTAACCGCAAAGTTCCCACCATTGAGTATAATGGAGAGGCTTTGCGATGCGCTGTCTGACAGCTCAGACGTGCAGCCAATCAGCAGAGTGCCAGGACGTTGCGCTCGCTGATTGGCTTAAGAGACCTTTCTGTGACAGCAGTCACGGAGGGGGTCTCTGCATTCGGGGAAAGGAATCCCATGTGTAAACATGGGACCCCTCTCAGTCCGGCTTGGTCGGGTGTTCGTTTATTTTTTTTGCCAAGTACGAGGATTTATATCTGGACACTGGATTGAGGTGAGTATAATTTTATTCACAGGTACCCCGGATCGTCGGATCAGGAGACGTGGCAGTCGGCGGGTCAACATAGGTAAGTATGTGTGTGTCGGCAGGTGTGAAATAAAGTTTTACTCTCAAGGTGTGTGTCTCCTGTTTTTATCCCGCATGCTGGTACTTGTGGTTCTCCAAGTACCAGCTTGCAGGGGAGGCTTGCTGGGATTTGTAGTACTACAGGAAAAAACAATATTCTTGTCATTTTCTCAAGGCTATCAGCCCCCCATCCGCAGCCCTTGGATGGGGGGGACAGCCTCGGGCTTCACCCCTGGCCCTTGGGTGGCTGGGGGGGGGACCCCTTGATTGAAGGGGTCCCCACTCCCCCAGGGTATCCCGGCCAGGGGTGACTAGTTGGGTATTTAATGCCACGGCCGCAGGGCGCTGTATAAAAGCGACCCCCGGCTGTGGCATTATCTGTCCAGCTAGTGGAGCCCGATGCTGGTGTAAAAAATACGGGGGACCCCTACGCTTTTTGTCCCCCGTATTTTTTGCACCAGCACCAGGCGCAGAGCCCGGTGCTGGTTTTAAAAATACGGGGGATCCCCTGTCCATTTTTCCCCCGGAATTTTAGAACCAGGACCGGCTCGAAGAGCCCGAGGCTGGTTATGCTTTGGAGGGGGGACCCCACGCCATTTTTTTCCGGGATTTTACCATTCCATCTAAAAAAATATATATAAATAATACTTGTGCCTCCCAAATAGACAAACCAAGTACCTAATCCCTTCTAATATAAATAGATATGCTATTACCAATAAAAAAAACACCAAAAAAAACATGTTTTAAATTTTTTTTTATTAGATTCACCCACCAAAGTGTGGCGGATTGAAAATGACGAATTTACTGTCTAAAAGCACTGTTGTCGAATTTCCAAACTTCAATTGAATATACTTTTGTCGAATTGCCGCATTTGTACCATTGCAGAAATGTCGAATTTGACAAATGTCGAATTTCAAAAAGTCGAATTTTGAAAGTCCGTATTTTTGACGGAAAGTACTGAATTGCATTGTCGATTTTTTTTTGGGGGCGAAAAAGTCCCGTTTTTCGACAATTTCGGGAATTCGACCGCAATTGCATATACCCCTAAGTCTGTGAATCAACTCAATTCCTTCTTTAGGGTCTCTCACCAATACAGGGTGACCATTTACCTCAACAATCAGATGGAAGGAGAAACCCCACTTAGCTATTGTCCTGCAAGATCTTGGTGGCTTCCTGAAGGTCCCTGTATTTGAGAATGGTAGAAGTAGGTAAATTCTGGAAGATCAGCAGGTGAGACCCTTTGAAGAAGATGTGAGGTGTTGTTCTACTGGCGTTGGCTAGTTGGTCTTTGACTTTAAACTACAGGAATTTCAGCACAATTTCTCAGCAGGTCTTCTTTAGGCTTAGGTCTGAGAACTCTGTGAGCACGTTCATTAAGCAGAGATTGCTCAAAAAGTGTAGGTACAATCATCTGTAATAAACGTCTCAGATACAACTCCAAGTTTTGTGGAGCCACTCAATTTCTGTGGGTTGTTTCTCTCTCATCTATTTTGGAGGTTTTTTGTTTTTTTTTATCCAGGAGAAACTTGAGTTCTCAATACAGGTAATTTATATTGTGGGAGGCCTTTTGCAAGCCTTTAAAGTTCAGCAAAGTACTCAATATACAATTATCTAGCTGATAATCTGCCAGATCTAGCTGGTTGGAATGAAACCTGGTAATAATGGATGAGCGCAAATGACAATCGACCATTTGCTCCCAAACACTGGAAAACTAACAAAACCTGTCATTCATACAAATTGGTTAAACACAAATTTAACTTGGATGAACGACTGTTTTTGTGTATTTTGCAGCGTTTGGGAGCAAATGGTCAATTGCCATTTGCTCTCCTCCATTACCAAATTTTCATTCCAACCAGCTAAATCTGGCAGATTATCTGACAGATAATTGTTTAGCGTGTACCTAGGCTAAACGTCTGCTTTGGTTTCAACTGCGGCAGTGCAACTGGAGAGAGAGAGAAGCCAACTTAGTATGAAGATCCACCGACAGATAAGAGTCAGAGCACGAGAAGTATTGCAGAATTTTCTGCTGGGTGCCCTTTATCCCATTGGTAGTGTTCTTGTGCATAGTGAGGTGAAACTGAAGAAAATATCTTAAGCAGGTATAGCAGAAAGAATTCTGGGTGGAAAGGCAAATAGCACCTTCAGCACATAACAAACTGAGTCAATCCACTTGAAAGATCCTATGAGGCAATGGGTAATGCAGCAGATTGTAGTGAATACAGCTGGGTTGAGTGTAGTGCTGTATTAGGACTAAGCTCAAAAATGTGAAAAAGCCAAAGCCTTTATTAGCCAAACACCCCATGATTTGCAAGTAACAACATTAGGCCCTATTTGTCTGTTACCATCAGTGCGTACGCACATGTCCCGTTCAGCTTTTTTTTTTTTTTTTTTTTTTTTTTTTTTTTTGCTGTATCCCGGGTCAATGGCTGGCACCCAGAACCAAATGGCTACCACCACAGCACTTTGCAGTCCCATGCAATACCTTTTAGTCTGCACTTAGTTGGTCAAGGGTTCATATTGTAGCAATATAGTGACATACCCCCAGGGTGTGTCAGAGACACCTTTATGGGAAAGGAAGAAGACTGTAGGCTTCAAATCATGGATTGGCCAGCCTAGTCTCCAGACTTAATACCCCATTGAGCTGGTTTGGGATGAGCCAAAAAATGGAAAACACGATTTGTGGGAGCTTCTGCAACAGTGTTGGGAAGAACTGCATGAACAACATTTGTTTTCCATAGTAAAGAAGAAGAAAAAAGCGACAAGTGTGCTCAGCGATTATATCTGCAACAGGTGGCTACTTTGATCAGTCAAATATGAACATTACATTTTATTAAACAAAATAATTCTACAATTATTTTATTTCATTTTTTTTTTTTTTTTTATCTCCAGTTCATTTTCTCTATGCTTTAAATGCAAAAAAATTATGGTGTTCTGAAACTTTTGACTATATGTTTGACTTATATGTTTCTGTTTGCATTCATCGTACAAAGATATTTTCACTGTCCAGCACACAGGTGCAATAAATTATTCCATTTAGCTTTAATCAGCAGAGAAGAAGGGTGATATGACTAACAATATTTTTGCACTTTTGCAGCTATGTCCGTAAATGACGCTTCCCCATGGTGTGTGCAGACAATGTTGTTCTTCCCATCAGGGAGAGCTAAAAAGAGAAAATGCAAATCATAAATAATGTTCCAGTTTAAATAATTTACTAGCTAATGTGCAATCAAGAAATGATTATGCTATTAATTTATTTTATTTTTGTACAATTTTTTGTTTTAGCTTCAAAAAGATGTTTCATCTGTACCTACCTGGATGTGAAGAAGACAGCTAGAATTGGACTTTCTTATTGTAGATCTTGGAAGCATTGTATCTTTTTATGGCTGTTATTCCAGAAACCGCACTTTTATTCAGTTCTACGAGAGTGAAACTATCAATAAAACTCTGTATAGAATGTGTTTCTCTGTGTCACAGGGTTAAATCACTTTTTCCTTGCATGTTATGCAAAGTGTAGTAATGAACACTTCCCTTGTACATTATTTTTGTAAATATTAGATGTTACATATATATATACATATTAAAGCTGCTTTCAATAAATTAATTGTCTTATACTGTAGTTTATTGGTTCCTTGGTTGTGACTCTGCATGGAAGCAACATACACAATCAAGTATTATAGCAGTGGTTTCCAAAAAAATTTTAATCATTGCACCCTAGACAATCAGAATTCTTTTGACGGCACCCCTAGGCAAAATGTTTCTTATTGAGATATTTAGAAATAAATATTTAAGTAAGTTGTGTTATGTCATCCTAAGGTTCAGTTGTGTGGTGAGGGACAAGATTTACTTCTATTTGTCCACACATTTTATGACTGACAGCCACCAGCTCTGGTTTTGCCTATTACATTGACCATAAATAATTTGAATTGGTCCTGGACCACCAATTCAAGGCACCCCTGCAAGTGTCCTGAGGCACCCCAGGCTGCCTTGGCACACAGTTTGAGAACCACTGATCTATAGGTATATTTGTTCCCCAATGACTATAAATCAAAAGTGTATGAACATTTAGAAATGTGTTCATTCAGGTCAGGCTTTTTTAAGTAACTTAAAGATTTCCAGATGTTGAATGAGCATTTTCCGGTATAGTCAATCTGGGGGACGCTCTATAACTCTGGGTTATGTATCTGACCTATTGGAGTCTTGCACTAAACAATCAACTGACTCCTTCCCCTACATAACCCCTCCTATCGCCTCCCTTCGTCAGTCTTGTTTTAGTACGGTAGGAGAAAGGCATGCTGTAACAGCTTAGGTTTTTCTTTTTCATCCACTAGGGGCCACTGGCGTACTCTTGGGATATGGACGGGCATTAGCAGGGATAGGCACATTGAAACATTTAAATTAGCAACCCTCCTCCCATTCCATACTCCCAAGATGCCTCAGTGGGTTTTTTTGTGCCTACTAGGGAAGGCACGTTCTGGACTTTTACTTTTTTTTTTTTTTTACAAAACTTTTTCTTTTTCAAGTCACAGCCCCTTCCCAGCTTACTGAGAGGCTTGGGTCCAGGACTGTGTGTGCTGCTACAAGAGGCAAAAAGGCTGGTCAGCGCTTACATGAGAAGCACCGCCAAAGACCTTAATCAGCGCTAGCTGATTTCAGCCTTGGCTGCAGGAGCAGGTCGGTGCTTACTGAGAAACCCCATCAGAGCCTCCAGACCCCAGCAGAAGGTAAGGTGTGGGCGGTGAGCTCATGCTGCCACCGCACTGTGTCCGTTTTAACTATGGGCAGCCTGTAGTGGTGGTCAGCTCTTGCTGCCACCGCTCCGTGTGTGGGAGGTTATAGTGTGATTGCCAGAGCTGCGTTCGTCACCTCTCTCCCCAGATTTGCTCCTGTTCGGCCCCGCTGCTGCACTATGTAGGCGGATAGTAGCACTGTTGCAGCTTAGTGGGGGTATAGCCGCCGGGCTGCGCCATCATCCTGCTCCCCAGTCTCTTACAGCTGGCCGGGTCTTCCTGTGCTCGGCAGGAAAGCAGCTCACTGCACTGAATAACAGTAAGCAGTGGGGGAGATGTATTGGCGGCCCTAATCCCGCGATTCCCCTTAGATAATGGGGAGGTGGCCATGGCCGGTGTGCTTACTGTTACTAGATATGTAGACCTGTTTGCATAGTCTAAGGGTGCAAAACAGGCTATTGAACCTATGCTAACAATATTTCTCTGACGTCCTAGTGGATGCTGGGACTCCGTCCAGGACCATGGGGAATAGCGGCTCCGCAGGAGACAGGGCACAAAATTTAAAAGTTTGACCACTAGGTGGTGTGTACTGGCTCCTCCCCCCATGACCCTCCTCCAAGCCTCAGTTAGGTTTTTGTGCCCGTCCGAGCAGGGTGCAATCTAGGTGGCTCTCCTAAAGAGCTGCTTAGAAAAAGTTTGTTAGGTTTTTTATTTTCAGTGAGTCCTGCTGGCAACAGGCTCACTGCAACGAGGGACTTAGGGGAGAAGAAGTGAACTCACCTGCGTGCAGGATGGATTTGCTTCTTAGGCTACTGGACACTAGCTCCAGAGGGACGATCACAGGTACAGCCTGGATGGGTCACCGGAGCCGCGCCGCCGACCCCCTTGCAGATGCCGAATAGAGAAGAGGTCCAGAAACCGGCGGCAGAAGACGTCTCAGTCTTCATGAGGTAGCGCACAGCACTGCAGCTGTGCGCCATTGCTCTCCGCACACTTCACACCAGCGGTCACTGAGGGTGCAGGGCGCTGGGGGGGGCGCCCTGGGCAGCAATGTAATATACCTATTCTGGCTAAAATATATCACATATAGTCCCTGGGGCTATATGGATGTATTTAACCCCTGCCAGGTTCCAAAAAAAACCGGGAGAAGAAGCCCGCCGAAAAGGGGGCGGGGCCTATTCTCCTCAGCACACAGCGCCATTTTCCTGCCCAGCTCCGCTGCGAGGAAGGCTCCCAGGACTCTCCCCTGCACTGCACTACAGAAACAGGGTAAAAACAGAGAGGGGGGGCACTTATTGGCGATATTTATAATATTTGAGCTGCTATAAAGGGAACACACTTATTAAGGTTGTCCCTATATATATTTATAGCGCTTGGGTGTGTGCTGGCAAACTCTCCCTCTGTCTCCCCAAAGGGCTAGTGGGGTCCTGTCTTCTATCAGAGCATTCCCTGTGTGTCTGCTGTGTGTCGGTACGTGTGTGTCGACATGTATGAGGACGATGTTGGCGTGGAGGCGGAGCAATTGCCTGTAATGGTGATGTCACCCCCTAGGGAGTCGACACCAGAATGGATGGCTTTGTTTATGGAATTACGGGATAGTGTCAGCACGCTACAAAAGTCGGTTGACGACATGAGACAGCCGGCAAACCAGTTAGTACCTGTCCAGGCGTCTCAGACACCGTCAGGGGCTGTAAAACGCCCTTTACCTCAGTCGGTCGACACAGACCCAGACACTGACACTGAATCCAGTGTCGACGGTGAAGAAACAAACGTATTTTCCAGTAGGGCCACACGTTATATGATCACGGCAATGAAGGAGGCTTTGCATATCTCTGATACTGCAAGTACCACAAAAAGGGGTATTATGTGGGGTGTGAAAAAACTACCGATAGTTTTTCCTGAATCAGAGGAACTGAATGAAGTGTGTGATGAAGCGTGGGTTACCCCAGATAGAAAACTGCTAATTTCAAAGAAGTTATTGGCATTATACCCTTTCCCGCCAGAGGTTAGGGCGCGCTGGGAAACACCTCCTAGGGTGGATAAGGCGCTCACACGCTTATCAAAGCAAGTGGCGTTACCGTCTCCTGATACGGCCGCCCTCAAGGATCCAGCTGATAGGAGGCTGGAGAATACATTAAAAAGTATATACACACATACGGGTGTTATACTGAGACCAGCAATCGCCTCAGCCTGGATGTGCAGTGCTGGCGTGGCTTGGTCGGAGTCACTGTCTGAAAATATTGATACCCTGGATAGGGACAGTATTTTACTGACTATAGAGCAGTTAAAGGATGCATTTCTTTATATGCGAGATGCACAGAGAGATATTTGCACTCTGGCATCAAGAGTAAGTGCGATGTCCATATCTGCCAGAAGAAGTTTATGGACGCGCCAGTGGTCAGGTGATGCGGATTCCAAACGACATGACGCTGGGACCTTACAAGCAGACTCAGGGGCGGTGGGGGGTCGCCTCAAACATTTCAGCGCACAGTGGGCTCACTCGCAGGTGGACCCCTGGATCCTGCAGGTAGTATCTCAGGGTTACAGGTTGGAATTCGAGAAGTCCCCTCCTCGCCGTTTCCTAAAGTCTGCTTTGCCAACGTCTCCCTCCGACAGGGCGACGGTATTGGAGGCCATTCACAAGCTGTATTCTCAGCAGGTGATAGTCAAGGTACCCCTCCTACACCAAGGGTACCTCAGGTTAGTGGTCCAAAACTGTCATTATCAGTTTCAGACGCTGCTGTTTGGGTTGTCCACGGCACCCCGGGTCTTTACCAAGGTAATGGCCGAAATGATGATCCTTCTTCGAAGAGAAGGCGTCTTAATTATCCCTTACTTGGACGATCTCCTGATAAGGGCAAGATCCAGAGAACAGCTGGAGGTCGGAGTAGCACTAACCCAAGTAGTGCTCCAACAACACGGGTGGATTCTGAATTTTCCAAAATCCCAACTGATCCCGACGACACGTCTGTTGTTCCTAGGGATGATTCTGGACACTGTTCAGAAAAAGGTATTTCTTCCGGAGGAGAAAGCCAGGGAGTTATCCGATCTAGTCAGGAACCTCCTAAAACCAGGAAAAGTATCTGTGCATCAATGCACAAGAGTCCTGGGAAAAATGGTAGCTTCTTACGAAGCGATTCCATTCGGCAGATTCCATGCACGAACTTTTCAGTGGGATCTGCTGGACAAATGGTCCGGATCGCATCTGCAGATGCATCAGCGGATAAAATTGTCCACAAGGACAAGAGTGTCTCTGCTATGGTGGTTGCAGAGTGCTCATCTGTTAGAGGGCCGCAGATTCGGCATACAGAACTGGGTCCTAGTGACCACGGATGCCAGCCTGAGAGGCTGGGGAGCGGTCACACAGGGAAGAAACTTCCAGGGCGTGTGGTCAAGCCTGGAGACGTCTCTTCACATAAATATACTGGAGCTAAGAGCAATCTACAATGCTCTAAGCCTGGCAAAACCTCTGCTTCAGGGTCAGCCGGTGTTGATTCAGTCGGACAACATCACGGCAGTCGCCCACGTAAACAGACAGGGCGGCACAAGAAGCAGGAGGGCAATGGCAGAAGCTGCAAGGATTCTCCGCTGGGCAGAAAATCATGTGTTAGCACTGTCAGCTGTGTTCATCCCGGGAGTGGACAACTGGGAAGCAGACTTCCTCAGCAGACACGATCTGCACCCGGGAGAGTGGGGACTTCATCCAGAAGTCTTCCACATGATTGTGGTCCATTGGGAAAGACCAATGGTGGACATGATGGCGTCCCGCCTCAACAAAAAACTGGACAGGTATTGCGCCAGGTCAAGAGACCCTCAGGCAATAGCTGTAGACGCTCTGGTAACACCATGGGTGTACCAGTCAGTGTATGTGTTTCCTCCTCTGCCTCTCATACCAAAAGTACTGAGAATTATACGGCAAAGGGGAGTAAGAACGATACTCGTGGCTCCGGATTGGCCAAGAAGAACTTGGTACCCGGAACTTCAGGAGATGCTCACGGAAGATCCGTGGCCTCTACCTCTAAGACGGGACCTGCTTCAGCAGGGACCGTGTCTATTCCAAGACTTACCGCGGCTGCGTTTGACGGCATGGCGGTTGAACGCCGAATCCTAAGGGAAAAAGGCATTCCGGAAGAGGTCATCCCTACCCTGGTAAAAGCCAGGAAGGAGGTGACTGCACAACATTATCACCGCATTTGAAGAAAATATGTTGCGTGGTGTGAGGCCAGGAAGGCCCCGACGGAGGAATTTCAACTGGGTCGATTCCTACATTTCCTGCAAACAGGATTGTCTATGGGCCTCAAATTAGGGTCCATTAAGGTTCAAATTTCGGCCCTGTCGATTTTCTTCCAGAAAGAATTGGCTTCAGTTCCTGAAGTCCAGACTTTTGTAAAAGGAGTACTACATATACAGCCCCCGGTTGTGCCCCCAGTGGCACCGTGGGATCTTAATGTAGTTTTGGATTTTCTCAAATCCCATTGGTTTGAGCCACTCAAATCGGTGGATTTGAAATATCTTACATGGAAAGTAACCATGCTACTGGCCCTGGCTTCAGCCAGGAGAGTGTCAGAATTGGCGGCTTTATCGTATAAAAGCCCATATCTGATTTTCCATTCGGACAGGGCAGAACTGCGGACGCGTCCTCACTTTCTGCCTAAGGTGGTTTCAGCGTTTCACCTGAACCAGCCTATTGTGGTGCCTGCGGCTACTAGCGATTTGGAGGATTCCAAGTTGCTGGACGTTGTCAGAGCATTAAAAATATATATTTCAAGGACGGCTGGAGTCAGAAAATCTGACTCGCTGTTTATACTGTATGCACCCAACAAGCTGGGTGCTCCTGCTTCTAAGCAGACGATTGCTCGTTGGATTTGTAGCACAATTCAACTTGCACATTCTGTGGCAGGCCTGCCACAGCCTAAATCTGTCAAGGCCCATTCCACAAGGAAGGTGGGCTCATCTTGGGCGGCTGCCCGAGGGGTCTCGGCATTACAACTCTGCCGAGCAGCTACGTGGTCAGGGGAGAACACGTTTGTAAAATTCTACAAATTTGATACCCTGGCTAAGGAGGACCTGGAGTTCTCTCATTCGGTGCTGCAGAGTCATCCGCACTCTCCCGCCCGTTTGGGAGCTTTGGTATAATCCCCATGGTCCTGACGGAGTCCCAGCATCCACTAGGACGTCAGAGAAAATAAGATTTTACTTACCGATAAATCTATTTCTCGTAGTCCGTAGTGGATGCTGGGCGCCCATCCCAAGTGCGGATTGTCTGCAATACTTGTACATAGTTATTGTTACAAAAAAATCGGGTTGTTATTGTTGTGAGCCGTCTGTTCAGAGGCTCCTACGTTTGTCATACTGTTAACTGGGTTCAGATCACAAGTTGTACGGTGTGATTGGTGTGGCTGGTATGAGTCTTACCCGGGATTCAAAATCCTTCCTTATTGTGTACGCTCGTCCGGGCACAGTATCCTAACTGAGGCTTGGAGGAGGGTCATGGGGGGAGGAGCCAGTACACACCACCTAGTGGTCAAACTTTTAAATTTTGTGCCCTGTCTCCTGCGGAGCCACTATTCCCCATGGTCCTGACGGAGTCCCAGCATCCACTACGGACTACGAGAAATAGATTTATCGGTAAGTAAAATCTTATTATTAGTTTATTATAAATATATGGGTATAATGTTTAAAAATAAAAAAAGAGCACATGGTGTGGACGCTTATAATGACTTCCTGCTTCTTCCTGCAGGAATTTGGTGTCAGTCCTACAACACACAGCCACTGGAGGGGGCAGGGGTGTTAGTAGGTTTTTCAGTGAAGCACAAACTTAACAGAACTTAGTCTGTACCAGGATGCAGTGCACTTGGTCTTATACACACTTCAGTTATTTTTTACTGAGTTGTGAGTACTTTCTTTTGTTTCACTGTATTACTGTCTGTGTATACAAAGTTGAATTTGGAACCGCACTAGTGTTAATGATCTAAGCAAGATGTATGAATAGTATAAGAAAACCAATATAAATGCAGTTAGAAAAAATGTGATTATGAACTGCTAATGATTGGCGGTGCTCCCAGGAATTTTGTAGATTAGACTACAGTTGAAAAGGAGAGACAAGACAAAAAACCCTTGTTTGGGAGCACTCTTTTGTATTAAATTAAATAATGTAGGTAAAGTAAATGATAAATGAGATAAAACTTAACCTTTAATTGTTTCTCAAATAAAAGGAAGAAAAAAGGGCGAATAATAAGACAATTAAAGGACTCGTGTCTGGTGTTACAGCAAAAAGAAACTTGTTTTACTGTCTGTGTGCATGATGACTGGAAAAGCAAACGCAAAATCAAAAAAGCAGCTTGTCTGCGATAACTGATAATGTCTTACGTGATGAAACTTCCACTTGCACAGTGTGTCTTAAAAATTCGGGTCCAAATAAGGACCTCTGCCCTGATCCTTCTTGGGCTGCGATGGCAGGTGTGATGGCTGATTTGGCGTCAGAATTGTTAGCTGCATGGAAGGACCGTGAGACCGCAAAGTCTGATACAAGGTCAGTGCCGTCTGAGCAGCCAGAGTGGGCTAAGGATATTTCGAGAACCTTGCAGGGTTTACAAAGTCCATGAATAGTTCAAATCCTAAGAGTAGTTATCGTTTGTTTCATATTTTACCGGGTTTCCTCGATTTTATACTCTGACAATTCAATGCCAGACATGGTATCTCAGGAAGTAGAGAAGGAAGGTGAATTTGGCCAGGAATCAGATAGTGAGGTCACTGAGAGCCCGGGCATTGATGATCTCATCAGGGTGGTATACCAGGTGCTAGATTTCACTGAGACAGAGGAGCCTCTGTCAAAAGATGAGGTTTTATTTGCAAAAAGACAAAGGGCGATTGTGTGTTTTCCTTTTTCAGATTCTCTTAATAAGCAGTTAATGGAAGCATGGCAAAATCCAGATAAACGCTTTTCCATGCCAAGGCCATTTCTGTCTAACTACTCTTTCCCACAGTCTATGACAACTAAATGGGAAAATTTACCACTAGTGGATTCTTCGGTTTCAAAACTTTCAAAGTAGTTAACCATTCCAGTCCCAGCTGCAACGACCCTTAAAGACCCGTCGGCGCATAAGCTAGAAGCAATGCTAAAGTCCATTTATACAGCGGCAGGGGTGTTGCTTAGACTTGCTTTAGTTGGAGTTTGGGTTAACAAGGCTGTAGTAGCATGGGCAAAACAGCTCTGGTTAGGCCTACAATAAGTCCTTTCCTCAGACCAGCTTATAATTCTAAACGATCGCATTTGTGAATTGGCTGAGTATTTGGCTATGGCATCTATGGATGTTGGACAACTCAGTTCTCGGATTTCAGCCTCTATTATTGCGGCCCGTCGGGCGCTTTGGTTGTGGTCTTGGTAGGCCGTCGGTGAGTCGAAACGAAGAAGAGGCGTTGCCTTATACGGGTGATATGTTATTTGGTCCTGAATTGGACAAGTGGATTTCTCAGGCTACTGGAGGAAAATCTGTGTTCTTACCGTTGCCTGCACCAGTACCTGAAAGGAAGTACTCTGGACCAGCGTTCAGATCCTTTAGACCTCAGTCCTTTTGAGGCCGTGCTCGAGGAACATCCGAACAGAGTAGATGTGGTAGAAGCCGTGGTTAGCAACAAACCACTGACCGTCGTCGAGAAACATAGCCAGCTGACAAACCAGTGGCATGACGGACTTCTAGCGAATCTCGTATCTTCAGTGGTGGGAGCACATCTTCAAACATTTCACTTGGCGTGGTTTCAGACATCCACACATGGGTGCAAGAGTTACAAAATAGAGTTCGATTGTCTACCACCAAGGCGGTTTTTCAAGACAGGTCTGCCTGTGTCAGAGGACAAGAAGGCAGTTCTGAAGACCGCTTTTCAGTCTCTCGTAGATCGAGCAGTTTTGATTCAGGTACCAGTACACCAACAAGGTCAAGGGTTTTATTCCAATCTTTTTGTAGTACCAAAGCCGGACGGCTCAGTCAGACCGGTATTGAACCTAAAGGGGCGCGATCAGTATGTCACTTAATACAGATTCAAGATGGAATCACTGCGGTGATGATTGCAAGTTTAGAACCACAGGAAATCATGATTTCGCTAGATATCAAGGATGCATACTTACACATTCCAATTTGGCCACCGCATCAGGCCTACTTAAGGTTTGCAGTACAACAAAACCATTATCAATTTCAGGCACTACCGTTTGGCCTCTCATCAGCTCCTCGGGTATTCACAAAAGTGATGTCTGTGATGATTGCTCATCTCAGATTCCTTGGAGTGATAATAGTTCCGTACTTAGACGACCTATTCATCAAGGCTTCGTCTCAACAAATACTCCTTCAAAATGCCTTACTAACGTAGAATGTCCTAGTTCAGCACGGTTGGATTGTCAACTTAAAAAAAAATCAAGCCTTGACCCGTCTCAACAAATTCAATTTCTGGGAATGATTCTGGATACGGTAGATAAACTAATTTACCTTCCAGAGGTGAAAGCACAAATTATTCGTCATCTGGTACATTTAGTGCTCAAACCATGGACAGTCTCGGTGCACTTGTACATTCGACTGTTAAGAAAGATGGTGGCGTTTTTCGAAGCAGTCCAGTTCGGAAGATTTCACTCATCTCTTTTTCAGCTATATCTTCTCGCATAGTGGTCAAGGTCTCATCTACAGATTCATCAAATGGTGCGTTCGTCTCCAAGGGCCAGTTTAGCTACTCTGGTGGCTCCAAATACGAAATGTCACAGCTGGGAAAAAGATTCGTAGTCTGGAATTGGATACTTCTGATGATGGATGCAAGTCTCAGAGGTTGGGAAGCAGTGGTCCTACATTGTCAGTTTCAGGGTCTATGGTCAGACCAAGAAAGATTACGGTCAATAAATGTCTTGGAACTCAGAGCAATTTTCAACGCTCTGCAGCAGGCAGTTCACATGCTCCAGTCTCACTGTTCATGTTCAGTCCAACAACGCGGCATCAGTCGCATACATCAACGAACAAGGAGGGACTCGAAGTCGCATGGCCATGCGAGAAGTTGCTGAAATCCTGAATTGGACCATGCATCACCAAGTGATATTATCAGCAGTGTTCATTCAAGGAGTGGACAACTGTGAACCAGATTACTGTATCTCAGTCGTCAGGATTTTCATCCAGGAGAATTGGCTTTACATCCAGAAGTGTTCCAGATGTTAGTGCAGCGGTGGGGTTACCCACAGGTGGATCTAATGGCATCTCACCAAAATCATCAGACATCCAAGTATGTGTCCAGAACAAGAGATCCATGGGCAGTGGCAGTGAATGCTCTCACAATGGTGTGGCCATACAGCCTCGTGTATCTATTTCCACCATTTATGCTGCTTCCTCGGTTGCTAAAGTGGATCAAAAGAGAGTCCACGACCGTCGTACTAGTGGCGCCTCAGAGAGCTTGTTTCTCGGATCTCTGCGGTCTACTCGCAGATGATCCGTGGCTGCTCCCGCTACGTTCAGACCTTCTGCAACAGGGTCTGATTCATTACCCCGATTTAGCGCTGCTGCACTTGATGGGGTGGCTGTTGAAACTGCTCTCAAGACAAGAGGGCATTCCAGAGTCTGTTATACCATGTTATGTGCTAGGTAGCCAGTTATAGCAGCTCATTATCACTGGATTTGGCGAGCTTATATTAGTTGGTATAAATCTCGGAAGTTTCCAACATCTTCTTTCAAGTTATCCCGTCTTTCACTATTTTTTTTACAGATGAGGTTAGATGGAAGACTACGTTTAGCGACACTAAAGGTGCAGGTATCTGCTTTGTCAATTTTCTTTCAGGGGAGTTTGGCTCTTTTGCCAACAGTTTAAACTTTCCTGCAAGGTGTACTTAGAGTTCAACCTCCGCTTATACCACCTACAGCTCCATGGGACTTGAATCTAGTTTTAGGTTTTTTGCAGTCTTATATTTGAACTCTTACAACAAGTGGTTTTTGGATTTCTTACTTGCAAAACAGTTTTTCTCCTAGCCTTAGCTTCGCCAAGGTGTGTTTCTGAATTGGGTGCTTTGTCGTGAAAGGCACCGTATCTGGTGTTTCATGATGACACAGCGGAACTTCGGACGAATCCCGCTTTTCTACCAACGGTAGTATAATCTTTTCACATAAATCAAATCATAGTTCCTGTTTTTTCAGAAAGTTCAGGAACTCCGGATACTTTGGATGTGGTTTGTGCGCTTCGGATTTATGTCGCTCGAACAATAACAGTACAAAAAACAGATAAATTGTTTGTTCTCTATGATGCAGTCAAGGTAGGTTGGCCAGCTTCCAAATAGATCTTGGCTGGATGGATTAACTGACCATTCGTCAAGCTTACTTTCATGCTAGTCTATAACCGCCTGCATCTGTTTCAGCACATGCCACGCGTTCCATGGTAACGTCATGGGCAGCAGGTCGTGGGGCTTCCATGACGCAACTTTGCCGTGCAGCTACATGGTCGTCAGTGCACACATTTGTGCGTTATCACCTGCCACTTATCACTGCTTTATCACTTCTCTGGACTTAATACATCTGCCCCCATGTTGGATAAACAAGACAAAAATCCCAAGGGCAAAATGGCTATAATTTATACTTGTGTTAAATGCAAAAAAAATGTACAGAGCTGGGCCCGCAATGTGCAGGCTCAGGACTTTTCGGCTGCAAGGGAGAGCTAAGTTGCAGACTTTCAGGGGTACACCAAGAATTTCCCGCAGAGGGAAATTTAGAGGATGGGGTACCCCTGGTACCACATGTTTTGCGGTCAAAACACAAGATAAGCAATGACGTTTTTGGGGCTCCAACCCAAATGCAAGTGGTAGGGGCACATTTCGGGATGTTTGGATTCAATCGAACCCAGACCGTTGGGTGAACAAAATTGTTTCCAGAGGTTACATTCTAGATCTGGAAAGTCCAGTTCCGGACTATTTTTTTTTGTCACTTCTCTCCCTCAGAATCCGGACAAGAGACGTTCCATTGTCCAGGCAGTCCATTCTCTGGTAGAGTCTTGGGTAATTGTTCCGGTTCCGGAACATCAACAAGAGCAAGGTTTTTATTCAAGTCTTTTCTTAGTGGAGAAGTCAGCCAGATCATTCCCTCCGATTCTCAATTTAAATTGGTTAAATCCTTACCTTCATGTGGGAAAATTCAAGATGGAGTCAATACGATCTGTGATCAGCTCCATGGAAGAAGGAGAATGTTTTGCTTCCATAGATATCAAGTATGCCTATCTCCATATTTCAGTTCCAGGTTCTACCTTTCAGTCTGTCAATAGCGCCCAGAGTTTTTACAGAGGTCATGGCCCACATGATCTCTTTCCTCAGGAAGTTAGGTATAAAGATTATACCTTATCTGGATGATCTGCTGATCAAGGGTTAGTCAGTTAACTTGTTGCAGCAACATCTTCAGTTGACTTTAGACACAGTCCAAATCTTCGGGTGAATGGTAAATTTTCCCTAATCCAACATAAATTCTTCACAAAGAATACGGTTTCTGGGTCTCTTTTTCGACACACAGTGTTGCAGAGTTTTTCTTCCATGGGAAAAGGTTCTGGATGTCCTATCCACAGTAAGAACCCTTTTGTTACTGTCTGATGTCTCAATCCTCAAGTCCATGCAGCTGCTTGGAAAGATGGTGGTATCTTTCGAAGCAGTCCCGTTTACCAGATTTAATGCCAGGCCACTACAGAACCATTTGCTCCATCGCTGGTCAAAGACAGATTATCGACTAGACAGGCAGTTGTTCAGACTATTACAACAAACTCGTCAGTGACTACTTTGGTGGTTAGACAGTACAAATTTAACGAGGTACTCTGGTGAAAAACTGGAATTGGGTGATTTTTACAAAACGTACATTTGCAGGACCAATGGTCAATTCAGGAAACCACACTTCCAATCAACATATTCGTTTGGCATTATTAAAGGTCCAGTCCCTTCTGCAGAACCTACCTGTTTGGATCCAGACAGACAATGCCACAGCAGTAGTTTATATCAACAAGCAAGGTGGTACAAAGAGCTGGCGGATTATGCAGTAGGTTACTCACATCCTCAGGTGGGCAGAAGTTTGGATTCTAGCAATCTCTGCAATTTACATTCCAGGAGTGGACAAATGGGAGGCGGACGTTCTAACTTGCCACAAGATACATCCCAGAGAATGGGAATTACACCAGGTTGTGTTTCTGGAAATTGTATCCAGATGGGGGTTAACAGTCATTGACCTCATGGCCTCGCGTCTGAACAAGAAGCTCCTGGGCGGTCAAAGGATCAAAAGGCTTTTCTAGTGGATGCCATGACAGCGCTCTGGACATTCCAGCTGGGATACATCTTTCCACTTCTGCCCATGCTTCCTCAGGTGATTCAGCTAATGTATCAAGAAGCTCAGCCAGCTATTCTCATAGCACCATACTGGCTGCGCCGTCAATGGTTCACTATTCTTCAATACATGGTGACCGAGGATCCAATCCATTTTCCATTACGCCCAGATCTTCTTCATCAAGGGTCATGTCTACACCCTGATTTGAATCGGTTGGCTTTGACGGCTTGGCCCTTGAAACCAAGAATCTGAGAGCTAAAAGGTTTTCCCATAAGCTAGTGGAAACTATGATTCATGCCAGAAAATCAGTGACCTCAAGGATTTTTCATTGTATATGAAAAAAAATATTTATATTTCCTGATGTGAGTGTCATAAATTGCAACCAATGTTTTTTCAGGTCTCTCGAATGCTGTCTTTTATCCAGGAAGGTTTGTCTAAAGGCCTTCGCTTGTCGTCTCTTAAGGGACATATATCGGCCTTATCTATCCAGCGGTCATGTAGGGCTGTGTATGTTTGAGCACCGCATTATTAAAGAAGGATGTCCATTTGTGTCATTTCCGGTTAACAGACTATAGAATGAAAATGAAACGCAAACGGTCACCATAACAACAGAAGTGGCGCCAAAAAATCATCTAATTAGGACTATTCTCATACAATGAGGATTTATGGGAAAATGAATGCTATTGGATGGACAGCTGCATGTATAGTAAAAGGGAAAACCCGCAATGAATTTTTTGTTTCAGTATGAGACAGCATTAGTGATATTCTAGAGATTCGTTCTACTTTTTGCATCTAACTGCTTTGTTGAGACTTGGTACTCTCATGAGTTTGAACTCCGCAGCAGTTAGTGTGGCACAATTTTACACCTACCTATATATTTGTTATATCTGTCAGTGTATGCCCAGCATATATATTTTTTTAATATTATAATATTAATAACCCCACTGTGAATGTAGAATATGCTTTACAGGACTATTGTGCAGTCAGCAAGGTACAATATAGAGAAAAAAATACTTTCTCTGTGGATCTTACAAGCTATTGTAAATGTTGATACAGTACTTTGCCATGTTGTATTCTTCCAATCCACATGTTACTAAAATAATGTCCCTAACAAGTAGTACAGTCACTAAAAGGGCACATCTTGTTTATATGTGTGGGTGAACGGAGGTGGTTTATTTCCTGTCTAGAAAGTTTCCCAACAGATATGTTTTGGTGGTTTCTGCTGTGCCTGGAGCTGCTCTGTAAATCCTGCCTCATGTGAGTCATAATTCAACAACAGATGGGTAGCTTCAGGTTGCCAAAAATTAGCTACACATTTTTTTTCCTCAGTGATGAATGCTCCATTTAATGTTTTTACAGTGCATTTTAAAACATGTCCTTGGGAATATCAACAGATGGACTGAAAAAACCACAGGGTTAAAAACTAACAGTAGCCCAACAGGTGACTAGAGAAAACAGTAAACAATTATCTTTTATTTATCATCTCGTTAAATTGTCTTTAAAATAAATTTCAATGGGAAATGCGTGAACATTTCTTGGAAGAAAACATAATTGTACACTTTTCTGTTACTAAGGGGGTAATTCCAAGTTGATCGCAGCAGGATTTTTGTTAGCAGTTGGGCAAAACCATGTGCACTGCATGGAGGCAGATATAACATGTACAGAGAGAGTTAGATTTGGGTGGGGTGTGTTCAATCTGCAATCTAAATTGCAGTGTAAAAATAAAGCAGCCAGTATTTACCTTACACAGAAACAAAATAACCCACCCAAATCTAACTCTCTCTGCAAATGTTATATCTGCCCCCCCTGCAGTGCACATGGTTTTGCCCAACAGCTAAAAAATTTCCTGCTGCGATCAACTCGGAATTACCCCCTAAGTAAGACAAGCATACATGGAATGTAATCCCCTGCAGCAGACATTGCAATTCTGTCATGGCAGATGTGCAAAATGCTCTGGAAAATGAGTGTTCTCTCTTTTTCTTTGCCTCTATCCGCTCACTCTTTGCATCTCTCTGCACCTTATTCTCACGCACACAGTGAAAAACGCTAACACTGTAATTGATGAGGTTTATACATTGGAAAGCTGGTGTAATCAGTGGTGATGGCATGTGTACAGTCCTTTGTGGTTAATAAGTTACATTGTTCTGAGGGTTTTAATTTCCTAATTTATCCAGGTTTTTCTATTTTCGTTTCCTTGCTTAGCAGGTCTGTCGCATTTACAGTAATTAGTGTTTGGGCTGGTGTTTCAGGGCACATGGTTTATATATGGCTGAGTATTACTTTATAGTGGCATAAGCTGGGGCTTCTGTTTCTGTTTGCAGTGTAATGTTTATGTTGGACATATATATTGGTAGATGCTCAATTAGCTTAGTGATATAATTCAGGTGCTCGAAAGGGAGGGGTATTTCTGAGCAAGAAAAAAAGGCATTTGGTTTCCCCCAGCACCCTGAATGATAACAGTAACCAGATATAAATCCCACATAATAATAGAATTCAGAGATCTTCGTTACACATATTTGCGCAAATGTGTGGTTAAGCCCCAAAGCCGCATCAAGGCAACTCTGTATATTTGGGGTCCCTAGCACTATATCTAGGTGCCGGGTGTGGCACCCCAAAACACCAGTATAAGCCAGAAAGCCCAGCGTAGCATACCAGTGAAAAAAATATAGTGTTAATAAATTAGTATTTAGGAAGCCGAAGCTATAGAGAGGGTGATACAAACATGAAATGTAATTAAAATAGAGAAATAGTGTTAAAAAAATGAATAAGTGAAAAGTGTTAATAGAATGTAACGGTATGCCACACTAAAGCCATCCAGCTCAGCCAGTCCAGAGACACCACACCTCACAATCTGGGTCTAATATTAACCGGCAAGGAGCCACATGAAAATGGCTTTAGTGTGGATGGCTTTAGTGTGGCATACCTTTACATTCTATTAACACTTTTCACTTATTCATTTTTTAACACTATTTCTCTATTTTAATTACAATTCATGTTTGTATCACCCTCTCTATAGCTTAGGCTTCCTAAATACTAATTTATTAACACTAAAGTTTTTTCCACTGGTATGCTACGCTGGGCTTTCTGGTTTATGCTGGTGTTTTGGGGTGCCACACCCTGCACCTAGATATAGCGCTAGGGACCCCAAATATACAGAGACGCCTTGATGCGGCTTTGGGGCTTAACCACACATTTGCGCAAATATGTGTAACGAAAATCTCTGAATTCTATTATTATGTGGGATTTATATCTGGTTACTGTTATCATTCAGGGTGCTGGGGGAAACTAAATGCCTTTTTTTAATGTTTATGTTGTAAGTGTCCATTGCTAATCACAGTACAGAAGTCTGGATGGCACGGTTTCTTCTATGTATTTGGCAGTATTTATACAATTACAGTAATATTTCTGCTAGACTCATTTAAAGGGCAAAAATGTTGTGTAGCTGGTGTAAAGCTCTTTGATGTGGTAACTGACCAGTAGTTTCATTCAGCACAGAGCAACTTACTTGTAGGGAGGGGGGTCTTTTGTGGGCCGAGAAGTTTCAAACTTTTTACAATAACATTACTTTTT
Source organism: Pseudophryne corroboree (assembly GCF_028390025.1). NCBI lineage: Eukaryota > Metazoa > Chordata > Amphibia > Anura > Myobatrachidae > Pseudophryne > Pseudophryne corroboree. The sequence goes on from NC_086447.1 coordinate 448,872,833, forward strand.
GTTTTCTTCGCTTGGGTAGTGGTAGTTTTGAACCGGAAGTTTCTACTTTTGCCTGTTTTCTAGAATTCCCAGGTTGTCTTCCAGACATCTTTCCATGTGCGATATTAACAGCACATCCACATATGGCATAAACTTCACCTCTGTCTTTGTGCTGAGTCTTGCAGCTGAGTTTATCGTTGTAGATGGTAAAAACATTTGAACTTACACTGCAGCCTTGTCTTAATGCTGCAGCCCTTGTGGAAGTATGATCTGCTTCTTCAGTTACTGAGAGAGAAGGAACTTTGGACAGTATTGTGTATTTCTCCGGCTGGGTCCACAGGTTATCCACAGGATAACATTAGGATAACATTGGGATATGCTTGAGCGTCTGCGGATTGGCACCAAATCGATCACGAGCTTTGTGGCCTCCCAGGATGCACCGGGCTCGTCCATATAATCCCGCCCACTGACTCAGTCAAATCAGTTTTTTGTTTGGTGCGCCAGGAGTCGGACCATGGTCACAGGGCTGCTGTGTTTGGCAGCCCTAAGAGCTTTTTTATTTTTATAGTCTTACCTTTTTTTGAGTGAACTTTCCTAACAGCGTCTTATACGTATATTGAAAAGAGTCGCTCCAACAACTCTCCGCCGGGTCGCATCAACGCTTACCCACGGTACAAGGTCTGTCTCGACGGGCGTCTGTGTCGGATGTTGCTAGCAGGTCCAGCAGACTTTACCAGGCTGTGGCCGGAGCACAGGGAGAAGGTAAGGCATCGGTTCCGCTTAGAGGGGGAATACGGACACAGCCGCACTGATTTGGGAGGAGACTACCAAACAGTAGCTGGCGCACCACCACCACAGGTGCTCCAGCGCTGGGCTTTAGGGATCAGAAGGCGCCAGGAATAGTTTGAGGCTGCGATCCCTATGGTTGATGCCAGCAGTGGGGAGTCAGATGCTCTCCTGGTCGCCTCTCCCCCCAGTTCATGACTAGTTTCCGTGCATCTCCCGCCATTTAACTGATTGCCTCACTTCCGTCTTAGACGCTATCATGAGGGAACTCGGTCGCAGCGTGGCGCTGCGTCTGTATACACTAAAGTTGACCGCTAAGATACTGGGTCGCAGACAGAGCGTCTGCATGCACTAATGTTCACTGAGCGTCTGTGTCCAATAAAAATACTGGAGTGGCTGTGTACACTAGTAGCGTCTAGATCCACTCAGCGGTTTGCTAACGTATTGATCGATCCTGGAAGTGGGGTGAGTCTCCCTGTATACCACTCTACAGAGTAAGGGTTATACAGCACTAAAATTCTATCTACTATGTTAGTATGAATAGTTAAGTTTAGTGCCTATCACATATGAGTTTTTGTACAATGCTGTAGTTTTCTCTGCAATTGCGTCTGAATTCATTAAAATAACTGTATAATACAGAAAACAGTAAATGTACGCCTACATACTTGAAATGTGTTTGTAGTTGATAATATGCTCATATGACAAATATATCACTAATATATAACATGTGACTGACTGCTAGTGTGATTGCTGACTTTATATATGTTTGTCAGTGTTTCTTTTTCTGAACCTCAATGCTGGTGCTTGGGTTGGGGATCAGATTGATTTCACTTTTTATGCAATATAAAGTGTGTTCAGTCACAGATTGTGTGGTATTGTGGATGAGTTGATTATTTATCATGTCTAAGAGTGGCAAAGGTGACAAGGTTACTACAGTAACACCAACACTTAAAACATGTTTATCCTGCAAGGTTGGGTTAATAACTCAATCCTTGGGAAGTAATGAGTTATGTGCAAATTGCTTTTCATTCAGCAGACTACTAGGCAGATCCCTGTTCAACAACAAATAGATCCACCTTGGGCCATATTTGCACAGGCTCTATCCAGTATAGCTGACAGGTTGGCCCCTGCAGATCCTATCTCAGGACTAGGTTACACGATTAACCCTTACATGCAGCTCCCATCTGATGGTATAGACCCTACAGCTTCTACAAGTCAACAAGCTGATAAACCAAAGGTAAATATATCATCCAATTTGCAAGCTACACAGGAGGATACAACAGATGATGACTCCATATACTCTACTTCACCTTATGAAGAACAAATAGAGGGCTTCAGCTCAGAAGATATAGCTGAGTTAATTGGAGCAATGAAGGCTATTCTGTCTCTTGAAGATTCAGTTGAGCCAGTAGTAAAAACTAAAGCACCTGTGTTTAAACGTCCCAGAACAGTGAGGGTAGAATTTCCTGGGTCAGAGGAACTGACGGAAATTATGGAGGAACCTTGGGCTACGCCCAATAAGAAATATAAAATCCCAATGAAATGGGTTTCGTACTAACCTTTTCCAACCGGGGACTGTTTATAAAGAGAAGTGTCTCCTAAAGTAGATACGCACGTCATTCGACTGGTGCGAAAATCCGTTTTACCCTTGCCTTCAACATTATTAAATGATGTCACAGACAGGAGAGGGGATGGTTTTTTTGAAAAACATTTTTTCCCTGTCAGGGGCAGTCATAAGGCCGGCTATGGCCTCAGCCTGGATGGCAAAAGCGGTAGTTGAATGGGCTGAAGAATTAGAGAATGGGCTTTTAACACCTACTAGGGAGCAGGAGTCTCATATAGCCCATATTAAACAGGCTGCACTATTTCTAGAAGAAGCAGCAATGGATATGGGTACGATTGCTTCCAAAGCTCCAGCCTTAATGGTGGCTGCTCGCAGAGCAATTTGGCTATGTACATGGAAAGCTGATTCCGAATCCAAAGAGGTTCTGGATGCTTTGCCTTTTGTTGGGAACATTCTTTTTGGTAAGGAGTTGACAGAGATTCTGGAATCAGAGGCAGAATCCAAGAAGGTTAAATTTCCTGCCAGTTATACTCCTAATCCTAGGGGTTCAGGTTGGTAAAACAAAAGGTAAGAATGAACCTAAGCAAACCCAGTACAATAAGTCTGGTAAAACGAGGAAGCAGTGGGCCACTAGAGGGCCAGCTTCCAAACCAGAACAGAAACCATCAGCCTGAGGGTGCGGGCCTCCACTTGGGGGACTCCAAGGTAGGGGGCCGTCTTCAGTTTGCACACATATGGCAGCAGTCGACAACAGACGCTTGGGTGCAAGAAGTGGTATCTTGGGGTTAAGTTTTCCCATTAAAAAAACAGCCTCCTTGAAGTTTTTTTTTGTACCAGCCCGTCTTACATAGAGACGAGGGCCACGGCACTGCAAGAAGCAGTTCAGAAATTGCTTCAGTCAGGAGTAATCATCCCTGTACCTCCGGAACAACAAGGGGTTTTACTCCAACCTATTCTTGGTCCAGAAATCAAATGGGTCGTTTCGACCCATTCTCAATCTCAAAATGTTTAACAAATACATTTGGGTACCGAGGTTCCATATGGAAACATTACGTTCCATAATTTTGGCCATGGAACCAGGGGATTACATGGTATCTCTGGATATACAAGATGCTTACCTGCATGTGCCGATAGCATTGTCCCATCAGTGTTATCTCAGGTTCGCTATCCTCCAGTAACATTTTCAGTTTCAAGCCTTACCCATTGGGTTGGCTACAGCCCCCAGAGTATTCACCAAGATTATGGTGATTATGGCAGCTTATCTCCGCAAACAGGGGATAAGAATTTTTCCATACCTCGACAATCTTTTAATCCTGGCACAGTCCCAGGAATTGCTCTTGAGCCATCTCCAACAGAATAACTTGTCTACAAAAATATGGATGGCTCATAAATTGGGCAAAGTCGTCTCTAATTCTGTCACAACGGATGGTTCACTTAGGGGCTGTATTGGATTCAGGTCTGCAGAGGATAATTCTACCTGTGGGAAAAATATCCAAGGTGCAGTTGATGATTCAGGAATTGTTGCACAGTCAAACAATATCAGTTCACACGGCTATGCGAGTGATGGGGTTGATGGTGTCGACATTCGACATGGTGGAATGTACACAATTCTACTCAAGACCTTTGCAACATCTGATCCTAACCAGATGGAATGGAGTACATCAGACAATAAAGAAACAAATGATGGTACTTCCGGTAAAGATAAAAAGGTTGTTAGCCTGGTGGCTACAGACATCCCATCTAGACAAGAGGAGACCCTTTTGGATATCAGATTGGGAGATCCTGACAACGGATGCCAGTCTTCAGGGCTGGGGAGCAGTGTCCGGAAAATTATGGTTCCAGGGACAATGGACCAAAAAAGAAAGTTGTTGGAACTACGAGCCATATACATGGCACTTATTCAGGCAAAGGACATTCTGCAAGGAAAACCAGTCCAGATCCGCTCGGACAATGCAACGGCAGTAGCGTACCTCAACCATCAGGGAGGAACTTGCAGCCAAAGAGCAATGGAGGAGGTAAGTCACATACTAAAGTGGGCAGAACTCCATCTTCCAGCATTATCCGCAGTGTTCGTTCCAGGAGTCCTAAACTGGGAGGCGGACTTTCTCAGTCGACACACCATTCAGGAAACCGAATGGGCTCTACACCCGGAGATTTTTCAGACTCTAGTAGACAAGTGGAGGTTGCCAGAGATAGATCTCATGGCGTCCAGTCTGAATCACAAAGTTCCGGTATACGGGTCAAGAACAAAAGACCCCAGAGCGACCCTGGTGGACGCACTGTCAGTGAAATGGGAATTTCATCTGGCATATCTGTTTCCTCCAATCTCCCTGTTACCCAGGGTGATGAGGAAAATGAAGCAAGCAAAGGGTTCCGTAATTCTAATAGCTACGGGTTGGCCAAGGAGGCATTGGTACATAGATCTGCAAAGGATGTCGTTGGATGCACCAATTCTGCTCCCTCAATGTCCAGATCTACTAATGCAGGGTCCTTGTTGTCACAAGCATCTGGATTGGCTGTCTTTGACGGCATGGCTGTTGAAACCTCTATCCTAAGATCAAGAGGTTTTTCACAACAGGTAATTCAAACAATGCTTAGAGCAAGGAAACCTTCCTCTGCTCGCATTTATCACCGAATATGGCAAGCCTATATTCATTGGTGCACTGAAAGAAATATGGATCCAAAATCTTTCAGAGTATCCAGAATCTTAGATTTCCTTCAGGCAGGAATGGATAAGGGTTTGAAGGTGGCTTCCTTGAGAGTTCATGTTTCAGCATTAACTGTATGGTTTCAGAAGAAAATTGCTACTTTACAGGATGTGCGTACTTTTTTCTAGGGAATGCTGTGCATTCAACCACCTTTTGTTCCACCTACAGTACCTTGGGATTTAAGTCTGGTTCTCAAAGCCCTGCAGGGGGCTCCGTTTGGACCACTTAAGAAAGCGGATCTTAAATGGTTGACAGCTAAAGTACTCTTTCTTCTGACTATGGCATCAGCTAGAAGAGTATCAGATTTATGAGCGCTGTCGTGTAAGTCTCCTTTTCTGATTTTTTATCCAGATAAAGCAGTTCTCAGAACTAAGTCTGGTTATCTTCCAAAGGTGGTCTCTAAGTTTCACTTTAATGAAGAAATTGTGGTCCCGGCTTTTCAGGTAGCGGGACTGTCTGCGGGAGAAGCGTTGCTGGACGTAGTCCGTGTATTAAGAATCTACGTAGATCGTACCAATGCCGTCAGAAAGCCAGATTATCTCTTCATTCTCTACGGATTTCATAAGAAGGGATGGCCTGCTGTTAAACAGATGCTAGCAAGATGGCTTCAAATGACGATTTCAGAAGCATACTCTCGTGCTGATCTCCCTATTCCGGCTAATGTCTCTGCTCACTCTACACATAAGGTAGGTCCTTCATGGGCAGCACAACATGGTGCTTCAGCAGAACAGATATGTAAGGCAGCCACATGGTCTTCCATTAACACATACATTAGACATTATGCCTTGGATACCTTTGCCTCTCATGACGCTGAATTTGGGGGAAATGTTCTCCTGTCTAATCAGGAGCATCCCCACCACTAAAAATGTACTTTGGGAAATCCCAATGTTATCCTGTGGATAACCTGTGGACCCAGCCGGAGAAATATACGTTATGGTAAGAACTTACCGTTGATAACGGTATTTCTCCTATGTCCACAGGTTTCCACAGGGATCCCACCCTGACGCACCTGATTTGAGAATCGTTATACTCACTAACCTCTTCCCTCTTACATGGAAGGGTGTGCATGTGTTCTTCTCGCCTGAATAGGGTTCAACATAATGCTCCTGCCTAATTGCTTTGGAAACAACTGATTTGACTGAGTCGGTGGGCGGGATTATATGGATGAGCCCGGTGCATCCTGGGAGGCCACAAAGCTTGTGATCGATTTGGTGCCAATCCGCTGACGCTCAAGCTTATCCCAATGTTATCCTAATGTTATCCTATGGAAACCTGTGGACATAGGAGAAATACCGTTATCAACGGTAAGTTCTTACCATAACGTATATTTCCTTCTTATTCTGCTTTGTAGTATTTTATGTAGCTTGTCCCCCTTTTTGCTGCTATAACAGCTTTTACTCTTCTAGGAAGGCACCATTACATTTTGGAAAAGGCATCCACTAGAACAAAAGTGAGGGTTGTCATTAAGAGTTGGCTTGCAGTCAGAATTCCAATTCATTCCAAATCTGTTCTATAGGGTTGAAGCAAGGAATCTGTATGGCCAATGAAGTCCTTCCACACCAAACTCTGCAACCCATTTTCTTATGGCCTTTGTTTTGTGCATGGAGACATTGTCATAGAGAAACTGGAAAAGGCCTTTCATAAAACTGTTACCTCAAGGTTAGAATCACAGAATTCTGTATTGTCATTATTTATATCTGATGTGACTGTGTCAGAAACGCCTACGGAGGATGGTGGAAGGTAATCTTCCAGCATCTGGTGGATTCATGGGCCAGATAGGGTTAAAAATTGAATAAAGAATCCAACTGTGTGCTCAAAGATATAGACGTGATAAGAAGTAAAAGATGTGTCTGCTCCTCTGATTGCACTGACTCTCTCTTGGGGTTTTTGAAATATATTTAATGTGTCTCACATATGTTATATACCCCTGATAAAGAAAATACCCAATCACTTGTATTTTAAGGGTACCGATCCTATCATGACACACCATATATTGGGTAAAGATGTGTTATATCGGGTAAGAATAGACTCTGTTGTTTTTATTAATCCCACTAGTTACATTTGTCTATATTTGTTAAGAATTCAAATTACCGTATATACTCGAGTATAAGTCGACCCGAATATAAGCCGAGGCACCTAATTTCACCCAAAAAAACTGGGAAAACTTATTGACTCGAGTATAAGCCTAGGGTGGGAAATGCAAGTCTAGCCGTACACAGCCCTCAGTGCCAGATATGCCCCCACATTGCCAGATATGCCCCCACATTGCCAGATATGCCCCCACAGTGCCAGATATGCCCTCATAGTGCCAGATATGCCCCCACAGTGCCGGATATGCCCCCACAGTGCCAGATATGCCCCCACAGTGCCATACTGCCAGATATTCCCCCACGGTGTCAGATATACCCCCACAGTGCTACATGTGCCCCCACAGTGCCAGATATGCCCTCATACTGCCAGATTTTCCCCACGGTGCCAGATATGCCCCCACAGTGCTACACATTCCCCCACAGTGCCAGATATGCCCTCACAGTGCCAGATATACCCTCATGGTGCCAGATATGCACAGCCCCCAACCCCCCCCCCACCCCCCCACTGCCGCCGCCTGTCTCTACTCACCATTGACCGGCTATGTGTAAACGAATGAAGGGGCAGCGGAATGCGGGCAGCAGCAGGCGGTGCGGGCATCGGTGGCCGGCCTTAGGTCATACAGGAAAGTCTGCAGCGGCTGAGGAGGCGGGCGGCGCGGCGGTGCTTCAGCGAGCAGGGAGAGGGAGACGGACGGCTGCAGCAGCGTCACTGATTGATGCACCAATTACAGTGCGCTGCTGCGGCTCCCGTGTCCCCCTCCCTCCTCCTCCTTCCCTCCTTCCCAGAGCTCTCTACGCTCTGCTCCGGAGCATCACTCGAGTATAAGCCGAGGGGGAACTTTTTCAGCACAAAAAATGTGCTGAAAAACTCGGCTTATACTCGAGTATATACGGTATATCGTAAGATACCAGATGCTCATTTTCCATAATGGTAGGATGCCAATTGCTATCTATGAAATCGGCCGCTGCAGATCCACAGACTGCTGATCCTACGTCAGCAGAAAGAGATATACGCTGGAATTTATATGCTGATATACCAAATCTCAGGACTGGTCACAGTGTGTTCCACACCCCACAGACCCACAGATATTGTGTATCACTTCACATGAACGGTGCCCTGGTGATTCAACTGTAACCGCTGATACAGGTAAAATTATGATGATACTGACAACATTGGGCAGATGACAGTATCTGTATGTATTCATTAAACCTCTATCCCATGAGTTGCTGGTATTGTGTTTTCTTATATTACTGGTGTGGGTATTCTATACATTTAATACGTCTAGTATTTGTTTTATGACACGAAATAAACTGCCACAGACATACAGTCCATTGAGCCCATGTGATAATTATTTATGACGCAAATTGCACTACTACAGACATTTAGACCATAAAGCCTGTATCAATTGCGGCTATATCTACAGAGAACCCTGTATAGTGTGTTAGTGAATCACATATTGACTATGAATTGCCCCGAGCTTTATTGGTGTGTATCCACTTCATACTGATTCACATTGATATTGCCCCGGTATTTATATACTGATAGGCTGTCTACAATTTAACAATGGCAGTGATGGTAATCAGTATGTAGAATCTGCACATAGGACAATTCTGATATATGTGATTGATCAGGCTAGATTATTCAGCAATCACCGGCCACTGGTCATTGTCAGTTGTATAACTTTATATTGCAATGGACCGTGTTCATATAACAAATTCCTATATTTGTGTAATACTGCTACACCAGATCTGTGAATTGATCCACAATATGACAGTATATTTATTGTTCCTGATACTATGCTGTTGTAATGGATCAAGGAATGACTGTGGGGTACCCCGTGCCTATTGGATCTGAATCTCCTCAATATTAATTTCAATACATATCGCTCTGCCAATTATGTAGTGTCAGTTATCTTGAATACCATAAAAATTGTCAGGAGCAATACTAATATAATATGCACATGGGACACGTCCAATATATGTTGTGAGGCAAACTGAAATCCTACGTATGCATAGCCCGCTGTGCCTACACTGAAATTCTACATGTGCACAGACCGCTGAGCCTGCACTGAAATTCTACACAAACATAGACCGCTGAGCCTACATCTGCTGGAGACTGTGTATGCAGATTGTTGTATAAATGTGTGTGTCAATTGAATGTAGAGATGTGATATCGCACCAGGAATCTATAAGTGAATCAGCATTAATATGATATGCAAAATATATTCTGATTTCTGGTGCTTAGCACTACACCAATATCACATTCTCTCTAGTATATTGAAGTCTAATCCTAGCATAGATAACAGTACTCCAACAGTGTAAATACTATTCAATATTAGCATCAGCTTTTGGTCAGTATTTGTCCGACCCACGGGTATTCCCGTGTTCACTGTGCAGCGCTCCAATACCCCAATGTATGTGAGAAATATAAAGTATATTATTATGGGTATCACAGCTGCATCAGCTTGTGGTCGGCATTTGTCCGACCCACGGATGTGCCCGTGTTCGCTGTGCAGTGCTCTAATAACCCAATATATAGTATAGATAGGTTTCACGGAACCCCAGTAAACATCAAAAGAAAATCAATAATAGGTCAGTGCAAGAGCATCGGAGCAGACTACAATACCGGGGCAATATCAATGTGAATCAGTATGAAGTGGATACACACCAATAAAGCTCGGGGCAATTCATAGTCAATATGTGATTCACTAACACACTATACAGGGTTCTCTGTAGATATAGCCGCAATTGATACAGGCTTTATGGTCTAAATGTCTGTAGTAGTGCAATTTGCGTCATAAATAATTATCACATGGGCTCAATGGACTGTATGTCTGTGGCAGTTTATTTCGTGTCATAAAACAAATACTAGACGTATTAAATGTATAGAATACCCACACCAGTAATATAAGAAAACACAATACCAGCAACTCATGGGATAGAGGTTTAATGAATACATACACATACTGTCATCTGCCCAATGTTGTCAGTATCATCATAATTTTACCTGTATCAGCGGTTACAGTTGAATCACCAGGGCACCGTTCATGTGAAGTGATACACAATATCTGTGGGTCTGTGGGGTGTGGAACACACTGTGACCAGTCCTGAGATTTGGTATATCAGCATATAAATTCCAGCGTATATCTCTTTCTGCTGACGTAGGATCAGCAGTCTGTGGATCTGCAGCGGCCGATTTCATAGATAGCAATTGGCATCCTACCATTATGGAAAATGAGCATCTGGTATCTTACGATATAATTTGAATTCTTAACAAATATAGACAAATGTAACTAGTGGGATTAATAGAAACAACAGAGTCTATTCTTACCCGATATAACACATCTTTACCCAATATATGGTGTGTCATGATAGGATCGGTACCCTTAAAATACAAGTGATTGGGTCTTTTCTTTATCAGGGGTATATAACATATGTGAGACACATTAAATATATTTCAAAAACCCCAAGAGAGAGTCAGTGCAATCAGAGGAGCAGACACATCTTTTACTTCTTATCACGTCTATATCTTTGAGCACACAGTTGGATTCTTTATTCAATTTTTAACCCTATCTTTCGCACACGGTCCGAAATATCGGTCTTTTAATATAATATAATAATAAAAGTTAAATTTTATCTCAATTCAGTGCACCTAGCAGTACAACCCCATTCTCTTTTTGCTTAATAGGTGTTATACATGGTTGTCTTAGGTAGCACCCCCGATACGAGACTATAGGATCTTTCCAGAGATTATAATCGGGGTCCTGTTTAGATATCCTATATGGTATTTGGAGAGTGCAGATTTCTTTTTTGTTTCTTGTTGTCGGATTCATGGGCCATACAGAATGCCTGCCAAACTCTGACTTTTTTCTTAAAGGGGCAATCATTTACAAGGCAGTGATTTCCCCTTTAAAAAAAACTTCCAAATTCGGCCAGCATCCCACATGACCGCTGAACTTAGACTTTATTACATCCAGTCACAGTATTCTTCAGGCCCCCCTTGACTCGTCTCTAGACTCTTCCTCCTCTCATTTCCCAATAGCCATGGCTGCACATCGCCAAGCATAACTGCACACCTGAACCACTTCCAGTGGTCACCAAAACCTCATCACACAGCCTGAGCAATATCACTCCACACATGTAAACACTAGAGTCACACAGAGACACTACTCACAGAAAAGCTGCAAAGCACTGATAGAGGCACCTCGCTGCCTCACTCACTGACAGACATACACATTTCTGACAGAAACATTTCAATTCTTTTATTCACTTACCCTCATCCATTTGTTTATTCAATAAGTTATTCAACTGAAACAACCTATACTGAACTAATTTTTCCTCTTGTATGGATTGTTGAATGAATACCAAGGTATGCATATATTAGAGCGTGACCGCACACCCAAGTGTGGTATATATTATATAATAATATTTAACACAGTAAAGTTTTTCTTTAGCTGTATACAGTTGATGTTTAAAAAACAAAGTCCCCAAAATTGATTACTTTGTTTTCAATCAAGTCATGTAAATAGCTATTTAAACCTGATTTACTAGAATTTTTTTAACAAATCTGCATAATAGTAAAATTATACAGAATCATGTTTAAATATCTATTATTTACATTATTTAATAATAACAATCAGAAATGTTGGGGCTTTTTTGGAAAATATATTAGCCAGTGGATAGGCCAAGGGACCATGCCAAACCAAATTGTTTTTGTGTGGACACTGCTTCTGGAGACAGTCTGAAACTCTGTATTGAATGTTGCAACCAAGGACAGATAATTTTATTTTTGCATGCTGAAGCACTCCTGTTAAGCAGTCCTGTTCAATGAGCTTGTGTGGCCTACTGAATCACAGCTGTGCTGTTATTACTAGACATTTCCAATTCATAATTCCAGCACTTACAGGTGACCGGGACTACTCTAGTAGGGCAGAAATGATGAATCATATAACTGTTTCAAATTGAAAGTAACAGATCTCCCTAGCGACCTAATATAATGTTAAGCTGGGTACACACTTAACAATATGTGTATCCAGCCAATGGGACAAAAAATTTAATAATACATTGTCTGTCCTGTACACACTGAACAATATATTGTTCACGGCAGCATTCCAATGCATGCCGCCGTTTGCCTGGTCATCCCGATGTGATGTCACCACTTTAAAGTACTTTAAAGACTCCTATGGGATCCTAAATATCTTACAGGTATGAGCACTAATTTAGAAGACACACCAAAGTCCTTATCTGATCAGAAAGCAGGAAAACTTTTGGATTTGAGACAATAGATTCAGAAATACTGTAGTCCCATTCGGTATTAAAAATTATGGCATAAACAGTAGTGAAATAATAGACATCTTATGTACCCAATATTAGTAATGTGATTTATTTGCTTCAATACTCTTGTAATTCCTTTGTCACACACCTGAGCTTGAGTGCTCACTCGCCTTATGCTACTTGTATTGACATTTCATAGGGCTAGACACCTTATCAGAGATAGATGCTTATTTGCACCTAACCTTAGCTTACTCCATCTCTGTGCACAGACATCTAGATCTTTAATTAAAGGGGGGTACACACGGAGAGATCCGTGCTTAAAATCTAAGCAATCTTGCTAGATTGCTCAGATTTTAAGCACGGATCTGCCGTGTGTATGCACTCCAGCGATAGCGATGCGCGGCCCCGCACATCGCTATCGCCGATGCTAGATTGAGCTGCATCAGGCTCAATCTAGCGGGTCGCTCACTTCACCGTTGTGTGAAGTGAGCGGCACCCCGTCGGCTTTCCCCCTCGCTCAGCACAACGCGCTGTGCTGAACGGGGTGAGAGATGTGTGCTGAGCGGTCTGTGTTAAGATCGCTCAGCACACATCTCTCCCGTGAGTACCCCCCTTAAAGCTTCCTTCCTTGCTGTTAACCCTCTCACTGGCAAGAGATGTGCTGGTATGCTAATCTTATCTAGAACACTTTTTGTCCAAGAACAGTTCTAATTATGTATTCTTAAATATAACTTAATTTAATTAACTTAATAATTTCTACATACACAATACATCTGAAACATGATTACATTGATTTCTTGGGGAAATAATTATCCCCTATAATTCCTCATGGGGCCTATATTTGTCCTTTTGCACACACTATTATATTTTACCTATCAGCTGTACCAAATTTATAGAGGTTTCCTCTAGTGATGTGCACCGGAAATTTTTCGCGTTTTGGTTTTGAGTTCGGTTCCGCGGCCGTGTTTTGGATTCGGACGCGTTTTGGCAAAACCTCACCGAAAAATTTTTGTCGGATTCAGGTGTGTTTTGGATTCGGGTGTTTTTTTCAAAAAACCCTAAAAAACAGCTTAAATCATAGAATTTGGGGGTCATTTTGATCCCATAGTATTATTAACCTCAATAACCATAATTTCCACTCATTTCCAGTCTATTCTGAACACCTCACACCTCACAATATTATTTTTAGTCCTAAAATTTGCACCGAGGTCGCTGGATGGCTAAACTAAGCGACACAAGTGGCCGACACAAACACCTGGCCCATCTAGGAGTGGCACTGCAGTGTCAGGCAGGATGGCCCTTCAAAAAAATAGTCCCCAAACAGCACATGATGCAAAGAAAAAAAGAGGCGCACCAAGGTGGCTGTGTGACTAAGCTAAGCGACACAAGTGGCCGACACAAACACCTGGCCCATCTAGGAGTGGCACTGCAGTGTCAATCAAGACAGGATGGCCCTTCCAAAAAATTGTCCCCAAACAGCACATGATGTAAAGAAAAAAAGAGGCGCACCAAGGTGGCTGTGTGACTAAGCTAAGCGACACAAGTGGCCGACACAAACACCTGGCCCATCTAGGAGTGGCACTGCAGTGTCAATCAAGACAGGATGGCCCTTCCAAAAAATTGTCCCCAAACAGCACATGATGTAAAGAAAAAAAGAGGCGCACCAAGGTGGCTGTGTGACTAAGCTAAGCGACACAAGTGGCCGACACAAACACCTGGCCCATCTAGGAGTGGCACTGCAGTGTCAGGCAGGATGGCCCTTCCAAAAAATTGTCCCCAAACAGCACATGATGCAAAGAAAAATGAAAGAAAAAAGAGGTGCAAGATGGAATTGTCCTTGGGCCCTCCCACCCACCCTTATGTTGTATAAACAGGACATGCACACTTTAACGAACCCATCATTTCAGTGACAGGGTCTGCCACACGACTGTGACTGAAATGACTGGTTGGTTTGGGCCCCTACCAAAAAAGAAGCAATCTCTCCTTGCACAAACTGGCTCTACAGAGGCAAGATGTCCACCTCATCATCATCCTCCGATTCCTCACCCCTTTCACTGTGTACATCCCCCTCCTCACAGATTATTAATTCGTCCCCACTGGAATCCACCATCTCAGGTCCCCGTGTACTTTCTGGAGGCAATTGCTGCTGGTGAATGTCTCCACGGAGGAATTGATTATAATTCATTTTAATGAACATCATCTTCTCCACATTTTCTGGAAGTAACCTCGTACGCCGATTGCTGACAAGGTGAGTGGCTGCACTAAACACTCTTTCGGAGTACACACTGGAGGGAGGGAAACTTAGGTAGAATAAAGCCAGTTTCTGCAAGGGCCTCCAAATTGCTTCTTTTTCCTGCCAGTATACGTACGGACTGTCTGACGTGCCTACTTGGATGCGGTCACTCATATAATCCTCCACCATTCTTTCAATGGTGAAAGAATCATATGCAGTGACAGTAGACGACATGTCAGTAATCGTTGGCAGGTCCTTCAGTCCGGACCAGATGTCAGCACTCGCTCCAGACTGCCCTGCATCACCGCCAGCGGGTGGGCTCGGAATTCTTAGCCTTTTCCTCGCACCCCCAGTTGCGGGAGAATGTGAAGGAGAAGATGGTGACGGGTCACGTTCCGCTTGACTTGACAATTTTCTCACCAGCAGGTCTTTGAACCTCTGCAGACCTGTGTCTGCCGGAAAGAGAGATACAACGTAGGTTTTAAATCTAGGATCGAGCACGGTGGCCAAAATGTAGTGCTCTGATTTCAACAGATTGACCACCCGTGAATCCTGGTTAAGCGAATTAAGGGCTCCATCCACAAGTCCCACATGCCTAGCGGAATCTCTCTGTTTTAGCTCCTCCTTCAATGTCTCCAGCTTCTTCTGCAAAAGCCTGATGAGGGGAATGACCTGACTCAGGCTGGCAGTGTCTGAACTGACTTCACGTGTGGCAAGTTCAAAGGGTTGCAGAACCTTGCACAACGTTGAAATCATTCTCCACTGCGCTTGAGTCAGGTGCATTCCACCTCCTTTGCCTATATCGTGGCCAGATGTATAGGCTTGAATGGCCTTTTGCTGCTCCTCCATCCTCTGAAGCATATAGAGGGTTGAATTCCACCTCGTTACCACCTCTTGCTTCAGATGATGGCAGGGCAGGTTCAGGAATGTTTGGTGGTGCTCCAGTCTTCTGTACGCGGTGCCTGAATGCCGAAAGTGGCCCGCAATTCTTCGGGCCACCAACAGCATCTCTTGCACGCCCCTGTCATTTTTTAAATAATTCTGCACCACCAAATTCAAGGTATGTGCAAAACATGGGACGTGATGGAATTTGCCCAGATGTAATGCACGCACAATATTGCTGGCGTTGTCCGATGTCACAAATCCCCAGGAGAGTCCAATTGGGGTAAGCCATTCTGCGATGATCTTCCTCAGTTGCCGTAAGAGGTTTTCAGCTGTGTGCCTATTCTGGAAAGCGGTGATACAAAGCGTAGTCTGCCTAGGAACGTGTTGGCGTTTGCGAGATGCTGCTACTGGTGCCGCCGCTGCTGTTCTTGCTGCGGGAGGCAATACATATACCCAGTGGGCTGTCACAGTCATATAGTCCTGAGTCTGCCCTGCTCCACTTGTCCACATGTCCGTGGTTAAGTGGACATTGGGTACAACTGCATTTTTTAGGACACCGGTGAGTCTTTTTCTGAGCTCTGTGTACATTTTCGGTATCGCCTGCCTAGAGAAATGGAACCTAGATGGTATTTGGTACCGGGGACACAGTACCTCAATCAAGTCTCTAGTTGGCTCTGAATTAACGATGGATACCGGAACCATGTTTCTCACCGCCCAGGCTGCCAAGGCCTCAGTTATCCGCTTTGCAGCAGGATGACTGCTGTGATATTTCATCTTCCTCGCAAAGGACTGTTGGACAGTCAGTTGCTTACTGGAAGTAGTACAAGTGGTCTTCCGACTTCCCCTCTGGGATGATGATCAACTCCCAGCAGCAACAACAGCAGCACCAGCAGCAGTAGGCGTTACACTCAAGGATGCATCGGAGGAATCACAGGCAGGAGAGGACTCGTCAGACTTGACAGTGACATGGCCTGCAGGACTATTGGCTTTCCTGGGTAAGGAGGAAATTGACACTGAGGGAGTTGGTGGTGTGGTTTGCAGGAGCTTGGTTACAAGAGGAAGGGATTTAGTGGTCAGTGGACTGCTTCCGCTGTCACCCAAAGTTTTTGAACTTGTCACTGACTTATGATGCATGCGCTGCAGGTGACGTATAAGGGAGGATGTTCCGAGGTAGTTAACATCCTTACCCCTACTTATTACAGCTTGACAAAGGCAACACACGGCTTGACACCTGTTGTCCGCATTTGTGTTGAAATAATTCCACACCGAAGAGCTGATTTTTTTTTGTATTTTGACCAGGCGTGTCAAGGGCCATATTCCTCCCACGGACAACAGGTGTCTCCCCGGGTGCCTGACTTAAACAAACCACCTCACCATCAGAATCCTCCTTGTCAATTTCCTCCCCAGCGCCAGCAACACCCATATCCTCATCCTGGTGTACTTCAACAGTGACATCTTCAATTTGACTATCAGGAACTGGACTGCGGGTGCTCCTTCCAGCACTTGCAGGGGGCGTGCAAATGGTGGAAGGCGCAAGCTCTTCCCGTCCAGTGTTGGGAAGGTCAGGCATCGCAACCGACACAATTGGACTCTCCTTGGGGAGTTGTGATTTTGAAGAACGCACAGTTCTTTGCTGTGCTTTTGCCAGCTTAAGTCTTTTCTTTTTTCTAGCGAGAGGATGAGTGCTTCCATCCTCATGTGAAGCTGAACCACTAGCCATGAACATAGGCCAGGGCCTCAGCCGTTCCTTGCCACTCCGTGTCGTAAATGGCATATTGGCAAGTTTACGCTTCTCCTCAGACGCTTTTAATTTTGATTTTTGGGTCATTTTACTGAACTTTTTTGTTTTGGATTTTACATGCTCTCTACTATGACATTGGGCATCGGCCTTGGCAGACGACGTTGATGGCATTTCATCGTCTCGGCCATGACTAGTGGCAGCAGCTTCAGCACGAGGTGGAAGTGGATCTTGATCTTTCCCTATTTTACCCTCCACATTTTTGTTCTCCATTTTTTAATGTGTGGAATTATATGCCAGTATCAATAGCAATGGCCTACTACTATATTTACTGCGCAAAACTAAAATGCACCACAGGTATAGAATGTAGATGGATAGTATACTTAATGGATGATGAGTGACGACACAGAGGTAGGTACACAGCAGTGGCCTACCGTACTGCTATATATAGTATACTGGTGGACACTGTCAGCAAACTGCAAAACTGTCTAAAATGCACCACAGGTATAGAATGTAGATGGATAGTATACTTAATGGATGACGAGTGACGACACAGAGGTAGGTACACAGCAGTGGCCTACCATACTGCTATATATAGTATACTGGTGGACACTGTCAGCAAACTGCAAAACTGTCTAAAATGCACCACAGGTATAGAATGTAGATGGATAGTATACTTAATGGATGATGAGTGACGACACAGAGGTAGGTACACAGCAGTGGCCTACCGTACTACTATATATAGTATACTGGTGGACACTGTCAGCAAACTGCAAAACTGTCTAAAATGCACCACAGGTATACAATGTAGATGGATAGTATACTTAATGGATGACGAGTGACGACACAGAGGTAGGTACACAGCAGTGGCCTACCGTACTACTATATATAGTATACTGGTGGACACTGTCAGCAAACTGCAAAACTGTCTAAAATGCACCACAGGTATACAATGTAGATGGATAGTATACTTAATGGATGACGAGTGACGACACAGAGGTAGGTACACAGCAGTGGCCTACCATACTGCTATATATAGTATACTGGTGGACACTGTCGGCAAACTGCAAAACTGTCAAAAATGCACCACAGGTATACAATGTAGATGGATAGTATACTTAATGGATGACGAGTGACGACACAGAGGTAGGTACACAGCAGTGGCCTACCATACTGCTATATATAGTATACTGGTGGACACTGTCAGCAAACTGCAAAACTGTCTAAAATGCACCACAGGTATAGAATGTAGATGGATCGTATACTTTGGATGACGAGTGACGACACAGAGGTAGGTACACAGCAGTGGCCTACCGTACTGCTATATATAGTATACTGGTGGACACTGTCAGCAAACTGCAAAACTGTCTAAAATGCACCACAGGTATACAATGTAGATGAATAGTATACTTAATGGATGACGAGTGACGACACAGAGGTAGGTACACAGCAGTGGCCTGCCGTACTGCTATATATAGTATACTGGTGGACACTGTCAGCAAACTGCAAAACTGTCTAAAATGCACCACAGGTATAGAATGTAGATGGATAGTATACTTAATGGATGACGAGTGACGACACAGAGGTAGGTACACAGCAGTGGCCTACCGTACTGCTATATATAGTATACTGGTGGACACTGTCGGCAAACTGCAAAACTGTCAAAAATGCACCACAGGTATACAATGTAGATGGATAGTATACTTAATGGATGACGAGTGACGACACAGAGGTAGGTACACAGCAGTGGCCTACCGTACTGCTATATATAGTATACTGGTGGACACTGTCAGCAAACTGCAAAACTGTCTAAAATGCACCACAGGTATACAATGTAGATGGATAGTATACTTAATGGATGACGAGTGACGACACAGAGGTAGGTACACAGCAGTGGCCTACCGTACTGCTATATATAGTATACTGGTGGACACTGTCCGCAAACTGCAAAACTGTCTAAAATGCAACACAGGTATAGAATGTAGATGGATAGTATACTTAATGGATGACGAGTGACGACACAGAGGTAGGTACAGCAGTGCACTCTGCACTGTACTACTCCTATATAATATTAATTATACTGGTGGTCCCCAGTCCCCACAATAAAGCAGCACACTGTGAGCACAGATATGGAGTGTTTTTCAGGCAGACAATGTATACTGGTGGTCACTGTCAGCAAAACTCTGCACTGTACTCCTCCTAACAGCTGCTCCCCAATCCTCCCCACAAATAAGAAATAAAGTAAACCAATCAACTTCTACAATAAACGGAGAGGACGCCAGCCACGTCCTCTCTCTATCATCTCCAATGCACGAGTGAAAATGGCGGCGACGCGCGGCTGCTTATATAGAATCCGAATCTCGCGAGAATCCGACAGCGGGATGATGACGTTCGGGCGCGCTCGGGTTAGCCGAGCAAGGCGGGATGGTTCGAACCTGCCTCGGACCCGTGTGAAAAAGGTGAAGTTCGGGAGGGTTCGGTTTCGGAGAAACCGAACCCGCTCATCACTAGTTTCCTCACACACAAATTAGGGAAAGTGTTCCTTTGTTTATATTTCCCATAAGGATTTTATACACTGAAGGTGTGACAGGTATAAAATGTGAAGAATGAGTTACATTTGGGAAGGCTTAATCTGAATTTTGGTGTAAAAAAAGGCTGCCCAGTATTGGTTTGTTATATGCAAATGCAATCAGTTTTTTGCACGCAATAAGAAAAAAAATATGTTCACACATAGCATTATTGCATGGTTTATTCCGGGAGCAATTTGCTTTTTTATTTCACTATTATTCCTAACTCTGAAAAAGCAAAGAATGTGATGTGAACATACACAGTATCCCAATATATTCAAAATGTAGCCAAGCTCTTATGGTCTTTGGGACTGTTAAGTGGACAATAAAAAGGGTTAATTTGCTAATCTCTGGTCAAAGCAAATAATCCAGGTCAGTGGACATAAAAAGGCCCTTAAAGTACTGTATCCTGTTTCCTTCCACAGATTCCGCAACCCCTTGTTTACAGGGCGCATCCCTCAAGCAATTGGTGAGGGAGCCCACTTATAAAGGCGCAATATTAGATTTAATTGATATCCTGTCACCATTTCTGACATATACAGTATGTAGGTGAGAACCTAGGATCTAGTGACCATCCATCAGTATGGTTCAGTATAAAGACAGGCTCCAACTCCTGACAAACAAAACGAGATTTATGGTAAGAACTTACCGTTGTTAAATCTCTTTCTGCAAGGTACACTGGGCTCCACAAAGATTAACATCGGGGTGTAGAGTAGGATCTTGATCTGATGCACCAACAGGCTCAAAGCTTTTGACTGTTCCCAAGATGCACAGCGACGCCTCCTCTATAACCCCGCCTCCATGCACAGGAGCTCAGTTTCGTTAACCAGCCCAATGCAGTAACAGGTACCAGAGACGACAATCACTCGTAGCCAATTACACCACACACTCACCACAGGAGAGGGTGTCGGCGGCTATGCCATACCAACCCAAAGAAGCGAAGTGCGTCAGGGGGGGCGCCTTGTGGAGCCCAATGTACCTCGCAGAAAGAGATTTAACAACGGTAAGTTCTTATCATAAATCTCGTTTTCTGCTGCGGGGTACACTGGGCTCCACAAGAATTAACATCGGGGATGTCGTAAAGCAGTTCCTTATGGGAGGGGACGCACTGTAGTGGGCACAAGAACCCAGCATCCAAAGGAAACATCCTGGGAGGTGGAAGTATCGAAGGCATAGAACTTAATGAACGTGTCCCCTGAGGACCATGTAGCCGCCTTGCACAATTGTTCAAGGGTCGCACCACGGTGGTCCGCCCATGAAGGTCCAACCGACCGAGTAGAATGGGTTTTGATGGTAGCAGGAACCTGACGACCAGCCTGTACATAAGCATGTGCAATCACCATTCTAATCCATCTGGCCAGAGTCTGCTTGGAAGCAGGCCAGCCACGTTTGTGAAAACCAAACAGCACGAAAAGAGAATCAAATTTCCTAATGGAGGAAGTTCTCTTCACATAGATACGGAGAGCCCGTGTACCACATTCAAAGACCGCTCTTTGGCAGACAACTCAGGAGAATTAAAGACTGGAACCACAATCTCCTGGTTAAGGTCGAAGGAAGATACCACCTTGGGTAAATAACCTGGCCGTGTTCTAAGAACCGCCCGGTCACGGTGAAAAATCAAATAGGGAGACTTATAGGATAAGGCACTCAAGTCCGAGACCCTTCTAGCTGAAGCAATAGCCAGCAAGAATAACACCTTAAGGGAAAGCCACTTAAGGTCAGCAGAGGTCAGAGGCTCAAACAGAGACTCTTGTAAGGCCTCCAAAACCACCGACGGATCCCAAGGGGCCACAGGTGGCACATAAGGAGGCTGAATCCGAAACACACCCTGAGTGAATGTATGAACATCAGGTAGGGTAGCAATCTTTCTCTGAAACCAAACCGACAAGGCAGAGATGTGAACCTTGAGGGAGGCCAGATGCAGGCCTAAGTCCAGGCCCTGTTTTAGAAAGGCCAATAGTTTGGCCGTGCTAAACTTGAAAACATCATGATTGTGAGACACACACCAAGTAAAGTAAGCATTCCAGACCCTATTGTAGATCCGAGCAGAAGCCGGCTTATGGGCCTTCAACATAGTTTTAACGACCGCCCCAGAAAAACCCTTGTCCCTCAGGACGGAAGCTTCAAGAGCCAAGCCGTCAAAGCAAGACGGGCCAAATCCTGGTAAACACAAGGGCCCTGAACGAGGAGATCTGGTCGTTGTGGAAGTAGAAGGGGACGATCCAACGAGAGGCCCTGTAGATCGGAGAACCAGTGCCGCCTGGGCCATGCTGGAGTGACCAGAAGTAGATTTCCTCCTTCTTGTTTGAACTTCCTTATTACTCTGGGCAGGAGTGACACCGGAGGGAACACATACGGCAGCCGAAAGTTCCACGGGATTGACCGCATCCACGAAAGCTGCTTGAGGATCCCTTGTCCTTGCTCCGAAGACCGGAACCTTGTGATTGTGTCGAGACGCCATCAGGTCCACATCTGGGAGGCCCCACTTGTCCACGAGAAGTTGAAACACCTCTGGATGTATCCTCCATTCTCCGGCGTGTATGTCCTGACGACTGAGATAGTCCGCTTCCCAGTTCAGAATGCCCAGAATGAACACTGCTGATATGGCCGGCAGATGGCATTCTGCCCACTGAAGAATCCTTGATACTTCCCTCATTGCCATGCGGCTTCGAGTG
Source organism: Pseudophryne corroboree (assembly GCF_028390025.1). Taxonomy (NCBI): domain Eukaryota; kingdom Metazoa; phylum Chordata; class Amphibia; order Anura; family Myobatrachidae; genus Pseudophryne; species Pseudophryne corroboree. The sequence goes on from NC_086447.1 coordinate 448,895,332, forward strand.
CCACCTTGATGATTGATGTACGCCACCATGGTGGCATTGTCCGATTGTACTTGAACAGGTCTGTTCTGTATGAGCTGCTGGGCCATTGTCAACGCATTGAACACTGCCCGAAGTTCCAGAATGTTTATCGGGAGTAGAGACTCCTCCTTGGTCCACCGACCCTGGAGAGAGTGTTGTTCCAACACTGTGCCCCAACCTTTCAGACTGGCATCTGTCGTCAGCAGGACCCAGTTGGATATCCAGAAGGGACGGCCCCTGCTCAATCGTTGGTCCTGAAGCCACCAGCTCAGTGACAGGCGGACCTCCGGAGATCATGTGAGATCTGATCCAGTGAGGCAGGCCGTCCCACTTGGACATAATCAACTTCTGCAGAGGGCGAGAATGGAATTGAGCAGACTCCACCATGTGGAAAGCCGACACCATGAGACCTAGCATTTGCATCGTCGAATGAATCGACACTTGCGGAAGAGATAGGAAGCATCGGATCTTGTCCTGAAGTTTAAGCACTTTCTCCTGAGACAAGAACTACCGCTGGTTGTGAGTGTCCAATAACGTTCCCAAGTGTTCCATGCTCCGAGCAGGAACCAGAGATGATTTCTTGCAGTTGATCAGCCACCCGTGGGCTTTCATGCACTGGACCGTCAGATCGAGATGACACAGGAGAAGTTCTGGGGAATTCGCCAGGATCAACAAATCGTCTAGGTACAGTAGTATCCTGACCCCTTGATGGCGAAGTGAAGCCGTCATGACCACCATTACTTTGGTGAAAACTCGGGGAGCTGTTGTCAAACCAAAGGGTAACGCCCGAAATTGGTAATGAAGGTTGCCCACCGTGAACCTCGGGTACTGCTGATGAGACACTGCAATGGGAATATGCAGGTAGGCATCCTGTATGTCCAGGGAGACCATATAGTCCCCAGGCTCCAAGGTCAAAACAATAGAGCGCAGAGTTTCCATACGAAACTTGGAGACCCGCACATACTTGTTCAAGGACTTCAGATTGAGAATGGGCCGCGAGGACCCGTTCGGCTTTGGGACTAGAAACAGCGGGACTAGTACAGGTGCCTCTGAGCCAGAGGCACCTGTACTACCACTCCTGAGGTCAGGAGGGAATGTACCACCGAATGCAGAATGTTTGCTTTTGCCGAGTCCAGAGGAACATCTGTCAGGCAAAATCGATGAGGGCGACGATTCTTGAAGGGTACGGCGTAACCTCGAGTGACGACTTCCCTTACCTAGGTATCTGAAGTGGTCTTCAACAATTCCTAGGCAAAACCTAGAAGTCGGCTCCCCACCCTGGGATCCCCCAGAGGGTGGCCCGCCCGTCATGCGGCAGGCTTGTCAGTTTTGGAATAAGGCTGATGGGCAGCCCAGGCTCGCTTAGGTCTGGGCTTGGCATGTCTGGAAGCATGAGTTTGCTTTGGGTATGCCTGACCTTTTGCTTTACCTGGATTATGAAAGGGCCGAGGGAAAGTACTTTTAGCCTTCTGTGCGGAAGGAGCCGTACTAGGTAGGCAAGCTGTTTTAGCAGTAGCCAGATCAGCCACAATCTTATTGAGGTCTTCTCCAAAGAGAATGTCTCCCTTGAAAGGAAGCACCTCCAGTGTTTTCTTGTTAATCCATATCCACCGACCAGGAGCTCAACCAAAGGATACGTCTGGACAAGACGGACATTGTAGCAGCCTTGGCAGCCAGCACCCCGGCATCGGATGCCGCCTCCTTAAGGTACAGAGAAACCTTGGTAATATATGAGTGACATTGTCGAGCATGCTCAGAAGCGTTGGAAGGCAGTTCCGCCTCAAGCTCCTGAGCCCACGCCTCAACAGCCCATGTTGCTGCAATGGTTGGTCTATGCACAGCCCCCGTTAGGGTGTAAATCGCTTTCACACAACCCTCCACACGTCTATCCGTCGGTTCCTTCAGAGAGGTGATGGTAGTAACTGGCAGAGCAGAGGAAACTACCATGTGCGCCACATGAGAATCAACGGGTGGAGGAGTTCCCAGTTTTTACATACCTCCACAGAGAGAGGATAGTGAGCCTACAGTCTCTTATTCGGTGTGAATTTTGTCCCCGGATTTCCCAGGATTCCTGACGTATGTCAACCAGGTATTCAGAATGAGGTAAAACTTGTTTAACCACCTTCTTACATTTAAACCTGTCTGGTTTCTTAGAGTCAGGCTCAGGATCATCAGACACCTGAATAATGAGCCTAATCGCCTAAATCAAATCTGTGACAGCCACCATTGATTTCCCTTCTCTGTCAGAAGCATCTGAGTCAGTGTCTTTGGGATCAGTATATGCACCATCCTTCTCAGAGGACGTGTCTGGGATAGCAGTAGATTGGGAGGAGGTAATGGCCCATTTAGAAGACGACTTAGTCTTAGGCGGGCAAGAGTGACACTTAGATTTGGACAATGACCGGTTGAAATGCTGTAACTGAGCGGAGATTTGATCTGCCCATGGTGGATTAATATTTAAAAAGAAGAAAAACTGCGCTGGTGCCTGGATTTTTGTGTTTCAGCTGCCCTGAACAAGAAAGATAATGGGATAAATACTAACAGATGTGTTAAGAACAAGGCGCTATTGACAATGTATCGTGTCTTTGCAACAATTAAATGTTGCAGTATTTATAGTGCAATACCTGTAGAAAAAAGGGGGATTAGTAAATGTTTACAGCCCTTTTAAGTTTTTTCGGTCCTGCCGGGTTTTCTTGCTGCCGGCTCTGTGTCCCGCTATTGTCTTTATGCGGGATAGTCCAAAAAAACCTATCTCTCCCTATGCTACCCACCTTATGCTTTTCAGTGGTGGGACGGGATCTTCACTCCGGGAGGCTTGGTGTCTCTTCTCCGCGGACGTAACTTGCTGTGGTCGCGTCTTCTGTGTGCAGTGTTAAACTGCTGCGGCCGCTCCTGGTCCCGGCATCTAAGGCGGACGGGTTAAAGTCTTTTTTTCTGTGCGCTCTGTTTGAATGGGAGTGCACGGACCGTAATTGCTTTCCAACGCGTTTCGGGCTGCACTGCACACAGAAGACGCGACCACAGCAAGTTACGTCCGCGGAGAAGAGACACCAAGCCGCCCGGAGTGAAGATCCCGTCCCACCACTGAAAAGCATAAGGTGGGTAGCATAGGGAGAGATAGGTTTTTTTGGACTATCCCGCATAAAGACAATAGCGGGACACAGAGCCGGCAGCAAGAAAACCCGGCAGGACCGAAAAAACTTAAAAGGGCTGTAAACATTTACTAATCCCCCTTTTTTCTACAGGTATTGCACTATAAATACTGCAACATTTAATTGTTGCAAATACACGATACATTGTCAATAGCGCCTTGTTCTTAACACATCTGTTAGTATTTATCCCATGGTGGATTAATAGCAGGGACCATAAACTGCTGCAGTGGCACAGGTGGTCCCACAGGGGCCGCCAATTTTGTTACAAGCGTGCTTAACAGCGTGGAAAAGGTAGCCCAAGGTGGGTCCTGTGATCCCCGGGTGCTACAGACCCACTGGGGGGTAAAGAATCCCCTGAACTCTCAGCTGCCATATTATCCTCCATCACGTCTGCGGCCTAACTACCACGCAATGTGGGAGAAGCCCAAGCGCCGTTGCCACGTGTACCTGACATAATAATGTGTACAATATCGGGCAACCAGGTACAAGTTAAAGCAACGATATACCTAGCAAGAACTCTCAGTGAAGTGTGACAATGACAGCACAACCGGGAGTTCAAGATATATATATATATATATATATATATATATATATATATATATATATATATATATATATAAATTCCAACGTGCGGCACTCAGCTATCTGAAGAAAAAACACTGGAAACCAGTAGCGTTTACAACGTTTCAGTGCCCAAAGTACTATCGTCAGGTTTATAAAGCTTAAACAGGCGCATTACATACCTTTATACACAATCACCCGTGCACACTGCCACGCCGGCCGTCCCAGCGACTCCTCCTCCTTTCCGGCTGTGGCTGATGACATCATCTACAAGTGCTCCCATCACCATAGAAACACATAAACAACATGCAGCGGTTCTAAAAAATGCAATAATAAGCATGAGTCATATCTCCCATCGAATTTCAAATACCATCCATTGTTTAACTGTTAAGACTGTATATACCTTCAAAAGCAATTATAACTCAAGTATTCATTTAATCCACGTGGAGATAATACATCTAACCGGTGTATCCACTGTACCTCCCTCTGTATTAATAATCGATTACGATCTCCCCCTCTCACAGGTTTTTCAACCCAATCAATCATACGATACCTTATACTGGCCACACTATGCTTAAACTCCGCAAAATGGCGAGCAACCGGTTGCTCAGATTTTTTATCACTATTTAATGCGGCTCTAATCGGCGACCGGTGCATTGACATGCGATCCTTAAATCTTCCCTGGGTTTTACCAATGTAGGTCAATCCACAGGGACAGATTATTTGGTAAATAACATAACTGGAATTGCATGTTAAATGATGTCGAATTAATTTTTTTTTTCCTGTATGGGGATGGTAGAAGGAGTCACCTGCAATTAAAAAACTGCAGGTGGTACACCCACATTTAAAACATCCAAGCTTTTTCTTGGAAAGAAAGTGTGAGGGGCCCATTTTTTCACATTTACTGATATCTGCACGTACTAGGAGGTCCCTAAGATTTTTCCCACGTGTAAAACATGGCATAGGATTTGAGTTCTGGAATGGTAATTGTTGATCTGATTTTATTACATGCCAATGTTTTTTAATTACTGCGCTTACTTCTCTAGATTGTGTATTATATTGAGTTATAATGGGTACACGTTCATTCTGTGTCTTGACTAATACTTTTTTTAAAAGTTTTTTACGATCAATTTGTAACACTCGCTCCTTGGTATGAGCAAGTAAATCCATCACATACCCCCTAGCGTATAATTTCTCTATTAGCAAGTCCATCTGTTTAATAGCCATCTCTCTGTTTGAATTAATTCTCCAAATTCTCAGCATCTGAGAATATGGAAGAGAATTTTTTAGTTTTATTGGATGACAACTATTATATTGCAATAATGTATTCCTATCAGTTTCCTTAACATGTACAGAAGTTTCGAATTGATTACCAATTAATTTGATGTCCACATCCAAGTAATCTATAAATTGCTGGTTAATGCGAAAAGTGAATTTAATGGGGCCTCCACTTCCATTAATACCTTCCATTAGATTGCAAAAGGTGTCCCTCGATCCTGACCATACAAAAAACAAATCGTCTATAAAACGGGTATATAAGACAATTTTTGAGAACACACTTTCATCAGAAAAGAATAATTGTTTTTCGACACTGAACATATAAATATTCGCTATTGCTGGGGCTACTGCAGAGCCCATAGAACAGCCGCTAAGTTGAATATAATATTTCTTGTCGAACAAAAAATAATTCTTCTTGAGAGTGAACTCTAAAAGAGATGAACAAAATTCAACAAATGCCAGATCATAAATCCCACTATCCATTAAAAAAGTTTTTACTGCCTGTAAGCAGAGGTTATGAGGTATAACTGTGTACAAGCTGACCACATCTGCACAAATCATCCAAGAACCCTCTGGAATATCGTGCAGAGCGGCCAGCTTGTTAAGAAACATAGTTGTGTCTAAAAGAAAATTCTTATCTCCACGTGGATTAAATGAATACTTGAGTTATAATTGCTTTTGAAGGTATATACAGTCTTAACGGTTAAACAATGGATGGTATTCGAAATTCGATGGGAGATATGACTCATGCTTATTGCATTTTTTAGAACCGCTGCATGTTTATGTGTTTCTATGGTAATGGGAGCACTTGTAGATGATGTCATCAGCCACAGCCGGAAAGGAGGAGGAGTCGCTGGGACGGCCAGCGTGGCAGTGTGCACGGGTGATTGTGTATAAAGGTATGTAATGTGTCTGTTTAAGCTTTATAAACCTGACGATAGTGCTTTGGGCACTGAAATGTTGTAAACGCTACTGGTTTCCAGTGTTTTTTCTTCAGATAGCTGAGTGCCGCACGTTGGAATTTATATGTTTGTACAGCTGTACATGTGAGGGCACCAGCGCAGGAATTGGATAACCGAGGAGTGCCGGCCCTATGCTTTTATATTGTTGGGATTGTGCTATATCCCTAATTTGGCAAGGCACCTGGTTCCGTTTTCGGAAATATCTATATACTGAATTATCCGTTTATTGTTAAGTTTCACTAATCACGGAATGATTGGTGGCAGCGTGTTCTGTGAGAACTAAGGAGTTCAGATGTTTGATTAACTTTATCGGGACTGAATTTTATTTGGACTGCAATTGAGTTTGTTTGCCAATAAGAATTTTATACTGGAGAAGTTTATAACTAATTATATCAGCCTCCATTCAACTCAGCATGGCGGAGGGGGGAGATATTGAAGCTGATTTTACTTTCAACCCAGCACTTTTTTCTGGAAGTGATACTTTTGGATTTTCAGATGCAGAGGCAGAGATAATCTTGGAGACACAAGGTCTAAATGCGCAACCTGAATCTGCTATGGGAGATATCCTTTACAAAGAATTGTGGAAAATGAAAAGGAAAGAAATTGATTACCATTTCCACGCTATATCCTTAAGTGATCACTACAGAGCCAAAATCATACCGAGAGGATTACGCATGAGGAATGGTCCTACAGTGGGCAGACAGGACCCACAGTTCTGTAAGAAATGGGTAGGGATAATGAGCCGATGCTCGTTCGATCTTATGCTATTAATCATAGAATTTGCTAAGAAGGAACAAAGGGGCAGATGTATTAACCTGGAGAAGGCATAAGGAAGTGATAAACCAGTGATATGTGCAAGGTGATAAAGGCACCAGCCAATCTGTTCCAATATGTAAATTAACAGGTAGGATCTGATTGGCTGGTGCCTTTATCACCTTGCACATATCACTGGTTTATCACTTCCTTATGCCTTCTCCAGGTTAATACATCTGCCCCAAAGTTCAATACAAGAAAAGATTCAAGTATTTGAAAAACAACATGCATCTAAGTTGAGCACAGATCCGAATGGTGATTGGATGGCCAAATTAGAAACCCAAGTGGCCACATATAGAAGAGATTTATTAAAGTTTAAAAAAGAAAAATTTTCCAAAGTTCAACAGGACTATGAATTACACACAGTGTATCAATGGACATTTGGTGACAGGGGTAACACCAATAGACGACCGTTTTTTCGTCGACCACAGAGAACAGGAAGACCCGGTTTCTCTTCACAAGATAACAGCAGTACCAACAGTGATTCAGAATTGATAACTTCTGGAATAGCCCCTTCTGGAGCGCAAACTAGGGCAAAGTTCTTGGCAAAAAACGGAAAACAACAAGGAGGGGGGGCCAAAACAAAAGGGTCCGACCAAGCAAAGAAACCGCCGGCATCAAGGAAGAAATAATATTGAATTTATCCTCCTATGATCTTTCTCAATCAGAACGATCTTTATTGAGTAAGGGCCTTTCTTATATTCCAACCACCTTCTATGACGATTTTAAATGGCAACAAGAGAAACACCAATTGTTTAGGAAATTAAAAATTAAAGAGTTTTTTAATAAACCCACTAAGCCAGAAGCAAGTACTACAGAAAATCCTATTCCTGAACAGCTAAGGAAGATTATTCCAAAGTCGACATTCGACCCAAATACAAATAATTCCAGTCTTAAAACATTTATGCGTCTAGTTGACAAAGAAGTCAAAAGTGTCACAGTACGGCCTAAAGAGGTACATCCCAATTTAACACCTGAGGAAAGGAGGGCTATACAAACTCTCTCTAAGAACTCAGAATTAATTATACGACCGGCCGACAAAGGCGGAGCGATCGTCCTACAGGACCTCAAGGACTATCGCAGTGAAATTTTGCGTCAATTAAACGACGGGACGACCTATAAAGAATTATCGGGAGATCCAGTGAATAAGTACCAAGAAGAATTGGGGCAACTTTTGATGGTAGCAGTACAAGAGGGCATCATTGAACAGAAATTGGCTGATGCATTATTACCAATACATCCTATAACCCCAATATTATACACACTCCCAAAGATACATAAGGGGGTAACACCCCCACCGGGACGCCCTATTGTTGCGGCGAGAGGATCGTTGTCACAACCGATCTCTACATACTTGGACTCAATTCTTCAGCCGTTAGTGCAACAGCATAAGAATTTTCTTTTAGACACAACTATGTTTCTTAACAAGCTGGCCGCTCTGCACGATATTCCAGAGGGTTCTTGGATGATTTGTGCAGATGTGGTCAGCTTGTACACAGTTATACCTCATAACCTCTGCTTACAGGCGGTAAAAACTTTTTTAATGGATAGTGGGATTTATGATCTGGCCTTTGTTGAATTTTGTTCATCTCTTTTAGAGTTCACTCTCAAGAAGAATTATTTTTTGTTCGACAAGAAATATTATATTCAACTTAGCGGCTGTTCTATGGGCTCTGCAGTAGCCCCAGCAATAACGAATTTTTATATGTTCAGTGTAGAAAAACAATTATTCTTTTCTGATGAAAGTGTGTTCTCAAAAATTGTCTTATATACCCGTTTTATAGACGATTTGTTTTTTGTATGGTCAGGATCGAGGGACACCTTTTGCAATCTAATGGAAGGTATTAATGGAAGTGGAGGCCCCATTAAATTCACTTTTCGCATTAACCAGCAATTTATAGATTACTTGGATGTGGACATCAAATTAATTGGTAATCAATTCGAAACTTCTGTACATGTTAAGGAAACTGATAGGAATACATTATTGCAATATAATAGTTGTCATCCAATAAAACTAAAAAATTCTCTTCCATATTCTCAGATGCTGAGAATTTGGAGAATTAATTCAAACAGAGAGATGGCTATTAAACAGATGGACTTGCTAATAGAGAAATTATACGCTAGGGGGTATGTGATGGATTTACTTGCTCATACCAAGGAGCGAGTGTTACAAATTGATCGTAAAAAACTTTTAAAAAAAGTATTAGTCAAGACACAGAATGAACGTGTACCCATTATAACTCAATATAATACACAATCTAGAGAAGTAAGCGCAGTAATTAAAAAACATTGGCATGTAATAAAATCAGATCAACAATTGCCATTCCAGAACTCAAATCCTATGCCATGTTTTACACGTGGGAAAAATCTTAGGGACCTCCTAGTACGTGCAGATATCAGTAAATGTGAAAAAATGGGACCCTCACACTTTCTTTCCAAGAAAAAGCTTGGATGTTTTAAATGTGGGTGTACCACCTGCAGTTTTTTAATTGCAGGTGACTCCTTCTACCATCCCCATACAGGAAAAAAAATTTTAATTCGACATCATTTAACATGCAATTCCAGTTATGTTATTTACCAAATAATCTGTCCCTGTGGATTGACCTACATTGGTAAAACCCAGGGAAGATTTAAGGATCGCATGTCAATGCACCGGTCGGCGATTAGAGCCGCATTAAATAGTGATAAAAAATCTGAGCAACCGGTTGCTCGCCATTTTGCGGAGTTTAAGCATAGTGTGGCCAGTATAAGGTATCGTATGATTGATTGGGTTGAAAAACCTGTGAGAGGGGGAGATCGTAATCGATTATTAATACAGAGGGAGGTACAGTGGATACACCGGTTAGATGTATTATCTCCACGTGGATTAAATGAATACTTGAGTTATAATTGCTTTTGAAGGTATATACAGTCTTAACGGTTAAACAATGGATGGTATTTGAAATTCGATGGGAGATATGACTCATGCTTATTATTGCATTTTTTAGAACCGCTGCATGTTGTTTATGTGTTTCTATGGTGATGGGAGCACTTGTAGATGATGTCATCAGCCACAGCCGGAAAGGAGGAGGAGTCGCTGGGACGGCCGGCGTGGCAGTGTGCACGGGTGATTGTGTATAAAGGTATGTAATGTGTCTGTTTAAGCTTTATAAACCTGACGATAGTGCTTTGGGCACTGAAACGTTGTAAACGCTACTGGTTTCCAGTGTTTTTTCTTCAGATAGCTGAGTGCCGCACGTTGGAATTTATATGTTTGTACAGCTGTACATGTGAGGGCACCAGCGCAGGAATTGGATAACCAAGGAGTGCCGGCCCTATGCTTATATATATATATATATATATATATATATATATATATATGTGTGTGTGTGTGTGTGTGTGTGTGTGTGTGTGTGTGTGTATATATATATATATATATATTGACAATGCTAAATTCTTTTATCGTATAAACAACCCTTTATGAGGTCTAAGAACACTGTACGCTGTTTACTTAAGAAGTACCGTAAGGGTACGCTAGTTGCGTAACGATCGCTTAGCCGTAGGCGAGACGCTCAAGCGTCACGTTCGCTCACGGCCCAGAGATCACAGGCAGGCACGCTATTGGCTGTTGACTAACGTAATGATTCGCTATGGCGTAGCAGACGCTCGAGACCACGAGGAGATCACCAGCGGCGCAGACGCTCACAACGCTATACCTTGATATCTATACCTTTAACAATGAGATACACAGTATACCTTTATGTAGAGACAATGTGTAAGTGCAACCTGGTGTAACCTGATTAACTACAAAGCTGCTTGAGCGTCACCGACGCTCTGTGAACACTTAACACTATGAGAAAATACACAGATACTTGTTTAGGGTCCAAAGCCTATTATCTGTATTATGACTATTATACTTGCAAAAAGAATCACAGTACAAATGATACACTACAATATAACAGAGACTTCCTAACCAAATAACTATACAAGAAATACAATACAATACAATACTAATCAAGGGAAAATACGAGAGAAAAGAGAAGGGAGAGAGAGAGAGAGACGGAGAGAGAGAGAGAGAGATGGAGAGAGACGGAGAGAGAGAGAGAGAGAGAGAGATAGGGAGAGAGATGAGAGAAATGGCTCACAGAAAGACAATGATTACGGAGAGAAACTTACGCACAAGGGTAACGATCGCAAGCGCTTCTGGACAGCCAGCTTCCCGATTATCAGCAATGAGAACCGTTTGATGAGAAGTGAAGTTGGATATGGTCGGCCTGCCTATTTATGCCCCACACACAATGCAATCTCATAGTCCCTACAATCCCATTGTCCATTGGACGAAGGAATTCGGCTTCGCACTATAACAAAAGGTCATAGGGTGATTCATACAGGTGGGCTGTGACGATTTCAAACAGCTCAGGTGGGTGGGAAACTAGGTTTCCCGCCGCATACCTGAGTAAGAGTAAATAATAGTAATGGACATAAACTTCTTATGTCCATAACTATTCGCACGAGCGATTAATACGCTCCAAACCAACACCGGAATATTGCTAATTAAATACTCTTCCGATGGGTACCAAACACTGCTGTATGATTCCTGTTAGACCCTTCGCACAATACAAAGAGGGATTCCTCCATTCAGGGACATTCTATATTAACCAAACTTTCAGAATCTATCAAAGGGACCATGATCTACAAACTACATTAATTGTGGAAATATGTAACGATTGGGTCGCACGCTACGACTACATACTCTTTACCGTAAATACGCATACCGATGCGAGCGGGTGCACGCATCAGCGGGTATGCGCTATCACGGGAAAGCGCACGCATGCGCAGCGCGGACCAGCGTGAGGTGCAAATATGGCAGCGTGTATAGGGATATTTTTCTGACTTTGACAATATATATATATATAGACTATAAATCACAAGTAAGAATACACAGCAAGTATAACTTGTGATACAAATCCTATATCATACAGAAAAACCTGATACACTTAGCCCCCTCAGGTATATCAATATAGGAATAGTCCGCTGAGTGAAATACCCTTTAATAAGGCAGCCACGCAGCAGCTACATGCGCACACACGTATATAGTCACAAGCGTACCATGCAGAAATTATGTACCATAAAACTGCACTGGACTAGCAATACAAAGTAATACTCAGTATGGCTATATGTGTCAACAATAGATATAACAAAGCACAGTAGGTACTGAATGTATATCACAGGGTGTTTGTACCACACAACCCTTACTGTATGCACTCTTTCTTAACTAACACTGTCCCAGTGACAGGTAGAATACTTAAGTGTCCTGTATGAGGCACAGCACTGGCTCTACAGAGGAGGATTTGCTCCAGCATTCCCAGGAACAGCTCAGCTCTGTCTGTGATGGCTGCTGACCAGGATTGAAGGAGAAATGCAGCTCCAGGGTGGGAACATTTGCAGAAATGGTGCCCTGGGGGAGGGGCTACAGGTCAGGCCTACTCCCCCCTGCTGGCATCCCCACCGGGCGCTGCGGACATTAAAAAACAGGGTAATTTTCTCAACAACAAAAAAAAGAAAAAACCCAGACCCGTGCCCTGTAATCGGCCCTGGTGGCTAGTGAAGCGGCTGCCCAATAACAGTGTCCACGCCAGCGCGCACGCGGCCCACCTCCCACGGCCGTGCTGGATCGAGGTAAAGTGCGGCCAAAGAGACCCCTTACCTCCCCCTTCCTGCGGCCCCATGATCCAGGAGCACAGTGGCGTGTGTGTGACTGAAGTTTAGGAAGGAACTGGAGCCTCCGCTGCAGTGACCCGGCAACCAGGGCGCGGAAGTATACAGCGCCGCTGGGGGTGATGGAGCTGCAGGCAGAAAAGTCTAATAGACTTTGTCTGCTGCAGCCCTTGATGTCTTGTAAGAAAAATCTTCTTTTCTTTCAATTTAAGCAATCAATAGGCTGCCACAGGCAGTCCCCTGTTAAGTGCCTGCTTACTGCATGGCACCAACTTACAAACTGAGCTCCTGTGCATGGAGGCGGGGTTATAGAGGAGGCGGCGCTGTGCATCTTGGGAACAGTCAAAAGCTTTGAGCCTGTTGGTGCCTTAGATCAAGATCCTACTCTACACCCCGATGTTAATCCTTGTGGAGCCCAGTGTACCCTGCAGCAGAAACAAAGGTGTTGGATTTTAGGAAGGCTGACATTGCAAAAATGAGGGGATGTTTAAGATTTATTGGCAGATTGGAGGAACCTGAACAGAGTACAGGAGAGGTAGAAAAGCTAAAAAGTGCAATACTAAAGTCAACAGACCTTTGTATCAAAAGGGATAGGAAAAGCACCAGGAAAAGGAAGCCAGTGTGGTTCACAAAAGAGGTGTAAACTAGACTCAAAATAATAACAAAGAGGTGTATATAGCCAGATTGGAAGAAGCTAAGAAAGTGATCAGGCGTGCAAAAGCCAAAGCCGAAGAGAAAATGGTCCAGTCACTAGATAAAGGGGGCAAAAACATTTTTAAGTATATAAGTGAAAGGAGAAAATTGAATGGAGGAATAATAAGACTTAAGACAGAATTTGGTGGAGGCAGACAAGGAAATATCAGATAATTTAAATAATTATTTTGCACAGTATTCACTACAGAAGGAGAGGGGAAGGAGACATAGTTAAGTTGTAAGGACATTCATAAAAAGTAGGTAGGAGAAGGTCCAAACAGAACTCCCAAAACTGAAAGTTGATAAATATTTGGGGCCAGGTGGAGTATATTATGAAAGCTTAAAGGGGTGCTGGTACCACCATTACCCAAATTATTCAACTAGTCACTAGATACATGTGCAATTCCAGAGGACTGGAAAAGAGCAAATGTAGTTCCACTGCACGAAAGTGGAAGCAAGGAAGAAGCAAATAACTACAGACCAGTAAGCCTTACATCACTAGTAGTAGAAGTAATGGAAACCCTATTAAAAGAAAGAGTTGTGGAATAGCTTAAATCCAACAATTTTCAGAATCCCAAACCACATGGATTTACTGTGGAAGAGCATTATAAACAAATCTTGTGTACTTTTTTGACTCTCGTAAGGCGTTTTACTGTCCCACATCACAGACTGCTAAATAAACTTGTAAGTGTGGGATTGGATTATAAAACCGTTAAATAAATAAGAACCTGGTTGCAGGATAGGAAACAGACAGTTGTAGTAAACGAAGAGCATTCTATGGAGGCAAATGTTACCAGTGGCATACCCCAGGGATTTGTACTTGGCCCAGTGCTCTTTAATATCTTTGTTTGTGACATTGCAAATGGTATTAAAGAGAAAATATGCCTTTTTGCTGATGACACAAAGATATGCAACAGGGTAGACACACTGGGAGGGGTAAAACAAATGATTGATAATCTAGTAGTCTTGAAAAATGGTCAAGAACCTGGTAACTAGAGTTTAATGCTAAAAATGCAAAATCATGCACTTGGGTCTCAAAAACCCAAAGGCTAAATATAGTATCAAGGATACTATGATGGAAACTACTTAGGAGGAAAAGTATTTAGGAGTCATTATTTCAAGTGACTTAAAGGCAGGAAAGCAATGCAACAACGCAATGAGAAAGACAAGTCATATGTTTAGTTGCATAGGGAGAGGAATCCGCAGAAAGAAAGAAGTAATAATGCCACTGTATAGGTAATTAGTACGGCCTCATCTAAAGTACTGTGTCCAGTTCTAGAGACCATATCTCCAGAAGCATATAAATACAAAAGAGAATACAAAGAAGGGCAATTAAATTGATACATGGCCTACATCACAAAACTTTCCTGGAAAGACTAAAAGATCTTAACATGTATAGTTTTTAGCAGAGACAGGAAAGGGGGAACATAATAGAAACTTTCGAGTGGAATAGCCTATCAGAAGTTGTAGAAACTAAGGGGGTAATTCAGAGTTGATCGCAGCAGAAAATTTGTTAGCAGTTGGGCAAAATCATGTGCACTGCAGGGGGGGCAGATATAACATGTGCAGAGAGAAGATTTGGGTGGGGTGTGTTCAATCTGCAATCTAATTTGCAGTGTAAAAATAAAGCAGCCAGTATTTACCCTGCACAGAAACAAAATAACCCACCCAAATCTAACTCTTTCTGCACATGTTATATCTGCCTCCCCTGCAGTGCACATTGTTTTGCCCAATTGCTATAAAACATCCTGCTGCGATCAACTTGGAATTACCCCCATTGTGTCCAAGTTATAATAGCTAGAGAATGAGTGGATAGACATCCTGCTGCCTTGTGAAGTTTGGACACCAAGCTTTCTCTGCCCAAGAATTTAGTTGCATAATATTTCTAGCACTTTGTGTCTATATTTCTTCTATGCTGTAAGATTCTTTCTCATATCCATCTAGATATGACTTGGTTGCAAAGGGCATAGCCTTTCTGACACTGCTGGAATATCTAATAACTTTTCTATTTCTATGGATGGGTATACACCAATCTGCCACCCAATATGTCTGGCAGCAGAGCCATTTCAATATGCCGACCGACGTGGGCATATTGATAGGTCAGCTGCTATGGCTGACCTATCGTGCGGTCGGCGGGCCAGCCATACACAATGTCTGTGAACCACATCACTGGTCAGCTTATGCGCTAGCGATATATCATTCATTGAGTGAATTTTGTATTGAAAAGTGTGTACCCAACCTAAGACTTCATCCTTGATAATTACACAATAATTGATCTTACCAAATCCAGTGAAGGCAGTCTTTCATCCTTTGCTATCCACCACCTGTGGATAAAAACAATCATATGGCGAACATGAAATACAGATATCAGCTTTGCTGGAATAGTTGGAATGACTCTTACCTCCACTTTTCCTTGTAGTTATTTAGAAAGTGTTTCTTTCATGTGTACTGTATGCAATTCCCCTCCCTTCTGGTAGATGGAAATACCTTTTGAAACACTTCTGTTAGTGCAGGGCTTGACAAATCCCAGACACCAGGCCGCCATGGTGACCGGATTTGCAGAGACCCCGGCCCATCAATGACCAGAGTGAAGTCTCATTTAGAAATAAAACTCCACTCTGTCATCCACTCCACACTGCAGGACTATCGCATCCAGCAGTAGTCATGCAAAATGAGGACCCATCCCAGTTTTGTGATTGGAGGCGCTTTAGTCTCATACTCTATTGGTTGGCACTGTTCCACAATTTTGCGTGGGTCATGCAGGACTTGCTGCAGCACTATCAAAAGTATCGAAACCTTGGCCTGCCACTCCTCACCACTTTGATGATGTCCCATCAAAGGGATGATGTCCCAACAAAGCACCGCTTTGATGATGTCCCCAGCTGCCTCTGCCCTCCACTTTGCCATTGCAACAAGGCTGGATATCGGATCTTTGAGACTAAAGGATGGTGCTGAGTGTTCCTGAAAGGTCAGTGATGAACACAGCATTGCAGAGTCCCAGGCAGCCTGCAGCCACAAGGTGCTGCTGTGTGACTGTCAAACCAAATACAGCTGGCTGCCCTTTTACTCTTGGACAGCATCATGGGCTGGTTTGTCAATAACTTCTGTAGAGCATGAATGTACACTTGTCAGCAACAATGGGGGCAGAGCGGGCTTTGGCTGCTTAATGAGACCACCTCCCAGGACTGTATTGGGGGCACAACGGCGTGGCATACTATGTATTGGAGTTACTACGGTGTGGCATACTATGTATTGGGAACACTATGGTGTGACATACTATGTATTGGGGGCACTATGATGTGGCAATACTATATAGTGGGGGCACTATGCTGTAGCGTACGATGTATTGGGGGCACTACGGTGTGGCATATTATGTATTGGTGGCCAGAAATGGGCATGTATTAGGTCTGATGGCGTGTGGGTAAGCCTGAAGGGCAATGAAGGGGAATGAGTGGTGTTCTATAGAAGTTTTCATTTATTTTGGTAGCGAAAAAATGTTAGTAAATGTGCGATTTAGCCCCTGAAACACAATATTGACTTACATCGAATTAAAATTAACCTTTAGTGAATTAACGACCTAAACATTTAAGCTGCCTTTTAGATTTTTTGCAAAGTTTGCCAAGCCCTGCTTTTGTATCATTCATCTCAAGGAGACTTATCAGAAAGAGCATCAAGCATGAAATTGTAGTGCCATGGAGCCAACACTCCATGCTGAAACCTGTACTCTGAGTCTATATAAGGGTAAGTAGAAGCTGTAGAAAATATAGGGTATTTGTATTAGCAGCTTTAGCAGGATCTCTTTTAACATGACACCATGCAATGAATATCTTCCAAAATATGTAAAATTCTTTAAGAGCATTTTCTTCCTTACTGCAAAAAGTGTATTGATTACGGCACTATATGTTTATGGAGTTTCCGTTCCCTCTCCATGCCATCAAAATTAGTGGCTGCACATTTGGTCGGAAGACTGGGTCAATAATCAGTTGCTCATGATGAGGTGGTAGAGGCTATGGTTCCATCTCTCAAGCAGTGGAGAACCACCAGTGTTGTAGCCAAAATGAGATTGCTGTTTCTGCTTTTTCAGGCAAAAGATGAGAGGAAACAGAAGGAAGACATAAGCTAAGTGAAACCTCCATCGGACAGTCAATGCATCTACACCTTCTGTCCCTCCAACTTTGTGTTGATAAAAGAATCTGAGTTCCTTGGCTTTCTGGTTTGTTGCCATAATGTTTAACTGAGGAAGGCTGAGGGCTAGGAGGGATTTCCTGTGTAACTAGGATCATTTTTCCGAAGGATTACAAATTAAGTTGTTGATACCTTGCTATATTTAAGAACCTGACATCCCACTTTATTGTCAATGTAATCTAGTCCTCTGCTTTCTTGATCCCAAACTCAAGTGTTATACCGTTTAGGACCTAGGATTATCACATTTCCAGTCCTCCTTGAGTGGGCATTCTTGATTTCTTTTATGTTTGTACTGTGTAATGCACGCTTGTCTTTTTGCTTGCACACACATTTTTACTCTCTTGCAGATTTGTTCTCTCTAGTATGACTTTTCTTGCACATGTTCTTTTCCCCCCCTCACAAGCACTCTCTCGCATGCATGCTCATTCACCAGTGTGCTCTCTCTCATGCACAAACCCTTTTTTATCTTTGCACACACACTCTCGTGCCCAATCATGCTCTTTCTCTCACGCACTCTCATGCGCACACTCTTTCTCTTGCGCACACTCATGCTCTTTCTCTCATGCACTTCATCTTGCATGCTTTCTCATGCATGCATGCATGATCTCCCACATGCACAAGAATTCCTCAAGTGTGTGCTCATTATCATGCACATGCTTTCAGCACATCATTTTGCTCATTCTTTCTCACTTGTGTGTTCTCTCTCTTGTGCACACACTTTGCATGCTCTTACTCTCTCTTGCACACTCTCTTTAATGCTCTTTCTCATATGTGCTATTGCTTTATTTTGTGCTCAATCTCTCTCATGTGCAATCTTTTTTTTGCACTGACATGCTCACAATTTCTCTGCACGCATTCTTTCATACGCTACTGCTCCATTTCTCTCGTGCACTCTCACTTGCATTCTTTTAGGCTGTCTGTCTGTCTTGTGCACATTTCTCTCTCATGTGCTCTTTGCATGCCCATGGTCTGTCTTGTGCACAGTCTCTATTGCACCCACACTTTCTTGTGCACTCGCTCTTCTGCTCTCTGTATCATGTTCTTGTGAGCTCTCTTTCCCACTCTCTCTTGTTCTCTTAATTTTTCACTAGCACACACTGACACGCACTCTTTTGCACACTTGCTCTATC
Source organism: Pseudophryne corroboree (assembly GCF_028390025.1). Taxonomy (NCBI): domain Eukaryota; kingdom Metazoa; phylum Chordata; class Amphibia; order Anura; family Myobatrachidae; genus Pseudophryne; species Pseudophryne corroboree. The sequence goes on from NC_086447.1 coordinate 448,913,821, forward strand.
TTTCATGTGTGATCTTTTATTTTTTATTTCTTCTTTTTTTCCATTTTTTTCCATTAACACTCGCTTATATATTATTGGAATTAGCAGAGCAATCAGTGTGTATCTTGAATGTAAATAACTTTCTGCCAAGTTGTTCCTGCTTGTAACATCTGTGAAGTAGTTATGAGTACGCAGAGCCTTTCCAGAACAAGAAACCTAAGTTTACTGCCAAATTTGTTCCCAGTTTGGTTGGAAAGTATCTCCAATGCAAATCAAACAATCACCTCAAACTTATATGCATCCTTAAAGTGAATCAAAACACACATAAAATTAAACGTTATTTTGACTTCAGAGTAAAATAAATTTCTACAAATTATACTTGAAATACATATTTTGTAAAGTACATTTTATATTTTAACTGCGAGATTATGTACAACAATAACATTACATTTAACAGAACATATTTATTGAATGTCTGTTAAAAATTTTGTAAACACATTAAAAACAGATTGTTTTGTTCTTGCGTGACATCTGAATGCTGTGAACCAAAAGATTAATCTGAAAAGTATTTGTACTTTCAAATGTAAAAGACCAAACAGAAACCACTGAACATGTCAGGAAGATTATTTTTAAAATTAGAAGACATCATAGCACACAATAAAAAACTTTGTTCTAGGACCGTCTACTTTAAATAATTTCTTCCCTGAGCCTTTTGTGTGTATCTCATTAATATGATCTATCCAAGTGTTGGTAATGAAACATCAATTAAACAGTAGGAAACTATTTTTGGCAATGTTACTAATCAAGATTCATTAAAGTTCTATCGATGGGGAGAACGGTTTTCCTAATATACCTGAATCCATTTAAGCTATAGGGCACGTTCCCATGTGCTCTCATCATGTATTATGTGGTCTCTACATTCCCATTAATTCAGTAACTCATATTTTTAGCACCATTTACAAACCTCCCATGCACTTAGACCAGGAGCTTGAATATACTAACTCATTAGTTAGCTGTCAGGCATAAATCATAAGTATTACAATTGTTTTTCTAGTTTTCTCAGAAATGTATGCAGTTTTTGTGTTTTTATGTACTAAGGGAAACAGTGGGACTGATAGTGTGGGAGGTGTACATACCCACTTGGCTCTGGCCACACACACAGCTCCTCCACATCTCTCAGTAGGCCCTTGAACATATTCAGATCCAGGCCCATATGGCCCTTAATCCAGACCTGCTTCTAATCCATAGATTGAGGGATGTTTGTGTACAACTTTGCTCACGCACAACCAACAAAGTTTAGATATATAATGGATAAAAGTAATTCAGCAGTATGTTATATGGTGTCTTTCAGGAAGACATCCGTTCAGATATTGCAAGACACAATATTATAGCAACTCCCTGTCCATAATAATTCCTATTTGGCCTGGGGATAAAATTGTATCCTTGTGGGAGTGTGTGTAGAACAGGTTTGATTGGCCAAGGCTTTGCATGGTTTGTGTGATGTTATCAATGGCTATTTTTCAAAACTCATCTAATTCCTATTTGAACACATTAGTTGCTGCCAGGTAATTTCCTCTATTCTACTTCATTCTATTAGTCATTACTCTAGGATTACTTGCCATTTCACTAGTTTTAGACAGGAAGTTATTTCTTTTCCTCCAGGTACCACCCACCTAGGGTACATAGTGCCATTCCTCCTTTCCCTCCTTAGTATTTTTTCCTGTCTTCTAGTGAGGAGAGGTTAGTGGTTTATTATTTTTTGTTCTGAGGCTTACCTCCATTTCCCTCAGTATATGCGCCTCTTGTAGCTGCGTACTGGACAGGGGTGGCTCCCTGGGGAGAGGCTGACTTCTATTTCTCCTGCATTGGAGCAACATGGATGCTAAGCATTCTCCCCAAAAGCCTCTATGCTCCCAAAAGAGATAAATCCTTATAGAGTGCACTTTAGTTAAATTAATGCTAGTCAGGGTTTCTAGTAATAGTAACTGTACCATCCTGTTTTCAATGTGTCTCTAGCGTTGGAAGGAAGTAAAGTTGTAAGAAGAAACACCTATCAGTTGCATATGCTGCAGCGTTAATGGACTGGCTGAAAAAGTTATTTGTTACTAAAGAGAAACTTATGAAATTACAGGGCTCCAAAAGATCCAGATCTCAAATTAGTTTAGATTTAGAAGATGCTGTGTAACCAGACTTTGTTTTTGAGGATGATGATCAGTATACTAGTGCAGAGTCTGGTGAAATACAAGATGATGTCAGAAAACGTAATCTGGATATGGTGGATAGTCTGTTGAAAAAATATCTACAAGACACAGGAGAGAAATGTGATGATCACATATCTCCCGACTGTCCCAATTTTCGCAGGACAGTCACTTTTTGGGGAGGACTGTCCCACCCACGGGACGCAGTGTCTTGCAGTGTGGGGGGGGGGGAGGGGGGGCAGTTGTGAGGCTCCTGTCACTCACCGCTCTGCTGTAGAGTGTCCTCAAACGTTTATTATAAAATCTGGAAAACCTTTATCTCATGGTCCCAGTTTTAGGTTTGATGTCATGAAGGCTGAGACTTCTCAAGTACTGCAATTTCTACGTGACGAGTTTGAAAAAAAAACAGGCACCATCAATCATTAAAGTACAAGTTGCAGCCCTGAGTGTGGATTCAGTATGATATGCTAATGGACGGGATGTCGGCAGTCAGAATTCCGACCGTGGCATCCTGACCATCAGAATCCCGACAGCCCTAAGCCTCCACTGCCACCTACCCTAACCCTCCCCGGTGCCTAACCCTAACTCTCCCCAGTGGTGCCTAACCCTAACCTCCCTTCCCCGCTGCCTAAACTTAACCCTCTCCACTTGGTGCCTAACCCCCCCTCCTACTAGTGCCTAAACAAGATTGCTTGTGTATTACACCTTGCCAATCGCTACAACAATCGGCGGATTAGCCATACGACCATTTTGTCAGCTAGGTGTACTCAGCCTGAGTCAAGTTACCAGAGTAGTTTTCCACTATATTATCCAGCATTCTGGTAAAACATTTGATAACTTTACTGTGTGAAACTGGATCAATACTGGAATGTTATTTAGTGGGAGCAGGGGATACATTTTCAGAGCATAGTATCTGTGTCTGAAAATAACAATTCTAACTGATGATTGAGCCTGTAAAGGTCAGTTTTCCACTAAAATGCAGGGACAAAAGATTCCTTTGTTGAAAACATGGGTTCTCAACTACGGTCCTCAATGCAGACTAATAGTCCATATTTTATGAGCAGTCATACTTGAGCACAAGTGACTTAATTAGTACTTTAGTTATATTTGATTTAACAATCTGCTCAGGCATGGATATCACTAAAACCTGGACCCTTAGTGTAGCTTGATGACCAAGGTTGGGAAACACTTGTTTAAAACTTTGATTTCAGCAGGTGTAAATGTGCCAAAAGACAAATTTAACTCTATGGGCAAGTCAGAGTCTGGAACATGCCAGCCCTTCTGTGTAACCATGCTGGTTGCAGGGTTTTTCTTTCCTTAATGGGGTATGAGGTGTGGATTTGGGGTTGCCTACAGATTTTGGCTCATTGGTTGCAGAGTTGCTTCCATTGAAAGTTTCTGTAACATATCAGGCACCACTGTATTTCCTATAAGTGGAGAATTTAGGTTGATGATTAGTAAATATGTTGACATTCACCCATTTATAGATTTTGACAACAGTCAATAAGGACTACCATTAATTAAATTTGATGTGTTAAAAATTCATTTCTGTAAGATTTTAACCTGTTTGATTTTTCAGTCCAAATAGTTGATGTATCGGTTGTCAATTCTCTATATGTAAAGTTTCCATAGCATAAATGTTGTTTTTAATAGTTCACAATAATATAATTCACAAGCCGTCTGTTATATAACCAAGGTTACATCAAAGTAGCATTTGTATACATTATATTGACATTAGTAATTCCTCGGGAGAGCAAGAGCAGGTGTCGCCAAGCAGCTGGCTGTTAGACTATATAAGGTAAGCCGTGTGTTTATGACTCTGGCCATGACAAAGGTTTTACAGTAAGACTGAAATGTTTACATAGATACTGAGGTGATCACTGGATGCTGTTCATATCCTGCGGCGGTGCCTGCTTGAATTCTCTTTTTTTATATAGATATACTGTGTGTGTATATGTGGGGTTTTCCTCAAGCTACAATTATTATTTTTTTGCAGCATTGTACCTTGAGGAAACGACCTACAAGGCACTGAAACGTCGGTACCTTAATATGCACATTGCACTTTACTATGGCCCTCATTCCGAGTTGTTCGCTCGCAAGCTGCTTTTAGCAGCTTTGCACGCGCTAAGCCGCCGCCTACTGGGAGTGAATCTTAGCTTGCGAACGAAAGATTAGCAAAATTGCGAATAGACACTTCTTAGCAGTTTCTGAGTAGCTCCACACTTACTCTGCCACTGCGATCAGTTCAGTCAGTTTCGTTCCTGGTTTGACGTCACAAACACTCCCAGCGTTCGGCCAGACACTCCTCCGTTTCTCCAGCCACTCCCGCGTTTTTCCCAGAAACGGTAGCGTTTTTTTGCGCACACCCATAAAACGGCCAGTTTCCGCCCAGAAACACCCACTTCCTGTCAATCACATTACGATCACCAGAACGAAGAAAAAACCTCGTAATGCCGTGAGTAAAATACCTAACTGCATAGCAAATTTACTTGGCGTAGTCGCACTGCGGACATTGCGCATGCGCATTAGCGACTAATCGCTCTGTTGCGAGAAAAATATAACGAGCGAACAACTCGGAATGACCCCCTATGTTGTGAAATACATCTGTTTGTGAAAATCCGGTGAGTGCCGCCTGGTTCCGGCATGCTATCACTGGAGGTGGGGAAGCAGACCCAACTCAGGGAACCTACATCCACTATTGTAGCTTTGGATGGCACCCCCGGTGGGTGGACAGTTTATATGGAGTGCCAACCACACAATCCTATATTCACCTGATTTGGATGTAAATACTCTCAAATTAAAGCGGAAAGTCTGCAGTTAAAGCACATCTTGTTTGTTTCATTTCAAATCCATTGTGGTGTATAGAGCCCAAAATATGAGAATTGTGTCGATGTACCAATATTTATGGAACTGACTGTATGTATGTGTGTGTGTGTATATATATATGTGTGTGTATATATATATATATATATATATATAAATACTCAGAGGGCGCTCAGTAACATAATTGTTCAAATAAAATCCGAAACCAGCTTGACCTAAATTACGCAATTTAATTTAATAAAAATATAATGTCTAAAATATTGTGTAATAATACATCAATATAGTAATTTATACAGTGAATTCATAAAACAATATTTCATAAAACCCAACGCGTTTCGTCCGTTAAGGACTTCATCAGGGGTATGGGTCTTCGCTGGTGTTAACCAAATGGAGAAGAGGAGGAAAGAACAAGAGAGCAAAAAAGAAGAATCAATACAAATCATCATGATATACAGATATATATTCAAGTAACGTTTTCATTGTTTATACAATAAAAGAAAACATTTTTTCAATAACTATTACATCACAATTTTTCCATAGAGAAAGAATATTTAAATTCTTTAGTAGACATTGAAAAAAGAAGATACTCTCCAATAATCAATTTAGGCCTTAATTGTCCTAATTGCCTTATTTCTAGAGAAAATAACAACTTACTGTGCAAATAAAACTGCTCTGAGTGGATTATTTCTTCTTTATGATACGGTAATTTATTCTCTAATTCTAAAAATAAAATATATATTGTTTTGAATAGTACTGAAAGGTTGAATATAGAATTACATCTAATTAAAATGGATCACTCACTTGGCTGTATCTGGGGATAATCTTCATTAGAGATCAACTACTCCTATATTATGGTCAGTCAATGTTCAATTTGTCTAAATGAGAAATTCAACAGTATTACGGGCTGAATGCCTCAAGGAATTTAGAATCTTATTGGAATATGTAGCCGTACTCACTTTCCAATAAAAATTCACCTGCTGACTGATGGTCTAATCTTGACCGGATGAACCAGTCTAAGAAATTAATTAAAGATAATTAATGGTGTCCAAAGCACTTAATTGGTATATTTAAATACTGAACTTTGTTAGAACTTACTTAAAGTTCAGCACGATGATAACAAGTTGGGCTAAAAAGCTCCTCAAAATCCAAAAAGGTGCGTCTTCTAACTGAAATCAAAAATAAATTAAATTAAGGACCTAATTGGTGACCAATATTAGCACTTAATACAGAGTCTTAATTATTACTTACAATAAAAATTCTTTAGAGTTCGACAACAAGTAGGTTCTGAGCTCCACAGTTGCCGGTAAGATATAACATCCAACTAGAACTAAATAAATTATATTATACTAAAAGCATAATTTGATATTAACCTATTAAAGAGCATCAGAAGTACTTACATTAAGAGATTCAGAACCTGTGTTGCTGCCTCCTTTCCTGTATGGCAAGTGATTTGGAAGAGATTTCTGAGGCCTATTTATACCCCTAGGGAGTTTACATCACTTCCTCCCTCTGCTGATAGGTTAGATCTGATGAGTCAATTATATGACATTTTACCAATATTAAACCAGTATGAGGCCTGATACCTATATATATGGATCAAGCTAATTCTACAGATGTTTATGTCTGAAAGGCTAATGATCATATGGCCTAATTAAATACTACTTCCGCCTTTCATTCCAATTGTTTCCACGGTGTACCGTATAATTACCACCCTCGGTATTAATTAGGATCGTGGCAGCCTCACTGGGCATTTTCACTGATTCCCCCATTTCTTATTTAATTAAGCCCAGAGAGGAGATTGAACGAGGATAAACAGGTTATCTTCTTATGTACCGCCGTGCGTTCCACCCATAACAGCGGTGGAACGCACAGCGTCACTTCCGAGTTGTCCCGTGCGCTCCATCGATAGTAGCGGTGGAGCGCACGTCTGCACTTCCGGACCTGCGCATTGTCCGAATCTTCGTGCTTTCCTCCCATAGCGACGGTGGAACGCACAATGTCACTTCCGGATTGTCCCGTGCGCTCCAACCATTGTAGCGGTGAAGCGCACGTCTTTACTTCGTGACCTGCGCATTGTCACATTAACGTCCTAAAGCACCAATATATTTTACACATCGGGAATGTGGCGCACAGCTGGAGGCCATATCCATTGCCTTCTAATATATGTTAAAGATTGGTCATAACATGAACATTACATTTATTGTCCCTATTTGTTAAGATCCATTATAAAACCAATTGGGGTAAGTTTAAGGAGAGTAAGACATTCTTTTCCCAATACCTTTACATTATTAGTTATTGACAAGACATAGATAAAGCGAAAAGACCATACAATACAATGCAATGCTATTATGTATTGGTCTCGATGGGGACTATAATCCCATAGGGGGACCCATAAATGTATATCATTCTAAAAAGGAGACTATATCAAAGCCTTCATTTAGACCTTTCGGAATTTGGGTGTTCAGAGTGTATATCCAATATGTTTCTTGTTTCTTGTTTTTATGTTCCTTAGATGCTCCTGAAAAAATTCAGGAGCATCTAAGGAACATAAAAAATAAAATGATGCAGCATAGTTTACCTCGCCATTTTTCTGAAGTACATCGATCAGATGTGACAGGCTTAACCTTCTCAGTATTGGAACACATTAAATTAGACGTGAGAGGAGGCGATAGGGATTTACTATTAGCAAAACAAGAAACATATTGGATATACACTCTGAACACCCAAATTCCGAAAGGTCTAAATGAAGGCTTTGATATAGTCTCCTTTTTAGGTTGCTAGGCTGTGTAAACTTGTAGATATGTACTTAGAATGATATACATTTATGGGTACCCCTATGGGATTATAGTCCCCATCGAGACCAATACATAATAGCATTGCATTTTATTGTATGGTTTTTTCGCTTTATCTATGTCTTGTCAATAACTAATAATGTAAAGGTATTGGGAAAAGAATGTCTTACTCTCCTTAAACTTACCCCAATTGGTTTTATAATGGATCTTAACAAATAGGGACAATAAATGTAATGTTCATGTTATGACCAATCTTTAACATATATTAGAAGGCAATGGATATGGCCTCCAGCTGTGCGCCACATTCCCGATGTGTAAAATATATTGGTGCTTTAGGACGTTAATGTGACAACGCGCAGGTCACGAAGTAAAGACGTGCGCTTCACCGCTACAATGGTTGGAGCGCACGGGACAATCCGGAAGTGACGTTGTGCGTTCCACCGTCGCTATGGGAGGAATGCACGAAGATTCGGACAATGCGCAGGTCCGGAAGTGCAGACGTGCGCTCCACCGCTACTATCGATGGAGCGCACGGGACAACTCGGAAGTGACGCTGTGCGTTCCACCGCTGTTATGGGTGGAACGCACGGCGGTACATAAGAAGATAACCTGTTTATCCTCGTTCAATCTCCTCTCTGGGCTTAATTAAATAAGAAATGGGGGAATCAGTGAAAATGCCCAGTGAGGCTGCCACGATCCTAATTAATACCGAGGGTGGTAATTATACGGTACACCGTGGAAACAATTGGAATGAAAGGCGGAAGTAGTATTTAATTAGGCCATATGATCATTAGCCTTTCAGACATAAACATCTGTAGAATTAGCTTGATCCATATATATAGGTATCAGGCCTCATACTGGTTTAATATTGGTAAAATGCCATATAATTGACTCATCAGATCTAACCTTTCAGCAGAGGGAGGAAGTGATGTAAACTCCCTAGGGGTATAAATAGGCCTCAGAAATCTCTTCCAAATCACTTGCCATACAGGAAAGGAGGCAGCAACACAGGTCCTGAATCTCTTAATGTAAGTACTTCTGATGCTCTTTAATAGGTTAATATCAAATTATGCTTTTAGTATAATGTAATTTATTTAGTTCTAGTTGGATGTTATATCTTACCGGCCACTGTGGAGCTCAGAACCTACTTGTTGTCGAACTCTAAAGAATTTTTATTGTAAGTAATAATTAAGACTCTGTATTAAGTGCTAATATTGGTCACCAATTAGGCCCTTAATTTAATTTATTTTTGATTTCAGTTAGAAGACGCACCTTATTGGATTTTGAGGAGCTTTTTAGCCCAACTTGTTATCATCGTGCTGAACTTTAAGTAAGTTCTAACAAAGTTCAGTATTTAAATATACCAATTAAGTGCTTTGGACACCATTAATTATCTTTAATTAATTTCTTAGACTGGTTCATCCGGTCAAGATTAGACCATCAGTCAGCAGGTGAATTTTTATTGGAAAGTGAGTACGGCTACATATTCCAATAAGATTCTAAATTCCTTGAGGCATTCAGCCCGTAATACTGTTGAATTTCTCATTTAGACAAATTGAACATTGACTGACCATAATATAGGAGTAGTTGATCTCTAATGAAGATTATCCCCAGATACAGCCAAGTGAGTGATCCATTTTAATTAGATGTAATTCTATATTCAACCTTTCAGTACTATTCAAAACAATATATATTTTATTTTTAGAATTACAGAGAATAAATTACCGTATCATAAAGAAGAAATAATCCACTCAGAGCAGTTTTATTTGCACAGTAAGTTGTTATTTTCTCTAGAAATAAGACAATTAGGACAATTAAGGCCTAAATTGATTATTGGAGAGTATCTTCTTTTTTCAATGTCTACTAAAGAATTTAAATATTCTTTCTCTATGGAAAAATTGTGATGTAATAGTTATTGAAAAAATGTTTTCTTTTATTGTATAAACAATGAAAACGTTACTTGAATATATATCTGTATATCATGATGATTTGTATTGATTCTTCTTTTTTGCTCTCTTGTTCTTTCCTCCTCTTCTCCATTTGATTAACACCAGCGAAGACCCATACCCTTGATGAAGTCCTTAACGGACGAAACGCGTTGGGTTTTATGAAATATTGTTTTATGAATTCACTGTATAAATTACTATATTGATGTATTATTACACAATATTTTAGACATTATATTTTTATTAAATTAAATTGCGTAATTTAGGTCAAGCTGGTTTCGGTTTTATTTGAACAAATATGTTACTGAGCGCCCTCTGAGTATTGTATTTGTATCACTATTTTTGTCATTGACTAGCAAGGTGACTACTATTGAGGTGCAGCTGTTTTGTACAGCGCGAATTAAGGGTATATTCTTTTTGTGATAGATATATATATATATATTTATTAATGTATCCTTTTTCAAGCAAAATTAAACCGTTATACATACAAAATCTCAAGTTGATACATGATTTATTTATAGCAGCTTCCATAATCTGGGTGTGGTTATTAAATATTTATCATGGGGAAGGGGGGGGGGCAAAAATGTGAGAGTAAAAGAGAAAGCGAGAGAAAGTATGCATACGACCAATAATACAAAAGTTAAACCATGCATAAAAACAAACATAACCAGGCAATACTGGGTGCACTTGCTACTTTACAGTTTATCAAATGTATAATCTACTAAATATAGTGCAGCCAAGTCCTAGAAGATAAATTACAGAGTAGTAAAAGTTTATAGTGTAAGGATATGTGTTCAACAGGATATTGTTTCCCGTCCAGAACATATGACAGTCTAGGAAAATCTACAAATAGATTAGGATGAATTGCAATTTTGAAAACAAGTGCCTGCAAGAGATCAGTCAGGGCAGCTAATCTGTCTCAACACACAGGCAGGTATTCAATTACTCGCGAAGAAACATCAAGAGCGAAAAACTCAGATGTTTCTTCAAAATATTTTTTGGAGCTATCCAATGAAAAAAATTCAGCGAAACTTGTGTGTTTTCAGTGATGTTTTGGGGGATTTTGCTTCGCCTGTCTGAGGCAGTAAGGCACATTTCCTGGCTTCTGAGAGGTCTTCGTCATTAATTGCAATCAGGTAGTTCTCATTCTACAACAAACTATTGTTTGTTTGTTTGTTTTTTTTGGTTTTTTTTATCCTTCCCCTCTAATTCCCCCCCCCCCCTCTATATAATTCTAATTATATATGTATGTATACTCATTTATGAGTGTATATACATGAAGTTTCCATATGTACAGTATCATTTTTTCCTAGATGCGCAATTAACTGTTCATTGGTTTAAGGGCAAACTAGATGGGCCAAGTGGTTCTGATCGGCAGTCAAATTCTAGGTTTCAAATTCTGTGTTCCTAAAGTTTTTTTGGTCTCCTCTATGAAAGCAGGCACTTCCTTCTGCTCTTCTTACATTCACAGCATGCCCAATGGTTGTACTGCTATGAAAGGAAGGTCTGGTGAAGGTCAGCTACAAATCCTAACATGTAGTGTCACAGGAGAAGGTATTGCATTTTCTGTCCTCCGTTAAAACATATACAAAAATAATCCTAAGTGTCCAGCTAGGTTGTCATGGTGTCATGGTGGATGAGATTCACCCATTCCATAAGGACAAAGTCTCCTTGTTTTATCTGGGCCTTATTATAGAAAGAAGACCTTGAACATTGACAGATAACGATCATTTTAAGACCACATTAAGTAATGTACTCAGTAATGATCTGATTAATCATGTTGCTTTGTTTTCAGGCTGGTTTAGGGGTCACAATGCATACTTTTATTCAGGCTAATTAGCTATTAATCCAGCATCTGGCTACCTTAAAGTGTTTGACCGATGTGCCCTCAATGATGCAGTATTTTGCAGAATGAATGTCAAATAGAGGCCTCCTTGTATGAGTTTTAGTCTAAAGCACAATTTACAATGACATTGTATTAGCAAACAAAATTGTCAATTTTGGCAGGATCTCACTCTTCAGGTCTGTAACGCAGTAGAGTGCTTGGCACACTGGAAAAGTAGCATAGAAAGTAGTGTAGATAGGAATGGATGGGTATGGGTAGAGAGGAAATATAGACCTATAGTGAGGGGGTTTTCAATTAGCTCCGAGAATTTTAAAGCTATTGAAATCACCCCCCTGCATATTCAATTGCGGGCCGTTTTCGACCGTTTTTAAGGCATTTTCGCCAATGTTTGCACTTTTTTTTTTTTTACCAAAAAGGCATTGCCAATTGATTGCCTCATAATTGGCTGGCGCAGGTGCAAAAACACGTGAATTAGACAATCCACGTGTTTTTCACTTCTGCCGAATTTTTCACCTAGGTGCAAAGAACAGCCCTGCTATTGAATAGGGTGAATAACCATTCGCCCTAAAAAAAATAGCGAAAAGTGCTATTTTCTCCGGTAGGGCCCACAGGTTATCCACAGGATAACATTGGGATATGATGAAGCGACAACGGATTTCTACCAATCGGTCAAAGCTTTTCGGCCTCCCAGTACGCAACAGGCTCGTCCATATATCCCCGCCTCCTGGCTCAGGCAAATCCGTTTTCTTGTTTGGTGCGGCAGGAGCCAGACCATGGTCATAGGGCTGCTGATTTTTTCTTATTTTATTTTTATTGTCGTACTATTTTTTCTTGAGTGATCTTTCTAAAAAGCTTCTTTTATGTACCTTAGAAAGAGTCGCTCCAACAACTCTGCGCCGGGTCGACTACGCTTACCCACGTGTACAGTGCTGTTTCGGCGTTCGTCTGTGTCAGATATACTAGCAGGTCCAGCATACGTTACCAGGCTGTGGCCAGAGCACGGGGAGAAGGTAAGGCATCCGTTCCGCTTAGAAGGGGAATATGGACACAGCCGCACTGTTTTGGGAGGAGACCACCAAATAGTCACTGATGCGGCTCCCATCTCGGGTGCACCAGTGCTAGGCCTTAGGGATCATAGGCTCCAGGAATAGTATGAGGCTGTGATCCCTTGGGTTAATGTCAGCAGTGGGGAGTCAGGTGCTCTCCAGGTCACCCCTACCCCCGGTTCATGACCAGTTTCCTCCGAGTCACCCACCATGAACTGTTTTCCCGCTTCCGTCTGAGACGCTGTATATGAAGGGGACCCAGTCGCAGCATAGGCGGCTGTGTGACTGGTGCGTCTGTGTTCACTATAGATTCATGGAGCGACAGTGTACACTAGTAGCGTCTGGATCCACTCAGCGTTTGCAAACGTATTGATCGGTCCTGGAAGCGGGGTGAGTCTCTCTGTGTCCCACTTTACGAGTATGGGGAATACAGCACTAAGTCTCTATCTACCTTTTGAGTATGAATAGTTAGATAAGTGCCTATTGCATATGAGTCTGTATACTATTACTGTTGTTTCTTTCATTATGCATCTGAATACGGTAGATCTGTTTAAACATGATTCAGTAATATGTTCACCTACATACTTGAAATGTATTTGTACTTGATGATGTGCTCATATTGCTTATTATACTAATGTATAACATGTGACTGACTGCTAGTGTGATTGCTGACTTTACTATAATTCTGTCAGGTTTTTTCTATTCCAATCCGCAATGCTGGTGCATAGCAAGATAGGGTCGGATTGTATGTCACTTTAAAAAGCTTAAAGTGATTACAGTCACAAATTGTGTAGTACACTGTAAAATTGATTATTAGATTATTTATCATGTCTAAGAGAGGCAAAGGTGAGGTAGATACACTCACACCAACACCAACTCTCATATCATGTTTGTCTTGCAAAGCTGGGTTAACCTCTCAGGATCTGGTTCAGGATGGTTTGTGTGCAAATTGTTTTAGCTTTCATCAGAGTATCTTGAAAAATACAAGGAAGATTCAGGTGCAGGTTGATCTGCCTTGGGCTATGTTTGCACCGACATTGGGGGTAATTCTGAGTTGATCGCAGCAGGAACTTTGTTAGCAGTTGGGCAAAACCATGTGCACTGCAGGGGAGGCAGATATAACATGTGCAGCGATAGATTTGGGTGTGGTGAGTTCAATCTGCAATCTAAATTGCAGTGTAAAAATAAAGCAGCCAGTATTTACCCTGCACAGAAACAAAATAAGCCACCCAAATCTAATTCTCTCTGCAAATGTTATATCTGCCACCCCTGCAGTGCACATGGTTTTGCCCAACTGCTAAAAACTTTCCTGCTGCGATCAACTTGGAATTACCCCCATTATCCAGTATAGCTGAACGGATAATTCCGACTCTTATACCAGGGATAGGTTACACAATTAACCCTTACATGCAGCTTCCCACATGCAGTTTATTACTTCCAGCAGCAGCCTCTCAAAAGAAACAGGCTGATAAGCCAGTGGTAAGTAAATCTTCATCCTCACAGGCTACAAATGTTTCAGATGAGGATTCATCTGAGGATGAAAGCTCAATAAACTCTGGTTCAGTATACAAAGAGAAGGAGGAATGTCTCAGCTAAGTTATTTAAAGCAATGAAAGCCATTCTATCCTTAGAGGATTCAGCAGAGTCTGTGTTAAAAACCAAGGCACCTGTGTTTAAATGTCCCAAAACAGTTAAGACTGAGTTTCTGGGGTCAGATCAGCTGACTGAAAACTAGGAAATGGAATTCCAATTATTCTCTTCCAGATGGGTATTGTTTAAAAAGGGAGGTGGCTCCAAAGGTAGATACACGTTATTCGATTTGTGTGAAAATCTACATTACCTCTGCCTTCAACATCATTAAATGATGTCACAGATAGGAGAGTGGATGGTTTTTTAAAAAAAAATATTTTTTTCCCTGTCTGGGGCAGTTATAACAGCCATGGCTTCAGCTTGGATGGCAAAGGCAGTGGCTGCCTGGGTTGATGCATTGGAGGGGGATTTTTCAATGACATCTAGAGAACAAAAATCCCATATAGCACATATAAAACAGGCTGCAATGTTCTTGGAAGAAGCAGCATTGGATGTCGGTACTATTGCCTCCAGGGCATCAGCTTCAACAATAGCTGATCGCAGAGCAGTTTGGCTATGTACATGGAAAGCTGATTCAGAATCTAAGACGGTTTAGAATCTTTGCCTTTTTCTGGAGATATTCTGTTTGGTAAAGAATTGACAGATATTTTGGAGTCTGAAGCAGACTCCAAGAAGGTAAAGTTTCCTTCCACATACAAATTCAAACCTAAACTTCCGGCTTTTCGTCCCTTTCGGTCTAAAGGAAAAGCTAAAGGAAAAAGTTATGGCAGGTAACCCCAATACAAAAAGTCTGGTAAGACTAAAAAGCATTGGGCTACCAGAGGACCGGTTGGCAAAGCAACTAATAAGCCATCAGCATGATGGTGCGGGCATCCATCTGGGGGATCACAGGGTGGGGGGCCAACTTCCTCAGTTTGCACAGATCTGGCAGCAGTCTACAACAGATGCCTGGGTGCAGGAAGCGGTATCTCTAGGTTATGCTTTTGCCTTCAAGAAGCACCCTCCTCGAAGGTTTTTTTGTACCTGCCCATCTCGGGTAGAGATGAAGGCCAGGGCTTTGCAAGAGGCAGTTCAGAAATTGCTTCAGTCATGAGTAATCATTCCAGTTCCTCCTGCACAACGAGGACAGGGTTTTTACTCCAACCTGTTTCTAGTTCAGAAGCCAAATATGTGATTCCGGCCCATTCTCAATCTCGAAGTGCTGAACAAATACATTTCATATGGAGACTTTACATTCCATCATTTTGGACATGGAGCCAGGAGATTATATGGTATCCCTGGATATCCAGGATGCTTACCTACATGTTCCTATAGCACTGTCCCATCAGTGCTATCTCAGGTTCACTGTCCTCCAACAGCATTTTCAGTTCCAGGCCCTACCTTTTGGGTTAGCCACAGCCACCAGAGTATTTACCAAAACTATGGTGGTAATGGCAGCTTATCTCCGCCAGCAGGGGATAAGAATATTTCCATACCTCGACGATCCTTTAATCCTGGCACAGTCACAGGAATTGCTCCTATGTCATCTGCAACAGACAATAACGTGTCTGCAAAGGCACGGGTGGCTCATAAATTGGGCAAAATCATCTCTGGTTCCATCACAGCGGATGACTCACTTGGGGGCTGTACTAGATTCAACCCTTCAGAGAGTAATTTTACCTCTGATCAAGATGTCCAAAGTTCAGTCAAGGATTCAGGAGTTGCTACACAGTCAAAAGGGTGTAGTATGTGATGCCAGCGGTAGGACTCCCAGCAGCCAGCATACCAGTGCCGGAATCCCAACCGCCGGCATACCAACAGCTGGGCAAGCACAAATGAGCCACTTGCGGGTATGCTGCGCTTGCCACGCTGTGGGCATGGTGGCGCGCTACGTGTGCTACGCTATCTATTCTCCCTCCAGGGGGGTTGTGGACCCCCAAGAGGAAGAAAATCTGTCGGTATGCCGGCGGTTGGATTCCGGTGCCGGTATGGTGGTCTTCGGGAGCCCGGCCGCCAGCAACCTGAAGACCACCCGAGTCAAAAGGTATCTATTCATGCAGCAATGCGTGTGATGGGATTGATGGGTCAACATTCGGTATGGTGGAGTATGCACAGTTCCACTCGAGGCCTCTGCAGCATCTGATCCTTGCCAAATGGAATGGGTTGCATCAGATGATAAAAATGCAGACTATGGTCCTTACAATGGAAGTAAGAAGCTCATTAGCCTGGTGGCTACAGCCATCCCATCTGGACAAGGGGAGACCCTTTTGGATATCAGATTGGGAAATTCTGACAACGGATGCCAGTCTCCAGGGCTGGGGAGCAGTGTCATAAAGGTTTTGTTTCCAGGGGCAATGGACCAAGGAAGAAGGTTGCCTGCCAATAAATATATTGGAACTTCGGGCCATATACATGGCACTGATTCAGGCAAAGGACATTCTTCGGGGAAAACCAGTTCAGATCCACTCGGACAAGAAGACTGTAGTAGCGTACCTCAACCACCAGGGAGGAACCTCGCAGCCAAAAAGCTATGAAGGAGGTAAGTCACACACTAAAGTGGGCAGAACTTCATCATCCAGCCTTGTCCGCAGTGTTCGTTCTGGTAATCCTAAACTGGGAAGCGGATTTTCTCAGTCTAAAATAATATGCCCTTTGAAATAAAATATAACATTTATTTTATTTCAAAGGGCATATGCTCTTGTATCCCAAGAGATTGAACTCCTGCTTGGCGATTGTTTGAAAAGCGCCTGAAATAAAGGGTGGTAACTATTTTAATCTGTATGTCCATTGGAAGTGTTGGTGACACTTCAAACCACTCATTTCTTCGGGCTGCTCTGGCGCACTAACTGTGATCTATCTCTTGTTTAGGATTTTCTCAGTCGACAAGCCATTTAGGCTAGCAAATGGGCTCTACACCCGGAGGTCTTCCAGACTCTAGTCGACAAGTGGGGGTTGCCAGAGATAGATCTCATGGTGTCCCGTCAGAACAACAAAGTTCTCACACACGGGGCAAGAACAATGGATCCCAGAGTGATCTTTGTGGATGCCCTGTCGGTGAGATGGGACTTTCATCTGGCCTATGTGTTTCCTCCAATCACCTTATTACCCAGGGTGGTGAGAAAGATAAAGCAAGGAAAGGGTGCCGTGATACTAATAGCTCCGGCTTGGCCCAGAAGACATTGGTACACAGATCTGCAGAGAATGTCGATGGACACTCCACTCCTGCTCCCTCAACGTCCAGATCTACTGATGCAGGGTACTTGTTATCACAGACATCTGTATCGACTGTCTTTGACGGCGTGGCTCTTGAAACCTCTATCCTGAAGTCAAGAGGATTCTCACAACAGGTAATTCAAACAGCTCGCATTTATCATAGAATATGGACAACCTATATTCATTGGTGCAGTGAACGGAAAATGGACCCTAGGTCTTTCAGAGTTTCCAGGGTCTTAGCATTCCTTTAGGCAAGAATTGATAAAGGTTTGAAGGTGGCTTCCTTGAGAGTGCAAGTGTCAGCATTGACTGTATGGTTCCAAAAGAAAATTGCCAACTTACAGGTTGTGCGTACTTTTTTCCAGGGAATGTTGCGCATTCAACCTCCTTTTGTTCCTCCTAAAGTGCCTTGGGACTTAAATTTAGTCCTAAGGGCCCTTCAAGTTGCCCCAATTGAAGCACTTACTGAAGTTAATAAAATGGTTGACAGCTAAAGTTCTCTTTCTACTGGCCATGGCAGCAGCTAGAAGAGTATCAGATTTAGCAGCATTGTTATGTCGTCCTCCATTTCTGATCTTTTATCCAAATAGAGTGGTTCTCAGAACTAAATCTGGGTATCTTCCCAAGGTGGTGTCTAAATTTCACCTTAACGAAGAAATTGTAGTCCCGGCTTTCCAGGAACCGGGCCTTTCTGCGGGAGATGCATCGCTGGACGTGGCCCGTGCCTTAAGGATCTACATGGATCATACCAGTGCCATCAGAAAGACAGATTTTCTCTTCGTTCTCTACGGATTTCACGAGAGGATGGCCTGCTGATAAGCAGACACTGGCAAGGTGGCTTCGGATGACGATTTCAGAAGCATATTCTCAAGCTGATCTCCCTGTTCCGGCTAATGTCTCTGCTCACTCTAATCGTAAGGTAGGTTCATCATGGGCAGCACAACGTGGTGCTTCAGCAGAACAGATATGTAAGGCAGCCACATGGTCTTCCATTAACACATTCATTAAACATTATGCCATGGATACCTTTGCCTCTCACAATGCTGAATTTGGGCGAAGGATTCTCCTGTCCAATCAGGAGTGTTCCCACCACTAAATTGATTTGGGAAATCCCAATGTTATCCCGTGGATAATCTGTGGACCCTGCAGAGAAATATACGTTTTGGTAAGAACTTACCATTGATAACAGTATTTCTCCTAAGTCCACAGGGATCCCACCCTGACGCACCTGATTTGAGTATCCTTTTACTCACTAACCTCTTCCTTCTTGTACAGAAGGGTGTGCATGTGTGTTCTTCTCGCCTGATTAGGGCTATCTATGATGCTCCTGCCTTGAGCTTTGGGAATACAACTGATTTGCCTGAGCCAGGGGGAGGGGATATATGGGCGAGCCCGTTGCATGATGGGAGGCCGAAAAGCTTTGACCGATTGGTGCAAATCCGCTGTCGCTTCATCATATCCCAATGTCATCCTGTGGATTTAGGAGAAATACCATTATCAACGGTAAGTTCTTACCATAATGTATATTTTTCACCTAGGCTAACGGAATACCCCCATACTCATCCAAGTTTTTGCAAACGATACAGTATTTTGCATCCATACAGTGCTAGATATTGCCAGTGAAACAAACGAAAATAAACTATTGAAGATGAATTGCTATTGGCATTCAGTTATGCTAACCAGACAAGTTCATACTGGATGCTACAGTTGTTTAAAAAAGTATTAAAATCACTGGCTGTGTATTCACATTATGTGCCAATAACCAAGCTAAGATTCATAAGACCAAAATTATACACAGTTATTCTATAATGTTTCAGTCTTGTGACGTGCATATATTTTTAAATAATAACATCTCAAAATAAAATGTACAGATACACAGCTTTATTCCAGTACGTGGTTCTTTGGTACATATACATGAGGTATATACAGAATGTGGAAGAACAGAAAGAAATTATCAAAAGCACTGTAGTAAAGTCAGACATTGACAGCTTCAAAAATACTTAACTTCATTCGCTTCCTTTGTATGATTACTATCTTCTAAACATTAATGGTACAAAATACTAAACAAATGTACTAATTAAAAAAATAAATCTGTGTATTCTATAACCTGGGAATATTTCTAATATGATTATACTGCGGGAACTATATATTTATATTGCATTTTTGTTGCATTTTCCATAGGAAATGCCAGGACAATGCGAACACAAAGGGTGTAGACAGGGGCGTTACCAGAACTTTGTGGGCCCCATAGCAACATTTTGAAGGGGCCCTTCCCCATTGTTTCTAGAGAGACCACTCTCCACAGTGGTTGGTCATTTTATTCCCCATAATATTGCCATGGGTATTTTTATGCAATATACAGTAATAGTGCCCCACAGTAGGGCTCTAGCTTATTTTATGCCCCCTACTAATAACCTAGTTCATTTTATGCGCAATAGAAGTGCCCTACATGTTATGCCTCATAGAAGTGCCCTAGTTCACATTATACCACACAGTGCCACCAGTTCATATAATGCCACACAGAGAATGGGAAGCAACCAGCTCCTACATGAGGAAAATACTTCCTAATGCAGCACATTCCATTTTGAATCGAGATCTTAATTCCTTAATTCAGACACACTGCCCTTTATGGGACAGTCCTAATGTTGAAGCTCAATGCCCCCACCATAGCCCATCCCCCCACACCTCAGCTGCACAAAGACTGTAAACAAGGAGAAGCCTACTTTCCAATAGTGCTGGGCTCACTGGTCAGCTGTGTCTTTGGGAGATGGCTCACATCAGTGTGAAGCTTTACTGAGAGGAAGTGAAAGAGATTGCCACTGACAAGTTCCCCTTTTCAGGCCCAGGCAATTGGCTTGACCCAATTTCTTAGAAGGCAATATGAAGAACTTGGTAGACTACTATATGAGCTGAGTCCAGGGCCCCCTAAATCTTTGGGTCCCATATTAATGCCACCCCTGCATCCACTATAGTTATGCCTATGGGTGTAGAAGAACATGTAATAAAACTAAGGAAGAAGTAAAGATATTTGTTAATCCAGTAGTTCCCAGACTGAGTGCCCTGGGTTGGTGGTCTAGGACCAATTTAAATGATCATTGTTCTAGGCAAAACCAGTGCTTGTGGCTTCCAATCATAAAACATGTGGACAAACAGAAGTGAATCCTGTCCCTCACCATATAACTGAACCTAAGGATGACATATAAACACAATGTACTTCATTTAATATTTATTTCTGAATTTCTCAAAAAGAAACAATTGGTTTAGGGGTGCTGTGAAAATAATTCTGATACTCTAGGGCGCCGTGATTCAAAGTAATTTGAGAAATACGGTGTTAACCAATGAAAATAAAAATACAAAACTTAATTCAGCAAGTGTCCCCTACCCTTTAAACTTAACGCAGTCATCCCAGTTTTCATCACTGAAATTTATCGTGTGTCTTTTAAGTTTGACACAACGGATAATTAACAATGTGCATCATGTTAGAGAAATGTATATATATCCTATTCAAAAATATAAAGTTAAGCCCCACTGATATCTTACTGGCAATTTCAGTACCTGATCCCTTTTGCGCTTGGTATACTATGAGAACCTCTAAAGTAGTATTGCATTTTGCCCCCAACAGGCTTCCTTCATTACGTACAGGTAAAGTAATCTGATTGACTTGAATTAATCCACATTATTACACATGGAAATCCTTAAATTGTGATACGATACAGTATGATGAGGGTACTATACTAGTGTGATTGAAAACAATAAACATGTCAACAAAAATAAAGTTATAGTGTGTCAAATGGCAGTGGAAAAAAAAGAATGTTTTAATAACTAAAAAATCTAAACAAAAGTATATTTTTAAAATGTGCACTTATAAACAGTGAATTAAACAGGCTTCAATACAATACAATACAATAGTGTAGGGGCAAATGTGTTTCCTTGTAATAGAGATAGATAAACTGTAAATCTACACCATATGGGTTCCCATAATTGCCAGTTTGCCTAAACTCTATGTTCTTGATTGATGAATACATGGTGAAAATCTTGAAAGATGTCAAAATGTAGCAAAGTGTTCAATGTCTCACTTAAATAGTTTATGTTGGAAGATTATTGACATTTATACTTTCCAAAAAGTTGTAAATATATATATAATAAAAAATGCATTTTATATATATATATATATATATATATATATATATGTATATATATATATATATATATATATATATTATATAGCAAAATGACACTAAAGGTCTTGAAAGAGTGACTTGTCTTTTGGGAACTGTAAGTCATGCATGAAAAGTAAGTAGACAGTAGTTGTGACTATTGAATTCTTATAAAGTTAAAACTAACATGTCTTAGGTCATTGAGATCAATTAGCAGAATAGTGACGGTACGGACATAATAAGAGATGTAATCAAGATCATGGGAGTGTTCATATAGATGAAAGTGGACGATGAGCTGCTAGATTCCTCTTTGGAAAACTGTATCCTCCCTTCCAGAGCAGGGTAGACTCTTAGCATTTTATTTATGTAATTTCCAACAACTGCCACATCCAAATCACCTAGGGGAAAAAACAAGTAGAACAACATTTACTTTCCTTATTTGTAAAGGTCAACACTAGGATGACATAAATGTGACTTTTGTAATATTGGGGTATATGCAATTCACGGCGAATCGCGGCAATTTTTCGCCGGTTTTTAATTCGACTCAATTCGCCAGGTGAATTCCGGCAGGTGGCTGCCGGAATTCACCATATTCAATGAAAAACGGGTTCGCCAGAATCGCCGGCGAAAATTGGCCGATTTGGCGGATTTTGCCGCGATTTTAAAAAATGGGAAAAAACGGGAAAAACCCGGAAAAAAAAATGGCGTGGGGTCCCCCCTCCAAAGCATAACCAGCCTCGGGCTCTTCGAGCTGGTCCTGGTTCTAAAAATGCAGGGGAAAAATTGGGCAGGGATCCCCCGTATTTTTAAAACCAGCATCGGGCTCTGCGCCTGGTGCTGGTGCCAAAAATACGGGGGACAAAAAGAGTAGGGGTCCCCCGTATTTTTAACACCAGCATCGGGCTCCACTAGCTGGACAGATAATGCCACAGCCGGGGGTCACTGTTATGCCGTGCCCTGCGGCCGTGGCATTAACTACCCAACTAGTCACCCCTGGCCGGGGTACCCTGGGGGAGTGGGGACCCCTTCAATCAAGGGGTCCCCCCCCCCAGCCACCCAAGGGCCAGGGGTGAAGCCCGAGGCTGTCCCCCCCCATCCAATGGGCTGCGGATGGGGGGGCTGATAGCCTTTTGTGATAATAAAAATAAGAATTTACTTACCGATAATTCTATTTCTCATAGTCCGTAGTGGATGCTGGGGACTCCGTCAGGACCATGGGGAATAGCGGCTCCGCAGGAGACAGGGCACAAAAAGTAAGCTTTTAGGATCACATGGTGTGTACTGGCTCCTCCCCCTATGACCCTCCTCCAAGCCTCATTTAGGTACTGTGCCCGGACGAGCGTACACAATAAGGAAGGATCTTGAATCCCGGGTAAGACTCATACCAGCCACACCAATCACACCGTACAACTTGTGATTTGAACCCAGTTAACAGTATGATAACAACGAAGAAGCCTCTGAAAAGATGGCTCACAACAATAATAACCCGATTTTTGTAACAATAACTATGTACAAGTATTGCAGACAATCCGCACTTGGGATGGGCGCCCAGCATCCACTACGGACTATGAGAAATAGAATTATCGGTAAGTAAATTCTTATTTTCTCTAACGTCCTAGTGGATGCTGGGGACTCCGTCAGGACCATGGGGATTATACCAAAGCTCCCAAACGGGCGGGAGAGTGCGGATGACTCTGCAGCACCGAATGAGAGAACTCCAGGTCCTCCTTAGCCAGAGTATCAAATTTGTAAAATTTTACAAACGTGTTCTCCCCTGACCACGTAGCTGCTCGGCAGAGTTGTAATGCCGAGACCCCTCGGGCAGCCGCCCAAGATGAGCCCACCTTCCTTGTGGAGTGGGCATTTACAGATTTAGGCTGTGGCAGGCCTGCCACAGAATGTGCAAGTTGGATTGTGCTACAGATCCAACGAGCAATCGTCTGCTTAGACGCAGGAGCACCCATCTTGTTGGGTGCATACAGGATAAACAGCGAGTCAGATTTTCTGACTCCAGCCGTCCTTGAAATATATATTTTCAATGCTCTGACAACGTCCAGCAACTTGGAGTCCTCCAAGTCGCTAGTAGCCGCAGGCACCACAATAGGCTGGTTCAAGTGAAAAGCCGAAACCACCTTAGGCAGAAACTGAGGACGCGTCCGCAGTTCTGCCCTGTCCGAATGGAAAATCAGATATGGGCTTTTGTACGATAAAGCCGCCAACTCTGATACTCTCCTGGCTGAAGCCAGGGCCAGTAGCATGGTTACTTTCCATGTAAGATACTTCAAATCTACCGATTTGAGCGGCTCAAACCAATGGGATTTGAGAAAATCCAAAACTACGTTGAGATCCCACGGTGCCACTGGAGGCACAATCGGGGGCTGTATATGTAGTACACCTTTGACAAAGGTTTGTACTTCAGGCACTGAAGCCAATTCTTTCTGGAAGAAAATCGATAAGGCCGAAATTTGAACCTTAATAGACCCCAATTTGAGGCCCATAGACAATCCTGCCTGCAGGAAATGTAGGAATCGACCCAATTGAAATTCCTCCGTTGGGGCCTTCTTGGCCTCACACCACGCAACATATTTTCTCCAAATGCGGTGATAATGTTGTGCGGTCACTTCCTTCCTGGCTTTAATCAAGGTAGGAATAACTTCCTCTGGAATGCCCTTTTCTTTTAGAATCCGGCGTTCAACCGCCATGCCGTCGAACGCAGTCGCGGTAAGTCTTGGAACATACAAGGTCCCTGCTGAAGCAGATCCCTTCTTAACGGTAGAGGCCACGGCTCTTCCGTGAGCATCTCTTGAAGTTCCGGGTACCAAGTCCTTCTCGGCCAATCCGGAGCCACGAGTATTGTTCTTACTCCCCGTAGCCGTATAATTCTCAGTACCTTTGGTATGAGAGGCAGAGGAGGAAACACATACACGGACTGGTACACCCACGGTGTTACCAGAGCGTCCACAGCTATTGCCTGAGGGTCTCTTGACCTGGCGCAATATCTGTCCAGTTTCTTGTTGAGGCGGGACGCCATCATGTCCACCTTTGGTTTTTCCCAACGGTTCACAATCATGTGGAAGACTTCTGGATGAAGTCCCCACTCTCCCGGGTGGAGGTCGTGTCTGCTGAGGAAGTCTGCTTCCCAGTTGTCCACTCCCGGAATGAACACTGCTGACAGTGCTATGATATGATTTTCCGCCCAGCGAAGAATCCTTGCAGCTTCTGTCATTGCTCTTCTGCTTCTCGTGCCGCCCTGTCTGTTTACGTGGGCGACTGCCGTGATGTTGTCCGACTGGATCAACACCGGCTGACCCTGAAGCAGCGGTTTTGCCAGGCTTAGAGCATTGTAAATCGCTCTTAGCTCCAGTATATTTATGTGAAGAGACGTCTCCAGGTTTGACCACACGCCCTGGAAGTTTCTTCCCTGTGTGACTGCTCCCCAGCCTCGTAGGCTGGCATCCGTAGTCACCAGGACCCAGTCCTGTATGCCGAATCTGCGGCCCTCTAACAGATGGGCACTCTGCAACCACCACAGAAGAGACACCCTTGTTCTTGGTGACAGTGTTATCCGCTGATGCATGTGCAGATGCGATCCGGACCATTTGTCCAGCAGATCCCACTGAAATATTCGTGCGTGGAATCTGCCGAATGGAATTGCTTCGTAAGAAGCCACCATCTTTCCCAGGACTCTTGTGCATTGATGTACTGACACATTTCCTGGTTTTAGGAGGTTCCTGACAAGTTCGGATAACTCCCTTGCTTTCTCCTCCGGGAGAAACACCTTTTTCTGAACAGTGTCCAGAATCATTCCCAGGAACAGCAGACGTGTCGTCGGGGTCAATTGAGATTTTGGAAGATTCAGAATCCACCCGTGTTGTTGAAGCACTACTTGGGTTAGTGCTACTCCGACTTCCAGCTGTTCTCTGGACCTTGCCCTTATCAGGAGATCGTCCAAGTAAGGGATAATTAATACGCCTTTTCTTCGTAGAAGAACCATCATTTCGGCCATTACCTTGGTAAAGACCCGAGGTGCCGTGGACAAACCAAACGGCAGCGTTTGAAACTGATAATGACAGTTTTGTATCACGAACCTGAGATACCCTTGGTGTGAAGGGTAAATTGGGACATGCAGATAAGCATCTTTTATGTCCAGGGACACCATGAAGTCCCCTTCTTCCAGATTCGCTATCACTGCTCTGAGTGACTCCATCTTGAACTTGAATTTCTGTATGTACAGGTTCAAGGATTTCAGATTTAGAATAGGTCTTACCGAACCGTCCGGCTTCGGTACCACAAATAGTGTGGAATAATACCCCTTTCCCTGTTGTAGGAGGGGTACCTTGACTATCACCTGCTGAGAATACAGCTTGTGAATGGCTTCCAATACCGTCGCCCTTTCTGAGGGAGACGTTGGTAAAGCAGACTTTAGGAACCGGCGAGGGGGAGACTTTTCGAATTCCAACTTGTAACCCTGAGATACTACCTGCAGGATCCAAGGGTCCACCTGTGAGCGCGCCCACTGTGTGCTGAAAATCTTTAGTCGACCCCCCACCGCCCCTGAGTCCGCTTGCACAGCCCCAGCGTCATGCTGAGGGCTTTGTAGAAGCCGGGGAGGGCTTCTGTTCGTGGGAAGTAGTTGCTTGCTGCACCCTCTTACCCCTTCCTTTGCCTCTGGGCAAAAATGACTGTCCTTTTGCCCGCTTGTTCTTATAGGAACGAAAGGACTGCGGCTGAAAAGACGGTGTCTTTTTCTGTTGGGAGGTGACCTGAGGTAAAAAAAAGTGGATTTTCCGGCTGTTGCCGTGGCCACCAGATCCGATAGACCGACCCCAAATAATTCCTCCCCTTTATACGGCAATACTTCCATATGCCGTTTGGAATCCGCATCACCTGACCACTGTCGCGTCCATAAACTTCTTCTGGCAGATATGGACATCGCACTTACTCTCGATGCCAGAGTGCAAATATCCCTCTGAGCATCTCGCGTATAAAGAAAAGCATCCTTTAATTGCTCTATAGTCAATAAAATACTGTCCCTATCCAGGGTATCAATATTTTCAGTCAGGGAATCCGACCACACCACCCCAGCACTGCACATCCAGGCTGAGGCTATTGCTGGTCGCAGTATAACACCAGTATGTGTGTATATACTCTTCAGGGTAGTTTCCAGCCTCCTATCAGCTGGATCCTTGAGGGCGGCCGTATCAGGAGACGGTAACGCCACTTGTTTTGATAAGCGTGTGAGCGCCTTATCCACCCTAGGGGGTGTTTCCCAGCGCGCCCTAACCTCTGGTGGGAAAGGGTATAATGCCAATAACTTCTTTGAAATTAGCAGTTTTCTATCGGGGTTAACCCACGCTTCATCACACACGTCATTCAATTCCTCTGATTCTGGAAAAGCTACAGGTAGTTTTTTCACACCCCACATAATACCCCCTTTTGAGGTACCTGCAGTATCAGAGATATGCAAAGCCTCCTTCATTGCCGTGATCATATAACGTGTGGCCCTATTGGAAAATACGTTTCTTTCTTCACCGTCGACACTAGATTAATCTGTGTCGGTACCTGTGTCGACTGACTGAGGTAAGGGACGTTTTACAGCCCCTGACGGTGCCTGAGACGCCTGGACAGGTACTAACTGGTTTTCCGGCCGTCTCATGTCGTCAACTGACTTTTGCAGCGTGCTAACATTATCACGTAATTCCATAATTAAAGCCATCCATTCCGGTGTCGACTCCCTAGGGGGTGACATCACCATTACCGGCAATTGCTCCGCCTCCACACCAACATCGTCCTCAAACATGTCGACACACACGTACCGACACACAGCAGACACACAGGGAATGCTCTTATCGAAGACAGGACCCCACTAGCCCTTTGGGGAGACAGAGGGAGAGTTTGCCAGCACACACCAAAGCGCTATAAAAATGTATATAAACAACCCTAAAAGGTGTTGTTTCTGTTATATGCGCTTAATATATAAAAAGATCGCCAAAATATGCCCCCCTTCTCTGTTTAACCCTGTTTCTGTAGTGCAGTGCAGGGGAGAGTCCTGGGAGCCTTCCTCACAGCGGAGCTGAGCAGGAAAATGGCGCTGTGTGCTGAGGAGAATAGGCCCCGCCCCCTAAAACGGCGGGCTCTTCTCCCGGAGTTTGCGATATATGGCAGGGGTTAAATACATCCATATAGCCTCAAGGGCTATATGTGATGTATTTTAGCCATAGAAAAAGGTATTATACATTGCTGCCCAGGGCGCCCCCCCCAGCGCCCTGCACCCTCAGTGACCGCTGGTGTGAAGTGTGCCGACAACAATGGCGCACAGCTGCAGTGCTGTGCGCTACCTTATGAAGACTGAAAGTCTTCTGCCGCCTGTTTCCGGACCTCTGGACCTCTTCAACTTCGGCATCTGCAAGGGGGGTCGGCGGCACGGCTCCGGGACCGGACTCCATGGCTGGGCCTGTGTTCGATCCCTCTGGAGCTAATGGTGTCCAGTAGCCTAAGAAGCAAATCCATCCTGCACGCAGGTGAGTTCACTTCTCTCCCCTAAGTCCCTCGTAGCAGTGAGCCTGTTGCCAGCAGGACTCACTGAAAATAAGAAACCTAAAAAACTTTTTTTAAGCAGCTCTTTATGAGAGCCACCTAGATTGCACCCTGCTCGGACGGGCACAAAAACCTAACTGAGGCTTGGAGGAGGGTCATAGGGGGAGGAGCCAGTACACACCATGTGATCCTAAAAGCTTACTTTTTGTGCCCTGTCTCCTGCGGAGCCGCTATTCCCCATGGTCCTGACGGAGTCCCCAGCATCCACTAGGACGTTAGAGAAAAGATATTGTTTTTTCCAGTAGTACTACAAGTCCCAGCAAGCCTCCCCCGCAAGCTGGTACTTGGAGAACCACAAGTACCAGCATGCGGGAGAAAAACGGGTCCGCTGGTACCTGTAGTACTACTGGAAAAAAAATACCCAAATAAAAACAGTACACACACACCGTGAAAGTAAAACTTTATTACACACTACCGACACACACATACTTACCTATGTTGACACGCCGACTGCCACGGTCTCCGACGATCCGAGGTACCTGTGAAAAAATTATACTCACCTTCCAGCGTCCAGAGATAAATCCACGTCCAGAGAGATAAATCCACGTACTTGTAAAAAAAAAAAAAACGCAAATACCCGCTCCATACCGGACTGAAAGGGGTCCCATGCTGACACATCAGACCCCTTTCTCCCGAATGCCGGGACATCACGTGACTCCTGTCACTGAAGTCCCTTCAGCCAATCAGGGAGCGCTACTTCCGTGGCGCTCACCTGATTGGCTGTGCGCTGTCTGTGCTGTCAGACAGCGCATCGCAAAGCCGCTCCATTACTTTCAATGGTGGGAACTTAGCGGGTAGCGGTGGGGTTAACCCGCGGTCAGCCGCTGACCGGCGGGTGACCTCACCGCTAGCCGCTAAGTTCCCACCATTGAATATAATGGACGGGGCTATGCGATGCGCTGTCTGAGTTCAGACAGCGCACAGCCAATCAGGTGAGCGCAACGAAGTTGCGCTTCCTGAATGGCTTTAGAGACCTTTCAGTGACAGCTGTCACTGAGAGGTCTCTCTGCATTCGGGGATAGGGGTCCCATGTGTCAGCATGGGACCCCTTTCAGTCCGTTTGGTCGGGTGTCCGGTTTGTTATTTTCTACAAGTACGTGGATTTATCTCTGGACCCTGGTTGAGGTGAGTATATTGATCTTTTATTTTCAGGTATCCGTGGATTCTACATGGAGAAGAGGACCGATGTCTGCGTGTGAACATAGGTAAGTATGTGTGTGTCGACGTATGAAATAAAGTTTTACTGTCGACGGTGTGTGTGTCCTGTTTTTATTTGGGTATTTTTTTTCCAGTAGTACTACAGGTACCAGCGGGCCCGCTTTTCTCCCGCATGCTGGTACTTGTGGTTCTCCAAGTACCAGCTTGCGGGGGAGGCTTGCTGGGACTTGTAGTACTGCTGGAAAAAACAATATTCTTTTCAAGATCACAAAAGGCTATCAGCCCCCCCATCCGCAGCCCATTGGATGGGGGGGGACAGCCTCGGGCTTCACCCCTGGCCCTTGGGTGGCTGGGGGGGACACCCCTTGATTGAAGGGGTCCCCACTCCCCCAGGGTACCCCGGCCAGGGGTGACTAGTTGGATATTTAATGCCACGGCCGCAGGGCACGGCATAAAAGTGACCCCCGGCTGTGGCATTATCTGTCCAGCTAGTGGAGCCCGATGCTGGTGTTAAAAATACGGGGGACCCCTATGCTTTTTGTCCCCCGTATTTTTGGCACCAGGCGCAGAGCCCGGTGCTGGTTTTAAAAATACGGGGGATCCCCTGTCAATTTTTTCCCCGCATTTTTAGAACCAGGACCAGCTCGAAGAGCCCGAGGCTGGTTATGCTTTGGAGGGGGGACCCCACGCCATTTTTTTTTAGGATTTTACCGTTCCAGCAATAAAAAAATAAATAAAAAATAATAATATTTTAAAAAATATATAAATAATATTTGTGCCTCCAAAAAAAAAAAAAAAGTACCTAATCCCTTCTAATATAAATAGATCTGCTATTCCCAAAAAAAAAAACACAAAAAAAAACATGTTTAAAATTTTTTTATTTGTTTTCACCCTCCAAAGTGTGGCGGATTGAAAATGACGAATTTGCTGTCTAAAAGCACTGCTGTCGAATTTCCAAACTTGAATTGAATATGCTTTGGTCGAATTGCAGCACTTATATCATTGCAGAAAAGTCGAATTTGCAAAAATTCGAATTTCAAAAAGTCGTATTTTGAAAGTCCGTTTTTTGGTCGGAAAGCACTGAATTGCATAGGCAAATTTTTTTTTTGGTCGAAAATGACCCGAAATTCGACAATTTCGGGAATTCGACCGCAATTGCATATACCCCATAGTCTAGTGGAATAATGGAAACAAAACTAAAACTTCAGAACCAATAATTCTGGTTAATTCATTTAGAATAAGTGTCTGTGTGTGCCTGTAGGCCTGGTGTGCCTCTACACAAATTGTACAAAGCAGTCAGTCTGCGTTTGCAGCTCAGAGTTAGACCTAAATTAACTAAGCTACATGGGCGGCTTAACGACAGATTTCACAAACCTGTTGCCTAATAATAGGCACACACTCCTGTGAATGGACATACACTATAGGCACTAACAAGGAAAGATACATAGGGGGTCATTCCGAGTTGTTCGCAACTCTGCTAAAAACGTCAGCGAGCGATCAGGCTAAAATCCGGCAATTCTGCGCATGCGTATGGGCAGCAGGGCGCACGCGCTAAGTACTTTCACACAAAATTATGCAATTTTACACAGGGCTGTGCGACGCTTTTCAGTCACTCTGCTGATCGGTGAGTGATTAACAGGAAGTGGGTGTTTCTGGGTGGTAACTGAGCGTTTTCCGGGAGTGTGCTAAAATACGCAGGCATGCTAGACGAAAAACGCAGGAGTGGCTGGGGAAACGGGGAGTGGCTGGCCGAACGCAGGGTGTGTTTGTGACGTCAAACCAGGAACCAAACAGTCTGCAGTGATCGCAATCTAGGAGTAGGTCTGGAGCTACTCAGAAACTGCAGGGAAATATTTAATAGCAGAACTGCTAATCTTTCGTTAGCAATTCTGCTAAGCTAAGATACACTCCCAGAGGGTGGCGGCCTAGCGTTTGCAATGCTGCTAAAAGCAGCTAGCGAGCGATCAACTTGGAATGAGGGCCATAGGGTGGAATTCAAATGATATATCACGCCCAATCTCCTGTCTAAAATGATCCCCGTCATCGTGCATATCGCGCCAATAGTAATCCGGTTTAGCCGTGTAAATGGTTGGGTTCCTCGCTACTCCAAGTGTAGCAAGCTGAAATAATGATACCATGCCCGCGAGGGCAGATACAGAACGGGTGTAGAAAGGGGTGAAAAGAATTGAATCCCGCCCATAGAATGTTTGTTTCCTCTCATTTTTATATTAAAGTGTAATCCTGGCATTTAGAAATCTGGTACACAAGAACTTTCCTCCAATCTAAAGACACTCACCCCTCATGGACCCAAAAACGAAAACCTTAATGCTACTTTTGTACTTGCTGTACATGCGCAAAAAAAATAATAATAATAATAATAATTAAAAAAAATGTGCATGGTTAGGAAATGGGATACTCCTTTACCATTCATGATTTGCTAAATTGCTATCTCTGGGGGAAAGGCATTTTTGGAATGAGGACAAGCTCTCGTGAATGTAAAGCATCAGTGATCCAATGCTGTAACAAATGTGAGTATACACTTATAGCTCTTTGTGCAGCATATCTTGGACACTTACCGCTATCATGTCTCAAACGTTCATTTTTTAACATACTGAAACCATCCCCCCCTTTAGCAATGTAGTCAGGAAGAACAACTTTGTATACTTCGTCCATTTGCACCGGAACATATTTTGGCACACGGCATTTGGTGCAAATAACTTCTAATCTGACAACTCTTTGTCCAGGGTCTTTATCTGTATTGTACACAACTTTTATCCCTATAAAAAAAAAAAAAAAAGAAAGAAAGATATCAATATAAACCATCTTTGGGTGAGCTGTAATGCTACTCTCGTGGAATTAAAGGTGCAATCCTTTCTAAAAATAAGGAGGAGTTTTCTTTTTTTTTTACAACATAAATAACTTTGTGTTACTTGCAAAAAGATGCACGGAGAGGTTCATTGTTTTTCTTTTGCCATGCAATTATCCTGCAATCATTGTCAATATAAAGAAGCATCTAATCTTTTCCTCCCACTAGACATGCATGTGGTATGTACATCTACTTCATACAAAGGCTGCTACACAGGGAAGAGGAAGCAAACTGTGTGGATGGTACAAAAATCATAAATAGATTCTCAAGCACAATTGACTAGAAACAGAATTTGTTTGCAGATCAGATACAACTGGCCCATCTATATGCACACACATACACACTAGGGTTCAGTTTTGTTGGGAACCAATTAACCTACTAGTATATTTTTGGAGTGTGGGAGGAAGCCAGAGTACCCAGAGGAGACCCACGCAAGTATGAGGACAATATACAAACTCCACACAGATGGGGATCAAACCCATTACCTCAGTGCCGTGCAGGGGCGGATCTAGACTTCTCCTATAGGAGTGGTGGTTTTAAAATTAATCCGGACTCCTCTCCCTTCCAATCCAGTCCGCTAGGCCCTAGTGATACACCATGCATACACTACTAACATACACAGACACTAGTGATACACCATATATAAAATAGTTTAGTCCATTAATTAATGATACACAGGAATTTGTTCTTTATTATATAATAAGAATTTACTCACCGGTAATTCTATTTCTCGTAGTCCGTAGTGGATGCTGGGAACTCCGTAAGGACCATGGGGAATAGACGGGCTCCGCAGGAGACTGGGCACTCTAAAGAAAAGATTAGGTACTATCTGGTGTGCACTGGCTCCTCCCTCTATGCCCCTCCTCCAGACCTCAGTTAGGGAAACTGTGCCCGGAAGAGCTGACATTACAAGGAAAATAAATTTTGAATCCAGGGTAAGACTCATACCAGCCACACCAATCACACCGTACAACTTGTGATAACCTTACCCAGTTAACAGTATGAACAACAACTGAGCCTCACTCAACGGATGGCTCATAACAATAACCCTTAGTTAAGCAATAACTATATACACGTATTGCAGAAAGTCCGCACTTGGGACGGGCGCCCAGCATCCACTACGGACTACGAGAAATAGAATTACCGGTGAGTAAATTCTTATTTTCTCTGACGTCCTAGTGGATGCTGGGAACTCCGTAAGGACCATGGGGATTATACCAAAGCTCCCAAACGGGCGGGAGAGTGCGGATGACTCTGCAGCACCGAATGAGCGAACACCAGGTCCTCCTCAGCCAGGGTATCAAACTTGTAGAACTTTGCAAATGTGTTTGAACCCGACCAAGTAGCCGCTCGGCAAAGCTGTAAAGCCGAGACCCCTCGGGCAGCCGCCCAAGAAGAGCCCACCTTCCTTGTGGAATGGCCCTTCACCGATTTTGGATGCGGCAATCCAGCCGCAGAATGAGCCTGCTGAATCGTGCTACAGATCCAGCGAGCAATTGTTTGCTTTGAAGCAGGAGCACCCAGCTTGTTGGGTGCATGCAAAATAAACAGCGAGTCAGTCTTCCTGACTCCAGCCGTTCTGGAAACATATATTTTCAAAGCCCTGACTACGTCCAGCAACTTGGAGTCCTCCAAGTCCCGAGTAGCCGCAGGCACCACAATAGGTTGGTTCAAATGAAACGATGACACCACCTTTGGGAGAAATTGGGGACGAGTCCTCAATTCTGCCCTGTCCATATGGAAGATCAGATATGGGCTTTCACATGACAAAGCCGCCAAATCCGACACACGCCTAGCCGATGCTAAGACCAACAGCATGACCACTTTCCACATGAGATATTTTAGTTCCACGGTCTTAAGTGGCTCAAACCAGTGGGATTTCAGGAAATCCAACACAACGTTAAGATCCCAGGGTGCCACTGGTGGCACAAAAGGGGGCTGAATATGCAGCACTCCCTTAACAAATGTCTGAACCTCAGGCAGTGAAGCCAGTTCTTTTTGAAAGAAAATGGATAGGGCCGAAATCTGGACCTTTTATGGACCCCAATTTTAGGCCCATAGTCACCCCTGACTGTAGGAAGTGCAGGAAACGACCCAGTTGGAATTCCTCTGTAGGGGCCTTCCTGGCCTCACACCAAGCAACATACTTCCGCCATATACGGTAATAATGCTTTGCTGTCACGTCTTTCCTAGCCTTTATTAGCGTAGGAATAACTTCATCCGGAATGCCTTTTTCCGCTAGGATCCGGCGTTCAACCGCCATGCCGTCAAACGCAGCCGCGGTAAGTCTTGGAACAGACAGGGCCCTTGTTGCAGCAGGTCCTGTCTGAGAGGCAGAGGCCATGGGTCCTCTGTGCGCATTTCTTGCAGTTCCGGGTACCAAGTCCTTCTTGGCCAGTCCGGAACAATGAGTATTGTTCTTATTCCTCTCTTTCTTACTATTCTCAGTACTTTTGGTATGAGGGGAAGAGGAAGAAACACATATACCGACTGGTACACCCACGGTGTCACTAGGGCGTCCAAAGCTATCGCCTGAGGGTCCCTTGACCTGGCGCAATATCTTTTTAGCTTTTTGTTGAGGCGGGACGCCATCATGTCCACCTGTGGCAGTTCCCAACGGTTTGCAATCAGTTGGAAGACTTCTTGATGAAGTCCCCACTCTCCCGGGTGGAGGTCGTGTCTGCTGAGGAAGTCTGCTTCCCAGTTGTCCACTCCCGGAATGAACACTGCTGACAGTACTTGCACGTGATTCTCCGCCCATCGCAGAATCTTTGTGGCTTCCGCCATTGCCATCCTGCTTCTTGTGCCGCCCTGGCGGTTTACATGGGCGACTGCCGTGATGTTGTCTGACTGAATCAGCACTGGCCGGTTTTGAAGCAGGGGCTCTGCTTGACTCAGGGCGTTGTAAATGGCCCTTAATTCCAGTATATTTATGTGTAGAGAAGTCTCCAGACTTGACCACAGCCCTTGGAAGTTTCTTCCCTGAGTGACTGTCCCCCATCCTCGGAGGCTTGCATCCGTGGTCACCAGGACCCAGCCCTGTATGCCGAACCTGCGGCCCTCGAGAAGGTGAGCACTCTGCAGCCACCACAGAAGAGACACCCTGGCCCTCGGGGACAGGGTGATCAGCCGATGCATCTGAAGATGCGATACGGACCACTTGTCCAACAGATCTTACTGAAAAATCCTCGCATGGAACCTGCCGAAGGGAATGGCTTCGTATGAAGCCACCATCTTTCCCAGGACTCGCGTGCAGTGATGTACCGATACCTGTTTTGGTTTCAGGAGGTCCCTGACCAGAGATGCTAATTCCTGGGCCTTCTCCACCGGGAGAAACACCTTCTTCTGTTCTGTGTCCAGAATCATGCCCAGGAAAAGCAGACGCGTCGTAGGAATCAGCTGCGACTTTGGAACATTCAGAATCCAGCCGTGCCGTAGTAACACCTCCTGAGAGAGTGCTACGCTGATTAACAACTGCTCCTTGGACCTCGCCTTTATGAGGAGATCGTCCAAGTACGGGATAATTATAACTCCCTTCTGCCGAAGCAGTATCATCATTTCGGCCATTACCTTGGTAAATATTCTCGGTGCCGTGGACAGGCCAAACGGCAACATCTGGAATTGGTAATGACAGTCCCGAACCACAAATCTGAGGTACTCCTGGTGAGGTGGGTAAATGGGGACATGCAAGTAAGCATCTTTGATGTCCAGCGACACCATAAAATCCCCCTCTTCCAGACTTGCAATAACCGCTCTGAGCGATTCCATTTTGAACTTGAATTTCTTTATATAAGTGTTCAAGGACTTTAAATTCAGAATGGGTCTGACCGAACCGTCCGGTTTCGGTACCACAAACATTGTGGAATAGTAACCCCTTCCCTGTTGAAGGAGGGGGACCCTGACAATCACTTGCTGGAGGTACAGCTTGTGAATTGCCGCCAGCATTACCTCCCTTTCCATGGGGGAAGCTGGCAAGGCTGATTTGAGGTAACGGCGGGGGGGAGTCGCTTCGAATTCCAGCTTGTATCCCTGAGATACAATTTGTATAGCCCAGAGATCCACCTGTGAGCGAACCCACTGGCTGCTGAAGTTTCGGAGACGCGCCCCCACCGCACCTGGCTCCGCCTGTGGAGCCCCAACGTCATGCGGTGGACTTAGTGGAAGCAGGGGAGCACTTTTGTTCCTGGGAACTGGCTGCATGGTGCAGCTTCTTACCTCTACCCCTGCCTCTGGCAAGAAAGGATGCGCCCCTGACCCTCTTGCCTTTTTGGGAACGAAAGGACTGCATTTGATAATACGGTGCTTTCTTAGGCTGTGAGAAAACCTGAGGCAAGAAAGTCGACTTTCCAGCTGTCGCTGTAGACACGAGGTCCGACAGACCATCCCCAAACAATTCCTCACCCTTATAAGGCAAAACCTCCATGTGTTTTTTAGAATCAGCATCTCCTGTCCATTGCCGAGTCCATAAGACCCTCCTGGCAGAAATGGACATAGCATTAATTCTAGAGCCCAGCAGGCAAATGTCCCTCTGAGCATCTCGCATATATAAGACGACATCTTTGATATGGCCCAGGGTTAGCAAAACAGTATCTCTGTCGAGGGAATCTATGTCGTCTAACAGAGTATCTGTCCACGCTGCTACAGCACTACACATCCAGGCTGAAGCAATAGCAGGTCTCAGTAGAGTACCAGAGTGTGTATACACTGACTTCAGGATAGCTTCCTGCTTTCTATCCGCAGGCTCCTTTAGGGCGGCCGTATCCTGAGACGGCAGGGCCACCTTTTTAGATAAGCGTGTCAGCGCCTTGTCCACCCTAGGGGATGTTTCCCAACGTAACCTGTCCGTTGGCGGGAAAGGGTACGCCATCAGTAACCTCTTAGAAATCACTAATTTCTTATCAGGGGAACTCCACGCTTCTTCACACTATTCATTTAATTCATCAGATGGGGGAAAAGTCACTGGCTGCTTTTTCTCCCCAAACATATAAACCCTCTTGGTATTAACCGGGTTACTCTCAGAAATGTGTAATACATCTTTCATTGCAATAATCATGTATTGGATGGCCTTGGTCATTTTAGACTGTAAATGTGCCTCATCATCGTCGACACTGGAGTCGGACTCCGTGACGGCATCTGTGTCAACCATCTGAGATAGAGGGCGTTTGAGCCCCTGACGGTTTCTGAGTCGCCTGGGCAGGCGCGGGCTAAGACCCCGGCTGTCCCAAGGCTGCAGCGTCATCAAACCTTTTATGTAAGGAGTTTACATTGTCATTTAAGACCTTCCACATATCCATCCAATCAGGTGTCGTCCCCGACGGGGGCGATACCACACTTATCTGCCCTTGCTCCGCCTCCACGTAACCTTCCTCATCAAACATGTCGACACAGCCGTACCGACACACCGCACACACACAGGGAATGCTCAGACTGAGGACAGGACCCCACAAAGTCCTTTGGGGAGACAGAGAGAGAGTATGCCAGCACACACCACAGCGCTATATAACACAGGGATTTTCACTGCTAATAAGTGATTTACCCAATAGCTGCTTTTTTTTTGGTATTGTTTTGCGGCTAAATTTATGTGCCCCCCCTCTCTTTTTAACCCGTCCTGTACCTGGATACTGCAGGGGAGAGCCTGGGGAGCTGCTTCCAGCGGAGCTGTGAAGAGAAAATGGCGCTGGTGTGCTGAGGAAG
Source organism: Pseudophryne corroboree (assembly GCF_028390025.1). Classification (NCBI taxonomy): domain Eukaryota; kingdom Metazoa; phylum Chordata; class Amphibia; order Anura; family Myobatrachidae; genus Pseudophryne; species Pseudophryne corroboree. Next base: position 448,951,705 of record NC_086447.1, read on the forward strand.
AAGGCCCCGCCCCCTCAGTGGCGGGCTTCTGTCCCGCTTTCCATGTAAAAAAATGGCGGGGTTTTCTACATATATACAGTGCTAGACTGTATATATGTATGTTTTTATGCCAAAGGTACTTCAATTGCAGCCCAGGGCGCCCCCCCCCAGCGCCCTGCACCCTACAGTGACCGGAGTGTGTAAGTGTGCTGGGAGCAATGGCGCACAGCTGCGGTGCTGTGCGCTACCTTAATGAAGACAGGAGTCTTCAGCCGCCGATTTCGTCGTCTTCAAGCTTCTGTTCTTCTGGCTCTGCGAGGGGGGACGGTGGCGCGGCTCCGGGAACGGACAATCGAGGACAGGTGCCTGTGTTCGAACTCTCTGGAGCTAATGGTGTCCAGTAGCCTAAGAAGCACAAACTAGCTGCAAGCAGGTAGGTTTGCTTCTCTCCCCTTAGTCCCACGTAGCAGTGAGTCTGTTGCCAGCAGAAGCTCACTGAAAATAAAAAACCTAATAAATACTTTCTTTACTAGTAAGCTCAGGAGAGCCCACTAGGAGCACCCAGCTCTGGCCGGGCACAGATTCTAACTGAGGTCTGGAGGAAGGGCATAGAGGGAGGAGCCAGTGCACACCAGATAGTACCTAATCTTTTCTTTAGAGTGCCCAGTCTCCTGCGGAGCCCGTCTATTCCCCATGGTCCTTACGGAGTTCCCAGCATCCACTAGGACGTCAGAGAAATATATATATATATATATAATATATATATTAGTATTAAAGGCTGAGGTAGCAATGGGCTTATAGGTGAAGGGGTGCCTGTGTATGAGGTGTCAGAATGCCCCCTTTTCCGTGGGTGGAAATGGGAAGATTGTGAAGAACTGTGGGGTGTAAACTCCCCCCTCACCCTCTCGTAACTCTGCTCCCATTTACATACTAATGGATTATTAGGATTTCACAGTGCAGGGACGTGGATATAAGACCGCGGCTGAAGGAGGAAATAATGCCGCTGCACACGCCGCGCAGAGAATTGTGCTGCTGAGTGCCGCTGGTAGCAGGGGCCGGGACAAAATGGGTGGTCCCACGCGGTGTTGTCTCTCTGCTGCGCTGACTCAATGCGGCCAGTTCCCGACCGTCGCACGCAGCTTCCCTGACCCCCGGCCTCCACTTCCCGCACAAACAACAATGGGGTGGGGCTGGGTCGCTGAATTATGGGGGGCGTTCGCCCTCATCGCCTCCTGCTGGATCCGCCAGTGGTGCTGTGAGGCAGTAATGCTAACCATTACACCAGCTGCACTGCTTGTAATTAACATCATGGTGTGGGCCAATATAAAGAAAGCAGCCACGTGTGCGATCATGTCATTAAACACACGTGACCATGCAAAATGCTGAGGGTGCAGAGCTTTCTTTAATAACCAAAGCTAAACACTCACTCTCTTGGCAATACATTTTTTCTCTCTCTAACGGCCAATTGGGACTTCATGCAATGTACAAAAATTTAGAGGTGGACACAGTTTTACTCTGAACGTACATTCTGAAAGATGTATATTAAAAAGACATGTGTATGCTGGGGTCTCAGGATGTGTCCAGCCAGAGTTGTTTCTAGGGGTGGGTGAGCCGTGCAATCACGCGGTGTACTGATCTGCAAACGCAATATGGCGGGTTGTGAGCGCTGTGGGAAGGGGGCTGTAGCATGGGTCGCAGCCGTGTCAGGTGACACGGCTGCAACCCGTGCTACAGAGGTGGAAAAGGGGTATAAGTGATAAAGGTCTAGTTGCACAAGTAATGCTAGTAGTCTTTTAGCTGGCGTGCATTTTCCATATTGATAGAGACAGTCTTGGGGTTAGTGTGGAACAAAATGTAAATAATAAAGTATTTTATATATTTTTCTACCCATTAATCTTTTTATAAATCACATATAATTGACATAACACGCAGTGAGCAGATACATGGTTATTTGTAATGTTTTACAGAAACTATGAGCTTGGTAACTTAGGGGTCCATTTACTAAGCGATGGATGGAGATAAAGTGGAGGGAGATAAAGTACCAGCCAATCAGCCACTACCTGCCATGTCTCAGGCTGTGTTTGAAAAATGACAGGAGTGGATTGGCTGGTACTTTATCTCCAGCGACTTTATCTCCATCAAAGGCTTAGTAAATAGACCCCTTTATCTCTGTTGACTTTATCTACATCCAAGTCTTAGTAAATAGACCCCTTAATGACTCATAGGGGGAGATGTACTAAGCAGTGAAAACAGTGGAGAAGTGAGCCAGTGGAGAAGTTACTCTTGGCAACCTATCAGCATTGAAGTAACATTTATAATTAGCATACTATAAAATTATACAGAGCACCTAATTGGTTGACATGGGCAACTTCTCCACTGGCTCACTAATCCACTCTTTTCACTGCTTAGTACATCTTAGTCCAGATAACATTTATAATTAGCTAAAGTCTGTCCCATCTCCAACATGCATCCACAGTGGGAGCTAGAGCTCATGCCCGAATGGCTCCCAATGCTAAAGTGATGGGACAGGCACTAGCATACACTCCAACTGTACCTTTGTGGCAGGTACAGTACCTTTTTTTATGGTCTGTAACAATTTTTGGCTCTCCAAACTACCACTGAAAGTATAGGACAAGGGGCGTGGCCACATCCCCTTTACACGTGGCCACACAGCGTGGTAAGTATGGGGACAGGAAGGAGTTTGCATGCAGGGGGTACGCAGGCAGTGATGGGGACAGGCAGGGCAGGACAAAGTAGCAGACAAAGAGGAAGCAAGACAGAGCAGCGGATAGAAAGGGGACGGGACAGAGCAGCCGACAGACACTGAGGTGATATGGCCAGGGTCCCTTTAGTGTATGATAAACAGATACCTGGTATAATGAGTTCACAAATTACAAAATCTATCATTCTTGCACAATAGCTGTACTAGGTATCCATTATGCAATAATATGCTGTAATTAAATGAAAAATTCAACATACCACCAACTTGCAAAAACTCTCCGGTACTAGCCCCATAACGATGTACACTGTGCTCAAATGCCTTTTTTAGGGTGGATCCATTGACTTCAATCAGATCAAATGTACCACCAAAGGGGAGCACTGATATCAGGTCCTCAGTAGTTATGCTTCCTGTGAATATATACAAGTATTATTTATCACACTTTTCTAAGTCTAGTAGTACATTACATTAATTATAAAAACCATACACAGAAAATAAGGCACAACCTTTGTTTCTTGAGTGAAGACTGAAATGGATTAGAATCAGACACCAGCATTGGAAAACGTGATTGTGGTTTATAGGCTCACAATGTATAAGTTGGGTCACATGTACTTATTACATATAGCATATGTTATATATTGAAGTAAAACTCTGCTTAATGATCCTAACTGTAAAATAATTTCAAGAATCCTTAACTGTCCATGGAGTTTGTCTTTACAGACAGCATAACTAAAGGTGCATACACACTGTGCGATACTTTAGTCAATATCGCTCATTTTCCCCCTCCTGAGCGATATTGACTAAAATATCTCACATTGTGTATGCCGCAAACAACGGCATGCACACTCTGCATACCGGCGCCGGGATACCGACAACTATTCTCCCTCTTGGGGTGTCCACAACACCCCTGAAAGGAGAATAAATAGAGTGCCCGCAGCGTGGCGAGTGCAGCAAGCCCGCAAGGGGCTCTTTTGCACTTGCCCCGCTGCCAGCATTCCAGCGGCTGGGATCCCAAGCGCGGGTATATCGTAGTACACCCGTGCAGGATAAGGACATGAAAGGATATGTTTATTAAAAATAAAGTCCATCTCCCATATTATATCAGTTTATCCAACATAGGAGTACATTTACTAAGGTGGGAGTTTTTAGAACTGGTGATATTGCTCATAGCAACCAATCAGATTCTACTTAACATTTATCTAGCTGCTTCTAGGAGATAATAGATAGAATCTGATTGGTTGCTATGGGCAACATCACCAGTTCTAAAAAAAAATCCCATCTTAGTAAATTGAACCCCATAGAGAGTGCTCATCTCCCGACATCACCCCTGTAAGTCAATACTATGGTACATAATTCAATAAGACCCTATTTAAAATAAAAAGACTATATATATATATATATATATATATATATATATATCCATGGAGGTCCTGCACTCGCGTCCGTAAATAATCAGCTGTGGGGTGCACCCAGTAGAATCCACACAATCTTGGTAGATCAACGTATATAGAAGTAATTCCAGTTTTCTGGGGGGCACTCTCCTTTAAACATCATCACATGGAGCTTCTTTAATCCATAAAGGCTTTATTTGGTCACATAATTGGCTTTATTCAGTCGACGTTTCGGCTCTACAAGTGGAGCCTTTCTCAAGACAAGCCTTATAAATAATTTTATGTTGAAAATAGTCACAACCTATACAAATAACAAATACATAGAAATGAATAAATACAATCAAATCTCACGGGCCCAATCAGATAATCACCATAGCTGTGCAATCCGTGTAATCAGTAAAATCAGTAAAAGGAGCAGAGAGTGTTGGATAGTGACAAGCCAAAGATATTTCAACAAGGATATCTATCTCTCTAATAGACATATCCAGTAAAGTACATAGCCAATCACCACTCCACAGTGTGACGCCTACAAAGATAATAATAATGGCGTACTTACTAGAGTAAATATAACTCAAAAAAATAGCAACAATATAGCACTGAGGATGGATCCGTGGTTACTCCAATATAGTTAACCTGTGGAAAGAACAACAGGAGCTCTATAGCCATTTCAAAAACTAATGGTTCAATCTCAAATGTCACCCATTTCATAGGGTAATTTCACTTACTTCACACAATAGAAATATCCTGGATGACTATCCAAATAGTGGCACTTTGCACAGTGGAGCCTCTGCACAAAAGATATTAGAGATGCACCATAACCAATAAGTCCCTTCATATTTAAAGGATTGGTCTCAATCAATATACACAAGATGTAATGTAAGCCATATCGTTTCTTACCCCTAAGGATCACGAATCAACATCCAGTCAGTGTGGCTGCCTGATGTCTAATGTGCACAGCGTGCCTTATAAACTCATTAAACCGGAAGTGCCATCTCACCCACAATAATGTGTAAATCACCGTTTATCATAAACACATACTGCTCTTTGGATCTCTGGGCTTCCCCACTGTAGTCCTTATCGCCCTATTAACTAAACAAAGTCATACAGACTTATCCCGAATTCGAGTACTACACACTTCATGGCCCGTCACGGCCGCGTGCGTGTCATCCCCCGGAAGTCGCATACCCGATGCGTTCCAACTCCCGGAAGTGGTAAGTAAGAAAATTCTCACGATCTCCGGCGTGTATCGTAACCTGGCAACCTGACGCCAAGACATATGACAGTGTGGTAAGTGAGACCACGGCGCACACCACCACTCAGACGTGATATATTTAAAGCCTTCCCGGAACAAGCATGGGTGATTTTTAATCCTCCAAAATCCACTATGTCATCCTCGTTATAAAACAGCTCTGTCACCAACAACTCTCATTATAAGCTCACTCGTAATAGACTAAAGGTGTAATATTCAATTAAGAATATTCATAACCATAGATCTCAAAAGAATCCTGTATAGTTCAGGGTCAATAAACCCATAGTTACAATCTAATTAATTTAAAGAACATATACCTAGATCAATATATATATATATATATATATATATATATATATATAAGGTGTATCTAATCAGGCCAGTGGGAATAGACTTACAGAGAAACAGTTATAAATGATATACTAAACATATACTATAAAAAATTAATTAAAAATATTCAGTATCGAGATACACCAATCCTAATAATATAATGTATCCATGTCTCAACATCACAAAAAATATATCAAAAGAAAGAAAACACTAATAGACATGTTACAAAAAAATATTCATGGTGTTATATTCATTAAGTCCCCTCGGAGCAACAGTATCAAGTCTGTTGATCCAAAAGCTCTCTTTCTTTTTTAATGCTAATGTCCTATCTCCCCCATTAGAAGGAGGGGGGATCCAGTCAATCAGCATACATCTAAGGTTCGTCACCTGGTGTTTATTTTCCAAGAAATGTCTCGCTACAGGTTTGTCAGAGAACCCAGTTTGGATGGCGGCTCGTATTGTGGTCCTATGGTTCGCCATCCGGTCTCTAAAACATCTAGATGTAAGCCCCACATAATAGAGACCGCACGGACAAATTAAGAAATATATCACATGATCTAATTTGCAATGCAAATGGTATTTCATCTTGATATTTTTCCCTGTGTGTGGGTGTGCAAAGCTGTTTCCAGTCCTCATGGCCCTACAGGTGGTACAGTTGCCGCAAGAGAAACAACCCGGCTTTATACTCATCATTTGGGTAGGGTTCATTCGCTCATCAGGGACCAAGGTAGGCCGCATAAGCAACTGCTTCAGATTAGCCCCACGCCCATAGGCCATCAAAGGTGGCCCCATGTGTGTAAATGGCAATAGGGGGTCTGTCGCTAGAATTGGCCAATGTTTGCGTAGGATCTTATTAGTTTCTGTGGCATGGCTATCATATCTGGTAGTATAGATCATTCTACCGACATTCTTACGGTTTTTAGAAACCTTATGTAAAAATATATTACGTGCCTTACGCAAACATTTCTCTAAAGTGCGTGTAGTGTAACCACGCTGTCTAAATCTGCACATCATTTCTTCCAATTGGGCTTCCCTAGCCTTGTCTTCTGTGTTATTCCTCATAACACGAAGTAATTGAGAGACAGGCAAATTGTCTTTTAGTGCAGGTGGATGAAAACTGCTCGTAAGTAATGTGGTATTCCTATCCGTAGGTTTCCTGAAAAGCGTGGTAGTGAACCCTCCCTTGTTATGTCCTATAGTGACATCCAAAAAGTTGACAGACTCCGCTGAAATCTCATATGTGAACTTAATGGGGCTATCGAGATTGTTCACCTGGTCTATCATATCCATAAAGGACTCACGAGTGTCCAACCATACCACAAAAACATCGTCTATAAACCTTTTATAGATCTTAATGTTCTGTCCAAACTCAGCAAGTATATGCCTCTGTTCAAATACCGTCATGTACATATTCGCATACGAGGGAGCGAGGTTAGATCCCATTGCGGTACCTGATACCTGGTAATAGTATTCATTCTTATACTGAAAGTGATTGAGTCCTAATACCAGGTTGGTTAGCTCTAGAATGTATTCAGTTGGAATTCCCTTAGTCGGTTCCAGGGCGATCAGTTCTCTCAATGCTCCCAAACCTTCGGCGTGGGGTATTACAGTGTACAGTGATTGTACATCCATTGTAGCAAGTAATACATTATCAGGCAAATCCTGACAAGTTTTTAAATGTTCCAATAAATCACTGGTATCACGAATGTAACTAGGACTCTTAATAACATACGGCTGTAGTAGGGAGTCAATGAACTGGGCTATAGGTTGTAGCAGCGATCCTTCAGCTGCTATTATCGGTCGCCCCGGTGGATTTCGTAAGGATTTATGCACCTTGGGCAGTGTATAAATTATTGGGCAACTAGGTTTGTCAACCGTCATATATTCATATAAATCAGTATCTATCCATTGGTTGTCAAAACCTCTCTTAAGGCATGCGTCAATTTGACTTTTGACATGTGTCAAGGGATTGTTCCTAACCTTCCTGTATGTTAATTCATCTCTAAGTTGACGATTGATCTCTAAATCATAGTCCACCCAGTCCTGTACGACCACAGCCCCACCCTTATCTGCTGGGCGAATTACCAGATTATCATTTGAACGTAATTTTTGGAGAGCTTGTCGCTCATCCGCGGGTAGGTTGTCGTACAGTCTGGGGGGTTTTATCGAACGAGTATCTTTAGCAACCATTCTAAGAAAAGTTTTTAAGCTTGAATTAGTAGACGGGGGATCAAATTTAGATGATCTTTTAAACTGCGTTTTAGATTTATTACATTCTTTACCCGCAAAATGTTCTCTAAGACGTAAGTTTCTACCAAACCTGTACTGATCAATGGTGGTCTCAAATGTTTTATGTGGAAAAAAAGGAACAAAAGACAAACCACGGGCTAATAGGCGTGTTTCTGCCTGATCCAATACTGTGGAAGAGAGATTGAATACGGAACTTAAGTCTGATTCCTGCGACCCTGTCTTTTTGCCACCGCCCCTCCTCGTGTGCGTGCGATGCCTTTTGAGGTGCCTACGGGGGGTGTGGTCCTGGAATCGGTTCCTTGATCTAAAAAACGTTGATCACTGGTTTTATTATCCGAGAGATCAGTCTCTGAAGTAGAGACAGTCGAACCCAGATCCCTAGAATAGTTTTGACGTCGCTGCTGCCTATATGGTCGAGTGTGTCTATCAGCAAACGACTGGTTGCTATTACCAAGTAACCAACGGTACACTGTATGTGTCTGATAGTCTGTTGTTACCGTGGTCAACTTCTTCCTTTTAAAAGAAGTCAGCTCTTTACGATAAGAGTCGACTTGATTTTGTAATCTATCAAGCCACCCAGAACTCTTGTCTTCCCTCAAAAGGGGTATTGATGTAATCTCAAGTTGTTCTAACTCGCCTTTGACCTTTTTTAGCTCATTACTAGCTTCCTCAACAACTAGCACAAGCAAATCAAGGGAACACTTATTCAAAATCCTGCACCATTTGGTGCAAAATACGGGATTACTACGACCCAATGTCGGGATATTGTTGATTCTAAACCCCCGGGGAATTAATTTACGGCGATGATATTCGGACAGAAACTGACCATGTAACTGGAGGTCAACCTCACGTCGTTTAAGTTTTAACAATTTATAGAAGACATCCGCCGACGTCTCCGCTGGTAATGCCTCGAAGTCCACTCTATCAAACAACACTTTCTCAATCTCATCATCAGTAAATGAAATTGTCCCTTGTTCTGCCTGTGCTAGAAGTCCCTCATCAAACAGACATGTTGCTCCATGGGCCATAATCAAACCAACTAAAACATAAAAATCCTGATACTGAAAGTCTCTAGATTGAAGTTATACATTCACGTATATACATACATAGGTAAATACAAATGACGGGTGTCAAGAAAAGAGTGACAGTAATTTACTGACAATCCATAATATCCATGGAGGTCCTGCACTCGCGTCCGTAAATAATCAGCTGTGGGGTGCACCCAGTAGAATCCACACAATCTTGGTAGATCAACGTATATAGAAGTAATTCCAGTTTCCTGGGGGGCACTCTCCTTTAAACATCATCACATGGAGCTTCTTTAATCCATAAAGGCTTTATTTGGTCACATAATTGGCTTTATTCAGTCGACGTTTCGGCTCTACAAGTGGAGCCTTTCTCAAGACAAGCCTTATAAATAATTTTATGTTGAAAATAGTCACAACCTATACAAATAACAAATACATAGAAATGAATAAATACAATCAAATCTCACGGGCCCAATCAGATAATCACCATAGCTGTGCAATCCGTGTAATCAGTAAAATCAGTAAAAGGAGCAGAGAGTGTTGGATAGTGACAAGCCAAAGATATTTCAACAAGGATATCTATCTCTCTAATAGACATATCCAGTAAAGTACATAGCCAATCACCACTCCACAGTGTGACGCCTACAAAGATAATAATAATGGCGTACTTACTAGAGTAAATATAACTCAAAAAAATAGCAACAATATAGCACTGAGGATGGATCCGTGGTTACTCCAATATAGTTAACCTGTGGAAAGAACAACAGGAGCTCTATAGCCATTTCAAAAACTAATGGTTCAATCTCAAATGTCACCCATTTCATAGGGTAATTTCACTTACTTCACACAATAGAAATATCCTGGATGACTATCCAAATAGTGGCACTTTGCACAGTGGAGCCTCTGCACAAAAGATATTAGAGATGCACCATAACCAATAAGTCCCTTCATATTTAAAGGATTGGTCTCAATCAATATACACAAGATGTAATGTAAGCCATATCGTTTCTTACCCCTAAGGATCACGAATCAACATCCAGTCAGTGTGGCTGCCTGATGTCTAATGTGCACAGCGTGCCTTATAAACTCATTAAACCGGAAGTGCCATCTCACCCACAATAATGTGTAAATCACCGTTTATCATAAACACATACTGCTCTTTGGATCTCTGGGCTTCCCCACTGTAGTCCTTATCGCCCTATTAACTAAACAAAGTCATACAGACTTATCCCGAATTCGAGTACTACACACTTCATGGCCCGTCACGGCCGCGTGCGTGTCATCCCCCGGAAGTCGCATACCCGATGCGTTCCAACTCCCGGAAGTGGTAAGTAAGAAAATTCTCACGATCTCCGGCGTGTATCGTAACCTGGCAACCTGACGCCAAGACATATGACAGTGTGGTAAGTGAGACCACGGCGCACACCACCACTCAGACGTGATATATTTAAAGCCTTCCCGGAACAAGCATGGGTGATTTTTAATCCTCCAAAATCCACTATGTCATCCTCGTTATAAAACAGCTCTGTCACCAACAACTCTCATTATAAGCTCACTCGTAATAGACTAAAGGTGTAATATTCAATTAAGAATATTCATAACCATAGATCTCAAAAGAATCCTGTATAGTTCAGGGTCAATAAACCCATAGTTACAATCTAATTAATTTAAAGAACATATACCTAGATCAATATATATATATATATATATATAAGGTGTATCTAATCAGGCCAGTGGGAATAGACTTACAGAGAAACAGTTATAAATGATATACTAAACATATACTATAAAAAATTAATTAAAAATATTCAGTATCGAGATACACCAATCCTAATAATATAATGTATCCATGTCTCAACATCACAAAAAATATATCAAAAGAAAGAAAACACTAATAGACATGTTACAAAAAAATATTCATGGTGTTATATTCATTAAGTCCCCTCGGAGCAACAGTATCAAGTCTGTTGATCCAAAAGCTCTCTTTCTTTTTTAATGCTAATGTCCTATCTCCCCCATTAGAAGGAGGGGGGATCCAGTCAATCAGCATACATCTAAGGTTCGTCACCTGGTGTTTATTTTCCAAGAAATGTCTCGCTACAGGTTTGTCAGAGAACCCAGTTTGGATGGCGGCTCGTATTGTGGTCCTATGGTTCGCCATCCGGTCTCTAAAACATCTAGATGTAAGCCCCACATAATAGAGACCGCACGGACAAATTAAGAAATATATCACATGATCTAATTTGCAATGCAAATGGTATTTTATCTTGATATTTTTCCCTGTGTGTGGGTGTGCAAAGCTGTTTCCAGTCCTCATGGCCCTACAGGTGGTACAGTTGCCGCAAGAGAAACAACCCGGCTTTATACTCATCATTTGGGTAGGGTTCATTCGCTCATCAGGGACCAAGGTAGGCCGCATAAGCAACTGCTTCAGATTAGCCCCACGCCCATAGGCCATCAAAGCACTTTAGAGAAATGTTTGCGTAAGGCACGTAATATATTTTTACATAAGGTTTCTAAAAACCGTAAGAATGTCGGTAGAATGATCTATACTACCAGATATGATAGCCATGCCACAGAAACTAATAAGATCCTACGCAAACATTGGCCAATTCTAGCGACAGACCCCCTATTGCCATTTACACACATGGGGCCACCTTTGATGGCCTATGGGCGTGGGGCTAATCTGAAGCAGTTGCTTATGCGGCCTACCTTGGTCCCTGATGAGCGAATGAACCCTACCCAAATGATGAGTATAAAGCCGGGTTGTTTCTCTTGCGGCAACTGTACCACCTGTAGGGCCATGAGGACTGGAAACAGCTTTGCACACCGACACACAGGGAAAAATATCAAGATAAAATACCATTTGCATTGCAAATTAGATCATGTGATATATTTCTTAATTTGTCCGTGCGGTCTCTATTATGTGGGGCTTACATCTAGATGTTTTAGAGACCGGATGGCGAACCATAGGACCACAATACGAGCCGCCATCCAAACTGGGTTCTCTGACAAACCTGTAGCGAGACATTTCTTGGAAAATAAACACCAGGTGACGAACCTTAGATGTATGCTGATTGACTGGATCCCCCCTCCTTCTAATGGGGGAGATAGGACATTAGCATTAAAAAAGAAAGAGAGCTTTTGGATCAACAGACTTGATACTGTTGCTCCGAGGGGACTTAATGAATATAACACCATGAATATTTTTTTGTAACATGTCTATTAGTGTTTTCTTTCTTTTGATATATTTTTTGTGATGTTGAGACATGGATACATTATATTATTAGGATTGGTGTATCTCGATACTGAATATTTTTAATTAATTTTTTATAGTATATGTTTAGTATATCATTTATAACTGTTTCTCTGTAAGTCTATTCCCACTGGCCTGATTAGATACACCTTATATATATATATATATATATATATTGATCTAGGTATATGTTCTTTAAATTAATTAGATTGTAACTATGGGTTTATTGACCCTGAACTATACAGGATTCTTTTGAGATCTATGGTTATGAAGATTCTTAATTGAATATTACACCTTTAGTCTATTACGAGTGAGCTTATAATGAGAGTTGTTGGTGACAGAGCTGTTTTATAACGAGGATGACATAGTGGATTTTGGAGGATTAAAAATCACCCATGCTTGTTCCGGGAAGGCTTTAAATATATCACGTCTGAGTGGTGGTGTGCGCCGTGGTCTCACTTACCACACTGTCATATGTCTTGGCGTCAGGTTGCCAGGTTACGATACACGCCGGAGATCGTGAGAATTTTCTTACTTACCACTTCCGGGAGTTGGAACGCATCGGGTATGCGACTTCCGGGGGATGACACGCACGCGGCCTTGACGGGCCATGAAGTGTGTAGTACTCGAATTCGGGATAAGTCTGTATGACTTTGTTTAGTTAATAGGGCGATAAGGACTACAGTGGGGAAGCCCAGAGATCCAAAGAGCAGTATGTGTTTATGATAAACGGTGATTTACACATTATTGTGGGTGAGATGGCACTTCCGGTTTAATGAGTTTATAAGGCACGCTGTGCACATTAGACATCAGGCAGCCACACTGACTGGATGTTGATTCGTGATCCTTAGGGGTAAGAAACGATATGGCTTACATTACATCTTGTGTATATTGATTGAGACCAATCCTTTAAATATGAAGGGACTTATTGGTTATGGTGCATCTCTAATATCTTTTGTGCAGAGGCTCCACTGTGCAAAGTGCCACTATTTGGATAGTCATCCAGGATATTTCTATTGTGTGAAGTGAAATTACCCTATGAAATGGGTGACATTTGAGATTGAACCATTAGTTTTTGAAATGGCTATAGAGCTCCTGTTGTTCTTTCCACAGGTTAACTATATTGGAGTAACCACGGATCCATCCTCAGTGCTATATTGTTGCTATTTTTTTGAGTTATATTTACTCTAGTAAGTACGCCATTATTATTATCTTTGTAGGCGTCACACTGTGGAGTGGTGATTGGCTATGTACTTTACTGGATATGTCTATTAGAGAGATAGATATCCTTGTTGAAATATCTTTGGCTTGTCACTATCCAACACTCTCTGCTCCTTTTACTGATTTTACTGATTACACGGATTGCACAGCTATGGTGATTATCTGATTGGGCCCGTGAGATTTGATTGTATTTATTCATTTCTATGTATTTGTTATTTGTATAGGTTGTGACTATTTTCAACATAAAATTATTTATAAGGCTTGTCTTGAGAAAGGCTCCACTTGTAGAGCCGAAACGTCGACTGAATAAAGCCGATTATGTGACCAAATAAAGCCTTTATGGATTAAAGAAGCTCCATGTGATGATGTTTAAAGGAGAGTGCCCCCCAGGAAACTGGAATTACTTCTATATACGTTGATCTACCAAGATTGTGTGGATTCTACTGGGTGCACCCCACAGCTGATTATTTACGGACGCGAGTGCAGGACCTCCATGGATATTATGGATTGTCAGTAAATTACTGTCACTCTTTTCTTGACACCCGTCATTTGTATTTACCTATGTATGTATATACGTGAATGTATAACTTCAATCTAGAGACTTTCAGTATCAGGATTTTTATGTTTTAGTTGGTTTGATTATGGCCCATGGAGCAACATGTCTGTTTGATGAGGGACTTCTAGCACAGGCAGAACAAGGGACAATTTCATTTACTGATGATGAGATTGAGAAAGTGTTGTTTGATAGAGTGGACTTCGAGGCATTACCAGCGGAGACGTCGGCGGATGTCTTCTATAAATTGTTAAAACTTAAACGACGTGAGGTTGACCTCCAGTTACATGGTCAGTTTCTGTCCGAATATCATCGCCGTAAATTAATTCCCCGGGGGTTTAGAATCAACAATATCCCGACATTGGGTCGTAGTAATCCCGTATTTTGCACCAAATGGTGCAGGATTTTGAATAAGTGTTCCCTTGATTTGCTTGTGCTAGTTGTTGAGGAAGCTAGTAATGAGCTAAAAAAGGTCAAAGGCGAGTTAGAACAACTTGAGATTACATCAATACCCCTTTTGAGGGAAGACAAGAGTTCTGGGTGGCTTGATAGATTACAAAATCAAGTCGACTCTTATCGTAAAGAGCTGACTTCTTTTAAAAGGAAGAAGTTGACCACGGTAACAACAGACTATCAGACACATACAGTGTACCGTTGGTTACTTGGTAATAGCAACCAGTCGTTTGCTGATAGACACACTCGACCATATAGGCAGCAGCGACGTCAAAACTATTCTAGGGATCTGGGTTCGACTGTCTCTACTTCAGAGACTGATCTCTCGGATAATAAAACCAGTGATCAACGTTTTTTAGATCAAGGAACCGATTCCAGGACCACACCCCCCGTAGGCACCTCAAAAGGCATCGCACGCACACGAGGAGGGGCGGTGGCAAAAAGACAGGGTCGCAGGAATCAGACTTAAGTTCCGTATTCAATCTCTCTTCCACAGTATTGGATCAGGCAGAAACACGCCTATTAGCCCGTGGTTTGTCTTTTGTTCCTTTTTTTCCACATAAAACATTTGAGACCACCATTGATCAGTACAGGTTTGGTAGAAACTTACGTCTTAGAGAACATTTTGCGGGTAAAGAATGTAATAAATCTAAAACGCAGTTTAAAAGATCATCTAAATTTGATCCCCCGTCTACTAATTCAAGCTTAAAAACTTTTCTTAGAATGGTTGCTAAAGATACTCGTTCGATAAAACCCCCCAGACTGTACGACAACCTACCCGCGGATGAGCGACAAGCTCTCCAAAAATTACGTTCAAATGATAATCTGGTAATTCGCCCAGCAGATAAGGGTGGGGCTGTGGTCGTACAGGACTGGGTGGACTATGATTTAGAGATCAATCGTCAACTTAGAGATGAATTAACATACAGGAAGGTTAGGAACAATCCCTTGACACATGTCAAAAGTCAAATTGACGCATGCCTTAAGAGAGGTTTTGACAACCAATGGATAGATACTGATTTATATGAATATATGACGGTTGACAAACCTAGTTGCCCAATAATTTATACACTGCCCAAGGTGCATAAATCCTTACGAAATCCACCGGGGCGACCGATAATAGCAGCTGAAGGATCGCTGCTACAACCTATAGCCCAGTTCATTGACTCCCTACTACAGCCGTATGTTATTAAGAGTCCTAGTTACATTCGTGATACCAGTGATTTATTGGAACATTTAAAAACTTGTCAGGATTTGCCTGATAATGTATTACTTGCTACAATGGATGTACAATCACTGTACACTGTAATACCCCACGCCGAAGGTTTGGGAGCATTGAGAGAACTGATCGCCCTGGAACCGACTAAGGGAATTCCAACTGAATACATTCTAGAGCTAACCAACCTGGTATTAGGACTCAATCACTTTCAGTATAAGAATGAATACTATTACCAGGTATCAGGTACCGCAATGGGATCTAACCTCGCTCCCTCGTATGCGAATATGTACATGACGGTATTTGAACAGAGGCATATACTTGCTGAGTTTGGACAGAACATTAAGATCTATAAAAGGTTTATAGACGATGTTTTTGTGGTATGGTTGGACACTCGTGAGTCCTTTATGGATATGATAGACCAGGTGAACAATCTCGATAGCCCCATTAAGTTCACATATGAGATTTCAGCGGAGTCTGTCAACTTTTTGGATGTCACTATAGGACATAACAAGGGAGGGTTCACTACCACGCTTTTCAGGAAACCTACGGATAGGAATACCACATTACTTACGAGCAGTTTTCATCCACCTGCACTAAAAGACAATTTGCCTGTAACTCAATTACTTCGTGTTATGAGGAATAACACAGAAGACAAGGCTAGGGAAGCCCAATTGGAAGAAATGATGTGCAGATTTAGACAGCGTGGTTACACTACACGCACTTTAGAGAAATGTTTGCGTAAGGCACGTAATATATTTTTACATAAGGTTTCTAAAAACCGTAAGAATGTCGGTAGAATGATCTATACTACCAGATATGATAGCCATGCCACAGAAACTAATAAGATCCTACGCAAACATTGGCCAATTCTAGCGACAGACCCCCTATTGCCATTTACACACATGGGGCCACCTTTGATGGCCTATGGGCGTGGGGCTAATCTGAAGCAGTTGCTTATGCGGCCTACCTTGGTCCCTGATGAGCGAATGAACCCTACCCAAATGATGAGTATAAAGCCGGGTTGTTTCTCTTGCGGCAACTGTACCACCTGTAGGGCCATGAGGACTGGAAACAGCTTTGCACACCCACACACAGGGAAAAATATCAAGATAAAATACCATTTGCATTGCAAATTAGATCATGTGATATATTTCTTAATTTGTCCGTGCGGTCTCTATTATGTGGGGCTTACATCTAGATGTTTTAGAGACCGGAAGGCGAACCATAGGACCACAATACGAGCCGCCATCCAAACTGGGTTCTCTGACAAACCTGTAGCGAGACATTTCTTGGAAAATAAACACCAGGTGACGAACCTTAGATTTATGCTGATTGACTGGATCCCCCCTCCTTCTAATGGGGGAGATAGGACATTAGCATTAAAAAAGAAAGAGAGCTTTTGGATCAACAGACTTGATACTGTTGCTCCGAGGGGACTTAATGAATATAACACCATGAATATTTTTTTGTAACATGTCTATTAGTGTTTTCTTTCTTTTGATATATTTTTTGTGATGTTGAGACATGGATACATTATATTATTAGGATTGGTGTATCTCGATACTGAATATTTTTAATTAATTTTTTATAGTATATGTTTAGTATATCATTTATAACTGTTTCTCTGTAAGTCTATTCCCACTGGCCTGATTAGATACACCTTATATATATATATATATATTGATCTAGGTATATGTTCTTTAAATTAATTAGATTGTAACTATGGGTTTATTGACCCTGAACTATACAGGATTCTTTTGAGATCTATGGTTATGAATATTCTTAATTGAATATTACACCTTTAGTCTATTACGAGTGAGCTTATAATGAGAGTTGTTGGTGACAGAGCTGTTTTATAACGAGGATGACATAGTGGATTTTGGAGGATTAAAAATCACCCATACTTGTTCCGGGAAGGCTTTAAATATATCACGTCTGAGTGGTGGTGTGCGCCGTGGTCTCACTTACCACACTGTCATATGTCTTGGCGTCAGGTTGCCAGGTTACGATACACGCCGGAGATCGTGAGAATTTTCTTACTTACCACTTCCGGGAGTTGGAACGCATCGGGTATGCGACTTCCGGGGGATGACACGCACGCGGCCGTGACGGGCCATGAAGTGTGTAGTACTCGAATTCGGGATAAGTCTGTATGACTTTGTTTAGTTAATAGGGCGATAAGGACTACAGTGGGGAAGCCCAGAGATCCAAAGAGCAGTATGTGTTTATGATAAACGGTGATTTACACATTATTGTGGGTGAGATGGCACTTCCGGTTTAATGAGTTTATAAGGCACGCTGTGCACATTAGACATCAGGCAGCCACACTGACTGGATGTTGATTCGTGATCCTTAGGGGTAAGAAACGATATGGCTTACATTACATCTTGTGTATACTGATTGAGACCAATCCTTTAAATATGAAGGGACTTATTGGTTATGGTGCATCTCTAATATCTTTTGTGCAGAGGCTCCACTGTGCAAAGTGCCACTATTTGGATAGTCATCCAGGATATTTCTATTGTGTGAAGTAAGTGAAATTACCCTATGAAATGGGTGACATTTGAGATTGAACCATTAGTTTTTGAAATGGCTATAGAGCTCCTGTTGTTCTTTCCACAGGTTAACTATATTGGAGTAACCACGGATCCATCCTCAGTGCTATATTGTTGCTATTTTTTTGAGTTATATTTACTCTAGTAAGTACGCCATTATTATTATCTTTGTAGGCGTCACACTGTGGAGTGGTGATTGGCTATGTACTTTACTGGATATGTCTATTAGAGAGATAGATATCCTTGTTGAAATATCTTTGGCTTGTCACTATCCAACACTCTCTGCTCCTTTTACTGATTTTACTGATTACACGGATTGCACAGCTATGGTGATTATCTGATTGGGCCCGTGAGATTTGATTGTATTTATTCATTTCTATGTATTTGTTATTTGTATAGGTTGTGACTATTTTCAACATAAAATTATTTATAAGGCTTGTCTTGAGAAAGGCTCCACTTGTAGAGCCGAAACGTCGACTGAATAAAGCCAATTATGTGACCAAATAAAGCCTTTATGGATTAAAGAAGCTCCATGTGATGATGTTTAAAGGAGAGTGCCCCCCAGGAAACTGGAATTACTTCTATATATATATATATATATATATATATATATAATATTCAGAACACATACTACGACTTGAGTCCTGTTGGAGAAAGAGCACTATATAAATAAAATTATTATTATTGTTACTGAACAGAATTTACAGTCATCCTTAACTCATTTCAAAAAAGCTATTCAAGTTCCAGCCTTAAATTATTGCTGAAATATAATTTATAAACACCCTAAGAGCTTTCTATAGTATTTAGTGATGAAAATGAGTTATGTTAATGTCCCTCATTCAGCAGCAGATTCTACTAAATCGCAAAATCTGCTACTGAAAAAAATCTCATGCTGGGGGCCGCACAGTACAGGGTAAGGCTGCCCAGCATGAGAAGTGCCGCCAAGCGCTGCAATCACATTTAAAAATGTGAATGCAACGCAGGCATTGCGACCATCGAGATTACCGGTAGCCGCCCTGTATATGCAGCATGGCTGTGTATAAAGGCGCACCGGCGCCATGTTTTCCTCCTTAAAACATGGGGAAGAGCACATTATGCCCTATTGTATCTCCCCAATACTGGCCGACCCACACAGTCTCCTGTTTCAAACAATGTGCCCCCTTAGTAGCTATTGTCTCGTGATCACACAGATAGGGGGATATAAAGCCCATATCACCTCCATCTTGTGTCAAATCAAAAAAAGTGATCCATTATTTAATTCAGTAGCTTGTAGTTTCTTGTTTGTAAAAATGGAAACAAAATAACTGTGCACATAATGAAAGATGTTACAATGGTAAATATAATTTTAAGAAACTCTAAAATGTGGTTTGGAATGCAGCCGGCTACCTAGGATAATATGGAGCCGCTCATAACTATTATATGTGCATTAGGAATTTCAGAATGAGGCTTGACACACAGCCGGCGTCCGCACTAACATCTAAGCCTGCAAACACGCATGCGCACTGAGAGATTCTGAAGCGAGGTGTGGGGGATTATCAACAGTGGAAGTAGTAGCACCGGCGCTCACAGTGGGAAACGGCTATGATGTAGTCACGTACAGGTGGGATACAGATATGTAAACCCGACAAGGGGATTAGTGACCCATTACCTCTGAGGAAGCCGCTGAATCCATTTAGGAGGCGGAGAGATGCGTTAGAAGCCCCGTTACTTACACAAACCGGCACTATACCACCAAACCTAAGAAGAAGCAACATCCTGAAAAACCTATCTTCTAAAGGTCCAGCGATCCTAATAGGAGCTGAGAAAACAGGACCCTCCAGGTGGAAGTGAGTGGGCTCATGCCCAGCAATTGCACAAGATACATTTCTTAAAAAAGCCCTGGCCAGGACTTTAGACTTTTATTATTGATCTATTATTGATCTAAGGCAGATCACTGAAACTGTGGGGGTCATTCAGACCTGATCGCTCGCTAGCTGGTTTTTACAGTCCTGCGTTCGCATAGTTGCCGCCCACCGGGAGTGTATTTTAGCTGTGCAAGTGTATGATCGCATGTGCAGCCGAGCGGTACAAAAAAAATCTGTGCAGTTTCTGAGTTGCCCAGAACTTACTCAGTTGCTGCGATCACTTCACCCTGTCCGGGGCCGGAATTGACGTCAGACACCCACCCTGCAAACGCTTGGACACGCCTATGTTTTTCCAACCACTCCCTGAAAACGGTCAGTTGCCACCCACAAACACCTTCTTCCTGTCAATCTCCTTGCGAACGGCTGTGCGAATGGATTCTTCGTAAAACCCATCGCACAGCATGATCCGCTTTGAACCCGTGCGATGCGCCTGCGCATTGCGGTGCATACGCATGCGCAGTTCTGACCTGATCGTAGCGCTGCAAAAAACGCTAGCGAGCGATCAGGTCTGAATGACCCCCTTAGTGCACAGAAGATCAGTTTTATCAGAGTACTTTTCTCATATCGGTGAATGACAGTGAAATTAATACCTGTCTTATATAGAAAACTGGAGGAAACTGATGCTATCACTATATTTTATGAAATAGTCTGAAATGTAATTTATATTATTTGATGTTTGATCTAAGTTTTAAATTTTTTAATATTTGGAGTTTTCTATCTGTTTTCCTATTTTCTTAATTTTTAGTAATTGTTTTTGTTTAAAGTGATATGTAATCTTACTGACCGGCCAGCCGGCATGTGTATAATGAATGCATATTGTCTAATCAGTAAAAAGTAGTATTTTTATTTATATGTCTCCAGTCAGTGCTGTCTCATCTTTATGTGCTAAGTGGATTTCTAGTCAGAGTTGAGTTCCGCCCTGTTTTTTGACGGCAGCAGATAGGAGGCATTTACATTGGATCTTGAGGGTTTTTCCTCTTTGTTCTTAGTTTTACATAAATATTGTATGAACAAGAGATTTCTTTTTATTTTATTATTCTAAGTTCACAGTGTCTCTAGGCGCAGAATTCTTTTTCTTTTTTCTCTTGTTATTTATCCGCATTAAATGCATGCGCAGGAGAGGACCTACGCCTGCGTATGCTGCTCCCATTGCTGATTTTGTGAATCAGCCCCTATATTTGTGTGGATTATTTTATCTGTGTGAAAATTCATTTGAATATTTACAGCCTTTTGTTTTCATGTTATGTCAGTCATTACAAGTTTTGTTTCCAGAAGTTAACCATGATTCCATGGTTTTAACCACAGTGCCATGCAACCAAAGAAACTTTGCATAACGTTACCTTAAAATTTTTCTTTACAATTTTTTCCTGCTCCATATAAAGACAAGTAAAGGTTCTTAATTAAATGAAAAATGTTGCATTAATAACAAGTACATGCTACCTTGCGTTTGTCTTTTTTTTATCATAATGTTTTTCATATACCGCTCCTCCTGATTTTAAATCTCCCTAGCTTGCCAAAATGAAATGGACAAGACAAAATTATACAGTTCTGAATGTTATTCAAACGCTGCAGCTCTTAAAATCTTGTACATCACACTAGTAAACTGTGGCAAGACATTACGTGTATATATATATATATATATATATATATATAGGGTTTTGTGTGTTATTTTCCTGTCTGCTTACCAAACAAATTGTAATCACAGAATTTCAACCAGCTTTTATAATTCACTTGTTTTGTGAATTTATTCCCTTTGCTACTGTGAGTAATTACTGTTAGTAAAGTTGTCTCTTCTAAATAAAATATATTTTTATATACAGAGATATATATACAAAGACAAATTTAATACATCTAAATATATATATATATATATATATATATATATATATGTGAAAGTCCTCACTCACTCACATACATTAGGAAGCTGACATTTAACATAGGTATTCTTCAGGTGGGAAATAGGAAAACTACGTAAATCAAATTTTTATATTCCTCCCCTAAGGGGATGAAAAGACGGTTGACACAATGATGTCATTACCGATGCTTGGCTTGCGTTGCCTGAAAAATATCACACAAATGGACAATAGGATCAAAATTTGGATTGCACCTCCAGTGTGTACAATTTAGTAATCTACAAAACAGTCCCGTCACTTTTTACTGTATCTGCGACGGATGCTTCTCGGGTAACGCCAAGAATTGTGTATTAATATTTACTTACATTAAGACATCTCAAATGTACATCTCTACAAAGTTACCAAATTGTGAACACTCATTTATATTTACAACCCTGAAAACCAAAAACTCCCGTGCGAAGAACAAGTAGAACAGCTAGTTTAATATATTTCCACATTTGATTGTGTCAGTAGAGTCCATGCTAATTTTTAGTCTTCATGAACAGTATAACAGACTGTTATTTGGAAATGCTTAGGAATTTCAGAAAAGTGAAGTCATCTAAATTATGCATAGATTGCTAGCTTTGAATAAAAAGCATATTGTGTACTAAATGGAACTTGTGTCTTGGTCACAAAATGAGTATTGGTTTGTTTGTTAAAGGAGGTGACTAGCGAGGTGAGTAAAGCTGTCAACTTTTCCAAGGCATCGACAGAAAATAAAAAATGTTTGCACATGATTCGGTGTTATAGATAAAGAAATATCAATAAACCGATACATAAAACTAGGGAAATAAAGCATAGCTACTGGCTACAGTTGGATTTTGACCATAATATATAAGCAAGAAGCAACAGCTTGTGAGAAGTAAAAGGTTTTGCAACTAAAATATTTGCATAAAGGTCAACTGGATGACTGGAAAATCAGACTCTAAAAATGTGCTTGTTAATCCTCCCTTTCACATTTGCCAAATAAAGACAAAAACACAGCTCTGCATAAAATATAAAACCATAAAACACTAATAGGCTTATGGGTGTTTTCGCAGAACAATGGGCTTATGATTCTCCCTATGTATCCCCTTTTCAGGATGGCAACAGTGAAAGAACTTCATGGAAGTGTGCTTTATTAGTTGAGTACAGCATTTTTTCACATGGGAATAAAATAAGAATTTACTCACCGGTAATTCTATTTCTCGTAGTCCGTAGTGGATGCTGGGAACTCCGTAAGGACCATGGGGAATAGCGGGCTCCGAAGGAGGCTGGGCACTCTAGAAAGATTTATGACTACCTGGTGTGCACTGGCTCCTCCCACTATGACTCTTCTCCAAGCCTCAGTTAGGACACTGTGCCCGGACGAGCTGACATAATAAGGAAGGATTTAGAATCCCGGGTAAGACTCTTACCAGCCACACCAATCACACCGTACAACTCGTGATACTATATCCAGTTTGACAGTATGAAAACAACTGAGCCTCTCAACAGATGGCTCAACAATAACCCTTAGTTAACAATAACTATGTACAAGTATTGCAGACAATCCGCACTTGGGATGGGCGCCCAGCATCCACTACGGACTACGAGAAATAGAATTACCGGTGAGTAAATTCTTATTTTCTCTGACGTCCTAGTGGATGCTGGGAACTCCGTAAGGACCATGGGGATTATACCAAAGCTCCCAAACGGGCGGGAGAGTGCGGATGACTCTGCAGCACCGAATGAGAGAACTCCAGGTCCTCCTCAGCCAGGGTATCAAATTTGTAGAATTTTGCAAACGTGTTTGCCCCTGACCAAGTAGCTGCTCGGCCATGTTGTAAAGCCGAGACCCCTCGGGCAGCCGCCCAAGATGAGCCCACCTTCCTTGTGGAAAGGGCATTCACAGATTTTGGCTGTGGCAAGCCTGCCACAGAATGTGCAAGCTGAATTGTACTACAAATCCAGCGAGCAATAGACTGCTTAGAAGCAGGCGCACCCAGCTTGTTGGGTGCATACAGGATAAACAACGAGTCAGATTTTCTGACTCCAGCCGTCCTGGAAACATATATTTTCAGGGCCCTGACAACGTCTAGCAACTTGGAGTCCTCCAAATCCTTAGTAGCCGCAGGCACCACAATAGGCTGGTTCAGGTGAAACGCTGACACCACCTTAGGGAGAAACTGGGGACGAGTCCTCAATTCTGCCCTATCCATATGGAAAATCAGATAAGGGCTTTTACATGATAAAGCCGCCAATTCTGACACTCGCCTGGCTGAAGCCAAGGCCAATAACATGACCACTTTCCACGTGAGATATTTCAGATCCACGGTTTTTAGTGGCTCAAACCAATGTGATTTTAAGAAACTCAACATCACGTTGAGATCCCAAGGTGCCACAGGAGGCACAAATGGGGGCTGAATATGCAGCACTACTTTCACAAATGTCTGAACTTCAGGTACTGAAGCTAGTTCTTTTTGAAAGAAAATCGACAGAGCCGAGATCTGTACTTTAATGGAGCCTAGTTTTAGGCCCATATTCACTCCTGCTTGCAGGAAATGCAGAAATCGACCTAGTTGAAATTCCTCTGTTGGGGCCTTTTTGGCCTCGCACCATGCAACATATTTCCGCCATATGCGGTGATAATGCTTTGCCGTAACATCTTTCCTGGCCTTAATAAGCGTAGGAATGACTTCTTCCGGAATACCCTTTTCCTTTAGGATCCGGTGTTCAACCGCCATGCTGTCAAACGCAGCCGCGGTAAGTCTTGGAACAGACAGGGCCCCTGCTGTAGCAGGTCCTGTCTGAGCGGTAGAGGCCACGGGTCCTCTGAGAGCATCTCTTGAAGTTCCGGGTACCACGCTCGTCTTGGCCAATCCGGAACCACGAGAATTGTGTTTACTCCTCGCTTTCTTATTATTCTCAATACCTTTGGTATGAGAGGCAGAGGAGGGAACACATAAACCGACTGGTACACCCACGGTGTCACTAGAGCGTCTACAGCTATCGCCTGAGGGTCCCTTGACCTGGCGCAATATCTTTTTAACTTTTTGTTGAGGCGGGACGCCATCATGTCCACCTGTGGTTTTTCCCAACGGTTTACCAGCATCTGGAAGACTTCTGGATGAAGTCCCCACTCTCCCGGGTGGAGGTCGTGTCTGCTGAGGAAGTCTGCTTCCCAGTTGTCCACTCCCGGAATGAACACTGCTGACAGTGCTAGTACATGAGTCTCCGCCCATCGGAGAATTCTTGTGGCTTCCGCCATCGCCATCCTGCTTCTTGTGCCGCCCTGTCGATTTACATGGGCGACTGCCGTGATGTTGTCTGACTCGATCAGCACCGGCTGGTGTAGGACCAGGGATTTTGCTTGACTTAGGGCACTGTAGATGGCCCTTAGTTCCAGAATATTTATGTGTAGGGAAGTCTCCTGACTTGTCCATCGTCCTTGGAAGTTTCTTCCCTGTGTGACTGCCCCCCAGCCTCGAAGGCTGGCATCCGTGGTCACCAGGACCCAGTCCTGTATGCTGAACCTGCGGCCCTCTAGAAGATGGGCACTCTGCAGCCACCACAGTAGCGACACCCTGGTTCTTGGAGACAGGGTTATCAAGCGATGCATCTGAAGATGCGATCCGGACCACTGGTCCAACAGGTCCCACTGAAAGATTCTGGCATGGAACCTGCCGAAGGGAATTGCTTCGTAAGAAGCCACCATCTTTCCCAGGACCCGCGTGCAGCGATGCACTGATACCTGTTTTGGTTTCAGGAGGTCTCTGACTAGAGATGACAACTCCCTGGCTTTCTCCTCCGGGAGAAACTCTTTTTTCTGGACTGTATCCAGAATCATTCCCAGGAACAGTAGTCGTGTCGTCGGAACCAGCTGTGACTTTGGGATATTCAGAATCCAGCCGTGCTGGTGCAGCACCTCCTGAGATAGTGCTACTCCCACCAACAACTGTTCCTTGGACCTCGCTTTTATCAGGAGATCGTCCAAGTACGGGATAATTAAAACTCCCTTTTTTCGAAGGAGTATCATCATTTCCGCCATCACCTTGGTAAATACCCTCGGTGCCGTGGACAGTCCAAACGGCAGCGTCTGGAATTGGTAATGGCAATCCTGTACCACAAATCTGAGGTACTCCTGGTGAGGATGGTAAATGGGGACATGCAAGTAAGCATCCTTGATGTCCAGGGATACCATGTAATCCCCCTCTTCCAGGCTCGCAATAACCGCCCTGAGCGATTCCATCTTGAACTTGAATTTTTTTATGCAAGGATTTCAAATTTAAAATGGGTCTCACCGAACCGTCCGGTTTCGGTACCACAAATAGTGTGGAATAGTAACCCCGGCCTTGTTGAAGTAGGGGTACCTTGATTATCACCTGCTGGGAATACAGCTTGTGAATTGCCGCTAGCACCGCCTCCCTGTCTGAGGGAGCAATCGGTAAGGCAGATTTTAGGAACCGGTGGGGTGGAGACGCCTCGAATTCCAGTTTGTACCCCTGAGATACTATTTGAAGGATCCAGGGATCCACCTGTGAGCGAGCCCACTGATCGCTGAAATTCTTGAGGCGGCCCCCCACCGTACCAGGCTCCGCCTGTGGAGCCCCACCGTCATGCGGCGGACTTGGAAGAAGAAGCGGGGGAGGACTTTTGCTCCTGGGAACCTGCTGTTTGTTGCAGCCTTTTTCCCCTACCTCTGCCTCTGGATAGAAAGGATCCGCCTTTTCCACGCCTGTTTTTCTGGGTCCGAAAGGACTGAACCTGATAAAACGGTGCCTTCTTAGGCTGTGAGGGGACATGGGGTAAAAATGCTGACTTCCCAGACGTTGCTGTGGAAACTAGGTCCGAGAGACCATCCCCAAATAATTCCTCACCTTTATATGGCAACACTTCCATGTGCCTTTTAGAATCTGCATCTCCTTTCCACTGGCGAGTCCATAAGCCTCTCCTAGCAGAAATGGACAATGCACTAACTTTAGATGCCAGTCGGCAGATTTCCCTCTGTGCATCTCTCATATATAAGACTGAGTCTTTTATATGGTCTATGGTTAACAGGATCGTGTCTCTGTCTAATGTGTCAATATTTTCTGACAGTTTATCTGACCACGCAGCGGCAGCACTGCACATCCAAGCTGACGCAATAGCTGGCCTAAGTATAATGCCTGAGTGTGTATATACAGACTTCAGGATCGCCTCCTGCTTTCTATCAGCAGGTTCCTTGAGGGCGGCCGTATCCGGAGACGGTAGTGCCACCTTTTTTGATAAACGTGTGAGTGCTTTAGCCACCCTAGGAGGTGTTTCCCAACGTGACCTATCCTCTGGCGGGAAAGGGAACGCCATTAGTACCTTCTTAGGAATTACCAATTTTTTATCAGGGAAAGCCCACGCTTCTTCACACACTTCATTTAATTCATCTGATGGGGGAAAAACTATGGGTAGTTTTTTCTCCCCAAACATAATACCCTTTTTAGTGGTACCTGTATTTATATCAGAAATGTGTAACACCTCTTTCATTGCCTCAATCATGCAGTGAATGGCCTTAGTGGGCATCAGATTAGACTCATCGTCGTCGACACTGGTGTCAGTATCAGTGTCGACATCTGGGTCTGCGGTCTGAGGTAGCGGGCGTTTTAGAGCCCCTGATGACCTGTGCGACGCCTGGACAGGCACGAGCTGAGAAGTCGGCTGTCCCACATTAGGCATGTCGTCAAATTTCTTATGTAAGGAGTCTATACGTGCACTCATTTCTTTCCATAAGTTCAACCATTCAGGTGTCTGCCCCGCAGGGGGTGACATCCCTTCTAAAGGCATCTGCTCCGTCTCCACATCATTATCCTCATCAAACATGTCGACACAGCCGTACCGACACACCGCACACACACAAGGAATGCTCCACAGAGGACAGGACCCACAAAAGCCCTTTGGGGGGACAGAGTGAGAGTATGCCAGCACACACCAGAGCGCTATATAATGCAGGGACTAACTGAGTTATGTCCCCTATAGCTGCTTTTTCTATATAATTATATACAGCGCCTAAATTTAGTGCCCCCCCTCTCTTTTTTTACCCTTTTCTGTAGTGTAGACTGCAGGGGAGAGCCAGGGAGCTTCCTTCCAGTGGATCTGTGAAGGAGAAATGGCGCCAGTGTGCTGCAGGAGATAGCTCCGCCCCTTTTCCGCGGCCTATTCTCCCGCTTTTGTCTGGATTCTGGCAGGGGTATTTTCCACATATATAGCCTCTAGGGCTATATATTGTGGTATTTTTGCCAGCCAAGGTGTTATAATTGCTTCTCAGGGCGCCCCCCCCCCCCCAGCGCCCTGCACTTTCAGTGACCGGAGTGTGAAGTGTGTGTGAGGAGCAATGGCGCACAGCTGCAGTGCTGTGCGCTACCTTGGAGAAGACTGATGTCTTCTGCCGCCGATTTTCCGGACCTCTTCTTGCTTCTGGCTCTGTAAGGGGGACGGCGGCGCGGCTCCGGGACCGAACACCAAGGACTGGGCCTGCGGTCGATCCCTCTGGAGCTAATGGTGTCCAGTAGCCTAAGAAGCCCAATCAGGCTGCAAGCAGGCGAGTTCGCTTCTTCTCCCCTTAGTCCCTCACTGCAGTGAGCCTGTTGCCAGCAGGTCTCACTGAAAATAAAAAACCTAATCTATACTTTCTTTCTAAGGGCTCAGGAGAGCCCCTAGTGTGCATCCAACCTCGGCCGGGCACAAAATCTAACTGAGGCTTGGAGGAGGGTCATAGTGGGAGGAGCCAGTGCACACCAGGTAGTCATAAATCTTTCTAGAGTGCCCAGCCTCCTTCGAAGCCCGCTATTCCCCATGGTCCTTACGGAGTTCCCAGCATCCACTAGGACGTCAGAGAAATATATGTATTTTCTATTTTTACACTTTATTTTATTTTTGTGCTAACGGTGAGGGAAAAGCAAGCTAAGACCTTTAATTTTATACTGATAATGTTCTCTCTGTCTCCCCTTTCCTTCCCTATGTGTTTGACAGGTTTGAAAGCTTTCCCCTGTAAGTACTTCAGCCACGTGACTGACTCCCCCACCATCTCCTCCTCTGAGTGTGACAGCCTCTTGCTCTGTTTCCCACAACCTCCCTTGTGACAGACTTTCCCTTTCCCTTTCATCAGCATCACAGGTATTGCTACTGCAGGTTGAAGGTTTTGCCACTGATGGTGGACAACCAATGATCCTCTGCCACCAAGGTGCAAGAGGCAGAAATGTATTGGGTGTTTTTTTCCCCTGGGTACAGGGGTACAGACCTTAGCCACGGACCTACCTCTAAGCCCCGCACCCTTCAGTGATTTGCCTGCTGTCTGCCTACTCCGCTGCAGGAATGTCATGGATGAGTGCAAACAATTGATTAGTTCATGCCATTGATGTTAAACACAGATGGCATCATCAATGATTTACCTACCGATGGCCATCTCTTCCCCATCAGTGTGTCACATTCTCCACTTTTGTCTTATTCCCATCTCCTGTGTGCAATAGCGTGGCCATTATCCCCTTCTAACGGCTCATTGTCTGACAACTTCCATTTCCATCACAGCAAGTCACACACGGGGCAACAATTCTGTTGACACGTTCACACTATCAGACAGCAACCAGACAAACGAGATATCATACTACTGTTCATAGCTCCGGAGTCTTACTTAAGGCCCGTATTCACGGGCAGATGTGGGAGAGATGTGTGCTGAGCATGCGGGGGGAGACGTGGGGGGGGGGTTGCTTATTTCACCCAGCAGGTGAAATGAGCGACCTGCTAACTTGGCCAATCTAGCACCATCGATAACAATGCGTGGGGCTGTGCATCGCTATCGCTGTGAGGGGTACACACGGAGTGATTGCTGCTTAAAATCTAAGCAATCTAGTCAGATTGCTTAGATTATCGCTCCGTGAGTACCCCCCTTCACTGGAAGAAGGTAATTGTGTGAAAGCTTTAAAGATTTGGGTGCATTGGTGTTAGCTATTTAATGATGTGGTGGAGACTATTTAATAGTTTAGTCAAGGTGGTGTGATATTAGTGTATTAGAATGCTTAATATTTGTAGACACTCCCTTACTACCATGTGTAAGCCTGAATCTTCAGTGATGGTCCCTAGGACCAGGGGGATGCTAGGAAGTGGGTGGTCCAGTGTGCAGTGTGTCTGGAGTTAGTGATGGAATAAACAGCACAGCAGTGAACTCACATGTCTCTGTGTCCTGATGACTGGATTTACAAACATATGAACAAAACATGGTGTCAGAAGAATTTTAACTTGGACTGTTAGTGCTCTCAGAGTTTGAAAGAATCTTGCAGCAGTCTGTAAGCCTGTGATACTCGGTGTCTGCAAAGCCTGCCGTGTGCTCCTCTCTTCAAACAGTGAGTAACCATGGATAAACTAGCTCCTCCAACCGGCATGCTGATGTCTGGTAACTTGTCTGAAAACTGGAAAAGATTTAAGCAAAGGTTTAATATATATCTTGCTGCATGTGGAGCTGATACAGAGGCTGGCAAAACGAAGGCATCCATTTTCCTCCATGTGATAGGAGAGGATGTGCTGGACATTTATAACAGTTTTCAGTTTGATGAGGGGCAGAATATGGTGCTATCTTCTATAATGCAAAAGTTTGAAGATTATTTTGTGCCAAGGAAAAATGTGACATATGAAAGATATAAGTTTTTCATATGTGATCAGAAGTCTGTAGATGGATTTGATCAGTATGTTACAGAGCTGCAATCACTCAGTAAAACCTGTGAGTTTGGTGATTTAAAGGATTCACTGATTAGAGATCGTATTGTCTGTGGAATACCTGATAATGGACTCAGAGAGAGATTGCTGAGAGAGCAAGACCTAACACTAGAAAAGGCAGTGACTATGTGCAGATCTGCAGAAATAACTAGATTTCAAGCCAAAAAGTTACACAATGAAAGTGTTGAAAGATATCATTCTGAAAGGTTGGCAAGCAGAAAAACATGCGTGCCCGCTGTCTATCCATGATTATTGGATGTACCGCAGTGACCTTACAGTTGTCGATGGTATTACTTACAAAGGCAATAGGTTTGTCATACCTGCACGACTAAGAAAAACTATGCTGTGCAAAATACATGAAGGCCACTTAGGAGAAGAAAAATGTAAGCGGAGAAGTTATGTATTGGCCAAGAATGAACCAAGACATAGCACAGACTACAGCTACATGTGAATTATGTCTTACGTATAGACCGAAACAACGAGTCGAGCCACTGAGTCCTCACGCAGTGCCAGAGAGACTGTACCAGAAAGTTGGCGCAGATTTGTTTGATTGTAATGGGAAAACGTACATTGTCGTGACTGATTATTACTCTAACTACCCTGAGGTGAAGACACTACATACAACTACAAGTATAGCCGTAATCAATTGCATGAAGTCAATCTTTGCAAGGCATGGTGTTCCTATGGAAGTGTTCACTGACAATGGTCCTCGGTTTTCCAGTGCTGAATTTAGACAATTTGCTGATGAGTGGGAATTTGTCCATACTACGTCAAGTCCCCACTATCCACGCTCAAATGGGTTGGTGGAAAGTTCAGTAAAAACTGTAAAGAGTCTCATAAAAAAAGCTCAAGAAGGTAAAGAAGATTTCTACAAAAGTCTTTTAATCTACCGC
The DNA here is from genome assembly GCF_028390025.1 of Pseudophryne corroboree. NCBI lineage: Eukaryota > Metazoa > Chordata > Amphibia > Anura > Myobatrachidae > Pseudophryne > Pseudophryne corroboree. Next base: position 448,983,294 of record NC_086447.1, read on the forward strand.
AGTACATCTTTACAGAATGGACTTTCTCCTGCACAAATGCTGATGGGAAGGAGGATTAGAGCAAATCTCCCGATACATGATGAACTGCTTAATACACATAACTCAGCGTTGGTCAGACTGAGTAAGGAACGTCAACAGGCAAAACAGAAACTGTTCCATGACAGGCGAGCAAAAAGCTTATCTGATCTAAAATCGGGTGACCAAGTCCGTCTCAGAGATCACGAGAAAGGTATTTGGGGGCAGAAAGGTATTGTGCAAGCACAAGTAGCACCAAGATCTTATACGATACGTACAGAGCGTGGAACGGAAGTAAGAAGAAATCGGGTGGATTTAAGATCTCAACCTAACCATAATGAAGACAACATGACTGAAGAATACCCTTCATCTGACATATATGATGATCCTGATAATGGTGAACAAACCACGATTCTTGAAAGGTCCAACATGGTCGATGAAACACAGACTGTGTATGAAAGACCCAAAAGGGAAATACGCAGACCTGAGAGACTCATTGAAATGTGTTAGATGATGTTCTTAATATGACGTTGTTAATTGTTGCATTGAAGCGTATAGGGCTTATCTTTAAAGAAAAGAGGATGTGATGTTAGTGTATTAGAATGCTTAATATTTGTAGACACTCCCTTACTAACATGTGTAAGCCTGAATCTTCAGTGATGGTCCCTAGGACCAGGGGGATGCTGGGAAGTCGGTGGTCCAGTGTGCAGTGTGTCTGGAGTTGGTGATGGAATAAACAGCACAGCAGCGAACTCACATGTCTCTCTGTCCTGATGACTGGATTTAAAAACATATGAACAAAACAGGTGGTGCTTATTAGTTTAAAATCATGTAATAATAATTGAATGATTAAGTTATAAAGTGCTTTTAAGTGAATGTGGTCTGAGTGGGAGAAGGGCTACTAGTCCTAAATTAAAATACCGAACCCCTGATCTGCATCAATCTCAACATGCCACAAGATAACCATGTATGGATGGTGTAATGGTTAGCATTACTGCCTCACAGCACTGAGGTCATGGAGTTTGTATATTCTCCCCGTACTTGTGTGGATTTCCTCCGGGTACTCCGGTTTTCTCCCACAATCCAAAAATACACTGCTCAAAAAAATAAAGGGAACACTAAAATAACGCATACTAGATCTGAATGAATGAAATATTCTTATTAAATACTTTGTTCTTTACATAGTTGAATGTGCTGACAACAAAATCACACAAAAACTGTCAATGGAAATCAAATTTATTAACCCATGGAGGTCTGGATTTGGAGTCACACTCAGAATTAAAGTGGAAAAACACTACAGGCTGATCCAACTTTGATGTAATGTCCTTAAAACAAGTCAAAATGTTTTGTGCTGGAGGGACACGGAGGGCGCAGCGCGCGCCTCTCCTGTGTCCCTCCTGGGTCTGTTAAAGGAAGTGCTGGTTCGTGAGCCAATCAGAGCTCACGAATGGCACTTCCTTTATTAGACCCGCCGGAGACCCAGGAGAGGCGCACGCTGTGCCCTCCGTGTCCCTCCTTACAGCAGCGGAGGGTTAGTGAGAGCAGATTGACATGCGGACGCTCGTCCGCATGTCAATCTGCGCTAAAGCAGTGATGGCGCCCCCGCAGCCCCTCGCCCCCAAGCCACCGCGAGGGCTGCAGGGGCAGTAGTTACGCCACTGCACAAGGCTATTAACCATACTACACCAACATACATCTCTTTGCTTATCTCAAAATATCTCCCACCCCGGCCCCTTCGCTCTTCACAAGATCTACACCCATTACTTGCTCCCATGCACGATTGCAGGACTTTCTTCAGGCTGCACCCACTCTGTGGAATGTACAATAAGACTCTCCTCTAGCCTCCAAACCTTCAAGCGTTTCGTGAAAACTCTTCTATTCAGACAAGCTTATCAAATTCCAGAACCACTCACATTACCTTCATAGCTTTCCTATCCAATTATATCCCCACTGTACAGTCCACACTTTCCTCCACATATTTTCTCTTTCTTGACTTTCCCTTCCTCCTACCCTGGTTCATCATTGCTGTGATGTGATATCATGCAGCCCACCAAGAACCTTTGCAATCTGGTGGACAACTATGCAATAGATAGCACCTATTCTTGTGTATTAATGCCTATTTTCCCATGGACTGTAAGCTTGCGAGCAGGGCCTTCCTACCTCTGTGACTGATTGTTATTACCCAGTTTTGTCTTATCATTGTGTCCAGTTGTAAAGTGCAATGGAATTTGCTGCGCTATATAGGAAACTGTTAAATAATAAATAATGAAAATATATAACTGTACTAGGCCAGTATGTAGCATATTTTTGTATATTGTAATACATATAGATCTCCATACGTATTAAATAGTTCAACAGCAGATACTGTCTGGGCCGTGTTAACAGCAGTGTAGGCCCCTGGACAAAGCAATGCACTGGGGCATCTACCCGTCCTTCACAGCAGGGGTGAGGGGTGCTAACAGGGGCAGCTCTGATGTCCCGCGGGCGGTAGGGGATGTTCCATCTTCCGCTCACTCAACATGTAGGACCTGGAACAGTCATTTCTGCTAATTACTCATTTACTAGACAGATGGAGGGAGATGGGGTGAGAGGGAGAACACTAAACTGTATAAGGGGGCATTGGGCTGTAAAAAGGGTCCCCAGAACATGACTTCCAAGGTGGTAGGGGGTGTTTAATACGCAGGGGAGGGGTGGATCGTGGAGTGGGCTTAATATTCATCATTTTCTTGTGTGACGACAACTTACTTGACTGCAGATGGCTCCAGATCCTGGAAATAGATTTCTTCGCTTTCAATGGGATAATAAAACTAGAGAGTGCCATCTTTCACAAGGCACTAGGGACTTGGCAATCAGAGTTCAGATGCCAGAGCAATTCACCGATACCAGACGTGTGGAGCTGGAACAGGGACCAGCTACTGGAAAGCTGATATCTCTGGTTCTGGGCATAGTAGCGACTAGCTGCCAGTGTCCACTGAAAGGGGAGAGTCCCAGCTTTGGAGTGTACCCTCAGAAAAACGCTAAGTCAGACAGAAGTCTTGATATTTGGCTGGGAAGATGGGGACCACTGCTGTGAAGACGATATCTCTGGTACCCTAGGGTCGATCTTCATAATCTGGTACCCCATGAAAAGGGCACCCTCAGCTATATCAGCTTGGGGCCCTCATACTCCTGGGGCCCATGGGCAAGTGCCCACTGAACCCATATGAAAAGGTGGCCCTGGATACTGTGGCTGGGATGTAATGAAGTCCGACTGACTTTTATTTAAAGGGACAATCATTTACAAGGCTAAACCATGTTTTGTACGTGATTGCACCTTTAAAAAAATGTCAAGAGTTCAGCCTGCATCCTGCACGGCTACCTAACTCAGACTTCATTAAATCCTGTCCTGTATCTGATATCTGCTGTGGTCCCATGGCACAATAGTCCAATATGTAGACCTATGGGGCTGCAATGTGCCCTCATGCACCAAGTTCTACAAAGTGCTATTGATAGATGATGTTGGCTATAGAAGCCTACTGCCATGCACAGACTGAAGGTGGAACATGTGAGTTTCAAGTGCTGGGTCTGAAACCTGGAAGTGATTTATAAACTGAGACAGCTCTATTTCGAAAGAGCTGTCCAAGCAAGAAAGTAATAATGCAAACTGGTGATAATAATTGCTAATATGCTTGTGGAGACAGGGGAGATGATTGTTATATATTTGCAATAAATGATCCATTTTCCCCTTAGTGAGATATAAACACTTCTATAAAATAAATAATCACACACATTGCAGTAAATGGGAATACACACCATTACTGGATCTCTCATCAATTGATGCTCTTATTCCGCCACCATTAATGATACAAAGGGAAACATGGTTCCAAACAACTTCATCAGGATTTCGAATATTGTTAGAAATCTGAGATAAGGAAAGAAAACCAAAAATCAAGAGAACCACACATACATAGCATATGTTTAAAAATACTGAAAGACTTTGGCTAAATGTTTCATATAAAGATGTTCTACCCCAAGTGCTTATGGATTACGGTTATGTTTCATATATGTTGCAAAAACTTAACAAGTGACAACTCTTGAAAGTGAAAGATTGAAATTGAGCACTTAGATTTTCTCCAAGCACACAAAAAAAAAAATTCAGATAAAATTAAAGCTCATTTTTGGAATAAATTGAATTTAATACGCAGGATTTGGTAACTGGTGTCAGAGGTAACTAGTCTAATGAGTCTGCATTGAAAGCAAAGCAATAAAGCAAGTCTGTGACTACTGTGTGTACCGAATAAAACACTGGGGATTTTGTCATATTTTGATTGTAACATTCAAGCTAGCAGCCAAACATCAAGAGGATGGTATCGGAATCCTGGGTGTCGGAATCCCGACAATAAGAATGCCGACAGTGGCATCCTGATGTTCAGAATCTCGATGGATCCTGGTAAGTATTTTAACCCTATGCCTACCCCTAACCCAAAGCCAACCCTCCAGCAGCCTAACCTAAACCTTCCCCTGCCACAGCCTAACCCTAACCCCCCCCTCTCCCTTCAGCCTAACCCTAACCATCATACTCCTCACAGCTTACAGGACAATGATACCTGAAGTAATAAGGTGCTTGTTGCAGGTGAACACAGCCAGGCGATGGTTAACTGCTGGAAAACAAACAGGTGCTGGGTGTGCACTGTGATTAAAAGCAGAGTACTGACAGCATGAACCTAGCTGCAGAGAGACCTGCTGGATGACCTATGTGACTAGGCTGCAGACTGTAGTAACACACAGTGGCTAAGCTGTAACTACAGAATAGGTTCAGGTGTACTGGAAATGCTGCAGACTTGCAGCATGGCTGGAGTGAATGTACTTTGCTGTTGATAACCACTGACACAGACTGGATGTACACAGAACCAGAGCTGGCAGGGTATATTCACAGAGACTTTACAGGAGCCTGGACATGGATCAGGACAAGACACAAGAATAACTGAAGGTCCACAGCAAGACAAGAACGCAGAGCAGGAATGGACACTGGATAACCGGTACAAAACAGAATCCAACAAGGCACGGGTGCAGGACCGGCAGGGACAGTACACTGAGGATTGAAGCAGGATACAAGGATGCAGGAACACAATGACAGGTCAACATGACACAGGAACAGACAGGCAGACTGGGAAATGTACAGGGTACAGACAGGAAATAGTTGCAGTGGCGATTCATAACAGTTAATATATGAATGTAGGACATTTTATCTGTAATATACTGAAATATAACTCTATATTACTGTGTCAAAATATTATTAACCCTAACCAGGGTTACACTAGGTATTGCTTTAAAAAAGGTCACTGAAGAATATGATGACACTTTGTGGTATATTTACTAAGATGCAGGTATATTTACTAAGGTGCGGCCCATAGCAACCAATCAGATCCTACTTATCATTTATCTAGCACAGTGGTTCTCAAACTCGGTCCTCAGGACCCCACACAGTGCATGTTTTGCAGGTAACCCAGCAGATGCACAGGTGTATTAATTAATCACTGACACATTTTAAAAGGTCCACAGGTGGAGCTAATTATGTCACTTGCGATTCTGTGGGGAGACCTGCAAAACATGCACTGTGTGGGGTCCTGAGGACCGACTTTGAGAACCTGTGATCTAGCACCTTCTAGAAGATAGCTAGAATCTGACTGGTTGCTATGGGCAATATCTCCACTTCTATAAACCTGTACCTCAGTAAATATACCCCTATGTGTGTCTTTGAGTATATGATTAGCATTTATAGAGCTGTGCTTCTCAAATCCTTGGAACACACTAAGGGGGAATTCAATTAGCTGTGGTAAATTACTGCAGCTAATTGATCTCTGGGGGGTAATTCAATTGAAGCTGATAGCCCAGAGGCAGGAGAAACAAAATCCCTGATAAGTGCTGTCTTTTCACGGCTGAGATCGCAAAAACACATGGAACTTATCCCGGTTCCGAGTGTTTACGCACAAAAATGGGTACTAATTGAATTGCCCAAAAAAATACAGACAAAATTTTTTTTTGCGAAAAGCCTGTCTTTTTTTGCAGAAAAATTTACTGCAACTAATTAAATTCCCAGAGTGCCTGTTTCCCAGGTCTCCTCACAGACTCACAAGTGAAAAAATTACAACCACCTGTGGACCTTTTAAAAAGTGTCAATCAGTAATAAATACACCTCTGCTCCAGCAAAGAGATATGGAAAACATGCACTGTTAGTGTGTCCCGAGGACCGGATTTGAGAAGCACTGTAGAATAAGACATTAGAGCAGTGGTTCCCAAACTTTTTTTAATCACGGCGCCCTAGAGTATCAGAAAAAATTTTTTTCACGGCACCCCCTAGGCTAAAAGTTTCTATGAGAATTTTAGAAAACAATAAATAAATTATGTTTATGTGTTATCCTTAGTTTCTTTAGTGTGTTGCAGGACAATATTTGCTTCTGTTTGTCCTCCTATTTTATAATTTGCAGCCACAAGCACTAGTTTTGTCAATTACTTTGACCAAAAATAGTTTTGATTGGTCCTGGACCACTAATCCAAGGCACCCCCGCTAGTGTTCTGAGGCACCCCAGGGTGCCTAGGCACACAGTTTGGGAACCACTGCATTAGAGTATTACGTGTGTATGGCCTGGACACCGTAAAAGGATTTCTATGGATCTAGTAATTTCTAGCTCTGAGTTTAGGACCTTATTCAGCACTGTCGAAGTCAAAAAAATATTACATAAAGAGAACATACAAACTACACACATTTAAGTCGCTATACTTGCAAATATGCGCAGCGAGCACAGCAATATATGGTAACACACGCATTTACACGGACATGCCACAGAGATGGATTCGACACTTATTTCATACAGTACATAATTATAATAATAGCAAGCGCCAGACATCATACTGATTTAAAATTATCTAATGAATAAATGTCATGAATGTGTGTTATTTGAACGAAGCAAAATAGACCGGTCATGTTTACTATTGAAGCAACCAGATTGATGTGTAGATTCATTTGATACTTGTTGTGAAATTGTGGGACATTGCAGCGGATAGTTATGATTAGATGTATGGAAGCTGGGATCACTTTTATTAGAACAATAGATATTCCAAACAGGAAACTCAGGCCAGCCCTTTGGATGTCTTCAAGGCTGAATCTGATTACCATATACAAAGGAACTGGTGACTCATCATGAGTCCCCTCCCCCAGAAACTAGATGAGACATAAGCTGACCACACAGGAGGTCAGCTTTCTTTTTGGTCTCAGAGGATGATGGAGGAGTTGCTGGCAGTTCAGTTCCTGTATTTATTTACAGAGAGAGGGAGACATAAGCTGCATTGGAGGGAATGGTAATTGTATCGCTGGCATGTAACTGAAACTGTATGTAATGGCATATAACTGTATGTAATTGTATGTTCTAACTGCTTACTGTGTGAGTGTAACCATGTAACTATAGGTATACTGTACTTTGTAATATATATTGAATCCATATCCTTTTTAATAACAAATATATACATCAATGAGCTTTGGAACTCAGATAATGTGTGGGTGTATTGTTTTCTCTTATGGGATGCAGTGTTTTGCGGTGTATAGCGCACATTCATGGGATATGGTAATAAGAGGTGCAGGCGTTTACAATATATATTAGAGCGGGCATTTTAAATATTTGTGAGAAATCAATTTGGCATTCTTAGATGGGGGCTGGTCCGCGATATCACGTTCTTGATGATGCACTGTACATTGACCGGCTCCAATGGACGCATTGAGAAGCTAATGAAAATAACATCCACGTTAATGTATTGTTGTGGTATCAGTAAGCCGCTGATATGAAATTCAAGGGACAATGCGTTTCTCATAATATTTAAGATGCTAAAATGTATTTTTATTGTTGCAAAACAAGGTTCAAATAAGTCATATTGTGTTTGACTCAGATTGGATTGTTTATCTGTTAAGTAGGGTTAAAAGTACATTTAAAAGTTGCTGCATAGCCTTGATATAGTTTTTATTTTTAACTCAGGCCTAAAATAATCTGGTGCTTGTATGATGTGTGATTTATTTGTGACAAAGGAAGCCGCATGGTCTGTCCTCCATTTTGGACTAGCCACATGGCCTGTCCACCATTTTATGTAATCCTCATGGATGTGGAAAGGGGAGGAGCAGCGGCCATTTTGGGAGGGTCATTTTCTGAATAGCTGATTTTCACTGATCAGAATAATCAGCTCTCCTTGGTCACATCAATCACCATTTATGAGTTACCAATGCATTTATTTAACCCACGCCATAGTCAATTACAAATAGTTTCAGCTGGGCCTAGTGAGCGTTAATAGATGAATACTTAGTGTAAGAATTACACACAGATATAAAAACAGTTTTTTTTTCTTTTACCTCTAGGATTCAGTTAACTCTGCTTGCTAGTTTAGGATAGCCATTGAAATGTTAATTAACCTGTCCCACTACCCTCTTGAACAGGCATATGAGCCTCTGTTGATATGCGAAAATTAGAAGCACTGAATGGGTAAATGAGTCTCAGGAGACCAGTGAATGGTACATATATATAATTATTATAATTATGTGTATATTTATATCAGTATATGTTCTGCAAGATAGCTATCCAATCTGAATCATATCATTTAAATTATTGATTATTGCTAGAGTCATTATAGATCTGTGTGAAATAGGATACATTTGTTGCTATATATGTAAATTTATAGGTACATTTGACATAACAGTATTTTAAGGAAGTAAGCGTAAAGACACAAACGCAGGTCTGCATAAAAGTTTATACAGAACAAGTTGTGTCTAGTGGGCAATAGTAATTAGTATTGTTCACATTTATAGAGCTGTGTGATTTATTGCGGACGCAGGGTTTTGTACACGTGTCTGGGGCAAAGTAAAGGACTGCGCATGCAGTGTAAGAGACACGCACGGTCGTGTGTTTGCGCAAAGTGCGTAAGAATGCGGGCGCTAAGTACAAATTATACAATAGTGTCGTTTAGTTCAAAGGTGGGATAGTAGACATTTAATACAATAGCACATAGCGATCAGATTTCAAAAGCGGGTTACTCTAAATTTAGTTTTTAAACTGTATTGCCTCTGGGGTAAAGCTGCCTATCTGAATGAATCCAAATTTTCTGTACAGAAAAGACAAAGTGTACTTGAGCGAGCAAACGTAGGAGTGAGTGGAACTGAACCCCTGGAAGTCGGGTCCCGTGGTACGTCAAGTAAGAGGAGGCTTGGTGGCGTGAAGTGGCTGACTCACGTTAATATAGATTGAAATACGCAAATCGTGAGGTGATTTGTAGAGGAGCGTGATAGTGCATTGTATTGTGAAGTATTGAAGTAAAAAGGTTTTTTTTGGTATAACGCTCCGGACTGAGTGTTCCAGTTTGTACAACGACCCGAGGTCGTACGGCAGATAAGTAACAAGTACCTATATGCTGTGCGATTGGACTGCGCATTTGTGGGTGCGATATATATAGCGCAAATGGATACCCCTTTGCGAGCTGTTGCGTAAAATCGCTGTACCATTAGCGCTGTATAGAGCATACGCAAGTGTGATTTGTGTATAAGGTTATAGGGAGTTTTCGCTGGTCTCTCTCAGGAAAATCTCCAGCGGTGTATATTTACTGGAATAGGTAAGTCACTCCTAAACACTTCCAGTAAATAGAAACTAGATAGGGGCCTCACTGGGTTCGCGGTGGTCACTATTGGAGTGAGTCGTGGTACTCAGCGGAGGAGTGGGTGAAAGCGCTCTGAGAACTTTCACCGTCTATCTGCGGTGTGCATTGGGGATTGCGTAAAAAGGAAAAAGTCCGCGATGGGATCCAATTGCACAAGCAGTGGGCGTTTGGTAACTAGGGTTCAGGTTGAGGTGCCGCGGCCCAAGGGGTCAGCGAGGTTTGTTATGTGTGGTAAATATGGATCACACACGGAAGACTTTTTGTCTGAATGGGTATGTATGACTGACAAAGATAGGGAACCATTCCCTAAAGTGGGCAGCTTTGAACCAGAGGTATTGCAGAACTTAAGGATAAGAATATGTCTGATAAAATCCCAAAAACAAAGGGTCAGACATACACATTGTTTAAACCTGTGACAGCAAGAGGGGTTGGTGAGTTTGATCCTAAGGTATTGCAGGTGGTAAGTTTAACCAAAGTCATATAAGACAAGAATGGAAATATAAGAACTGTTTGAACTTGTAGCAACAATAAATAAGTAGGGGGAAAAAAAAAGAGAATGCAAGTACACCGCCTTATGTAGATGTGGAAGCAGTTACGGCCAGCATACAAACTATAGAAAATAATAAAAATATGAAAAATATGACTGTAACCTATATATGTGCTAATGAATGTTGAAGTTTTATTTAGGAGGAGAAGGTGACCTGATTGTTTTCAGCCATTTCTCATGCACCCAGAGGAGTATCCAACCGGTAAAAGAGGAGCAGTAGCCTGTGGGGGAAGTGGCTGAGACCAGTGGAACAGGTAAGTATGGTATCATTCGTGTACATATATAGTAAAAAAAAAAAAAAAAAATCAAGAAAGTAACGTCAGAAATGGAGAAAAACCTGTCTGCACATTAGTATTTGCCAGTAGGAAAGCGGACAGAGACAAGGTAACCCCTGGGTATTTCTTTCAGTTACCATATAAGAAGTATTCATTCCTAGTAATGCCCCTAGTAAAGATGAACTCGGAAATGTTTGTTGGACCATGTACAGACCCTTAATACGGGATGAGAAGGATTGAATGAAATACTTTGCATGACCTAGAAGCTTGTTCAACTTTTTTTTGTTTCTGTCTTTTGCAGAAATAGATAACTCTCCATCTGGATAAGATCACTGGTAAACACTAATTCGGCAAATGGGAGGTGGCTGTCTCTGTGCAAATGGATGGGCTCAATAAGGCATTGAGTGTCAGGGTGCAGACTTCTTTGCAAAATTGGAAAGGGGTCATAGTAGCTAATCTTAGATAGTGTGCTATTGAACATCACAAGAATAGTGCTAGGCGCAAAGAACAACAGGTGGAGAGGTTGAGGACGGTAAGTATACTGGCACATACAGGAAAGACCCATCAGTCCAAACCCCAGATCCCTAATGGTCAATAATATGTTACACTTGTAGGAAGGAAGGGCATTTTGCCAGAGATTGTAGGAGTAGTAGGACACGTAGTCAATATAGATCCCCTAGTCAGAAAACACAAGCCACATTATTAAACACATAGACGGGACCAAGGGACATATAGTAAGGAATCATAAGCCATATAGAAAACACAGATTCGGTTAATGGGAAGAACAGAATAAATGCAACTTACTAATGTTACATTTCTCTGTTCTAGATGCATGTCCATCACAGGTAGAGGAAATTAACTCACAGATACCGGGTTCCCTATGAACTTAGGATGGACAGGACACTGGATTGATGACTGGGATAGTCCCAGTAGAGATAAGACACACACAAAGTTTTTTTTAAGGAGTAGACCAAGTAGAGAATCACTTCCCCGTAGTGCCCAATCCAGTTGTCAAATTTTTATAAAATCTTCTCCACCTCTACAAACTCATCTGTCACCAACCTCTATTCTGTTTCTCTACAGTTTTCCTCTTCATCTTTTGCGTTCACACAGGATGGTACAATACATGGACCCAAGTACAGTTCAAACTCCACATGCCTAGGTCCTTCAGAGTTCTGCCCGAACCCAGTATATCTCAACTGCACGATAACACCAGCATTACTGCAGTGTGCCTTGTCATGCACAAAGGGTGGAGAATGGGAATACTGGTGAAGGGAAATTTTGTATAGACACTGATATGTCTGTTGGTGAATGGCAAACCTGACATTTTCTTTTTCTTCTTCTTTCTCTCCTCTAGAGATGTTTCTTTTTTCTTTTTGAGTTATGCTCATGGTACTCTACATTGCAAACACACGATAGTTAAATTAAGAAAAAGAAATTGTGTTCCCTGCAGGAAGAGGCAGTCTGGAGGACAAAGGGGTATGGCCAGGAGTCCTCAGGACTGTGGGCAGGTGGACATGGTAAGCCAGTAGCACCTAGAGCATACCTTCCAAGTCTAGCTGAGGTGGCACACGGTCTGACTCATCTAGGCAAAGAGGGTAGGTGCAGGCTGATGAGAGTCTACTGGTGTGCACCAGGATTCTATTCTCATGCAGGTAAGAGAGCAATGACCTGTCTTACTTGCTTGAGGAAGAATATTGGTAAAGCAATACCAACAGAGCCATCCCATATCCCTCCTGCAGACAGATCTGTTCAGGAAATACAAATCGACTTCGTACAGTTAACACCCTTTAGGAATTATTGTTATGTATTGGTGTGCACTGATGTTTTCTCAAACTGGGTAGAGGCATTTCCTGCCACCACGGATGCTGCTGTGTTTACCGCAAAGAAAAATTGCGCAGAAATTTGTGTGTAGATAATGGTACGCCTAGAAGTAGGAGCAAAGCCTGAAATTGTACTATTGTGATCATAGATACTGCCACTAGTATTATGTAGCTTCGGAACCACTCCCAGATCTTCACTCGACGAATCACCCTCTTCGAAATTTGTTTTTGTTTTGGTATTTGTGGTTTTTTTGGGTTGTTTTTGGAAGACAACCTCATGTCATGATTGATCCGCACAATGATCAGAAATACACCAATGAGGTGACAGTACAGTACCTTATTGAGATGAGCCAGCATTTGAGAACTTGACAAAAGAACTTGAAACTGTTGATTGCTGGTATGCCAAATGCTAACTGTCTTGATTGTGAACCAAGAGACTGTGTGATTGTTCTTACGCTCAGGTTGCCTAATAGACAGGTGGGAAGGACCATACCAAGATTTGTTGACAGCACTAAAGGTTGCCGAAAGAAAGACTTGGGTCCACTCGTCCCACTGCAAGAAGGTCGCTGACCTGGAGAGAACTCGTGACAAAGTAGTTTATTGCTCACATTCATCGAGTTTGTGTGTTCAAAGAGCAAGGTGGAGAGCAAAGTGAACTGTGTGTTCAAAGAGCAAGGCGGACAGCAAAGTGAACTGTGTGTTGCAAGTGAACTGTGTATTCAAAGAGCAAGGCAAAGAGATCGCAAAAGTATCACCAGAGACTCTGTTCCGTGAAGACTGAGAGGCGGCACTGTTGGACACTACCTGAGCGTACTAAAGGACTGCAGAAAGACCAGTCATTGTAATTGATTTGTTATGAACAAGAGTTGTTTTGTTCTATTTCTCTTTTCTCTCTTTCCCGCTGACAAACATTTTCTTTCAGGATATTCTATTTTTGCAAGGTTTTTTTATGAGGAGTCGAGTGTGGGACTGGAACTGGTTCTGTAGGAATGAGTGATTTCCTTATAGGATCCCAGGATTAGTCGATCAGTTTGTTAAAGTCAGAGAAAAATCAAAGTTCTAGTAGTTATGGAGTTCAGAGGTAATCAGGAACAGTCAGACAATGGCTATTCACACATTGCAGATAAAGAGCTCATTAATATATGTGGAAGAAAGGTTTATGAGTGGCTCTCCCCGAACTCCGAAGGTTTACGTTATTTAGGAAGGACACTACTTATAACCCTTGTTCAATGATTAAACAGACCTAGCATACGTTCCAGAAATGTAAACAATGTTCAGAAAATGATAGGAATATATAGATCATGAAAATTTTATATGTCACTGTCATGATTTGTTTGTGTCTTCTTCATCTACCCAGCAGAACCTCAATTGAATCCAAACATCAGTGTACAAAGACGTAGGTACATGTATGTGTGAAATGTTCGTCGCAAATCAGACATTATAGGCCAAAGCACTGTCCCAGCATACTCTATAGGTTGAATGTTGTCTCACACCCAACCAGTGGTCCCGTGAACTCCGAGTGCATATAGAGGATGTCTCGTCCTCCTCCCTGTCTTCCCCAAATATAGTCAAGTGTCTGATTTGCAAAATGCATACATACTTGTGTCTAGGTCACCGATTATGGTATGAAATATTTTTTCTTATGTTAATAATTGATGGCAGTTATTGTTTACTGCCAAAGGGTAGACTGTCGAAGTAAAAAAATTTGCATAAAGAGAACATACAAACTATTTAAGGTGCTATACTTGCAAATATGCGCAGCGAGCACAGCAACATATGGAAACATACGCATTTACACGGACATGCCACAAAGATGGATTCGACACTTATTTCATACAGTACATAATTATAATAATAGCAAGCGCCAGACATTATACTGATTTAAAATTATCTAATGAATTAATGTCATGAATGTGTATTATTTGAACAAAGCAAAATAGACCGGTCATGTTTACTATTGAAGCAACCAGATTGATGTGTAGATTCATTTGATACTTGTTGTGAAGTTGTGGGACATTGCAGCGGTTAGTTATGATTAGATGTATGGAAGCTGGGATCACTTTTATTAGAACAATAGATATTCCAAACAGGAAACTCAGGCCAGCCCTTTGGATGTCTTCATGGCTGAATCTGATTACCATATACAAAGGAACTGGTGACTCATCATGAGTCCCCTCCCCCAGAAACTAGATGAGACATAAGCTGACCACACAGGAGGTCAGCTACTTGCTTTTTGGTCTCAGAGGATGATGGAGGAGTTGCTGGCAGTTCAGTTCCTGTATTTATTTACAGAGAGAGGGAGACATAAGCTGCATTGGAGGGAATGGTAATTGTATCGCTGGCATGTAACTGAAACTGTATGTAATGGCATATAACTGTATGTAATTGTATGTTCTAACTGCTTACTGTGTGAGTGTAACCATGTAACTATAGGTATACTGTACTTTGTAATATATATTGAATCCATATCCTTTTTAATAACAAATATATACATCAATGAGCTTTGGAACTCAGATAATGTGTGGGTGTATTGTTTTCTCTTATGGGATGCAGTGTTTTGCGATGTATAGCGCACATTCATGGGATATGGTAATAAGAGGTGCAGGCGTTTACAATATATATTAGAGCAGGCATTTTAAATATTTGTGAGAAAAGAGGATTTTGGTACTCACCGTTAAATCCTTTTCTCCTAGTCCGTAGAGGATGCTGGGGACTCCAAAAGGACCATGGGGTATAGACGGGATCCGCAGGAGCTTGGGCACAGTAAAAAAGACTTAAAACTGGGTGTGAACTGGCTCCTCCCTCTATGCCCCTCCTCCAGACCTCAGTTATAGGAACTGTGCCCAGGAGAGACGGACAGTACAAGGAAAGATTTTTGTTTTAACTAAGGGCTACCAAACTACCAGCCCACACCATAAACATATCGTACAGCTGGAATAACGCCACACCAGATAACAGTATGCATAAAACTCCAGCAACCAGCTGCAACAAACCAATACACAACTCGTGTACAAACTAACTTAACCAGTAAGAAAACACACTGCAAGTAATAGTCCGCACTGGGACGGGCGCCCAGCATCCTCTACGGACTAGGATAAAAGGATTTAACGGTGAGTACCAAAATCCTGTTTTCTCTTACGTCCTAGAGGATGCTGGGGACTCCAAAAGGACCATGGGGATTATACCAAAGCTCCAGAACGGGCGGGAGAGTGCGGACGACTCTGCAGCACTGACTGAGCAAACGCCAGGTCCTCATCGGCCAGGGTATCAAACTTATAGAACCCAGCAAAAGTGTTTGAACCCGACCAAGTAGCCGCTCGGCAAAGCTGTAGCGCCGAGACACCTCGGGCAGCCGCCCAAGATGAGCCCACCTTCCTGGTAGAATGGGCTTTAACCGATTTCGGCACCGGCAGTCCTACCGACAAATGAGCCTGCTGGATCGTACTACAAATCCAGCGTGCAATAGTCTGTTTTGAAGCAGGATGACCAATCTTGTTGGCCGCATACAAAACAAACAACGCTTCAGTTTTCCTAGTAACAGCTGTCCTAGAAACATATACTTTTAACGCTCTTACAACATCCAGAGATTTTGGAATCGCCACCTCTTCCGTAGCTACCGGAACCACAATAGGTTGGTTAATGTGAAATGAAGAAACCACCTTCGGAAGATATTGTTGACGAGTCCTCAATTCCGCCCTATCCGAATGAAAAATCAAGTACGGGCTTTTATGAGATAAAGTTGCCAATTCCGACACTCACCTGGCAGATGCCAGTGCCAAAAGCATAACGACCTTCCAAGTGAGAAATTTCAACTCGACCTTACGCAAAGGTTTAAACCAGGAAGACATGAGAAACCGTAAGACGACATCGAGGTCCCATGGAGCTACAGCAGGTACAAACGGCGGATTGATATGCATTACACCCTTCACAAAGGTCTGAACCTCTGGGAGGGCAGCTAACTCTTTATGAAAGAAAATAGACAAAGCTGAAATTTGCACTTTAATGGAACCCAATTTCAGGCCTGCATCTACGCCCGCCTGTAAAAAGTGGAGAAAACGACCCAAGTGAAAATCCTCCGCAGGAGCCTTTTTAAGCTCACACCAGGAAACATACTTCCTCCAGATACGGTGATAGTGTTTCGCCGTAACCTCTTTCCTAGCCTTAATGAGAGTTGGAATGACTTCCCTGGGAATACCCTTACGAGCTAAGATCTGGCGCTCAACCTCCATGCCGTCAAACGCAGCCGCGGTAAGTCTAGAAACACGCATGGACCCTGCAACCACAGATCCTCTCTTAGAGGAAGCGGCCAAGGATCTTCCACCAGCAAGTCCTGAAGATCCGGGTACCAGGCCCTTCTTGGCCAGTCTGGAACGACGAGAATCGCCTGAACCCTTGCTCGACGAATGATCCCCAGCACCTTTGGAATGAGAGGAAGTGGAGAGAACACATACACCGACTGGAAGACCCACGGAGACACCAGGGCGTCCACTGCAGTGGCTTGTGGGTCCCTTGACCTGGAACAACACCTTGGGAGTTTCTTGTTGAGCCGAGACGCCATCATGTCTATCAACGGAATTCCCCAGCGTCTTGTCACTTCTGCAAATACCTCTTGGTGCAGAGCCCACTCTCCCGGATGGAGGTCGTGTCTGCTGAGGAAATCCGCTTCCCAGTTGTCCACCCCCGGTAGGAAAACTGCTGACAGTGCGCTGACGTGTTGTTCCGCCCAGCGAAGGATCTTTGTGGCCTCCGCCATTGCCGCTCTGCTCCTCGTTCCGCCTTGCTAGTTTATATGGGCCACCGCTGTGATGTTGTCTGACTGTACCAGGACCAGTCGATCCTGAAGTAGACTTCTTGCTTGGAGCAGGCCGTTGTAAATGGCTCTTAACTCGAGAATATTTACGTGGAGACAGGCTTCCTGGAGCGACCATTTTCCCTGGAAATTTCTTCCTGGGGTGACTGCGCCCCAGCCCCGGAGACTTGCATCTGTCGTCAGAAGTACCCAATCCTGGATACCGAATCGGCGTCCCCCCTGGAGGTGATGAGCTTGTAGCCACCACAGGAGAGAAATTCTGGCTCTGGGAGATAGACTTATTTTCCGGTGAATGTGTAGATGAGATCCGGACCATTTGCTCAGCAAGTCCCACTGAAACACGCGGGCGTGAAATCTGCCAAATGGAATGGCTTCGTATGCCGCAACCATCTTCCCCAGAACCCGAGTACATTAATGGATCGACACACTTGTCGGCTTCAGAAGTTTTCTGACCATCGTCTGCAGTTCCCGAGCCTTTTCTTCTGGAAGGAATACCTTCTGTAACTCCGTGTCCAGAATCATGCCCAGAAAAGGAAGCCGAGTGGTCGGAATCAACTGGGATTTCGGCAAATTGAGCACCCAACCGTGCTGTCGCAGAACAGATAGTGACAAATCTACACTTCTCAGCACCCGTTCCTTGGACCTCGCTTTTATCAGGAGATCGTCCAAGTACGGGATAATTGAAACCCCTTGTTTGCGAAGAAGAACCATCATTTCTGCCATGACCTTGGTGAAAATCCTCGGAGCCGTGGAAAGCCCAAACGGCAACGCCTGAAATTGGTAATGAGAATCCTGTATCGCAAACCTGAGGAAAGCCTGATGTGGAGGATATATCGGCACATGTAAGTAGGCATCCTTTATGTCGACTGACGCCATAAAATCCCCCCCCCCCTCCAGGCTGGCAATCACCGCTCGAATGGATTCCATCTTGAACTTGGAAGACTTTCAAGTATGGATTGAGGGATTTTAGATTTAGAATTGGTCTGACCGAACCGTCCGGTTTCAGTACCACAAAGAGGCTCGAGTAAAACCCCTCCCCCCGCTGGAACGGAGGGACGGAACAATGACCTTCTGTAGACACAATTTTTGAATCGCCGCCCGGACCACCTCCCTGTCCGGAAGAACCACTGGTAATGCCGAAATTAAGAACCGGTGAGGGGGCATCTCCTGAAACTCCAGTTTGTATCCTTGAGACACGATTTCTAACACCCAAGGATCCAGGTCTGATTGAATCCAGACCTGGCTGAATACCTGAAGTTGGCCCCCCACCGGTCCGGACTCCCCCAGGGAAGCCCCAGCGTCATGCGGTGGACTTGGTAGCAGCCGGGGAGGACTTCTGGTCCTGTGCGCCTGAGGCTGCAGGAAGTTTTCTTCCCCGTCCTCTACCCTTTGAGGCGAGGAAAGACGAACCTTTCCCCCGCCTGTATTTATTGTGACGAAAGGACTGCATTTGTTGATGTGGTGCCTTTTTCTGTTGTGTAGTTACATAAGGAAGAAAAGAGGACTTACCCGCAGTCGCGGTCGAGACTAGGTCCGCCAGGCCGTCCCCAAACAAGACAGTACCTTTAAAGGGTAGAGCTTCCATAGACCTCTTGGAGTCGGCATCAGCATTCCATTGATGGATCCACAAGGCCCTCCTGGCAGATATCGACATGGCATTGGTCCTTGATCCCAAGAGACAGACGTCCCTTGCCGCGTCCTTTAGGTAATCCGCAGCATCCTTAATATAACCGAGAGTTAGAAGGACATTATCTTTATCAAGAGTATCCATGTCACTAGCTAAATTCTCAGCCCATTTAGCAATAGCACTACTCACCCATACCGACGCCACAGCAGGTCTGAGCAATGCACCCGTATTAGCGAAAATGGACTTCAGACACGTCTCCAACTTGCGATCCGCCGGATCCTTGAGAGCTGCCGTGTCAGGAGACGGAAGCGCCACCTTCTTAGACAAACGGGATAGAGCTTTATCAACAGTTGGAGATGTCTCCCATTTTCCCCTGTCATCAGAGGGGAAAGGATACGCCATATAAATCCTCTTGGGAATCTGCCATTTCTTATCCGGCGACTCCCAAGCCTTTTCACAAAGAGTATTCATTTCATGAGAGGGGGGAAACTTCAGCTCAGGTTTCTTTCCCTTGAACAAGCAAATCCTTGGTTCCTGTACCGCAGGTTCATCAGAAATTTGCAAAACATCCTTTATAGCCACAATCATGTACTGAATACTCTTAACTAATCGTGGATGTAACGCAGCCTCAGTGAAATCGACCTCGGAATCAGAGTCCGTGTCGGTATCCATATCCCCCACCTAAGTAAAAGGCCTCTTATGGGACCCGGATGGGGTCTGTACCTGAGATAAAGCCTCCTCCATGGACATTTTCCACACCTGCGTCTGTGACTCAGACTTATCTAACCTCTTAGATAAAGAAGCTACATTGGAATTTACTGTATTAAGTAATGCTAGTAAATCAGGAGTCGGCTGCGTCGACAGTGCTACATCTAGCCCCGCATCCCCACCTCCCATAACCTCCTCTGGTGAATAACATTCAGGCTCCGACATGTCGACACGTAGTATCGACACACAACACACACAGAACCGTCCCAGCAAGGTGACAGGCCCACAATGCAGCCCAGAAGAGGATGTCAGCTCACACCCCAGTGCCTGTATATTGGTACACGAATATATGTACCCAGCGCTGCCTTATTATCAAAAAGACTGGTACCCCACTGCGGCTCCCCTCTGGAGATCCCCCCTTTACTTGAAATCAGCGTGGAGGTCCCGGCAGTGTCTCTCCCTCCGTCTGGTGCAGGGAGAAAATGGCGCGTGTGAGCCGCGGACCGAAGCTCCGCCCCCTTCCCGGCGGCTTCGGCCCGCCAAATTCAAACTCATGTAAAATGCCGGCGGGGGTCTGTAAAAGGTGCCTCGGCACCCACAATCATATGCCGCCCTTACAAAACTTCAGTAACATGCCTCCAGGGGCACCCCCCCCCCCCCCCAGCGCCCTGCACCCAGTGACAACCGTTGGTGATATGTGTGTGGGAGCATGGAGCATAGCGTTACCGCTGTGCTTTACCTTTCCGTCACTGAAGTCTTCTGCCATCCTGAAGTCTTCTGATCTTCTCATACTCACCCGACTTCTGCCTTCTGGCTTCTGTGAGGGGGTGACGGCATGGCTCCGGGAACAAGCAGCTAGGCGCACCAAGTGATCGAACCCTCTGGAGCTAATGGTGTCCAGTAGCCGAGAAGCAGAGCCTTGAAACTCACAGAAGTAGGTCCTGCTTCTCTCCCCTCACTCCCACGCTGCAGGGAGCCTGTAGCCAACAGTGCTCCCTGAAAATAAAAAACCTAACAAAAGTATTTTTCTAGAGAAACTCAGTAGAGCTCCCCTAGTGTGCATCCAGTCACTCCTGGGCACAAAGTCTAACTAACTGAGGCCTGGAGGAGGGGCATAGAGGGAGGAGCCAGTTCACACCCAGTTTTAAGTCTTTTTAGTGTGCCCAAGCTCCTGCAGATCCCGTCTATTATACCCCATGGTCCTTTTGGAGTCCCCAGCATCCTCTAGGACGTAAGAGAAATCAATTTGGCATTCTTAGCACTGATTGCAAATGTCCAAAAATTGCAAATGGACTGCGGCCGCACAGTGCATGTACGGATTTCCACAGTGCGATCCTGGAAGGATGTGATCGCGCTATGATTGACAGCGATAGGCATCAGAGGGGTGGTGACGCAATGTTAGGGGTGGTCCGGACAATGCAGACATGTCCGGACCATTTTAGGGGCGGCTGCGTGATGTCGCATGTGGCCAATGCGAAGGGAAACATGGCCATGCAGCACCTGCCTTCGCAGCCAAGCTGCACTGACAGGGATCTTCCCCAGTTGCTGCGATTGCAATCTAATTGTGATGCGATCGCAATTAGATAGTGACTGCAGTGCTGGGTGGCCTTGCCCTGTGCTCAGCGGCCCCCAGCATGCGATCATATGCAGTTGCAGTTTTGCTAAATTAGCAAAACTGCAACTGAAGCTGAATATAGGTGGTAATTCTGAGTTGATCGCAGCAGGATCTTTGTTAGCAGTTGGGCAAAACCATGTGCACTACAGGGGAGGCAGATATAACATGTGCAGAGAGAGTTAGATTTGGGTGTGGTGTGTTCAATCTGCAATCTAAATTGCAGTGTAAAAATAAAGCAACCAGTATTTACCATGCACAGAAACAATATAACCCACCCAAATCTAACTCTCTCTGCAAATGTTATATCTGCCCCACCTGCACTGCACATGGTTTTGCCCAACTGCTAAAATATTTCCTGCTGCGATCAACTTGGAATTACCCCCATAGTCCCTAGTCCATTAAAATAATTGTATAACCAAGGGGGAGTTATGAATAATTAGGCATACTTTCTGCTACTAAAAATTACAAGAGATGAGCATGATGATAAAGATGCTATATAATATATAGACACAGAGATATATATATTTATAAAATGGTTTTGTTTTTTTTGTAAGGGGGGGGGGGGGGTATTAAATTAATAGCCCCTTACCATAGCATCACATATAAGGTTTCCCAAGTTGCACTCCCGAAATCGACATTCCAGAGAAGAGCCATTTAAAAATACTAAAGTTTTTCCAATTTCTTGAGCAGAGAAGCTAAGTAGTTGCTGCTTCCATTTGTTTACTTCAGCTAAAAGTCCTGGATCTAGAAAATAAAAAAAATGTATATTACATACATGGCATTGACAACATTTGCTTATATTGGTTCGGCAGTATACTGTCAGCGGCATCCCAGCCACCAGCTACAAAGCTACTTGCGGGCTCGCTGCGTTTGCCATGCTGTGGGCACGGTGGCTCACTGCAATCGCCAAAGGATATCTTCTCCCTCTATGGGTGTTGTGGACACCCACAGAGGGAGAATCACCTACCTCGCGGGGATTCTGGCAACTACTTTGTCACCGCCAGGATTCTGACTAGTGGTATTTTAACTGCCACCCAGTTATACAATATGCTTCGTATTGTTCAGATGAGTATTTGTCCTATGAGATTTTCTTCCCACCATAATACAAGCAGCCAGTACATGCACAATGTTATGTAGCACCCAATGTAATATGTCTGAATGCTGACGCATGCACATTAGCAAAACAGATCAAAATGATGTGTACAGTTTTGCCAGAAATATACCACTCCGTATACTGTAGAAGTTTACATGTTAGGTGATATACATAATATATATGTTTAGTTAGTACCAGTAACATTTGTTAATCAGCACTTTTATCGGGGGCTCAGCCTTGGAGACAGGTTATCCTGCAGTCTTGGCCCTTTCCTTTCCGCTTAGGTCGCCAAGATGTAATTATTCTAAAATTCTGTTCATGTTATGCTTGCTTATCACAGTCTCTTTAATCAAGGCACAATGAGCACATTAGATGTTATGCTTACATTTCACATGAAGATTACATACAAAAACATCCTGTGCTATGGGCAATACATCCCATGTACTTCTAAAAGATCAGGTTTTTAAATTGATAAAATAATGCGGTCACACAACAAGGGAACTCATCAAACCTGCCGACCATGCTATTCTCCTCTAGGCATAGTGCACAGAGGATATGGGACAGCGGAGCAGGGCACTGGAGCAGCATGCATGGTGACACCCCAACACCCTCCCTCCCCCTTTTCAGTTACCCTCATGAACCCATAAATCCTGGAATGCTAATATAACATTAAGCTTACAGATTCCTTGCTTCTTTATGCTCAGTGGATACAAGAAAGCAGCTAAAAGCATAGGAGTCTGAGCGCTGGCAAAGAAAATAATATAAAATACATTTTCTATGCTAAAGTTTTCCAGTAGCAAAGAAATCAGGACTTCCCTGTGACACCTAGTAAGCATGGGAACCCTTGTCTTACGCTTTACTGCAAGGCATGACTAACTTGTAGAAGTATTATATGGGTGAAGAAGTGGTACATGTTATATATTACCAGTGCTTAAAGTGGTCCTAGAGAGGTGGTGGAACTCCCCCCTCTATGACGCCCCCCATGGGAGCTACATCCATAGCCCCGCCCACATGGCAGATGCCATACCCCCAGCCACTCCTCTATAATTATGTTCAGCCTTTGTGAAATTGCTGTTGGACTTGAAAGTATAACCATACAGTGGGCGGGATGTACTAAGCATTTTTTAGGTACATACCACCACACATTGCACTGATACGAATCGCATATGTACTAACATATGCGATTAGTATCGCAGAGAACAGCTCTCTCGATAAGAGCTGTCCATTGTACTAAGCGCCAGCAATGGGCTTCCAGGTATCAGCCGTGGCGGTCACAGGAGGGTGCTGTGAGGGATCCAATCGGATCCTCTCATAAAGAATGTGGAATAGTTAGCGTTACCCTCCATAATGAAGCCATGGGGGTTAGTACATATGGGAGTGTGGTAAAAAACTGGGGGTTTTAACGCATTTTCCCTTTAGTACATCCCACCCTGTATATGGTTCAGGTTCACCTCAGTCTGCCTTTGTGAAATGGTATTGCTGCAACCTGAAGAATGGCCTGTTTTACTGTAGAACTTTATTTATATACAGTGAGGGGAGGGTGGGAGCTTGTTGATCACATACAGTGTGTTTGTGTGTGTGTGTGTGTGTGGGGGGGCAGTGGGAGCAGGGTGATGACATGCAGTGGGGGATGTTGGGGGAGGCAGTGGGAGCAGGGTGATGACATGCAGTGGGGGATGTTGGGGGAGGCAGTGGGAGCGGGGCTATGACATGCAGTGACGGTTGGGGGGGGGGGCAGTGGGCGCAGGGTGATGACATGCAGTGGGGTACAGTGGGAGCAGGGTGATCACATGTAGTGGGTGGTTGGGGGGATGGTGGAAGCAGCACCTAGGGTTAGTGACAGTCACAGTAAACAGTGTTCAGCATGTTAACAGAAGCAGAATGAGAATGCTCTCATAAAACTTTAAAGTAACGACATGATAAGCAATCAGGGGCGTCGGAATGGGGGGGGCAAGGGGGCAGCTCGCCCCCCGCAAAGATGAGACAGGCGCTGATCTACCGATCAGAGGAGTGGCAGACGGTCAGGTGAATAACCGCTGCTGGCTGCTCCTCCTGCTTCCTCGGGTGTCACTCTCAGGTGGTCCCGAACGCCTCCTCCCCCGCAGTGGCTCCACCGCCAACCACAGTGGCCACACGCGCACGCAAGGGGTGGGGGGTGTCTGAGTACCTACAAACCCCCCTCCCTGGCTGCCGATACATCGGAGCTGCTGGCACAGGCATGAGGCAGCGGCTGACACTGAGAGGCTGGGCTCAGCACTGGCTGCATGTAGGGGGAGCTGCAGTGGCCGCGCGCAGCTCCTCCCATCCCAAGCAGTTCTTGAATGGGGCTTTCACACAGATCCTCGTAAACAGCCTCTGAACAGGTGAGGCAGTGACTGTGCGGAGGCCAGGTTTGTGTCACATACAGTGACATATGACAGGGTGGGCAGTCTATTATAAAAGGAGTTTTGCTTTCTGTTATTGAAGGGGGGGGGGGGGGGTGTTGGGGGGTTGTGTGCCTGTATGTATGTACTCAGTGTGTATGTATGTTTTGTGTATGTATGCTGTGCGTGTGTTTGTAAGTAAGATGTGTGTATGTGCGTGTGTGTATATGTATGTCTATGCATATTATATATATATATATATATATATATATATTATACAGTGGTCGAAGTGGGGCGGCATACCGCCACTTCTTCCACTGACCCGGAAATGAGCAAATGAAAGTGCAGCAGGAGGCGAGGGAAGTGGCCATCCTGCTGCACATGTTGCTCCCCGTCCCTGCGCGGTGGCCGGCGGCTGTGTAGAGCGCTGTACAAGCTCACAGCCGCTCACCGCCGCCAGCCGCCCACCACTCACCGACGCCAGCCGCTCACCGCCACCAGCCGCCCGCCGCTCACCCGCAACAAATTAGGTAATGTTCCCCTGCTGTCACCTCTCTCCCTGTCGTTACCGTCCCTGTCCCTACTGTCACTCTCTCTCTCCCAGCTGTCACTGTCATCACTCTCTCTCCCTGTCGTCACTGTCATCACTCTCTCTCCCTGTCGTCAGTGTCGTCACTCTCTCTCCCTGTTGTCACTGTCGTCACTCTCTCTCTCCCTGTCGTCACTCTCTCTCCCTGTTGTCATTCTCTCCCTGTCGTCAGTGTCGTCACTCTCTCTCCCTGTTGTCACTGTCGTCACTCTCTCTCCCTGTCGTCAGTGTCGTCACTCTCTCTCTGTTGTCACTGTCGTCACTCTCTCTCTCCCTGTCACTCTCTCTCTCTCCCTGTCGTCATTCTCTCTCCCTGTCGTCACTCTCTCTCTCTCCCTGTCGTCACTCTCTTCACTGTCGTCACTCTCTCTCCCTGTCGTCACTCTCTCTCCCTGTCGACACTGTCATCATTCTCTCTCCCTGTCGCCACTCTCTCTCTCTCCCTGTCGTGACTCTCTCTCTCCCTGTCGTCACTCTCTCTCTCTCCCTGTCGTCACTCTCTCTCTCTCCCTGTCGTCACTCTCTCTCTCTCCCTGTCACTTTCTCTCTCTCCCTGTCGTCACTCCCTCTCTCCCTGTCGTCACTCCCTCTCTCCCTGTGGTCACTCTGGCTGTCCCTGCTGTCACAATTTCAGCTCATTCAGTGTGCTATAATGTGAATTTCGTCTCATTCAGTGTGCTATAATGTGAATTTCGTCTCATTCAGTGTGCTACAATGTGAATTTCGTCTCATTCAGTGTGCTACAATGTGAATTTCGTCTCATTCAGTGTGCTACAATGTGAATTTCAGCTCATTCAGTGTGCTACAATGTGAATTTCGGCTCATTCAGTGTGCTACAATGTGAATTTCGTCTCATTCAGTGTGCTACAATGTGAATTTCGGCTCATTCAGTGTGCTACAATGTGAATTTCGTCTCATTCAGTGTGCTACAATGTGAATTTCAGCTCATTCAGTGTGCTACAATGTGAGTTTCGGCTTATTCAGTGTGCTGCAATGTGAATTTCAGCTCATTCAGTGTGCTATAAAGTGAATTTCGGCTCATTCAGTGTGCTTCACAGTGAATTTCGGCTCATTCAGTGTGCTACACAGTGAATTTCGGCTCATTCAGTGTGCTACAATGTGAATTTCGGCCCATTCAGTGTGCTACAATGTGAATTTCGGCTCGTACCGTGTGCTATAATGTGAATTTCGGCTCGTACCGTGTGCTATAAGGTGAAAGGGGCACCAGTACTAGATAGTATAAGGGGTTCTACTACACTGGACACGCCCCCTTTTGGGTGACCGCGCACCACATAATTGCGTCCTTGACTTTTGCATACCCCCACTTCAAAATTTCCACTCACTTCGACCACTGTATGTATGTGTGTGTGTGTGTGTGTATGTATGTATGTGTGTATATATATATATATATATATATATATTCACACACTCACACACACACGGCAACAGAAACCTTGCGCCCCCCCCTTGACCTCAGACCCACGCATCCCTCCTAGAGAGCGGATATATCACTATAGCTCAGTCACTGATTATGTTTGTGGTCCAGACTCCAGAGAATAAAAATGAGTGACAGCCTGCCTGAGTGTCTGCGCGCCGGGCTGGCACTCTGTCTAGCCACAGTCCCACTTGGCCGCTCCTCACAAAGCAGAGACAGGGCGGGCGGAGAGGAGAGGAGGGAAGGACGAGGGTCTTACGAATATCCATGCAACGTCATTGCACACGGGGACTGGCTGCTGGAGCCCCAGACAGCTGAGCTGGGTCTGGTCTGGGTGGTGACCACGGGGGTGCCGCTGCAGCTGAACCACCAAAATGTCCTTTTACTACATAGTGGGCGGGCCGCAGCTGGCATGATGTAGCGAAGCCGCAATCTGTATAATTATTTAAATCTGGATCCATGCCATGCTGCTGCTGCCGCTGGACCTTGGGGCTCCTCACAGTGGTGAGGCCTGGGACGCGTGTCCCCTTTGACCCCCCTTGTCACCGGGCCTGTAAACACACACCATACAAAGGATCCCACACTCTAGCAGTCCCCAAGGAGACAAATCCTGCATCGGTGCCGTTCCTAGGTGGACGGCACCCGCAATAGACCGCAAAGATGGAGGTAATCATTTAGTGACTTTTTGATGGTGAAAAATCTGTTCTTTAATACATCAATGATTTGGGGATGTGCTTCCCTTCTTCAGGATACAGCAAAGTATACAGTGCAAAAAACAAACCTTAAATGTCTTACCTTCCAGACCCCCTGCAGCTGTCTCCATGTGTACGCTGCCAAACCATTTCTGATTGTTCAGACCAGCGCTGCAACCGGAAGAGGTCAGATTGGAATTGAGGACGGCGTACATGTGAAGACAGCTGCGGAGGGTCTAGTAGGTAAAATATTTAAGGTTTTCTGCAGTGTACACTTTGCTGTATCCTAAGGAAATGGAGCACATCCCCAAATCATACAAACAAGTGTGTCCTGATGATAGAGTTACGTACCCCGAAACGTTAAGTGCGTTAAAGCATCTTTGTGCTTTGTAGTGCAGTATATATATATATATATATATATATATATAAAATATATTGTAAACTCTCTTGAGCAGGGCCCTCTCCCTTCATGTGATTTTAATTCTTTTAGACTATTTTCTATTCCATACTCTCTTTATCGCTACCTAACCCTCGGTTTCTGACACCCTAATTATTATTTTGGTGTCCTGTCCCTTGATGCAACAATGTTTATATACCCTATACTTGTCCTACATTGTCTTGTACTGTAAAGGTCCATACACATTAGATGATGTTATTCTTTGAGCGACGTCGTCTAATGTTTCACCTCCTGGGCCGGCCGGTCGGCGGCCGACTGTACACACTGAGCGATATGACCGCTCATATTGCTCAGTGACGTCACGCTTCCTTCCGCTAGCTGTACATGCAGGTCCTGGACGACAGTCCAGATCCTGCATGCATGCACTGCCGACAGCGACGATCGTTGCCGACCCGTGGGGCTGCGCATTGGTCGTCGCTGGCGGCATACACACTTGCCGATAAAATGAGCGACGTCGCTCATTTTATCGGGACGTGTGTATGGGCCTTAAGTCATTGTTTTCTTGTCTTGCCCATTTGTTTATGTATTTTGTTAGGCATTGTGGAACCTTTGCTATTTATCCTGATGACGGGGCATGGTTGACCCCAAAACACTGGAAGCCCTGCAGCTATGGAGGATGTAGCGAGAGAGGGGATACCAAGCCTGACCCAGCCTGATCTGTCCCTGTCCTACCTGCCCTGGTTGGCTCAAAGTGGCAGTGCCGTGATTTGCGGGCATTTGGGGGTGGAGCCTAATGCCGGGAAGTGTCTGCCCCCATAAGATACCTGTACTGTAGTCGGGTAGTGTATGTCCAGCTGGCTCCCTCTCCCTCTCTCTCCCTCTTCCTCTATCCCTGGCACTATATCACTCTCTCCCTGACACTGTCTCTCTGTCCCCTCACCACACTGTCTTCCCCACTCTCTTCCTGACACTGTCTGTCTCTCCCTGGCACTCTAGCTTTCTCTCTCTCTGTGACACTGTCTCTCCCTCTCTCCCTGATCCTGACTAAATATCTCTCCCTGGCACTGTCTCTCTGTCCTTGACATTGTCTCTCTCTCTCTCCCTGGCACTGTCTCTCTGTCCTTGACACTCTCTCTCTCTCGCCCTGACACTGTGCCTCTCTCTCCCTCTCTTTGACACTGTCTTTCTCCCTCTCACTCGCCAACGCTGTCTCTCTCCCTGACACCACCTCTCTCCTGACACTGTTTCTCCCTCTCTCTCTTTCCTTGACAATCTCTCATCTCTTTCTCTCTGACACCCTCTCTCTCTTCTCGCTCCTCTCTTTTGCTCATTCCCTCTTTTTCCATGAAACCCTCTTTCTCTCTCCTCTCTCTCTTTCTCTCTCCCCCTGATACCAATTGTCTGTGTCAATCTCTCCTGCTACCCCTAAGACGCCTCGTCACTGTCTATCCTCCCATCCTCCCCTCCTCCCGCCTATCTCTCCCCCTCCCTCCCACGACCACCTAATTTTTGCCAGACAAATGCCTATGGCCTGGGAGTCCACCATAGCTCCTGCAGAACCACTGCCTGGCCGAAGAGCAATGCAGCCTCCTCCCGGAGACCTCCAGGTAACTGCTCTCCTGGGCACCTCACATTCTGCTGCTGATGATAAACCTCTCTTTCTCTTTCTCCATCTCTCTCTCCGTGTATCTCTCTCTGTCACTCTCCATGTCTCTCTCTCTCTCTCTCTCTCCATGTCTTTTTCTCTCTCTCCATTTTTGTTATGAGGTATAACAGAGGGGGCGACATTTAGCGATTAAGGGGCGCCAAACGGAAATGATATCTTGCCCCCCCAACCTAAAAACGTTCTGACACCCCTGTAAGCAATAACATGTATCTGCACTACTGTAGACTCAGTATTCATACCAGCGAAAGGAGGGGTGGGATGCAGTTAATTTGTTGGACGGTCGGGATCCCGGTGATCAGGATTCCAACGCCGGAATCCCGACTGCTGACAATGCCGATAGCTGGAATCCCGGGCTAACGGTGTCACGCTTGGCTTGGGTTGGGGACCTGATGACTGATAATTGACTGAGGGCGGGATGTACTAAGCTCTACTGCTGCGCTAATTGCCTTCTCACCACTCTGTTGACATCTCCATAGTAACATTTCTCCTCCCCTCCCAGCGCTGCCATTCTGTCCCGTTGTTTTCTCTACCGGCATTTGCCTGTATGAACTAACAGAATATCGCTGCTCCTCCATTGCGGTCACTCAGCGTTGTGTGTGCTGCGCTCGGCTCTCCATAGATAACCTCCTGCGCATGTGCATGTCTCAGGATCCCGTCATGTGCACGCTGAGCTCTGAGTGTCCGCAGCAGTGTGCATGCGCAGGAGGGTATCTATGGAGAGCCGAGCGCAGCACACACACAACGCTGAATGGCCGCAACCGAGGAGCAGCGATACTTCTGTTAGCTCATACCGGCAATTGCTGGTAGAGAAAACAATGGGACAGAATGGCAGCGCTGGGAGGGGAGGAGAAATGTTCCTATGCATACTAACTGGTGATTACCTCTTTTGAACATTAACCCATTGTGGTCAGGTGTACTATGTCTTTATATTTAGTAAGGTATAGTCGTGGTGTAAAGGACAGAGTATGATTACTGATTAGTAAAAGAAAACAAATACTGAGCAACATCCCCAAACAGGTAATTTCAACTTTAAACTTGTCATTTATTTTGTACGCTCTGGACATGGCTACTACTAACAAATGCACAGAAACATTTTTTAAAGCTATGTCTGCAAATGCTAGGAGCTTAGGAGACAAAATTCCAGAGCTAATTGCGATAATGACAAGGGATAACCTGGATTTTGTGGCTATTACAGTGTCTTGGTGCAATGAGAATCATGACTGGGACTTAACTATACCAGGATACAATTTATTTAGGAAAGATAGAATAGGAAGAATAGGAGGAGGGGTAGCAATGTATGTGAAAAAAAGCATAAATGCCACTTTAATACAAAATATTGAAGCCAAAACTGAGGCCCTTTGGGTCACCATAGAAACTGGGAAGAATGACATTATTCGCATTGGGGTGATCTATAGACCACCAGGCCAGGGGCAGGATTTGGACAGGAACCTATTGTTGGACATCTCTAAAATGGCTTTTAAGGGAGAAGTCATAATCATGGGAGACTTTAATTTACCTGATGTAAATTGGGAGGGGTCTTTTGCAAGTTCAGCTACAAGTGGCAAATTTCTACATTCCTTACAGGGAGCATCTCTCAAGCAATTGGTGAGGGAGCCCACTCGCAAAGACTCAATATTAGATCTAATTCTTACAAATGGTGATAGAATATCTGATATATATGTGGGTGAGCACCTGGGATCCAGTGATCATCAAGCAGTATGGTTTAGTATAAAGACAGGATCCAACTCCTCTCACACAAAAACAAAGGTGTTGGATTTTAGAAATGCAGACTTTGCAAAAATGGGGAGATGTTTAAGTGATTCATTGGCAGACTGGAGGAACTTGGAAGGGGTGCAGGAGAGGTGGAAAAAAATTAAAAGTGCATTACTAAGTGTAACAGACCTTTGTATCAAAATGGTTAGGAAAAGCACCAGGAAAAGGAAGCCAGTGTGGTTCACAAAAGTAGTATCAACTAGTGTGAAAGCAAAAAAGATGGCTTTTAGGAAATACAAACAGACTCAAAATAATAACGACAAAGAGGAGTATCTGGACAGACGGAAGGATGCTAAGAAAGTGATCAGACGTGCAAAGGCAGAAGCTGAGGAGAAAATGGCCCAGTCAGTAGATAAAGGGGGCAAAACTTTTTTTAAGTATATAAGTGAAAGGAGAAAATCAAACGGAGGAATAATAAGACTTAAGACAGAGAGTGGGCATTTGGTGGAGGGAGACAAGGCAATAGCAGATCACCTAAATAATTATTTTTGCTCAGTATTTACTAAAGAAGAAGGGATGGGGCCACAGTTAAATTGCAAGGACATTCATAAAAATAAGGTAGATGAAAATACATTTACAGAGGAGAAGGTCCTAACAGAACTTTCAAAACTAAAAGTGGATAAATCAATGGGACAAGATGGAATACACCCAAGGATACTCAAAGAGCTAAAAGATGTCCTGGTTACACCTTTAACAGAATTATTTAACCAGTCACTAAATACAGGTGATATTCCAGAGGACTGGAAAAGAGCAAATGTAGTTCCACTGCACAAAAGTGGAAGCAAGGAAGAAGCAAGTAACTACAGACCAGTAAGCCTTACATCAGTAGTAGGGAAAGTAATGGAAAAACTATTAAAAGAAAGAGTAGTGGAATATCTTAAATCAAACAACTTACAGGATCCAAAACAGCATGGATTTACTGGTGGGAGATCATGCCAAACAAATCTTATTGACTTTTTTGACTCTGTGATGAAAATAATAGATCAAGGGGGAGCTGTAGATGTAGCATATCTAGACTTTAGTAAGGCATTTGACACTGTCCCACATCACAGACTGCTAAATAAACTTGAAAGCCTGGGGGTGGATTATAAATTAGTGAAATGGATAAGAACCTGGTTGCAGGATAGGAAACAGACAGTTGTAGTTAATGGAGTGCAATCTATGGAGGGAAATGTTACCAGTGGAGTACCCCAGGGATCTGTACTTGGTCCAGTTCTCTTTAATATCTTTGTTGGTGACATTGCAGATGGTATTGAAGGGAAGATATGCCTTTTTGCAGATGATACAAAGATATGCAACAGGGTAGACACACCGGGAGGGGTCAAACAAATGATTGATGACCTAGGTAGGCTTGAGAAATGGTCAAGAACGTGGCAACTACAGTTTAATGCTAAAAAATGCAAAATCATGCACTTGGGTCTCAAAAACCCAAAGGCTAAGAAGTATAGTATCAAGGGTACTATAATGGAAACTACTGAGGAGGAAAGAGATTTAGGAGTCACTATTTCAAGTGACTTGAAGGCAGGAAAGCAATGCAACAAAGCAATGAGAAAGGCAAGTCAGATGCTTGGTTGCATAGGGAGAGGAATCAGTAGCAGGAAAAAAGAAGTGATAATGCCACTGTATAGGTCATTGGTAAGGCCCCATCTGGAATACTGTGTTCAGTTCTGGAGACCCTATCTCCAGAAGGATATAAATACATTAGAGAGTGTACAAAGAAGGGCAACTAAAGTGGTGCATGGCCTACATCACAAAACTTACCCGGAAAGGCTAAAAGATCTTAACATGTATAGTTTGGAGGAGAGAAGGGAAAGGGGAGACATGATAGAAACTTTCAAATATATAAAGGGTCTTAACAAAGTTCAGGAGGGAAACATTCTTCAAAGGAAAAGAAGTATTAGAACTCGAGGGCATACATTGAGACTGGAGGGGGGGAGGTTCAGGGGAAATTTAAGGAAAAATTACTTCACAGAAAGGGTAGTGGATAAGTGGAATAGCCTCCCATCAGTGGTGGTAGAGGCTAAGACTGTAGGGCAATTTAAACATGCTTGGGACAGGCATATGAATATCCTTACAAAGAATCAAGGTTAAAAAAGGGTTGAGATTGCCTAAAGGATAAAATAAAAAAGGGGCAGACTAGATGGGCCAAGTGGTTCTTATCTGCCGTCAAATTCTATGTTTCTATGTTTCTATGGAGCGGTGAGAAGACAATTAGCGCAGCGGTAGAGTTTGGTACATCCCACCCTGAGGGAGCAGCTATCGGCAAAGGAAGGAAATGAGGTGGCTGAATGTAGTTCTTACTCACGGATTGAAGACTTAGGCCCGAAGATGTAGAGAGGTAGGCAGAAAGGACTATGACTGAGAACGATACACTGAAGAAAGATTAATTCAGCTTTACTGAGACCTCAATCATACACAACGACTAGGAGATAAGTCTGAGTGAATTCTGAAAGACGAAATGTTCGTGACTTGGAAACAATGCTGAAGAATACTAAATGAAGAGATGACTTGTGATTTGTAACCGATGCTGAAGAACACTGAATGAAGAGATGACTAATGATTTGTAAATGATGCTGAAAAGCACTGAATGAAGAGATGACTCGAACAACGATGTTGAAGAGAGGATCGCTGTGAGCACCGTCAGCAAACGGAGACCCTCTACCAGATAGGGGACCCAGCAGTTAAACCGCAGGAGCAGGTGGACTGGGAGCAAAGGACTGCAATAACAGAACTGACCACCGGGCGGCCACAACAGTACCAGGATACCAGGGGTTAACCTGGGAGCACAGAGCTTGAGAACCTTACAGCAGCAAGTAACTTGAAGCACTGGCACCATGACTAAGCATCAACCTCTTTTTATAAGGGAAGACTGCACCGGATTGGCAGGATTTGAACTGGGATACCGATTGGCTTGGCTTGGCCTCCAACATGGCAGCTCCCTGCACAGAGGACACATGTGGAACCAACACACAGACACTACCTCAGGCCTCCCAGACGCCGCACCCCAGCAACAGAACACTTCGAAACAGACACCTCCGGCTGCCATGCTCCGCTCCCCAGGACCCGGACTCCAGACAATTGGCAGCCGCACCGGAGGACCTCGCTGCTGCAGCTCCTATCCACCGCAAACACACCAGCCAGCTAACCGGAAGACCGCAGGGACCAGAACCGGAGATAAGACTCCGGATGCTGACAAGCGGGCTATTCCCACTCGTGGGTGTCCACGACACCCATAGAGTGGTAATAGAACCTGTGACGAGCGCAGCGAGTCACTGAGCCCGCAAGAGAACTCTTTGCGCTCGCCCCACTGCCGGAATACTGACGTCCGGGATATCGTTGTCGGAATACTGACGACCGACATCCTGACCGTCTGTGTATCATACTGACCCCCAAGGAAGGACCACAATAACCAGTGCTGGTGATGAATCTCTATAATCTATTATCCCGGTGTCCGCGTGGATCCACTCACACAGCATCTCCTTTTCTTGTGGCAGAATACACAGGTGTACATTGACATCACTGCGCTGTGTTATTCCCGCAGCCGCTCCCAGAGAAGAGGGATGCGAGGTTGTGGGGTGGGCCAAATCCATCACTGTTTATAGCACTGCCCACCCACATCTATTGATATGGGCGGCGTAGGTGGGTGCTCACAGCGGGACAGCCATAGGGAAGCCAGCCTGAGCCTCCTCCGAGTTCTGCTTCATATGTTAGAAAGAAGGCACAGCTGTGTCCAGGTAAGGTGGGAGGGCAGAGGCAGGGAGCCAGATAGACATGTGTGCAGAGCCGACTCACAGATGACCAGTGCTTTAAAATCAGGCAGACGCAGCTGCCTGTACTTAGATGCTGTGGCTGGGCGGAGGCGGGGCTGCAAGGAGGGAAGCCTGCTAATAGTGCTGCACTTAGTTGCTGTGGCCGGGCGGAGGCGGAACCGGTTACAATTACAACTGACGAAACGCAGTTCTGCCCCGTTCCGACCCACTTTAATCCCTGTATATTACAATCCTTTATTATTGATGCATTACCATAATACCTCTTGCAATATTGCCTTTCCTAAATGTACACTCAATGGGGGGAATTAAACTGTTTGAAAAGTCGGTTGGGTGTCTGTATTTTCCTATTAGATACGAAAAAGCAGACTCCCAACTGACTTTTCAAACATTTGAATCTCCCCCAATGGGTGGTATTCAAATGATATATCATGCCCAATCTCCTTTCTAAAGTGATCCCCGTCATCGCGCATATCGTGCCCATTGTCAAGTTTAGCTGCGTAAAGGGTTGGGCGCCTCCCTACCTCGGGGGCAGTGAGCTGAAATGATGATACCATGCGCGTCAGCAGAAACAGAATGGGTGTGGAAGGGGGTGAAAAGAATTGAATACCGCCCAATGTAACTATTTACACAGATGTTCAAACTTAACAGAACTGTTTAAAGGTAACATTACTAATAATATTTGTTTAAGTTAATTATTAATCAAATTTGCACAGACAAAGCATATAAAAACTGTCACATTCATTTTATTTTAATAGTTACTATAAACCCACTGTTTCCCAAGCCGGGCCTCATGCACTACCAACAGCTCATGCATTAGAACTTTTCTCTGTGAAAACAGTTAGCATAATTATTGAGCCAGTCAAGTAGACTATGGGCAATATTCAAAAAAAATAGGGGTTTATCACGATTTTTGACTGATGTCATGGGCAGATTTAGGGGTAAGGGAGCCCCTTGGCACAACAGTAATATCTGCCCCTGCCTGCCTAATTTTATTATTTTTATTGATTTTTTATAAGCCCTCATTTGACGATAGCCAATTTAAAGGAATAAAATAAGCTATTATGACATTTTAATTATGTATACATATTTACTAAGTAGGACAGTTTACACAGGCAGTATGTGCATGTCCTACCGATTTACACTCCATTCAAGTTGACATATGATACTGTACAGTGGAAATATTTTGCAGTTACTGGTATTTTTTGGTCTGACAGTACCAACACAAGCATCCAAGTGCCGCCCCTAGGCACGTGCCTCAGATCCCTAATGGGAAATTTGCCACTGGCCGATGTCAATATCGGGCAATTCAATTAATTACTGGGTTTTTTCTCCCGAAAAATGTCCCGTTTTTGGACGGAAACACACAGGGTTATATTCAATTAGTGTCGAAAGCTGCCGTCTATCGAAAAGACTGCAGTTTTTGACTTTTTAAGGTCGAATCGTAATTCGACCTATTCAATCCCAAGCATTTTTATTCGACAAGTCGGGGAATTCGACTTGTCGAATAGTACGTGAATCGGCGGTATAGCTGCCGATTCACGTGCTTTTGAGGGAAACCACAGCTAATTGAATATGCCCCTAAGGCTGGGTACACACTATGCCAACGGATCCGCCAACATACTGTAGTTGCTGATTTTGGACGCATACACACTTACTAATAAGCAGACGTCACAACCGGGAGTGGGCATTTGCATTTGCCCACCCAGCTGTGATGCCAGTCCTTACAGCCAGTTTACGGGAGATTGGAAGGTCACCCGTACACATGCCAGACTTGCCAATATATCAGTATCCAGGGCCGGATTAATGAGAAGGCAGTACAGATGCCCACCTAAGGGGTGGCAAAACCTAGGGGGCCTGTCTGTTTCCAGCTGCCCCCACATTTAGAATCCAGTTTCCTCCACCTATTTGTGTTACTAACCATTGGAGATGGGGAAATGGGACAGCTGTTCTTGCAGCATAAGCATTGTTATCAGCATCTGTAGGATTCTGTTTTGTTAAGACTAACCGCATCCTTGCAGCTGCACTGAATGCTGCAAACAGCAACCTGCGCCCCGCTTCAGAACCGCCCCACCATTTACCAGCTGCTAGACATTTGTCTTTGTGAATGCCTGAGTAAAAACAAAACATGCAACCTCCGGTAGTGTGCACTGGGAGCCGGAACTGGAGACACTTTTGCATAACAAAAAGAGGTAGAGCAGCAGCAGCAGCATGATGCAAAAATGAAGGAGCTCAAGATACTGTAGAAAGGATGGAAGGAGATCTTCTGATGAGGAAACCAGTCAAAAGTGTGAGGGAGGTGATTTGTGCAGTGAGGATGGGAGGGGGGGTTCTGTGCTAGGGAGAGATCTGTGTGAGGAGGGGCCTTCTGTACTAGGGGAAGATCTGCGTGAGGGGGTCTTCTGAACT
Organism: Pseudophryne corroboree; assembly: GCF_028390025.1. NCBI lineage: Eukaryota > Metazoa > Chordata > Amphibia > Anura > Myobatrachidae > Pseudophryne > Pseudophryne corroboree. The sequence goes on from NC_086447.1 coordinate 449,020,567, forward strand.
GGCTGGGGGAAGATCTGTTTGAGGGTGATCTTCTGTATTAGGGGGGAGATCTGTGTAGGGGATCTTTTGTACTAGGGGGAGATCTGTATGAGTGGGGATCTTTTGCACTAGTGGGAGATCTGTGAGGGAGTCTTCTGTGTTATGGGAAGATGTATGTGAGGGGGGAATCTTCTATTCTAAGAGAAGAGCTGTAGAAGGGATCTTCCATACTAAGGGGAGATCTGTGTGAGGGGCGGATCTTCTGTGAAGGGGGAGTGGTGTGTGTGTGTGTGTGAGGGGGGCGGTCTTCTGTGGTAGGGTGAGATCTGTGTGAAGGGGGATTTTCTGTACTACAGACAAATCTATGTGAGGGGCATCGTCTGTGCTAAGGAGAGATTTGTATGAGGGGGGATTTTTTTTGTGCTAAGAAAAGATCTGTGTTTAGGATGGGATCTTCTGTGCTATTTGAGATATGTGTGATGGGGAGATCTGTGCTACGAGGAGATCTATGTGAGGAGGGATCTGTGCTACAAGGAGATCCGCGTGAGGGTGGGATTTGTGGTAGCGGGAGCTGTGTGTGAGGGGGATCTGTATGAGTGAGGGGGAGAGCTGTGTGATGGGGAGAAAGCTGTGAAAGGGTGAGAGCTGAGTGTATTTATATGTACCTTACTACTAGGCCCCAAACCAGTATCTTGCCTTGGGTCCCAAACCAGTATCTTGCCTAGGGCCCTGTGAGGTCTTAAGATGGTTCACAATTAGCGATGTGTACCCAGCCCGACATTGGCGCCGATGGGACTTGTCATGCGGCAAGTGCATGCACACTTGCTGATGCCAGGTCCAATGGGGAGGAGCCATGTGACATGCTGCATCCTGCTCCAGGGACAATGGGGGATGTTGCTTGTGACCTGCGGGAGTGTGTGTGTATTATGGGTACCCGCTATGTATCGTCTAGTATGTGCACAGCTGCATTTCGGCTCTGACTGTATCGGCTGTGCTGCAGGGCTGACGTGTTATGTCTGTGAACAATGTATACCCAGCCTAAGTCACCTGAGCATAATTAATGAACTGCTGAAAATATGAGCTGTTGTGGAAATGAGACACTGGTCTAGGTTAATAGGTTTTTCAGACACAATCACGTAAAACACTTTATAGTTGCATAAGGAACACTTTTGTTGTTCTTTACAATGAACATGTACTGACCTTCTGGAATGCTGCTTTCCAGCAAAATTGGATTTCCAGAAGAATGTAAAACATTTCCTTGTGCATCAAAAGTAATATTTAAGTAGCCAAGATATTTTCCAAATGCATATGCTTGAACAACTGGCACAGAGCGTCCATCGTCAGATTTTACAATAAAAGGATATTCACCAACTGGGACATCATTGGAAGGCGGTGTGCCTGTAATAACATATATGTAATTTAAAACACATGTAACACTAATGGGCCCTACAGACATGCCGATCCGCCACTGAGGTGCCCGACGGCCGATACGAGATCGTTCATATCTTTCAAACAAATCGGCATGTGTGTAGGGCCTATAAGTTATGCTAAGAATTGTATTTGTCCTGTTTCCTGGGTAAAGCTGGGTACACACTTAAACCACGGTGTAACCCATCAAAGCGCCAACGCGATGTAATAATATATCACATCACCGTACACACTACACAATGCATCGTACAATGGCTTCATATATTGTTACATGCTTCAATTAACAACGCATAGTCCATGGAATCATCCTACTGGACGTGCAGAACATCCAATGGGACAATGCAAACACAACGATAATTTGGGTGGATTTAGGGTACACACTATATTATGGTCATTGCTATATGTCATGGATCACAGCATCATCCAATATATATCATAGATAGCTTTGTGTGTACCCAGCTTAATTGTCACATAGGGCGGGATGCATCAAGCAGCCCCCGGCCACTTATTGCAAGCATAGGGAAGTTTAGTAATGCTGTATGCTTAAACAATTACAAAGTAAAATTGCAAGGACAGCTCTCCCGATAAGAGATGTCCTTTGCTATATAAGGATTTCCAGGTTTATGACCTTGGAGTCTTTCTGTCGGCCAGGGCATGCGCAAGCCACGGGGGACACCCTCAGGAAACTTAAACTTCTATTAGGCAATGCCATCTATAGATTGGAAAGCTCAGGAAACTGCATTTTTAGAGGTCTGATAGCATTCTTTTTACATTGATGCATCCCACCTATAGTAGTATTAGACTGATGAGATCATAATCTGACCTAAATAAAGTTGTCATATTAGTTCTCAGATGTTGTGGTTCAGGGAATAGCACATAATATAAGAAGGAACTGAATTCATTTTTCAAGTTGTCATCAATGCAAAATTTAAGAATTTTGTCAACAGCGAAACCATTTCCCAGGAATTGATGGGACTGGTCAGCCATGGTAAAAACATCTCATTGCACCTTATTAGTTGTAAACATGATGCTAAACCTGTCATTCAAATTCATTTCTCATACAGTACTTACTTTATAAACCACTGTGAAACCAGGTGGAAGTTAATTTGGCTTTATGGTACCTGCACCCTGGCCCACCCTCTTCATCTGAGAGACAGATAATGGTTCGCGAGAAGGCGGTTTACAGATTGACATGAATTTGTAAGATCAGCACCAGAATGGTATCTTTTTGACAGTGCCTTAGTCCTGATTTGCAGCCATTTTTTTCCCCCAAATCAGTAAGTTACAGGTATATACAAATCCATTAAATCTCTCTTAATAAACATTTTCTATGCATAATGGGGCTGATTCTGAAAAGCACGCAACGTGGCTGTAGGCGCTGGCTACCGTAAAAGTCTGTTCTACTACTTTATGTGATTATGAGAATCCAACTATTGCTGGAACTTGTGCGTGTCCAAGCAGAAACCTGCACCGCCAATTGAGTTAACATTGGTAGCTGCGTCAGTATTTGCACTTGCATCAGCCTCATAGGAGCAAGAGATCCATCTGAAACAGTCTTCCCTTCCCCATATGCATGATTCAGAATCACACACAGCTTTTGATTCACGCTCACAACACGCCCATGTTTTATGGTGGTTCTGAGTGATCATTTTGCCACTGCCCAGTTCCCACCCCAAAACTCACTATTTCATGACAGGACGGATCCATCCAATTCTGAATAGGACTGACGTACACAAAAATGCTTAAAGCTCTTTCAGTGAAAAGAAAGATCCGTGCGACTCAATATACTGTATATTTCTTGCACTACTTATCTAGTCCTGCCAGGTTACCTACATGAAAGGTCAAGGCAAGAACCATATATAAGGACTGGAGCACTGCACGCAGAAGAAGTCAGCATGTTCACTTTATTTTATAACTAAAACTGCATTGGAGCCACCAGATAACATTTAATAGCAAACAGAGGTTAACACAGTTTGGTGTTAATCGGCATGTTTGATTTACTGAATTTTTCTTCCAAATATTCAACATGTCAACATAACACAGCAAATGTAAGAAAAAAAAGAAGGATGATAGCTGATAGAACTGACCTGTGTAAAGAAAAGTATTTGTATGTCCCCCCACTACTACATCCACTCCTTTCACTTTCTGAGCAATCAGTTTATCGGTTTCAAAGCCTGAGTGTCCCAGCGCGATCACTTTGTTTACGCCAAGAGTTAAAACTTTAGAAACTTCATCTTGCAAAACAGAGATCTCATCTTCAAATCTTAAATTTGGGCCTGAAAAACAAAATAATTGATCAATCAATAAATACAAATAAAGCCAATACATGTAGCTACAAATAGGAAGGTTACAATCCGTGAAGCTGGGGGCTTGTTCAAAGTTCAAACCTATTCTCTATTCAACTATCACAGACTGAAAACAAGTTTAAAATAAGTCCTACAGTTTTTTCTGGGCCTGTTTCCACCATAACTTTTGAACTCTCGTGGAATGTCTGAGATAGTGGTTGAAATGGCTCCAGCGCACAGATGTTGTTACTAGTAATTGTTCTCCCAAGTCTTTCCTCAGGATTACTGGCTAGTGAGGCTGTCCCGATCACAGAATATCAAAGTGATACTTAGCTCTAGATCTATGCTGTATACTGTAGAGCAGTGGTTCTCAAACTCGGTCCTCAGGACCCCACACAGTGCATGTTTTGCAGGTAACCCAGCAAGTGCACTGGTGTATTAATTACTCACTGACATTTTAAAAGGTCCACAGGTGGAGCTCATTATTTCACTTGTGATTCTGTGAGGAGACCTGCAAAACACGCACTGTGTGGGGTCCTGAGGACCGAGTTTGAGAACCTGTGCTGTAGAGGATATTACCATTATTTAAGAAAGGGAATATCTATCTTAAATGCTACAGACTGACTTTCCTCTCTCTCTCTGCTCCACCCAGACGGCTACTACTCCCTGTCCTCACCGATGCTGAGGCTTCAAAAAGGAGTAGTCTGCTGTCAGTTTCCCAGCCGACTGCTTAACCCTGTCCTCACTGATGCTTAAACATCAAAAAAGAGAAAGCCACGGGGCTTAGGAGGTGATTGTGACTGTGTGGCTACCAGAATAACTGGGTTCGGTGGGAGGGCCAGGCCCCAAAGGTGGCACCAACCCCCTGCACCTACTATACCCATGTTCTCACCTTATTACTCACACAAATGCATCCCTTACTACTGTGCCAAACTCCACTATGAGCATACTTCCCAAAGTTCCCGATTACAGAAGGACAATCCTGCTTTTCAGGCACTGTCCCTCCACCATGGTAGACTGGGGGGCACTCTGTCACAGCTGCTGTAGCTGGAGAACAGTGGTGAATGGATGAGCATGGCACCCATTTAATGCTGTGAGAGGGTGGTAGCATACCTCTAAAATATTACACAACATGGTGGATGGCTGAGTGGACACAAGGTCATGCACCCTTTCGCATCTAAAAGTTGTAAGGTATGCTCTGAAATACATGATCTATTGTTTAGCTAGGCCCTCTTCCAATTAGTCTACAGTACATCCATCATGTAGACACTATCATTTCTGGTGGCCTAGCGGTCATTTACTTGGTCATGTGACCATCAGTTCCAATAGAGTCATGTGATGTGTTAACAATCTGGTAAGTACAGTCCCATTTTCGCTGACTGTAGCCCCTCCTCTGCAGCCTAACCCTGGTAGATGGTAGGAGAGTGGGAAAGTGAGGCTAAGGTGGAAGGGGCGCGATCAGTGGCGTAACTACTGCCCCCGCAGTGGCTTGGAGGCGCAGGGCTGCGGGGGGCGCCACCACTGATTTAGCGCATATTGACGTGCGGACGAGCCGTCTGCAAGTCAATCTGCTGTCTCCCTCCTTCCCTCTGCTGATGATGCTGCTGTTGCTGCTTCTTGAGGGGAGGAGAGCACACAGCGTGCGCCTCTCCTGCCCCTCTGTGTCTACTTTCAATTCGGCGCCGGCCTGTGAGCCAATCAGAGCTCGCGGTCCAGCAGCCAAGGCTCCTGATTGGCTGCCGGACCGCGAGCTTTGATTGGCTCACAGATCAGCGCCTAATTGAAAGTAGACACCTGCACCGCCGGAGACTGAGCTGAGGGGCAGGAGAGGCGCATGCTGTGCTTTCCTACCCTAACACTAAAACACAGGGCGGCAGCAGCAGCGCGGTAAGGAGGGGGGGGGCACAGGACATATGTAACTGGGGGCATATCTGAATCTGGCACTGAGGGTATATTTGGCATTGGGGGGCATTTATGTATCTGGCACTGGGGGCATCTCTGTATCTGGCATTGGGGGGCATTTATGTATCTGGCACTGGGGACATATCTGAATCTGGCACTGGGGGCATATCTGGCATTGGGGGGCATTTATGTATCTGGCACTGGGGACATATCTGAATCTGGCACTGGGGGCATATCTGGCATTGGGGGGCATTTCTGTATCTGGCACTGGGATCGTCTCTGTATCTGGCACTGGGGGCATATCTGGCACTGGGGGCATATCTAGTACTGTGGGGGCATTTCTGTATCTGGCACTGGGGGCATAACTGGCACTGGGGGGACAGGTGTATCTGGCACTGGGGCATTTCTGTATCTGGCACTTGGGGCATCTCTGTATCTGGCACTGGGGGCATATCTGGCACTGTGTAGGGACGTGTATCTGGCACTGTGGGGGAATATCTGGCACTGTGGGGGAATATCTGGCACTGGGGGCATATGTGGCACTGGGAGCACAGTCCTAGCAACAAGCATTACCCCCTGGTTACAAGCACAACACCCAGCTCATGAAACCCCTGGCAACGCGTATGAAACCCCAAGCATGACAACCCCGAGCATGACAACCCCTGGCACTGCATGGAACCAAGAGCATGAAATCCCTGGCAACGAGCAGGTAATTTAAAAGTAATTAGAAGCCTTACTGTAGGTCTTAATGTGTAATGGGCATTGCGGTGTGTGGCATAGTGTATCACGGACATTGCGGTGTGTGTCATAATGTGTCACAGGCATTACGGTGTGTGGTATACTATATCATGGACATTGTGGTATGTGGTATAATGTCTCGGGCATTGCAGTGTGTGGCATAATTTATAATGGGCATTCCGATGTGTGGCATAATATGTCACAGGCATTACGGTGTGTGGTGTAATGTGTCAGGGGCATTACGGTGTGTGGTGTAATGTGTCAGGGGCATTACGGTGTGTGGCATATTGTGTAATGGGCATTATGGTGTGTGGCATTATGTCTAAGGGCCATTGCAGTGTGTGTGGCATAATGTGTAAGGGGCACTACTATAAGGAGGAAAAATGACAAATAATGTTAGGGACATGAATCAGGATCATTTTTTTTCCCCTGTGGTGGCCAATGTCTCGGCGTGCAGGTTGCAAAACTGGGGTATAAGGAAGACTTTACCTAAATTGTCACGCTCGTTTCAGTGAAGCCACACCCATTTTAGTGAGGCCACGCCCCCTTTTCCGGCACGCGCGCACCTATTCACTTTTGCAGTGCCGTTTATGGGAGGAGGGGCGCCAGAGAATTTTTTGGCTTGGGGGAGAAAAATTCCTAGTTACGCCACTGGGCGCGATAGAATATTTGCTGATAGATGATGAATGGGGAGGAACCTCAAGGTGAATGGCAAAAGAAACAGAGCAGGGGCTAGGGGTGGTATGTATTTATCTTAAAATATTATAATTTTTCTTTTGAGGGGGAGTAATATCAAACCTAAAGGAATGAAGTAGTTGCCCATAGCAATCAATTAACTGCTGGCTAGCATTTATCAAATAAAGTCTATAAATGATAGGTATCAGTCGATTGGTTGCTATGGACAACTTCTACACTCTGTAGAAGGTTTGACACATCTCTCCCTTAATCACACTGATAAAAGGGTCTCATGTAAAGTTGAATGCATTTACATCCCCTTCACTAATCCCAAATGTCAGCAAGATAAGGTGCACATATGAAAAATTGCTTTTCCGTGCATATGTCCAGTCAGACACATCTCACAATGCATCCAACGCAGATGTAATCGGTCAGCTACACATCAAACACCTACAACACATTTGTTTCTGGAGAGGTGTATGTTTGTCTGCTACCTGGTCTACCATAGTCACAATTATGTGGTCACATCCTTACCATACATGGCCTACACTCACCCGCCCCTTCCATCCCCTTATCTGCCTCTGGAGTCATAAGGAATTGCATGTGTCAGATAACACAAAGTCTGCATAATTAAAGACATATACTGTAGGCATATTCACAGTCCTATCACGCATATGTTATGCAAACAAAAAAGACAGACATACATCAAGCAATAAATGAGCTCTAAAGTGTACAATGATACCGCTTTCAGATCGCAATCGGGAGGAGACCACGGCAGCATTGGGGATGGATGCAGAGACGCCGCCTCTCCCTATGCTGTGAGTGGGTACCAGGTCTCATCGACCCGGATATCCCGTTCACACTGCACCTGACCCGGTAATAGCCCATGAATAACTCTTCTTTATTCCTGGGTTGAATTACCGGGTCAGGCGACCCAGGATTTCAGGACTGACCCTTTCACACCGCACAGCAACCCGTGATGACCTGGCAGTATACTGGGTCGTTACCGAGTTATTCGTGTGGTGTGAAAGGGGTATTCATGAATTGGGAAATGTTCTGCAGCTGGTTACCAAGACATGCTAAAGAGGATGCGAGATTTCTAACCTACCCAGGATGAGCTTAAATCGTTATACATTAAGTTGTATTAAACTGTAGAAGACGGAAGTAGCATAAAAATAAAAAATACAACATATTCTAAACCATATTACAGTGGATAAACATGAAGACAGGAATAGGGTTAACAAATTCACCTGAATCTGACAATACTGGTGTCTCTTTAGAGGTGTATCCAACTACTGCAATTTGTTCACCACTAACCGTCAAGATTTTATAAGGTTGAAAATAGCCAGAAATATTAGATGCAATATGTTCATCCGGTTTAATGTTTGCACTCAGAATAGGAAATTTTACATTCATGAGGAAAGGGCTTACGAGTCCAGAAACTCCATTGTCAAATTCATGATTTCCCAGTGCCTAAAATAAATAAGTAAAAATCATCATTAAAAGAGGTATTTGCTTATATTAAACACATGAAGTAAAGGCTTATGGGCCTGATACAGACTTACGTCTGAGATTTATAGTGGCAATTTGCCATTCTGCCTGGGATAGGTCATCTGCAAAATCCAATACGTTGGAAATCCTCTGTTTGATGGTTCTGACCCCAAAAATAATGGCTGAGTCAGGGATTTTTAACATGTAGGAATTTGCCGATCCACTAACAAATCGGTGATAATCAGACTCCCCTGACTGGAGTTGGCAGAACTGGGAATTGCTGCTTAGATGCATGTGCTCCTGAACCATGTACACAATAAAAAAAGGTTATATTTGTCTGTATACAAAGCTTACACAATTGCGCAATGCGCCTGCCTCTTATGGGTTTAATACTGATCATTAGTGCGGCATTACACCAGCCTATGCTAGGTGCAAGATACATTTGGAAATGTGTAATTAAGCTTACATGCAGGTCTGCATACCTCCCAGTGCCCTCACTGAACTTGGCACAGCAACAGGATATGTGGGGGGAGTTTCCTGGCATAGGGGGCAAGGACATTGTGGAAGAGGCTGTGGGTGGGGGCAAAGATGGTGTGGCTAAAATGTGTACTACTCTGCATTGTCCATACTGGCGTGTGCGCACAGCATGAAAACACACAAGATACAGTCCCTAAATAGATGTACGTTGAACTGTACATCAGCTCTATGAAAACATGTTTTACTTGTTATTTCTTCCCTTCAGTAGAGTTCCTGGAGAGGAGATGCAGGTTCCTACTGTGGGCAGTGGGTCGGGGCAAATAACGTAATTGTGCCCACACCCCCCACAATGCCACTAATTTCAACACTACACAGGGGGCAGGGCCATGATGATGCACCAGGAGGGTGACCTGCTCTCACATGAGTCTCCAGACACTTCAAGAGAGTCGGCAAGTGTGACACAGCTTATACAGGTACAAAATGACAACATTCAGAATCTCAACATTCAAAATGTCGACATGTCAACATGACCATAAAGTCAGCATAAAAATAATGTTGACATTGCCAGAATGTTGACAGGTGGCATGTCAACATAGCGTTTTTAGCTTATTTGAGTCCTAACCCTAACTGCAGCCTAACACTAACACGGACTGTCAACATTGTGAATGTCGACATTTCCAAAATTGAGAACCAACTCTTCTGGTTCATTGCAGTGTGCTGGGGGCTTTTCTTTTTTCTTGTCTAGATTAGCTCCTTCTTTACACCTGTGGTCAACCAATAAATTGATTTGATCAACTACCATTCTGAGTATCACTGTTCTGAGAGGCATGGATGGGACCAGTAGTTGACTATGCTAATCCTTGTAGTGCCATATTTTAGGGTTTTTGGGTGCCTCCAGGTGAGCAGGCTCTCACTTAAAATTATATAAATGTATGCAGGGACAGATTGGGAACAAAAAGCGGCCCTGGAAAAATTTGTACTAGTGGCCCCCCATGGGCAGCACCAGAGGTGTAAGGTCTAGCCATGGGCCATGGTAGCAGCACCCTTCCCCCAAGACTTCCCAGATAGTGGGCTTGTCCAACATCAAGGGGGAAGTTAAAAAGAAATACAATTAAATATTATGAGCACATTATATGATACATTTTCAGAATTTAGGAAACTATATCAGTCTTTAGAAAGATATATTTTCTTGCTTATTACACCAACTGTATCCCAATCACTATTATTCACTCAATCCTATATGTCAGCCAAGCAGGCATGCAGAGCATACACTAGATCATCTGCAATCACAGGGTAAGTGGCAAAGTAATTTTCATATATGCAAATTATTTTGCATCTTATTCATTATGTCTATAAAAAGGACCACATGTCCTCAAACAAAACAGGCCCCACTGATGCGTCGGCCCACCGGGAATCTTCCCTGTTAACCCTATGGCCAATCCGCCTCTGAATGTATGACTCCAAGTGGTGCTATTATCATGTAGCGTAGGACCACTAGAGACTTGCCATAGCTAGTATTGTGACCGCTGTGTGGTGAGCCCAACGAGCCCACAAGGGGCTTTGTTGCTCTCCCAATGTCCCCCACCCCTGCACCGGCCATCTCAAAGCTGGGATCCTGACGTGGGTATGGTGATCGGCGGTCTCCTGATCCATATGCAAATGTGTGCAACCGAGATCTCTTCATTTGAATTACATTATGTAGAGTTTATGTCTCTTTTGCAACCTATTGCAGTGTGGAATCTACTTTTGTGTGTGTATGCATTTGCCGATGCAGGAACCCCGCCGGGACCCCGCCGCCGCCAATATCGGCGTTGGCGGGAACTCGTTTAGTGTGTATGGGGCTTTAGATTTAAGTGGGGTGTGTTCAAACTGAAATCTAAATTGCAGTGCAAAAATAAAGCAGCCAGTATTTACCCTGCACAGAAACAAAATAACCCACCAAAATCCAACGCTCTCTGCACATGTTATATCCGCTCCCCCCCCCCCCCTGCAGTGCACATGGTTTTGTCTATTAGAGAACAAATTTGCTGCTGCGATCAGGTCTGAAGTAGGCCCATAGCTCTAAGAGTTTTGTTTGTGCATTTCCTATTCTTAGCCATGTTGAAGATGCTTTCCTCTGGCCAACAGGCACTAGTATGGGTGTGGTATATTATGTCAACCTATTCAGAATGTTAAAATATTGTTAAATAATGTTACAATATTGACAAAAACATTGTTAGAGTGTCAACATTGTAAATGTCGACAATTGCAATGTTGAAAATGGTATTTATAGTGAAATTTCTCTTAGCCTTATCCTAACTGGTGCCCAGGGGCGCATCTACCCATTGGCCAGGATGGCACGCGCCAGGCAAGGAGGGGGCGCCGCCTGGCGGTGCCACCCATGGCCAAAGGGTAGAAAACTAGTACTGTCAGACTGTACCTGGTGAGAGTCTGTTACTGCTGGAGCGGCGCCGGTGTCCGGCAGCACCGCACTTGTAATCAGACTCAAAATAAACTACAGCTCCGAGCAGCCCTTGTTGCTGGAAGCTCCCGGCAGCAAGGGCTGCTGGGAACTGTAGTTTATTTTGAGTCTGATTGCGGTGCGGTGCTGCCGGACACCGGCGCAACTCCAGCAGTAACAGACTCTCACCAGGTACACAGCAATTGTTATATAGCACAGTGCTATAGATCTATTTGTTGTTGAAGATAATAAAAAAGTGTCAGTGTTTGGGAGAAGGGACTGTAGTACCTGGAAAAATACACGATTTTCATGCATGTTAGATGTAAGTAAGTAGTAAGTAAGCGAAAACTTTAACTTGTTGAGTGAAATCAAGAAAATACATAACTTACCTATTTCAAGGTCAGGTTCAAGGAAATGTATATCAGTTAATTGTATAATGGATCATTTTATCTTGGAAGTGATGGCACCCTGATGTTTTTTTCTAACAGGAAGCACTTCTACCATCCAACTAATGGTGTTTGGTTAATGGCTGGGTCCATTTGAGGCTCATCTCACAGCATCTCATTAGCATTTCATTCGGGATGCAGTCAAGATGCCGGCGTTTGGCATACCGGCGGTCGGAAAGCTGACGCCAGCAACCCAAAACTGCTCGGAATGCTGATGCTGGCATCTCAACATAGATAGCGATGCAGAATGCCAAAATCCGGATCGAGTTGGTGCCAAAGTCTCCACTGGCAAGCCGTGTGGTAGAGTTAGGGTTAGGCTGCGAGAGTGGGAGGGTTAGGGTTAGGCTGCAGGGAGGGAGATTAGGAAGGGTGGGTTAGGGTTAGGCACCACTGAAGAGGCTGGGGGGGTGGGGGGTGGGATGGGTTAGGGTGGGTAAGAGTTAAGGGGGAGGGATGGTGTAACGTGAATACGAGACACTACTGTGCGGTGTAATGTGAATAAGGGACACTACTGTGCGGCATAATTTTAATTGGAACTACTACTGTGCCCATGCCCTTTCCCCACAAGACCATGCCCCATTTCCAATACTTAGACCTTATTTCAAATGTGTGTAGGGGGTGGGGGTGTGCCAGCCCCTTACTTTGCCAGGGGCGCTCGGACCCCTAGATACACCCCTGCTGATGCCTAACCCTAAAATAGTCCTAGAAATGTCGACATTGTGTCAGTGCATCTATACATACTGAATGTCAATATTCTGAATGTCGACATGGTGACTGTATACTTTACTAAGTACATAAATAGTATTTCATAGAGACAAAATAATCATCTGCGCTCTACAAAATGCTTTACACACACAGTACTATTACTTACTATACAGTATATGAACCATTCAGTTTTACACAATATCAGCTGTAACCATAACAAATGTAGTGAAGGGTGATAAATATATGTAGTAAATGCTGCGGGTCCATGCATGATAATGTACTATGTTGTGCCTGTTGTGTCTGCCGTG